>NC_067153.1:27190419-27790419 GCF_903995435.1 Acomys russatus | reverse complement strand
TAGCAGTTCTCAGCATCAAAATGGTTACCCAACATTATGCCACAGACATGACTTCCTTGGGCTAAAATAACCACTGTATGATCTTGTGGACTTTTACCAGGTCAGATGCAGAAACAAACACCCTTGCAAGTGTGGGAGGCAGCACAAAGAGATCACACAAAGATATGGGAACTAGAACAACTGCTCCCAAACAAAGATAATGAAGAGATAACAACATCAGTGGATGCCATCTTGCTCATTTATGGTGATTTTTTTTTTTTTTTTTTTTTGTAAAATAATGAGATTTGTCTGTCTGGCTCAATTATCAAGTTGTAACAAAAGTGTTCTTTCATTACAAACTTACCAATTATTTTCCACAGATCTAGGACTTTCCTGACCTGCCATTAGGCACACAAAGAGAGAATTCAACACAGACATCATTCCTGAAATCACTGAGATGACATTCTAACCATCTGGGACAAGAAAATGTTTTCTTATATTTCTTATGTAAGGATGATTTCTAACTGTTGTAAGAACATAGAATCCTTTTTTTCTCAATGAACTGTTCAAGTAATAATCAACCACATAATGTTGGTAGCTACAACATGTAGTAAGAATAAGAAAATATTTTCCTTCTTTAAGGTTGATCTTTTTCCGCTCAAGTCTTTTGTCACAGTAACTGGAAGCTGGCTAACACATTATAGAAGGTAGTATTTTTCAGTCATCAGTTTTCATGAATCAAATCCCTCAACAAGGATTTCTAGTGGCTTCTAACCCCTAAAGACTAGAGGGTTCCAAGAGGACATCAAAGTGAAGAATTTGGAAGAGAAGAAAGTGAAGAAGGGATGCCACATGAGGGATGCAGGGAATCTGGAGTTTGGATGTGGAAAACACCACAGGCCAGCTATGCTAGAAGTAGGGAGATAGAGAGGAAAAAGCAGAAAGCAAAGTCATCTCAATTTCATGCATGAACAAGTAGAAGAATAAAAGTCAGAAGGAACATTCTGGAAAGAAACAGTCATGGGTACAAAGTCTAAATTCTGGAGGAAATAAGTGATTTATATGTCACGCATGCTGGCAGGAGTGTTCTGAAGCCCAGAGTCCAGGTTTCTCAACAACCATGTTTTTCCACCTTTGGGGAATGAAATGAAAACCTACAGTGTGCTGAACGTGCATTTAAGCTAGTGTTTTTTCCGGAGGACAGGTCCTCAGTTTTGGACCAGTAGTCCCTTCTGTGTTTGAAACTCTCACCAAGCTACTCTGATATTTCACTGTCAACATCTTTGTGACAATGACAGCTTCATAATTATTTCCTCTCTGGATGCCTTTGCTCAAAGACACATTGACCTCTCTTGTAGATAGCAGTAATCATTTCCATTACCTGGCAGATTTAAACAAGTGCAAACAAATAAATCAGCTACCTGTACACATTGCTGCTTTTCAAATCTGTATCTGAACTATCTAGACAAATTTTAAATTGTTGTGTGATTCTGTGCTGGCTGCAAGAAAAGGCGAAAATCAGAATCATGCAAATGCTGATCTCACATTTTTAAAAGGTCACATGACATGAAATTCAATCTTTATTCTCCTAGTAAATGCCAAGGTGTCAGACAAGTTGGGAAGACAGGTAGCCTTTGTGAGAGTCAGCAGAGTGGTGGAGTTCGGTTTGTTTTATTTTGTTTTGACTATGCCAGTTCTTGTTTTTTTTTTTTTTAATGCATGAAAGTTGTAAGATAGAAAAATAATTGCCACAGATAAAGGAAAGAAATTCAAAGCTTTCTAGTTCCTGACATGAGAGACATGCAGAGAAGGGAATAAGGCTGTGCCTTCTATGTTTGCTGCCAGGGAGATCCTAGGGTGCTCTGATGCCTGCCTCTGCTTTGCAGCGTTTGTTCACTCAAGGCAATCTGCAAAGGGAGTGCTCATCAGTTAGCATGAACTGCTTTTGACCCCCACTTTGATACACTCTGACCCAGGAAACAAGCTGAAAGGAAGCCATCCTTGAGAGTAAGGGAAATAAATAGCCTCCATCACAATCAAATCTCCTACTAAAACATGGTTATTGAATGCCTCTACTTTGCTTGGCAGCCTGCAGGAGACTAAGGGACTTACAGACACAACGGGGTTTGGCTTCAAGGGGATTTTTGTCCACAGAGCATAGAGAAGGTTGAGCAGATAGGAGGCAAAGAACAAAACTGACCATATGTGATGTGGTGTTTACTGTGTTTCAGGGAGACACTGACTTGATCTCTGTGTTACCTGTGTGCTAAGGAACTCAACTTCTTTGTATCTTGGTTTCTCATGTGCAGGTCAAAAGGAACTATAGCCTAACAGGGAAAAATGACTGCAACAGTAGCATTGTCATAGCTCACTTTAGGTGGAAGAGAAAACATTGGTTAATCCGAGAGAGAGAGAGAGAGAGAGAGAGAGAGAGAGAGAGAGAGAGAGAGAGAGAGAGAGAGAGAGCACAGAAGGAAGTATCACAAGGAATGTGCTGTTCTGAGCAACACACAGATATGAGTGAAACTACATTGAGTATGGTAGAACCTATGAGAAGTTTTTAGAAGTAAGGGGGGAAAGATAGCAAACAGGTTGAAGGACAAATGTAAGACATCCTGAAAGCACTTATGGGCAGAATTATATCAGCAGAGTGTCATGACTGAGCTTGGACTGTGTGGGACCATGACTGGCAGAGAGAGATCACAGGTATGGAGATCACGTGGAGCATCTCTGTGGCTATGAGACAACAGCAACAGAAAAATACAGGTTCCCTGGGAAAAGAAAGAGCATCCTGTTATGACCATTTGATTTCTTAATAAATGCTTGTGAATGCCAAATACCGAATCCACAAACCATCCACCTGTGGACTCAAGGCTTAACTGGTAGGTACGGGAAGGCAGGGAATAAGAAGAGAGGACTAGATATTGCCCAAGTCATATACAGAAGGCTGAAGCTGATGATACCAATATAGTCAGAGTCCACAGCAGAACTGGTGTGTCATTATAAGTGTTAGGACGAAAGGAAGGAAAGGCAAGCTGGGCTTCAGAATCATGAAGTCTTTCAGGAAGATGGGCTTACCTTGGTCAGGGCTAACACAAGGACAAGAGCAGGCAGGAAAAAGGACTTGGTGGTGGGGACTCTGGCCAGGGACAGAAATGCATGGAAGCAGAGTGTGTTCAGGAAGAGAAAAAAATCATTCCATTCAGCCATAAAATTATTTCTATAACTTCAGTAATCTTGAACAGCTTTGTTGAGGTGAAACTGAAATAAAGTCAGTTGTACACATTTGAAATGTGCACAGTAAGGTGCATGCATGCACTTCATGGTGACTTCACTCCCATTTTTCTTATTGTAAATTAGTTGACATGTTGTGTAATGTCAATAAATGGAACCACAAAGTATAAGCTCATTCGCATAGACTTATTATTGTTCTGGGGTTCTTTTATGTTGAGGCCTGTGCTGATACTTTTTTTTTCCTTTTTGGTTGCCAAGCACTGTATGAAAGCACTGTGTCTTTCTACTTACCTTTGGCAGAACCTGTGAGAGTTTTCAGGTTTGGGAGTATCAAAACTAATGCTGCCAGGGACATTTTATTTTTAAAATAATTTAAAAATATTTTAAAGATGTATTTATTTTCTCTTATATGTTTTCTTTGCATGCATTTATATATGTGTACCGTGTGAGTGCCTGCTGTTCATGGTATTTGCGAAAAGTATCAGATTCTTTGGAACTGGAGTTATGGATGGTTGTGAACTGCTATGTAGGTGCCAGGAACCAAACTTTGAACTTTGGCAAGAACAGCACACTGGACCATCTCTCTAGCCTTTTAAGATTTTGTTTGGGCACAGGCGTTTGTTTCCCTTGGGTGTACAGCTAGAACTGGGCTGCTGGTTCACTCAGTAGATTTGCTTAATATTTGAAGGAACTGCCAACAATGTCAGAGTAAATGTACAGTCTTCCATTCTCAAACAGAAGCACGAGTTTTGAGTTCCTCCTTGTGCTTGCCAACAGTCTTGTTAATTTTAAACTAATATGTGTGTGGTGGCACACTGTCGTTGCTCTAATTTTGTGTTTTCAGTGACTAGCAACTCAAAGTATCTCTGTGTACTGGCAGTGCACCTACCATATATGATGAAGTGTCTATATGACTATTTCCTCTTTTTAAAACAAATAATTTGTATGCGTGTCTGCTTGGGTGTATGTATCTGTACTGTGTGCATGCAGTCGGCTTGGGTGTATATATGTGTACCGTGTGCACGCAGTACGTGCATAGGCCAGAAGAGGTTGTCAGATGTCACAGAACTGAAGTTATATGAAGGTTTAAATGCCATATAGGTTCTGGGAACCAAATCTGGGTCCTTCACAAGATTGGAAGTGCTCTTAATGGGGCTGAACAGATGGCTCAGAGGTTATGAGCACTGGATGTTTCTCCAAAGGTCCTGAGTTCAATTCCCAGAAACCACATGGTGACTCATAACCACCAATAATGAAATCTGGTGCCCTCTTCTGGCTGTAGGCAGAATACTATATAAATAAATAAATGTTAAAAAAAGTGCACTTAACTACTGAGGTATCTTTCCAGCCCCGATTTTCTTTTTTTAAAGTTGCATTGGTTTTTCAATATTGAGTTTAGAAATTTATATATTTGCAAATATATGCATATATACATGCACATATATACATGTACATATGACACACATGCATATATGTATGTGCATAATATAAATTATATGCATATATGCACATGTATATACTGCAGATACAACTCATTTACTTACAATAAATAATGTTTGCAAATATTTTCTCCAAAATCTATTATAACACTGTTAAGGATAAAAAGGATTTTTAAAATATCACAGTGAAATCTGATTTTTCTGTCTTTTTCTTTAGGAATATGTTTTTGGTACTTCACCGAGAACCTTTGCTAAACTCAAATTCATTACATGTTTCTACGGTTTTTCGTAGAGAGCTTATGGTTTTAGTTTTTATAGTTAGGTTGGTGAAACATTTGAACTAATTTTTGTATGTGGTGCAAGATACATATTTAAGCTAATTTTTGTGTGTAGAGATTCAGTTTTCACAGCAGTGTCTATTTAAAAGATCACTCTGTCTTCACTGAATTGTCTTTTCATATGTTAGAAGTCAGTTGTCCACTTATGCCTGTGCCTATTTTTAGACTCTCAGATAGGATTCATGAACTAAATTGTCTGTTTTGAAGTCAGTATTCTACTATTTTGTCTACTCTAATTTTATAATAAGTTTGGAATGATGTGGTGCCAGTCCTTTGATCCACAGCGGGGAGGGAAGACATCTTATTGGAGAGTCAGGCCATCTGTCCTGTGTACCACCATTTCTACTTGACACCACTGTCTTCTCGCCTGAGGTCTAGTTTGGCTTCTTTTGTAGTGGGGATCTGCTGGTGATACTTTCTTGGAGCATCTGTTAGTTGGAATGACTTGTCTTATCTTAGACTGTGGAGAGTTTGCTTCAGTACAGAGTCCTAATTGGATGGATTTTCCCTGCATGTTTGAAGGATGATGCTCAAATGCCTTTTCATCCATTGCTCCAAGTAGCATATGAGCAGGCTCGTCTGTTCCTCTCTTCCTTTCCCTGCAGTGCTTTTCTTTCTTTTTTTTTTTTTTCAATTGTTTTATATCTTTATTTTTTTAAATTTAATTTTATATTTTTTTATTAATTTATTCTTGTTACATCTCAATGGTTATCCCATCCCTTGTATCCTCCCATTCCCCCCCCCCCCCCTTTTCCCATTATTCCCCTCCCCTATGACTGTTCCTGAGGGGGATTACCTCCCCCTGTATATTCTCATAGGGTATCAAGTGGCACTCAGAGGAAGGACAGCTGGTACCCTGCAGTGCTTTTCAAAGTTCCTTTTCTGCTTCTGTTGTGGAGCAGGTTGACTACAAGGTGCCCTGGCACAATTTGCTTCATGTTTCTCTTTTCAGAGGTTTATACAATTTGGAGAATTTTCAGCTACTATTTCAACTTTTATTTGTGGGAGGGGGCCTTATTTTCCCTTTATAAGGACTCTCAAGTGTACTATAAAGATTTAAATTAGAGCACATCCCGTGTGTTCTCAATTTCTCTGTCTGTCTCTCTATTTTTTATTTATGTATTTATTTATTCAAAGACAGTCTCACTATATAGCTCAGGTTGGCCTTGAACTTGGGATCCTCCTGCCTAAGTCTGCCAAGATGCTCAGCCTGACCAACTTGGACCACTACACCTGTCTTTTCTGTTAATTTATTTGAATTCATCTTTCCGTGGTTCACCTTGGGTGGTTTCTGTCAGTAGTTCTCGGCTATCGTTCCAATCTTGACCAGTGTTTTTATTTTACACATCATAATTTTGGTCCCCAGAAGCTTGATTTGGATCTCATTAAAAAATAATTTGGTGTTTTTATCTAACTGTTTGAACAAGGGGATACTGTTGCATTAATTGTTTTAATGTCTTTTTGCATAATTCTATCATCCATTGCAGTCTTGGTTCGCTGTTGATTGTTTTTCCTTTACACTGTGACTCTTCTGACTCTTTGACTGGTTGGTTATTTTTTAGTAGATACCAGCTTTTGTAAATTTTAAATTATCGAATGTTAGATTGCTAATTATTTATAAAAATATTCTACCGCACGCTTGCCCAGGACACAACTACTGGGGGAGCATTTGATCTTCTCAGGTGTGCTTTCCAGACTGCCAGGCAGGGCCAGCACTGAACTCTCCCTGAGGTAGCACATTCTCCACCGAGGGGAGCCCTCTGTGTACTCTATCTACCATCTCAACAGTCATAATGTTTGTGAGAAAGGCAGTGTTCCAGGCCTGGAGTGCTCCACTGACACCTCTTGGTGAGAGTGTGAGGTGTTTTCTTTAACCTTATATAGATTTCCCACACAGGAGCTACACACACCTTCAAACTTCCAAAATCTTTGTATAAATCTGTTTTCTTTCCGGTATCTACCTAATGAATGTGAGCTGTTTAGTCTCCTTACACTCATAGCTCTGTTTTGCCATCCCATGGAATCTGTCTGGCTCTATTGAGCTTCTCTCTCCACGAGCCATGCCTGTCAACTCACTCAAGGCAATGTGCTAGGGCAATCAGGAGAGCTCCTTTACACATGTTCTTTTCCTCAGATGCTGTCTCCTGATGGACAAGGTTTGGTGTTGCTCATTGCATAGCTGGCTTATGTCTGATTTGTTTCAGGTAGGAAGATGACTGCTTCCCCCCATCTCAGTCACAGGAGAAGTCTTATCTCTCACCTTTTAAGAGAATACTTTAAGATGCAAGAAGCATGGAAGCCTTCGTTACTGTGAAGTCAGGATGATGTCCGTTACCTAGTTAGATTCCATCTACTTCAGGGCAATCCAGAGCTATTTACTGATGAGCTCCTGGATACCTGGCACAGTGGATCTAAGGATGGATCTGTCCCAAAGAACTATGCATTCCTAGCACCCATTTACAAATAAGAGATAATTAAAAGGTACCAATTATAGGTCTTGCATGTTATTCATGCTTTTAATATTATCGCACTTCTGGTGCCTGCCAATGTGACCACTAATTTTGCATCAAGGATAGCTGGAGGAAATAAACTCAAACCATTTCATCTTACTAATTGTAGATAGTCTTCGTGAAAGACTTGGCAGGGGGTGGGGGTGGGGCAGAAATGGCAACTCAGAAGGCAAATACTCTTTGCTTGATGAGCTGTTGATCTCACAAAAATAATACCAACTTCAGATAGGAGCAAACCAAGCTTCAGATGGTCCCAACCCGGGATCTGAGGGGATGCAGCAGGTTGAGGTGAGAAGAAGAAACTTATGAGGCCAGAGGGATGGAGTACTCCATCATGGTTCCGGCTTTGTAGTGGGCATTACATAAAAAATCGGAAGCTGTTTGTGACCTTTTTTGTTTTGTTTGTTTGTTTTTGTTTTTTTTTTCAGACAGGGTTTCCTCTGTGTGTAGCCTTGGCTATTCTAGAACTCTCTTTGTAGACCAGGCTGGCCATGCACTCACAGAAATCCACCTACCTATGTCTCCTGAGTGCTGGGAATAAAGGTGTGTGCCACCATGCCCAGCCTGTTTTTTCACTTATCGTGAAGCCTCCCATTTTTGCCTGCCTCTGGGCAAGGTGCCTGCTTTCTAGGGAAGACATCAGTTTCCCCATACGCCCCAAAGGAAAGTTTTCTGATCATTTGTTAAAGCGTTATTTCCAAGACATTTAGTGAATTTAATTAATCCCCCTCCCACCATCCCCTTCATAGTAAATTTCTCACACACGTGAATTCATTGGGAAATTGGATTTCATCTCCACAAAATGGAAAAGGACATCCAATGAGAGGATGAGAGATATTGTGATGAAAGCCTCATGACCTAGTCAAAATGAAAATGCCTGTCAAACTGCAATGGGATGAATCATATTAAAATCTGATTCCACAGGCCAGGAGACTCAGCATTTCCTACAAACCTCCAGGGGATATGGAGCTGCCGAGTTCCCCACAGCACACCTTTATGTAGCCAGGAGCTATAAAAGGCAAGATGCCCTTCACTGTCTTATTTTGTCCTGAGTCATTGTTGGACTCAGGAAATCCTTCTCAACTGCACCTCGACTTAACCTATTATAAAATGTTCTCTGGCTGGCTCCTGAAGCCACAGCATGTTCTGAAAGTATGGGTGTACTTGTTACTGCTCATCAATTCACTCATCCTATTGGCAGACATTTATGGAAGAGGTATTAAAGTACTGGATAATTAAATGTACACGCTCTCAAACCCCAGCACGAAGAAATCAATTCAGAGAGAATCAGACATTAATAATGTGATGTCATGCATACTATTAGAGTTGTTAAAGCAATAATTAAGGGAACACGGAGTCCTGAAAGTAGAGTTGGTTTTATTTTTTTGTTTTTTGTTTTTTCTTTTAAGGGGTTTGATTGACTTTATTTTTTTCTCATATGAAACCATGATGTGGTAGTCATAGCTGAAGACAGAGTCCTTTGCACGGAGACTCTGGTGTGAGTTTTCACAAGTTGGTTTATGAATTGTTGTAGGAAAAATTGGTGAGCCTGGTCTCTTTCTAGAGTTCAGTTTCTGAACAGCAAAGAGGCTGGGCAAGGGACAGTGTCATCATTCTGAATCTTTGCCTGAAGTTTGAAACCAAATCAATGGAGAGCTTATTAGATACAGGCTACTGGGTCCCACTCCCAGACCTCCTGATATGAATTTTCATTCTTTAAACAAATTTCCACCATTTGCTAACATTGCTGGCTGCTGGCCTGCGTGCACCAATTCAGAATCCCTTTAATCCATTGTGCTTTGCGTCTAGGCACAGCAATGGGAAAACATCTGGCGTTGCACTTTGGGATGCATGATTAGGGGCTCATTCATAATTTGGAAGAGGAAATTGTCTTTCCTTCCTTTACCTGTACAGTGAAGTTAGTGGAACTGTGGGAAAGATTTGAAAACAAGGCACAGTGGGATGGTTCTGGGCTCTGTGAGTGAGTTACACAGGGTTGGACTTAAACCCTGTCTGTCACTGACTGTTTTGATCTTAGTATAGCAAGTGACGGAAACACGATACAAGTTCTGGACATAGTAACAGGAAGTATTCCATTTTGCCCTAGGGAGGCAGAAACACTGTACAACATTGGTGCTGTCTGCATGGGGGCTGCTGGCTGTCTGGGGTTTGGGAAGCATAACTGTTAGGAGTTTGTGGGCAAGGAGATGAGTAGGTGGCTCCAAGCAGAAGTCACCAGAGTGTCAAATCACACACTGCTGTATTTAGTGTGTATTTTATAATATCTTTGAGATGTAACAAAATTTTAAAAAATCCCTGGACTCCTATGGCTATTTCCTCTCTGAAGTCAGAGGATGTCAGGTTCCATTGGAAAGTAGATGGCAGACATGGACTCTAGAGCTACCTCCTATAGCTTTGCAGAGATCACACCAGTGGTCTTGTCCTCGAATACAAGTATACAGTTTAGGAAGGCTGAAGAGATGCTGCACATACACAGGCACGTTTCAGTGTTTCAGCTGTGGCAGAATGCAGCTACGCTATTGTTACTCCTGTATTTGCTATGACAGATAGAGGCAGGGGTACATTTTAAACAAAGATGTTCCCTCTAAACCCAGAGGGAAAGACTCTCAGCTATAAGCAGTAACAGCCTCCAGAAGCAACTGCTATAGATGCCATAGCAAAGTATACCTTTCACATATTCTAAGTGTGAAAGGCCCAGTGTTCTGTCCTCTGGTGACTTTGGGCCACGCTCATTCACTTGAATGACTCTAGAAGTTTAAGTTCTAATTTAAAGCCTTACAAAGTGAGGAAAAGAGAGGGGAAAAAGCTGCCATCTGTCACATTGTTAGTGTTATGGTGTTTCTTAGTAAATATTAAGTAAGTTGACAGAACTCATAGCACGTATATAAGATGACATGATGGGATATGTTTATTCTGTGCTGTTGGATGATCATGAAATCTCCCTCAGTCAGTATAACCAATATCTATGAAATAGCAAGTTATGAGTCCAAAGCATGCTCCAAGATGGCCAAGTCAGGGATTTGTTTTATTAGATTAGTTGAAAATCCAGGCTGAGGGAAGATTGGGTTACCTTGACACTAGAGTCTCATGAACATATATTCTCATCATTCTGTCAGCCCAGAAGGGAAAAACCCACTTCTGTTCATAATTTATCAGCCCCAGTCAGTGAAAGACCTGGTGTAATGGATTGAGTAGTTTTACTAGCAAGCTCTGGTTGGTTTGATGGGTGTTCATAGAAGCCTAGTTATTGTGGTTTGAATGAGAATGGCCTCATGGGCGCATATGTTTGAATAGTTGGTCCTTTGTCAGAGGAACTGTTTGTGAAGCATCAGGAAATGTGGCCTTATTGGAGGAGTGTCACTGGGAGTGGATGTTGATGTTTAAAAAGCATACACCATTCCCAGTTAGCCTCTTTTTGTCTTGTAACAAAGACACTAAAGTCTTCTCCAGTCCTTTTGAGTGTTTAAAGGTAACCAATTCCTTGCATGACATCCCTTATATTTAGGTCACATGACTGGTTTCACGTTCCCTCATTCTATCCTGACTGAATCAAATCACCTAACTCCATTCCATATATAAGTTCTAACAAATTTCTATCTAGAACTCTCAGTTGTTGAAAAGAGTAAACTTGGATCTCTGGGACCCTAAGTCTAATCTGAAATAGTTATAAGCATTAATTTTCTTGAATTTTCATGTTTTAGGTTTAAAGTTCACGTCAAATGCACTCTGAAAGGATCTCTGTTCTCCCATCACTTGGAGTGAAGTGTACACTACTGGAAGTCATCCCTTTTCATTTCATTCATCTGTTTCTGCATTTCCTGGTAGAAGCTATATCATTCACTCATAGACTTTGAGAGACACTTATGCTGACAAAGAATCCTGGAAAGTAGACTTCATACTATCCATCTTAGCAGTGGGAAAATTTGGGCCTAGGGATGTAAAGCATAAAGTCTTAATAATCACAAAGACCTGCAACCTAAACCTGTGTCCTTCTGTTTTCGAACCCACACCTGCTTTCTTTACAACACAGATGTTGCAGGCAGCTAAGTAAGTGGTGACTTTCAGCTGTTATGAACACAGGTTTTAATGGCATTTCATGACGTCATGTAGTTCAATGCTGGTTGTTTCCATTTAGTTCTTTCCTCTTCTGTGGATTCAAACACTATAAGCACCTGTCTCAAAACAGCATAGCTGACCACTCATAAAGATACGGAAGGAAAAGGTAGACAGAGTAGTAACATCTGAAGAACAAGACAAAAATGGTCAAAGTACATATTCTGTGTTGCTGGTTGCAGATGCACACCACTCTGACAGCTGTGCAGCCAGGCACAGGCACAGCAGGTCTGAAAAACCTAGAATCCAGCAGGACCACAGAACTCCTCTGATGTCAGCGAGAATATCTGGGTTCAAATTTCCACACTCCACACTGGCTCAGGCCCCCTCCTTGCTATAACCACCTTGTTTCCCTCATGTCTGACAACAGCTCAGAAAAACTGGGCCCTCAGAACTTACCAGGGGTAATTCTGTAAGGCTGTGTGTGGCCTTGGTAGGACTGTACATCTCTGTAGTGATCAAAGCCTGCATCTGTGCTTCCTGGAGAAATTAAAGATGCTATTTGCAAACTGACCCCATTCTTCAGAGTGTCAGCTTCATAGATAGAAGATCAGACAGAACTTTATAAAGTCAAAGTGTGGTTTGCATCAACTGAAACAGGGTCTTATAATTGTCAATTCATTAAAAACAAAAAACAAACATACAAAAAAACCCCAAAACAATACAAAACACCCCCCCCAAAAAAAAACCAGGTTATCTAACATTCAGCCAAACCTAAAAAATTCTTAACATTTCTTCACAACACTAGAAGGATCTTCTGATATTCTGAGCAGTGCAAGACAATTTTTCTTCTAAGAAAAGGGAAATAAGACAGGTTGACGCTTGCTAAGTGTTTACTGTATGCCACCTGCTAGGCAAATGCCAGCTAATTTAATTTAACAATTGTAGATATATAGGAGCATTATTAGCCCTCATTTCACATGTTTTCAAAAAATTACAAGAAATGAATTGCTAAATTTCACTGTTAATAAGGGAAACGCAAGTGCGCAAACTTGATTTGGCCTGGCCTGAAAGCTAAAAATCTTTTCATGACTGTACAATTATATATATAATATATTATATATATAATATAATATATATATGCACACACACACACACACACACACACACACACACACTACTTTGTACTTGAGAAGAAGAGAGAGTACTTGAGAAAATAGCTCCATGAGTTTCAACTTCTGGGATCCAGTGTTTCGTTTCCAGGTACCATGAGAAAACATTTTTCAGTGGTACAAATGTTTAATAATGCAGTGATGAAAACAAATTGCAGTACTTGGCATTTACTCTGTGTTTCATAACAGAGACAGGGAGAGTGTTTTGTTCCAGATGGAAATAAGAGGCAAACCACCCTGGGAGCGAAAGTGTGCGCGCAAGGGGTGAATAATTTGGCATCTTAGAGGAACGTGAATTAGAATTAAGGTTTTGTGGCACAGAGTTTTGGTTCCCACTAGTGCATCGACACTGTTCATATATTCGTACTTCTTCCATTTCTCCCTGTTCATGGGGCACCTTTTTGTAGTAGATATTTTACTATAAAAGCCAGCTTGGTGTGGTGACAGCAGCCTTCTTAGCTGTGTCTCCCATGGGAGCTTATGACTTTGCCATAATGGAAGAAATTCTTTTGGGGCTCTTCTACTTTCCCTGCAGAGTACGAAAGTCCACTCACCTGTTAAAGCTTTGTGACCCTGACCACTCCCCGCTATATTATATTCCTATAGCTTCCAGCTTTCCCCAAATCAACTGCCTTATCTTCCATGCATCATAGTGCTTAAAACAAACCTTTTTCTTGTTAAGGAGAGTTCTAGCTGGGTGTGGTGGTGCACACCTTTAATCCCAATACTCAGGAGGCAGAGCCAGGCAGATCTCTGAGTTTGAAGCCAGGTTGGTCTACAAAGCAAGTTTCAGGATAGCCAGGCCTACACAGAGAAAGCCTGTCTCAAAAAAACAAAACAAAACAAAAAAAAAACAAACAAACAAACAAACCAAAAACCAAAAACCAAACCAAACCAAACAAAAAAACCAAAACAAGCCCAGATTAGTCTGGATTTCACTATGTAGATTGAGGCTGGAATTGAACTTTTGATCTTTCTGTCACCATCTCCCATGTACTGAGATCACAGAGATGCTCCACCACACCCTGCTTTAAAAGAAATCTTTACTGAAACTCTACAATGGCTTGGGCGGTGGTGGCACATGCCTTTAATCCCTGCACTTGAGAGGCAGACAGATCTCAAGACCAGCTTTGTCTACAGAGTGAATTTCAAGAGAGGGAAAAAAAAAAAAAAAAAAAAAAAAAAAAAAAAAAAAAAAAGAAAGAAAGAAAAAGAAAAGAAACTACAATGGGTGCAAGTTCTTATTATTAAGCAGGAATTTACCCATATAAATTGGAGCTGTCCAAGGTGACTCCTCTAATTAAGTCAGTGCTTGGATTGACTACATGTTCTCATAAATAAATATATATAAATATAAATATATATATTAACACTTGTATTGCATATATCAGACCTGTCACCAAAAGGAGGAGATTCTCTTTGATGTATATGCAAACGCACACCTTTCTTCATTTTTGAGACATGGTCTCACTCTAAATACACTATTTTCTTATCTTTTTAATTATTTTTGCCTCCACCTTGTTTCTTTGCTCCTCTTTGCCTTGCTGTGTGTTCTAAGGTCCTATGATCGTTCAGGCTAAATGATGCTTTGTGGGCTCCCTGGGCTCTCACTTCCATTTGGGAGTAGCTTCTTTGAAGCATTAACAGAGGCATGAAAACAGAAGAAGGGCAATGCTGGCCCAGTGGCCTGTCCCTAATCCCAGCTGGGACTCTCCCAGTTATAGAGCTACTTGCTGCTGCTGCTGCTGCTGCTGCTGCTGCTGCTGCTCCTGAGCCTGGGCTGCTAACAGCTTCCTGCTGCTGCAAAGACCCAGGTATGTGTTGGCTCTTTCAGTTCAGCTCCCTTCCCCCCTTACTCTGTTCAAGTAGCTAACGCCTGTGCTGCTGAGTCTATAGTGGGATGGGTTCACACACAGAGACCCTTTTCAGGTGACAAGAAGATGCCCACATTAAGTGCTGTCTAGTGAACCCTTCAAGGATGACACTTCCATCCCAGAATTGAGGCTGCTATTCTCTCCGTCGCCCTTCTGTATTTAATGAGTGGTGTCTTGTGCTACTATTAGGGGAGGGAACAAACGCAAAACCAAAACATGACACCTAACATAAAACTTAAGTAAACAAAGTTATCTAGGGGTTGAAACTTAAGAAGCAGAGAAAGCTGGGCATGTTGGCACATGCATGTCTTCTCAGCACGCAGGAGGCTAGGACAAGAATGTTACAAATTCTGGGCCAGCCAAGCAACATAGTGAAATACTACCACCAAATCAAAACAACAACCAAATTCAGATTCAATGAGCCGGGCAGTGTCAACACTCCCATTCCAGCATTATTTAGGAGCAAAGGAGGCACCGGCTTTACATGGTCAAGCCGGAGTCACTGCAAAGGTTTCCACAGTGATCTGTGCCACCCAGCAACTTTCCCCACTAAGGAAAACAAATTCCCACACATATGGAAGGAGAAAATCGAGGTGTCCGTATGTGAATCCCACCACACTGTTGACTCCCCAGCACAGGTGATACCTACTTGAATAGAGGATGTCTGCCAGATAAGTCTGGGGTTATTTCCAGAGCCATCATTATCTCCGCTGGAGAATCCCAGGGCAGTTATTTGCAAACCAAATGGAGTTCAATTAATGGATCGAGGAGCAAAAGAACAAGACCTGTGTTTTGAGAGTCAACATTAGCAGAGCTCCTCTACACCCAGATGGCCAAGTTCAACCTCTCCAAAAGCTCTTACAAAAAGGGAAACTTAAAACTTCCTGAAATGGTACTCACTGCGCAGAAATGAGCTAAAATGAATTCATGTGGACCTGTGGACCCGTATTCCGATGAATCACGGAATTGTGCTTGGAGAGGCCTGAACTCTTTCTCGAGGCAAACCAGGGATCATTTTTTTTTTTTTAAGCTAGTACTCTGTTGTTACAGAACCTTTCTAATTCATACCTCACTGATTAAAAATGTATGATAATTAGCGTGAATGCTAAAGTTTATTTACAAAGGAAATAGATTTTCTTAAAAATAACAGGGCTATGAAAAATTTTTGGAGCTCATTAAAACGAACCTTTTGTGCACTCGCTGTAGACAAAGATGTAAATTATGCAAAGATTCCTGTTGAAGAAGGCACAGTGTGGCTTGGTCATTCATGTTAACCTCTCCTTCCTAAGGGCCCAGATAATAAGCAGGCCCAAACTCACAGGAGAGAGAGAGACAATATTTCATTGTGAATTGGGAAGACAGGCAACAATGAAGGCGCTAACAGGCTCTTCAGAGTAAAGGAAGAATAGAGGGAGCTATAACATGAAGGAAAACAGGGAGGTTGCCAGTTAGGAGGGAGCTGTTGGAGCTGACACAGACCCCCCACCCCCACCCCGCCCAAGGAGGATTAAGGATAAAAGCAAGAGTCCTCAACACACTCTGTGTGGCAGATGCTGGGACTCTGAGCACAGTGACAGCCAGGCATTTTCTCACTGTTCAATGCTCTTCCATATCTAAAGACAGAGTAGGCGACTCATTCCAGTGTAAGTGAATAGACCCAGTAAAGGCTTCTAAACACACACTGTAGAGTCAGAGGCAACCTCTTCTTATGGGAAGGTTGTCCAACACTAACTCTACAACTCTGCCTACTGACATGGGCTTTAATAGGCTTCTTAATGTTCATCTAAATAAAGAAAAGATAACAAGAGATCAACAGGCACTTGAGGAAAGCATCCAACAGGGAAGATGATAATGCTTCCAAAGCAAGCAAGCAATCAACCAGCAGAAAAAAGAGCAAAGAGCACAGCAAAAATCAGCTAAGTAACCGTCTCTCAGAGCTAACTGAAAATGCATCGTCCACAAAACAAACAGAAAATCCTATAAAAAGGGAGCATCAGACAACCGAAAGAGCTACACACTAATAGCTGAAGTGTAAACAAAGTGTACTTAAAAGAAATGTAAAAAACCAACTGTCAGCAAGTGTGACAGAGCCATAGAGAATCACCCAGAAAACTAGGAGTTCCAATATCCTTCCAGCAGATGATGTAGAGAGAGGTGACTGACAGAACAGAAAGGCAGGCATTACCAACTTGGTAATGTGAAGAGATTCCTAGGATTTCAGTTGTGGATTGCTGCCTGCAGATAGGCTGTAAAATATATAATGAAAAATCACTACTTAGTAATAAATCTTTTAATTCCAATTTATTTTAAATTACCTGCCTTTGATAGTGTAATCATTTTTGTATATATGTAGTATTTGTGAGTGGGCACCTGTATATACATATATGTATATTTCTATGTGTAGAGATCAGAGGTCATTGTCAGATGTCCTTATCTATTACTCCGTTTTTTGTTATCATTTTATTTTTATATAAATACAGCCACACTTACATTTGATGCATACCATTTTCTTTTCTCCAGCAACAAAATTTTTCCCTTGGCTTTGTCTAAGTGATAAACAATTTGGTAGACAGGCATATGATGGACAGGCATATGATAGACAGGCATATGATAGACAGGCATATGATGGACAGGCATATGATAGACAGGCATATGATGGACAGGCATATGATGGACAGGCATATGATGGACAGGCATATGATAGACAGGCATATGATAGACAGGCATATGATAGACAGGCATATGATGGACAGGCATATGATGGACAGGCATATGACAGACAGGCATATGATAGACAGGCATATGATAGACAGGCATATGATGGACAGGCATATGATGGACAGGCATATGATGGACAGGCATATGATGGACAGGCATATGATAGACAGGCATATGATGGACAGGCATATGATGGACAGGCATATGATGGACAGGCATATGATAGACAGGCATATGATAGACAGGCATATGATGGACAGGCATATGATGGACAGGCATATGATAGACAGGCATATGATAGACAGGCATATGATGGACAGGCATATGATGGACAGGCATATGATGGACAGGCATATGATGGACAGGCATATGATAGACAGGCATATGATAGACAGGCATATGATGGACAGGCATATGATGGACAGGCATATGATGGACAGGCATATGATGGACAGGCATATGATGGACAGGCATATGATGGACAGGCATATGATGGACAGGCATATGATGGACAGGCATATGATGGACAGGCATATGATGGACAGGCATATGATAGACAGGCATATGATAGACAGGCATATGATGGACAGGCATATGATGGACAGGCATATGATAGACAGGCATATGATAGACAGGCATATGATGGACAGGCATATGATGGACAGGCATATGATGGACAGGCATATGATGGACAGGCATATGATGGACAGGCATATGATGGACAGGCATATGATGGACAGGCATATGATGGACAGGCATATGATGGACAGGCATATGATGGACAGGCATATGATGGACAGGCATATGATGGACAGGCATATGATGGACAGGCATATGATGGACAGGCATATGATGGACAGGCATATGATGGACAGGCATATGATGGACAGGCATATGATAAACAGGCATATGATGGACAATAAGCAGTTACACAGACACATGACTATGTATTACCAAAATGGTAGTTTTGGTGGTAGAGAACAGTGTATATTTTTAGATCAAATGCATTACTTTTCAAAAAAAAAAAACTAATGATTTTTAAATAAGGATCTTGCTATTTCTCTCGGACTGTTCTTCAATTCCTGAACTCAAATAATCCCCCTGCTTCAGCTTCTTTTATCACTGGGAATGCAGACATGCATGGGTTACTTTTAGCTCTAAATGTTAAATACTCAACTTATTTTTACAGCTGCAGTTGAGAAATTAGAATATTGCTCTTTATCTTTGATTAAAAATAGATTTTTGTATACAGTATATTCTGATTATGGTTTTCCCTCCCCCAGCTCCTCCCAGTATCTCTCCACTTCCCCTCCCATCTGACTCCACACATTTTCTGTCTCTGGTTAGAAAACAAACAGGCATTTAAGGAATAGTAATAAAAATACAGTAAGATAAAACAAAAACAACAAATTGGAATAGGTCAAAGCAGCCAATCAAGAAAAAGAGTCATGGAAAAAGACCCTTGACTCTTACTCATGATAAACGAGTGAAGCACAAGTGACTTCACTAGCAAGCTTCAGGGAGACTGTAGCTCTAGAGCCTGAAAAACCATCTTCTATACAGAGACAGAAACCCCTTTGCTATGAATACTTGGACCTGTAATTGAAGTATATTAAGACTTATTTATTTGTGTGGGTTTAAAACCAATTCTAATCTTGGAGAAAGAGAAGAACTGACAGATGTCATATGAGGGCCAGGGGACTGAAAACAAAGATACTGAGTATTTAAGGCATCTCTTAGGAAGCAAGGGGGGGGGGAGGGGAGGGGTGACAGTGGATAGCAGAGGGTGGGAGGAACTAGTAGGTTGGGGACCTGGAATTTAATTTTATTCTTTGTACTGGGGATCACACTGAGGACCTCGAAGATACGAGGGCAAGCAATTTACTACTGAGCCACATCCCTAGATCTTTTTTAAGCTTTCTATTTTGAGACAGGGTCTCATTTAAGCTGCTAAGGTTAGCCTCGAACTCATTTTGTAGCTCAGGCAGGCCTTGAAATTATGATCCTCTTCCTTTAGCTGAGATTACAGGCCTGTGCTACTGAACCTGGCTGAGGGCTGGAATTGACACATAGATAATACTTAAGTTCTTGGGAGAGTATGAGTTGAGAAATTAGAACATAAGTCCTTGCAAAAAAAAAAAAGCCAGCAATCCCAGAAGTCTTAAAAAAAACCCTGTTAAAGAATGTTTTCTTATGAAATAAATCTCTGCTCAACAGCTTGGGGACATGACCTGGAAAGTTCTCTGATCTCCAAGTAAAGATGGAGAAGTAAAAATCAAAACAGGGGAAATAGCATAACAGAATTTCTCTGCTTTTCTTGTACCTAGTGACAGAGACATTTTGACTAAAAATTTACATTGTGACTTCATTACTCTAATAGAAATTAGAGGTTGTCACCATTAAGCAACTCAGTCATTACAAACCACAACATGTAGCTAGAATGTTGAGCATGTTTTGTAGAAAGCATCTCTGTTTGTATGGACAGATAAAGGAGAATATCTTAGGCTGGGAAGTTAAAAGCAGCAGAACTTTAATGCTGCCAGTTCTGGATTCTGGGGAGTCTAAGATCAAGGCTCTTGCTGATTTGATGCATAGTGTGTATCCGCTCTTCATAGATAATGGCTGCTATGTGCTGTGCTGTGGCAGCAGGAGTGAGTAGGCTTCTAGAAAAGTCTTTCATATGGGCATCAATCTCAAGCATTAGTCATCTATTCACCTCACAGAAGCTCCCATATCTTAGGAATATTACAGAGAAGCTTGGGCTTCATCATGCACATTATGGGGGAGACAAGCATTTAGGAGCTATGTCCCCTAACCCTTAAAATCCATGTCCCACTCAGCTACAAACTATAGACTCACTCCTATCTCAGTTGTCTCCCAGATCTTAACTTGTTCCAGCACCAACTCAAGACTCTAAAGTCAAAAGTCTCATTTAGATATCTGACTCAGACACGAGGGAGACAAAGACTTGTTCTGCCCCAAGACGAGTTCCCCTTCAACTGTAAGTTAGCTAAACCAAGCAAGATGCATGGCTGCAAAACCCAGCGGCAAAGCAAGCTTAGGTTAAACACCCTTGTTCCAGAAGAGAGAACTGGGAAGGAAAACAGCAGGAACAGGTCCTACTCACATCCAAACCCAGCAAGATAATGTTATATCATATGCCTTCAGAATAATCTTTGACTCATATTTCTCCTCTCTTCAAATATTCAGTTGGAGTTTGGGTCCCCAGTATCCAGGTGACTCTCTTTCCCATGGCTTTCCTGAAACAGAGCAGATGTAAAGTCTTCTGGGTTACAGTCACTTTTCTGTAGCTCTCCAAGGCTGGAGTTGCATGCTGGTAGGTGTACTGATCTGTAGTCTTCAGGATCTCATTGAGAATTGTCTTAGTAGGAGTTCTCTGCAGCGGTCTTATCCTGTGGCTTGGGTCCTAGATGTTTGCAATGAATCCCTTGAAATGTAGGGAGCAGTAGCCATGGATTTCTAGCTTATGCACCAGTGGAGATGCAGTACCATAGTGGCATGAACATCATCTGGGGCAAGCAGAGACACTGGTCCATACCTCATGCAAGGAACAGAGCTTTGTAATTGTTCCGTTCCCAAGGCCTAGACATTCTGGGCCAACTAAGAGTAAGGCAGCTCCAAAGAGCTCTTAAATGTGTTTGAGGACATTCTTTAACTGTCTAATTGAGTAGCATCTGGCTTTTATCTCTGCCAATGTTCTTACCAAAGGTTCTCTTGGCCATGCCCTTTGTATTATTTTTCAAAATATTTAAATTATGCTTTCCTTTTGGTTATAAATTCCATCCTTAATTTTTTTCTTGTGTTTTATTATAAGCTGCCAAGAGAGGCCATGGCACAACTTTAGCACTTTGTGTAGGTATTTCTCCTACCAAATATTCTAGTCACTATTCAAAACACTTCTATAAACCTATAGAACCTATATTCAACTAAGCCAGTTTTCTTGATGCTTAGTAACAATGATGGTTCCTGTATGATCTGCCACCACATTCTTCACCTTGTCTGATGCCTTTACTGTCTATATCACCACCAATATTTTGATCATGTTATTTTTAAGACTAAGGATTTCTCTTCAGTTTTCTCTTCTTCTGAGTCCTCACCACAACCAGCCTTTCAGATCAATGTATCAGGAAATCCTTTTAAACTTCTACCTATTATCTAATTTCTACACTGTGAAGTATTTGTTATAGAACTACAGCAGTTCTCGGCACTAATTTTTGTCTTAATCTGTTCAGATTGTTCTAATGAAGTACCTCAGAGTAATTTATAAATAAGTGAAGTTTATCACCCATAGTTCTAGAGCCTAAAAGTCCAGAATTAAGACACCAGTAAACGTAATATGTGGTGAAAGGCCTGCTCATCAAAGATGACAACTATTGTCTGTCTCTACATGCTAGAAGGGGCAAACAGGCTCTCTAAGTCCCTTTTTGAAGGACACTATTCCTATTTACGAGGGACTGACCTTAAACCTCATTGTTTTCTAAAGTCCCAAACTCTCTTTTTAATACAATATTTTATTAATTCTTTGAGATACAAAACACATAAACTGTGTTTTGATTATATTTACTCCTTAGTCTTCTCCATTTGTCCTCTCAACTCCATTCTTGCCCTCCCCACTCATTCCCAACTTTGTGCTTTTATTTTTGCTGGTGGTGGTTTTAGAACCCACTGAGTCCTAACTGTGCTGCTCATATACTCATGGGTTTGAGCTTAGCTACTGGAGCAAGCTCAGCTACACCTTTAAAGAAAACCAACTATCCCACCCTCCAATCTGCCAACTGTCTACAATAATTCTTTGAGGTTTGGGGGATCATGATTTCCCTCCTATTCAGAATGTTGACTGGCCTGATCTTGTACAGGCTTATGCAGGAAACCATAGTTGCTGCGAGCTCATGATTACAGTAGTCCTGTCATGTCCCGGAGACCCCATTTCACTCTGCATTTCCCTTCTTCTCAACAGTCTATCTTCCTCCTTTTTGTCATGGTCCCTGAACCTCAGCAGGTGGTAAGGATAGATCTGTACCATTTGTAGTTGAGCATTGTAAATCCCTGCCTCTTAATATTGCTGAGTGGAAGATTAGGTTTCAGCACAGGACTTTGGAAGGTATACAACTCTTCACTCAAGGCAGATAAGGAGCCTGAGAACAGGAGAGGATCACAATAGACAATAAGTTACAGAGAGAATCCTAGTAGAGAATAGGGGACAGCATTGGGATTTAAACCTACAATTTCTAATTTCAAATTTTTTTTTAGTGATGTAGCATTTATTTCATTTGGTCTTCCATCTTAGATATTTGAAATGTATCCATTTCACATAGCACAGTGATACATTATTTACATTTTCCTTCTGTTTTTAAATGTGATGTAAATCCGGATCTCTGAGCAACAGATTCCATTATGAAGCAACCATTAAGCGTCCAGTTGGGGTGTGGGGGTGGGGAACAGAAGAAAATATACATTTGGTGAGGCTCTTAGTAGGGAAGTCATCTTGAAGAGAAAAGGCAGATTTAAGTACCTCATGAATCTTCATTCTGAATACAATTAAGGAGGGAAATTGTCAACAGTATTCAAAGTTTAATGAGATCTACATAAGGTATGGGGTAAGGAGGAAATAAATTTAAGCTAATAAAATGTTTATTCTTCTGTTGGTAGTCACTAAAACCTTATTTGCCTATAAATATGCAATTAAAGTATTTGGAATTGTCTAAACTTCAACTGAACAAACTGATATGAAAGCAGTCTCAGAGAGCCTGGACTAGAAAGTGATTAAATTTGATAGGCAAAGTCCTGTTCTAACTCTCACCAGAAAAGAAAAGAATCATGTGAAATAATGAAGTCTAATTGGTCATGAAAGGATAGAGGAACCACACGGGGAAGATGCAGGTTATTTATATACAGCCCGTAGGTGAGGGAGTTGGCAAGGCATAGCGCTACATAATGGCCCCCTTGGAAAGGCTCTGCCTGTGTTGGAGAGGCCGGCTCCATCTTTCTTATTTGAAGCACTTCAGATGTATTAGCCCAGCTTACGTTGGTTCCACACTCACCAAATTATTATTGTGGTGCTAAAATTTCTCATGTAGCTTTTAAACATAGAGGAAATGCATGGTTAGGTTAGGTTGCCTTGGAAGTCAGCAGTGTCATGGTAACTTGGTGTTCTGGCATTCTGCTTGTGTTTGCGTTTGGCTTCCAGCGCAGTCTGTCCACAATATGAGCACATCAAGATCCTCCCTTGCAAACAAGCCTGTTTGCTTGACAACTGCCTTGATCACTTAAGTGGACCCTGGCTACTAGGTTAATGTGGGTCAACCTTTTAGAGATGGATCCATTCCTGTCCGCCTTTAAATCAAGTTTCTGACTTTCTGTGACTGAAGTTTAGCTTCTGACTTAAGGTGCTATTACTGGCAGTATTTATGGAAGTAAATCCAAGCGTGCCACAGGACATATTATATCCTGCCTCTAGGAGTCACTCACTCTGCCAAGTACACCTCTCCATTTGAAACCTGCGCAGCACTTTGGTGAGCTTCTCACTTGTGTACTATGCATAGAAACACATACTGGTTTTCAATACAGGCTGTGTGCAACTCTTCGTACTTTACCTGTAAAAAATAGTAGACTGTGCTGTGTAGTTCACAGGGTAGCAACTGATGTCTCACAACACTGCCTGTGCTGCCACAGCTGCTCACCCCCACTACTGGGTTGGCTAATGCACTGTTCTCATTTCACCGAATTTTCTATGTATGGGGACAGAACACTGCTTTAATCTATTTTCTCATAGTCAAAGCTATCTGTGAGAAGATCTCTTCAAAAGAAAGATTTGAAGAAGTAAGAATGTCCCAAATGGACAGATAAGTATGCTGTTTATCATATATTAGTGAAAACAGTCTTGGATGGCTACTTTGTACCAAACAATACTCCTGGAAGCTGGGGTGATGACTAAAACCATGGAACATCTCAGATTTCAAGACCCATATAGCTTAGGGACTAGGTAGGCACACAGAAGAAGTTGCCAGTCTCCGAGAAGGATGCAATAATGGAGAGAACTGCATTGGAGGTGTGGGCAAGAGAGTGAGGTGCTGGGGTGAGGGGGAGGGTGTTGATTCTGCTGGGGCTTAAGTAAGGGCCTTTGGGAAGATGACAAGAAGGAGAAGAACTGCTGGAGCATAAGGGCTGGAAATCTAGAGGCCTGTGCTGGGCAATCAGGGAAGATACAAAGCCTAATGGGGGCTTTTTTCAATACCAAAGAATATAGATATTATTATGTGGTGTGTACGTGTGTGTGTGTTTATGTGTGTGTGTGTGTATGTGTGCATGTGTGTGTGTGCATGCACCACACTTATTCAAACAAATGAAAGGTTTCTTACTCCATTGACTGCAGGATGGGAGACTGAAAACTGAAATCAAAGGAGCAGAAAAGATATAGCTCCAAATATTCTGGTGGACTGAAGATGTGGCCCAGATGAGGAAAATGGATGTGATGGCCAAGAATTAAATATGAAAAGTAGGGGATATGTAAGGAGTTAACGTTTGAAAAAAGTATGCTGTCCTCACTGATAGCCACCGGCAGTGAA
This sequence comes from Acomys russatus, assembly GCF_903995435.1. Lineage (NCBI taxonomy): Eukaryota > Metazoa > Chordata > Mammalia > Rodentia > Muridae > Acomys > Acomys russatus. Next base: position 27,765,495 of record NC_067153.1, on the reverse strand, counting down.
ATTCTTGTCGATTTGGTGCCTGCTGAGTGACCTTTTTCATAGAAAGAGCAGCAACGTTGCCTGCTGTTCTATGGCTGTTTCTATTTGAGAAATTGAGCATTAAAGGTTTTAATGTAACCCATGAGCAACTGTGTGTCACCCACTGAGGGCATCAGCCCCTGAGATGCTGTGGCATTTGCCAATCTGTCCTCATGTTCTGGGACGCAGGGGGCCATTAACTCCTGGTTGACAGTTCAGGTGAACTGTTCTGTCAGGTGCTGAGGCTGGAGACAATGGAGGTAATGTTTCAGAAACTAGTTTGGAGTCAGCCAAGGCAGGGGGAAAATCCTTCTGTTTGTTTTAACTCCCAGCCCTCAGCAATGCTCGCCAAGTGGCGGCACAGTATGTAGAAGATGGGTATCACTGCATCCAATGACGAGTTCTTGCCGAAATCGATGCAGGTGTGGCAGAGCTGAGATTTCACCAGGCCTATGGCTAGATACCAGGTCCACATTCTTTGCTCCTTTTCTCTCTCTCTCTTTAAAACCTTTTTATTGATTCTTTGCGAATACTACATCATGCACCCCAGTCCCACTCATCTGCCCTCTGCCCTTGCAACCTCCCCTCCCAAAAGAAAAAAAAAAAAAAAAAAAAAAAAAAAAAAAACCTCAAACAAACAAAACCATCTCACCATGGAAGCTGCAGTGTGTGTCACACAGTATACCCTTTTACCCAAACACTTTTACTTGAAAGGTTCATTGCAGTGCGGTCTGGTTTGAGGCCCCTTGGCTTCTGCTGCACTATCCATACTAGCTCCTCCCTGGGACTCCCCTTGGATATCCTGTTGTTGCCCTGTGTCATAGAGATCCTGCAGCTTTGAGTTTGTGGGAACTGCAGGACTGTCCCCTTGATATGTTTCAGCAGTTCATAGATGGGGAAGGTGTTAGGTTGGGCCAACCCAAAGTTGTTGATCTGGGCCTGGGTGGAAGCTGACTTGGATAGCCCTTGCTCTGACTTGCTCTCCTGCACCCACACCATCAGGGCTGGCTCTCCTGCTTTGCCCAGGCAAGGGCAGGACAGCTTGTCTGTTCACAACCACAGGGCTGGCCACAAGGACTATCTGTATTGTGTTGTCTAGGTGAGGTGCCCCTCCCCAATCCCATGTGCTGCATCAGGTAAAGGGTGGGGCCAGCTCACCTGCAGGTGGCTGGGAGACTTTATTTTATATTAAGCCTGTGTACTGACTTTAATTATTATTTTTTAAAGATGGACTAAAAGTTTATTGCGTATTTCTTCCTTGGTCCAAGGGTTACTTAAGGCCCTCACTTTTAATACTGCCCTGTTGTTTCTCATATTCCAGCAGGACAGGCTCTGTCTCTCCTGTCCAGGATGCTCTGCATTTCCGAAGAATAAATATATTTTGATTTTATTATGAATTTTCTGATTTTGACCCACTATTATTACAGAACGTCATTTATATTATATTATAATATAATTATATTTTGGGACCTCCTACATTCTCTTTGTGGAGAATTCTCTTGTACTCTCTGCCTAATTGTATGAATGTTCCATGTGTATTTGAGATCAGATGAGATTGGGATGTCAAGGTGTTCTGTTGTAGACTCTATGTGCTTTTAAGTAGAAAGTGCATTCTCCAATAGCAAGACACAAATTTTAGGATACATCTAGGAACCACTTCTTATCCTATTCAAGTCTTTTAAATCCTTAATTCATCTTCTGCCTTCTAAGTGACCCATCTTGGAATGAGAGTGACACATATCAAATCACCTTTTCACGCTCCTGTTTCTTAGGGAACGTTCGACAGCTGCTGCTGTACAAGTTGCTTCTGGATTGTTATTTGGTTTGTGTTTAAATCTATCAAATGCTTCTTGTGAATTTTGGCCTTCAGCATAAATCAACCCTTCTTTGTTCTGTTTTATGCTCTTCAGCCTGCATTTTCCCTTGTAATATATCAAGATTGAAATCAGTGCTCTTTGTTGCTGCTCCTTTGCATCGGTTTTGTGGGCACCTGCCAGGCCTTGTATTTTTCACTTCTGAAATCACTTTGTGTTAGGAGTGTTTCTTGTACTAGGCAGAACTGTGCTTTGCCAGTATTATCTGTCTGATGGGCAATGCTATCTTCTTCTCAGAATGTAAATATAATTCTATAAAATATTTTTTTCCACTATTTTATTTTTTATTTTTCCTTTACTAAGGGCAAGTTTCACCCTTATCTCTTTGGTAGCAGCAGTTTGGGACCTATCTGGACCTGATGTTTCCTCCTAAACCATCTGTCTCAGCTGGACCCTCATTTTTAATTCTGCCCTGTGGTTTCTCACATCCCAGCAGGACAGGCTCTGCATTTCCCACCCAGGATGCTCTGCATCTCCCACCCAGGATGCTCTGCAAATAACTCATCAGTGGTAGACTTACACAGCAGTGGTATTAAGCTTTAAAAATCCATTCTCTTGTCTGGATGGACACCCATAATGGAATTCCCAGTATTATTAAAGCCTGAGGTTTCTCAAAATAGTCTGATAATTGATTGACCTCATGTTGTTTATAGGTCATACATGGTATAGCATATAAGTCTACTGATAGAAAAAAACAACATAAAAAACCTCCATGAATTGATTAAAATGGTAGTTCAACTATTAAAAGAAACAAGTATGACCTGAGTGTACCATTAAGCTATGACTTTGCAATCGCTGGACTAAGTGTATTAACATAAAACCTAGCATAGGATGAGCACACCACAGATCGCCAATTCATTATATGTGAAACTTCACATTAGATTCTTGAGGGAAAGGAGTTATTTGATTAGAAAGGTAGGACCCAAGGGAGGAGGCAATTGTGAGCAACTAGGAAATCAACCACAGGGCCAGGGACTCAATGGAAATGGAGGGGAACAAAACAAGACAGGGACCACGAGTGTCATTATGGAAGGACCACCTCCCCATTCTACCTGGTCTGACTCCTTTCTCCATGCTGCTTGCTGGCTGTCTCTTTTGAGCAGCCCATCCCTGTGCTGATATAAGGACACAAGGAAAGGTGATGGGGCAGAGGGCAGAGGGATGCGACAGAGGTTGGAGCCAGAAAGGTCCTAGCGGCTTTCTTAGAGTGAAAGTCCTGGGAGGAAAACTAAGACCCACATGGAGTTAAGAGGCAAGAAGTCAGTCTTCTCCCTGCCCCAACCACTTTGGCTTTTCACCACTAGCAACTGTGATCTCAGCCAAATATTTCCCATTCGTGGGGGTTGCAGCTGTCCCACACATGTTGTAAATAAGGACCAGGAGATTGGCTTCTAATTTTAGCACTTTAATGTGCATGCAAAGGTCACCAAAAGGATCCCCATTTGCTGGCTCAGTTCCTCGCTCTCTTTTTTTCCCCCCTCTCCCTGCTCCCTCTTTTTAAAATTCTCTTTTTTGGTTCCTTTTCCTACCATCAAATCACTTTACAGTGAAAAGAGACCATAAAGTTTTACTTCATCTTGGCTGTACTCTAGAGTGCCCTGATTTGGGTGGAATGTCTATGCTGTGGCATGGCGAGCCACGGACTTTGGAAAACTACACAACCGTCTCAAACTGGTGTCACTTCTTATCCTCTTATGGGAGAGACGAGCTTTACGCCTTCTGCCATCCGCCCCTCAGAGGCCATTGTTGAGGGTGTTGAGGCTCAGGTGGGTGGATCTGCTTCTTAGTAACATGGATAGCTTACATCATTGTAGTGCACACTTGTTCCAGTGCTAAGCACTTCGTAGGATTTACTCATTTAACCTTCACAACCTGATGTCTATTTCAATTATTCCCATCTTATAGATGAAAAGAGCAAAACGTGATGGCTTGAGGAGCTTACCTAACTTCTCAGAGACTCACAACGACCAAACCAGGAAAGATGACAGGATTCTGATTCCAGTCCTCCCACTCTATCTAGAACATGAGCCATGCATGTTCACATCATGAGGGTAAAGAGTGGGAGAAGGGGAGGGAACCTGGCTAGCATATAAGCCCCCTCTTTCAATATACATCTTCTCCATGATGAGAGGGTGGGAGGAGCCTTTATTCCATTTCTGAGAACCATGGAGTCTTTTCAGACATAAGCACAACCTGTCAAATTCTCTCATAACATCAGAGGCCAGGAGAGTTTGCCCCTTACCTGTTTTCAGGGTCAGCCAAGGTCATGCTCCGGGTGACATAACACATCTTGAGGGGGATGCTTTTCCGGTCTCTATGGAAGGAGAAGGACTGAGATGACAAAGGGTCTGTAGAGCCACCCCTTAATCTAGGGGACTCAGGTGGAGGCGTTTCCCACCCAATCTCAGACACAGGGGATCCTTTCTTCACGTAAGGCGTGGCTTCTCTCATGTACTTCACTGCAAACAAAAAGACAAGAAGCACTTTTAAGGATACCAGGGTTGGTACAACACACACACACACACACACACACACACACACACACAATTCATAAATAACATTTATATGTTAGTCATAGTCAAGAGCTGTTTGATTGGACTTATGGCTTACTCAGTAGAAGGGAGCACATGCCTGGTACTCTAAACCAAGCAAAGAATCAGGAAAAATACTTACCTTTGCACCCATAGCATAGCGACATTCTCATTCTTTATGAAAAGAACTTCTCTTTTAAGCAGAAGGCTACTACAGAGATCTCCAGCTTGTCAAAATACAGAGAACAAGTGACTATCCTACACCTTAAGGCTCACGCAACAGTGACGAATAATAGGTGGAAAGTTTGCAGGAGCCTCAGGGCCAAGACAACTTCTGTTAGCTAGTGTCTTCTATACATGGCAGAGAAACTGCATCCATGAAGTCTCAACAATATGGGTGTCTTTACAAGACTACACCAGTTAACATACCAAGGGAGAACCAGCTTTCTTTAGGGATGGGCCTCCAACTGGTTCCCCAATCTTAGTTGTCAGCCATGGACACATGTGCGTAAAAACAACAGTAATGGGACTCATTAGATTTTAAGTCTTCTCTCTCTCTCTCTCTCTCTCTCTCTCTCTCTCTCTCTCTCTCTCTCTCTCTCTCTCTGTGTGTGTGTGTGTGTGTGTGTGTGTGTGACAATAGCAAATTTAGAAGGAGGTCATGAATTTGCGAGTAGGTAGTTAAAGGACACAGGAGAGTTAGAGAGGGGAGAGGGAGAGGTGTGGATGATGTAACTATACTGTATTCATCTATGAAATTCTCAAAAGAAAAAAAAATAGCAAGTTGCATTTCTGGGAAACCTCTGTCTCTGAAAGAAACTTGCCTTCCACATGCTGTTAGCACGAAACCTCTTAAATTCTGAAAAAGATTCAGGTTCTTTCTTCCTTTCAACATAATTATCCTGTTATTTAAATTATGTACCAATGTCAGTCTTAGAACAACTATTACGGTGTCTGACAGTTGGGAATTGCATGTAGCTTTTTTTTTTTTTTCCAATTGTGACAATGTATTTTTTTCCTGATGATAAGTCATGTTCTGGAAGAAAGACTGAAACAAGCGGGCAGGGAATGTGAAAGTATAACCTGGGCTGAAAGAGTATGATTTAATGCAGATGTAAGGGACCTAGCAGCCACATCACCTCCCAGGATGCTGTTATTATGCTCAGAAGCAAGGGCAGGTTTTTCAACCGCAATAGTGCAGAAATCAAGTATACAAAGAAATGAACTTGAACATCTATATTCTAGTTGCAAAATCTGTAGAAGCAGAGCCACTACTTTTCAAGACTGATAGCTAGAAAAATAACAGGTTAAATATGTTGTCATTCCTATAGGTATTAAAATGAAATAGATCTAGACACATTGATGGAACAAGATTTGGAAGATCTATGATTAGGGCAAAAGACAAAGCAGACATCAGCTTACATACCTCAATATCTTTGTGTAAAAAACCACAAGTATATGTAAATTTGTGATTATATTATGTATACTTATGTATAAATATATATGTATGCACTAATATATATGTATGTATTCAATTATTTTTAGCTATTAACTCCAGAGAATATTTGTTGTAGTTTGTTCTGGGGAAAGGAATGAGAGGCAACCATGAAGGAAATAGGCTTTTGCTATTCATTTACCGTCTTTTTGTGCACTTTCATGTTTAACCATACTCAGATAATACTTTTGTAAAATTAAAAAAGGTAACAAGGCTGTGTAGAACATGCAGAAGTCCTGCTCTGTCTTATATTTGCCTTGTTATTCTACAATGTAGAATGTTATTCTACAATGATTGCCTCTCCTAAATTTACACATTGTTCCTTAGACATTCTTTGGGTTGGTGGGGCAACCAAGATTTCAGAAATATGCAGTATGAAGTTCTCCATCCTTCTCTGCATGAGACCCATACTCAGGTTCTCTATCGCATTGTTGAGAGCTATTGTAGCTAAGGCCATTACAAGCATCTATTACTACCAATGACAGTGGATTCAAATGGACGAAACCCAAGGGATGCCTTGAATAAGTCAGCTCACAAATTAGTGCTCCCATGGTGTAAGACTGAAACCAGGCTTAGGGAGACCTACAAGAAGAATAGCGTGTAGCTTCCATACTCAAGAGTTGTAATGTGAAGATGACTCTGACAGATGCTCTTGGTGCCCCGTATGGATATGTGTGCTGTAGCCTAGCTGCTGTGCACTTGCTGAATACAGACTGTTCCCCTGCTCCATAGAGCTGCTCTTGGCATAAGAGAGGCTCGAGCACTGCTGCCTGACCTTACTCGGGATCTCTGCCTCTAGGAAATCCTGCTGAAGAAGTACAGAAGCCATGGCATGGAGTAGAGCGAGCTAAGTTTTAGATAAAAAATAAAGGATGTAGAAAGAACCTGCAGGTGTGACTCCAGTGTGTAGTAGGACCCCACAGCTCCATGGTTCTCTCTTCAAGCCTTTCAGGAGAGATTACAGTTATAGGAGGATTTGGAGGTCACTCACAAACAGAGCATTTGGAGGAATGTGTTTTTACTGAGTATTCTGTTTAAAGAGTAGCAAGCACAGACACAGATCAGAACAAATGCAGAGACCTCATGGAGACTGAATTTAGCTACACAAAGTTGAAAGGAAGGAGGCCTTAAAAATATTGTATTTTAAATCTATAATGTGTGTGGGTATAAATGTGTATAAAATTTAAAAACTAGAAAGGTGAAGAGATGGCAAAAAAAAAAAAAAAAGGTGCTGAGGGAGGGCAGAAGTGGCTAGGGGAAGGATCACATGGAATATAGAAGGAAGCATTACAAGAGAGGATCAGAGGTCACAGAAAGGTAGAAAGACGATGATAAGGGAGAATCTACTAAATGTACAGGTTTTGCTTAAAAATGTCACAATGATATCTAACAACTTGTATGCTAATTTAAAAAAACAAAAATGACACCCTTCCATGTTTCTGCAGATGGTAAAAAGTATTTGGCTTAGTGTATTGCAGACTTATATGTCCTGGTATATAGAAAATTCAAGCACCAACTGGGATGAGGGGAATTTTTTTTTTTTTGTCTGCCTTCTTATCACTCATTCCGGCTGGAGGTGAGAATGAGTCTCTCAGAGTGAGGCTCAAGGATGTCGCCTGAGTAAGTGGCATTTGAACTCAGCCTTAAAGTGTGACTAGCACTTTAGGAAACAGAAGGGCAATGACTGTCCTCTTACATAACACACTCTGATTTGCAGCCCTGATTGCAATATTCCACAGGAGAGGAAAATCTGGTCTTGGTTTTCAAGAGGGGAGAGGAAAAACACTGGCAATGCACCTACATAATCAAACCAGGCTACTCATGTGCTGCCCTGTGGTAATGCTGCACAACTGCTATTTAAGGACTCACTTTATATTTGGTAGGAAAACCAAAGTCTATAAAAACAATTCTAGGCTACCATCCATTCAGTGGGTCCATGTACACATGGGTAATAAATAATATATTGTTATCCTTTTCAGAAAAACCTTGTAGGACTATTCTAATTGTGAAGCATACCTAGGTTCTGCTTGCAGTCAGTGTCTACATACATTGGTCACTGATACTCAGAAGTTTGCCATATAGGGGCTCACATGTCTAGCAGTTAGCAGAGCCCTGGTTTGTTTATCCGGAGATGTTCTTCCATGAAATCCAGGCATGCCACTTAGACAAAAGATGAGTAACAGCTGGTAATCTTGGATTTTATTTTAGATAGTGGCAATAATGGTTTCCAGTGAGCGCTAGAGTGGCCCAATTACTGGCCAGTTGTAGAGAGAATTCCTGGAAAGTGAACTGGGCTACCTAAGGGAAACGTTATTAACACAGATAAAGTGGTTCTGGGACCACAAAGGATTGCTGTCAGTAATATACCCAAGCAATATTATAAATATCCTGCTTAAGCATGAAGAATTCTAGAAATACGTGGACTGGTCCACTTATGGGAAGAACTGATAAGCATACGAAAATCTTAGCCTAAAAGCAAATCTTTGCCAAGGACCCACTTTCTATGTAGCACAGAATTAGAGTAATTTACATAGAAAAGATGGTATAGCAAGGCCTTGAGGAAAGTTTGCCTTACTGGGGACAGTATTTAACATAGAGTGATGCTCTTTAACCAGCCAATAGAATAGAAAGACAGAGCGGATACATTAATGAGGTAAATATGATAATCTAATACTTTGTTTATTCACCAACATTTATCAGTTTATTTTCATGTACAAAGGAGTTGGCAGCTTGTGAATGATACAGAACCATCTGGATTAAAAGATATTCTGGTCTAGAAGAGAGAAAGTTGGGAGCAGTAGGTGGCATGAAGGCTTGTGTTAAAATTTAAGCTTGGTTTAAGGAGGTACCACACCGCATAGTTCTCTAGCTGCCTCATGGAACCAAATGCTTATTCTTTATGGAAGAAAGCAATTTCAGTCTATGATGCAGAGAGTGGCAAGAACCATTTTCTTTTTTTTTTTAAAGATGTATTTATTTATTATTATGTCTACAGTGCTCTGCTTGCATGTACTCCTGCAAGCCAGAAGGGGGCGCCGTATCACATTATAGATGGTTGTGAGCCACCATGTGGTTGCTGGGAATTGAACTCAGGACCTTTGGAAGAGCAGGTGGTGCTCTTAACCACTGAGCCATCTCTCCAGCCCCAAGAATCCTTTTCAAAGGCAATGATCTGTTGTAAAAAGAAATCGAAGAAAATGTGGCACACTAGGAAACAAGGTACTAGGACCACAAGCAACTGATGACAGTAGTAGCCATATGTACTTTAAAACTGTGAGGGGTAGTTGAAAGGGACAAATCTTTGAGAGAGTTTTCCAGAGAATATTTAATGTAATAATAATATTCTCAAATTAAAGCTTCATTAGGGAGATAAGTCAGAATAAGAAACTAATGAGTAATGAATTAGAAACTACACAGAAAAAAATGGCCCAGTGGCTGAGAACATTCTTACAGAAAACCTAAGTTCCATTCGCTGAGAAGCCTGGCTTCTCACAACTGCCCATAGCTCCATCTCTAGGGTGATTCAATAGCTTGTCCTCCATAGATATGTGGAATCACATATACTTACCCCTATGCATACACACAGTTAGAAAAAACTTTAAAAAAGAAAGTGCAGACAATGTAGCATGCCTTTCAAAAACAATGCCAAATATGGAATAAAGATGAAGAGATATAGGGCTGGAGAGATGGCTCAGCTGTTAAAGGCTAGGCTCACAACTGGAAATATAAGATTAAGAGATATGAAGAAATAAACTTTATATCCAGAAGGGTAGAGTAGGAAAAATATGGCAGAGCATAAGAATTCTACAGATGCAAATTGCTGGTCCATGAAGTCTACGGATCTGACTTGGTTTTGCCGAACAAGACCTGCGAGCTCCAATCTCAAGCTAAATAGAAATAATATACAATTTGTTCTTTATACTTTGAGTTGGCTGAACAGTCTACTTTTCCTTTAGAGAGTATACCTCGCCTGAACCCTTCAGCTAGTACCTCTGGATTCTGTTAGTATGGTGTGGAAGTCTCAGCAAAATTCCTGAGTGAATCCTGAGATATGTGTGAGAAAACAGCTTTCCGAGTCAAAGAAATAATGCGAGTGCATAGGTAACTCCAGCTGCACCTGAGAAAGGCAACTGGGCTCACAAGGCTTCTTTCCATAGCTGTCTTGAATGAGACAGGTAACATATCCCTGCTGAAGACTCTTGGTCCAGGGCTGGAGACATCACTTGCTGTACAAGTATGGATGCGGGGCTGCATTCAAATCCTCACAACGCATGGGAAGTCTAGCACGACAGAGTGCATCCACAATCTCAGTGCTGCAATGGTGACATGAGAAGTGGGGAAGAGAATTCGTGGAAGTTGCAGGGCCAGCTAGCTGGGTATTGTGCAGTGGCAAAGGAAAAGAGATCCCTGTCTCAAACAAGATGGAAGGTAAGACCAACACCCAACGCTGCCCACAGACCTTTATACACAGGCATGGCGCCTACACCCGTATACCCACATACTTGTCTCCACACCACCCCACAACCCCCATACCCTCTACACATAGCATTTGTTCAGGAGTCCTGCTTAACAACAAAACAAAATCACTACCTTATTTATCTTCCTCTGTGGCAGGATACTACTCGAGAGTCTCATTCATGATAAGTAAATGTTTTATACTGAGATACATCCACAGCCCTTGGATCTGGCTTCTGTTTGATAGGCATGGAAAACAAAGAAACTGTTCTTTTGTAAAAACAAAGAAAAAGAAATGTCCACTGGCTTCCTCTAGCAGTCCCTGATTTCTCACCAGAGGAAGTAGCAGCAATCACAGGGTCCCCCAGTGCACAGAATGTCTACAGGATGCCTAAGCACTTGAATCCTCTTCAATCCCTAATTGAGGGTTGAGACTAAAGGAGCCCTATGTGACAAGCAAGAATGGCACAGGTTCCACTGGAGGACATAAAGTAGCGCCCCTGACAAGGGAAAGAGATGTGAGAGCTTGGTTCTTTGTTGCTTGCATTCTAAAGCTGTTACATGTAAGTAAGCATAGTTTAATGTAAAGAAAAGAAGACGTTGCCTAAGTCTGTGTTTGTTGGGGACAGGTACCCCAAATGAGTATATTGAATAAAGAAAGATGTATGAACTTAGCATGTTTGGAGTGAAATGAAAGACCTATAGGACCACTCTGCTTCCTGAAGGGCCGGGAACTCTAGCTTCTGCTGTCTTCAACATTACATTTTCACTAGACTTCCTGATAGTCTAAAATGTGGCTGAGTTCCACCCACCAAGACCCAACTCCCATGAAGACAAAGGACAAATTGAAAAGGATACCGTGTGCCTTAGTTTCTTTTACTGTTGCTGTGATTAAACACAGCATGGCAAATCACCGTAAAGGAGTGCAGTTAAAGCAGTGGGTCATGAACCAGCTGGTCACATTACATCCACACTCAAGAGAAGAGAAAAGGAAGGGGTGGGTGCATGCCAATGCCTAACTGAGTTGCTCCTTTTCCATCAGAGTCAGGCCAAGCCAATGAAATGACGACTTCCATATTCAGGGTGGCTCTTCTCATCTCATGGCACGAAACTATGGAAATCCTTCCCCGGCATTCCCATAGGCCACACCCATTCTTCACAGTTCCTCACCACGGGCCCCCAGGGGAGTCCAACTGTGTTAACTCAAACAACTGACACACACCATCCTTTCTTACTTCCAGGTTTCAGATGCTGCCAAGGCATTTCTGTTCACAACTTACTGACCAAAACTTAGTCACATAACCATATCTAGATGAAAATGAAATTCCTTATTCTGAGTAGATTTGGTTATTTAACTGAAAAATATGTGTGGAAGCAAAGACATCACTGTGGAAGTAGAAGAAAATGGATGCCGGATGCCAAGGTTTAAATCTCAGAGCCTACCACTTGGATACACTGTAGTTCTTTCTGAGTCTCACAACCTAGATTCATGTCACATTAGAGCCCTAGAGTAAGCTGCAAATAATCCAGTGTATCTGTTAAGCATTTCATGAGCACTAATTCATATGGACCCTACATTATCCTATGGTATAAGCATTCCAGTTAACTCTATTTTACCAAAGTTACTGTACCACGGAGGAGTAAAGTCATATATTCGAGCTTGTGGTGTGAGAAGTTGGCAGAAAGAGGTGAATTTAACAGTGACTTGAGCCCTTACATTTAACCGTAAACTATACTATTTCTCCCATTGCTTTAAAAACGGATGAGTGTGCATGTGTGCGTGCATGTGCGCATGTGTTTGTGTGTGTGAGTGAGCGTGTATGTGTGATTAAGTCAATGTTTTCCTGTCTCAGGAGAAAACATTCAATTAACAGGCTGTTCCCTGTAACATAAGAGACTTTGATTTTGTAAGCCTGAACTATTATACTATGGCATCTCAATAAGCACCTTTGAAGACACCATAATATATATTCATAATAGAGGGTTTAACCTGGCAGAACTGAACAGCCAGTGTCTGCATAATTACACCACCATGTGCTTACAGACACTAATTTCAGGCAAAGAGCTGTTGAAACCAATCAAGAAACAGCCAGACCCAGTTCGGGGCACCTAATAATCAGAACTAATTAATAAACCATGGCCTTTCTGGGCATCATGAATTAAAAACTGTGGTTGAGCAATTAAGATTCTAACCTGCAGTTGCAAGAAAAAGAAAAAAGTGGGAGGCCAGCTGTAAGAAGCATTTTTCAATACTGCACCAAGTTTCTTTCAATATGTTTGTAGCTTTTCATCTGAAGGACAGGCAGTTACTAGACTTTTAAAAGAACATTCAAGAAAGCCCAAGTTTGCTAAGGCCCCAGTTACCACAATGAAATCTTTGTTGGACCAGCCAGATGACATTTGAAAGCAAAAGCAGAGCCAGCTACTCATGAGGAAATGCTTTAGGCAAGTCAAATCAACTCGCCTACCAGGCTTGTTTCTAAGGAGCCAGAAAATGTGTTATGTTGAAATTTTCTTTTAAAACAACAACAACAACAAACAAGATTCAGGTTACTGGGAGGAAAAGAAATATTTCCTGGCTCCAGGGAGTGTGAATTTCAAATGTGAACTTTTTCATTTGATTGACAGGGGAAGGAGATCAGCTGATGTTGAGAAATCCAAGTGTTCAGACCCCCTGTGAATCATTCAAGCCGAACACAGGCTGTTGTGTGTGGAATATGCTGATAAAATGCCACATCAGGCATTCCCTTCGTAATATGTTCCTAGGTCACCTTACGAAAGATTCAGGAGGAGGTCATTTATATTTCTAAGAAGACTGAGGGGGTGATGAAAGAGGCAATCTGCCTTTCTCTCAGACTGCAGCTAATGTCTCAGAAGGCTGATAGTGTAGTGGAAAGAGAATTGGCCCTGGGAGTCAGAGACCTGGATTACAGTTCCAGATCTGGCACTAACTAGCTTTCCAGCCCTGGGCAAGTCACTTCACCTCCCTGATCTCATTTTCCTCACCTGTCAAGGGAGGAAATAAGGTCTCTAGCTTTTAAACATTGTTTGAGTCCTTGAGAAGCTGCCTCCCCCAGAAATGCACACATGCACATGTGCACGCACGTGCGCGCGTGCGTGCGCGCACACACACACACACACACACACACACACACACACACTATGTAACGGACCTGGGGGGGATGGTTCAGTCTGTAAAGTGTATGCTGCATACACATGGACCTGAGTTTTGATTCTCAGCAGTCAAGTAGAAAGCCAGGAGTGGTAGTGCATGCTTCTAAATTCAATGCTGGGAAGGTGGAAACGGAAGCATCTTTAGGACTTGCTGGCCTGCCAGCCTCACAAAGCTAGTGAGTTACGGGTCTAATGAAAATCTCTGTCACATAAGGCAGGTTGGGTGACTCCTGAAGAATGACAGTGGAGGTTGACATATGGCCTCCACATGCATATGAATACTTATGTGCGCACAACCACACACACACACACACACACACATACACACACATGCATCCCCCATGCAAATACACATATCCACTGTGAGCATGCGCGTGCGCACACACACACACACACACACACACATACACACTCACACACACACTCACACAAAAGCACATGTGAGTGCAGAGACAGAGAGAATGCATGAGTTCAATAACTTTGACTCAGTATCTGTATCCTAATGCACAAATAACCCTGCTCCATAGTGTACCATATTCTAGTCCAAGGGCCAGGGCTGGTGCAATGCATCCTCCATCTTTGTGAGAGCCCACAGGTCCTTGACACATCACGAGATAAGCTTATGCTGAGATTGCACGCTCTCCTGGTTTGGCTGCCTTGTCTGTGAGGATCATTATCTCCACTCACTTACCGGGTTCATTTTCTTTCTATCTGCCAAGTGGGTTGTTGAGGATAGGACTATAGGAGGCATTTGTGGCCCAAAGGTTCTCAAAGGCCACGAGGTATGAAGGGGCTAAATTTTAATATGTATAGCCAGAAGTCAAATAAAGTGGGGGAAATCACATCTATGAGAAATATTTATAGATTTCAAATAAAAGGCCATCTCAAATTTTCCTGGTTTTATAATTTTTGTTTTTTTAACTTTATAAGCTGTTCCTTGAGAAGTTTATGCATGCATATAATGAAATATGATTATATTTAACTATACCCCTTTTCTTGTGGTTCTGGGTGTTGAACCTAGGGCCTTACTATTGCTAGGTTAATGCTCTACTACTGAGATTTATCCCTAGCCATGACATGATCATTCAAAGGAACCTGCCTTTGTTCTTCAACAAATAAAGATTGTTGCCCCAGAGTAAACCAGGGAGCACATGGACACATTCTCTTTCAGGGTGATCACCCAGAACATACTGGCTGGTTCATCATCGATGGGTTCTTGCTTTAAAGGAAGACTGAGTGGGGGAGTTATTGCAGTGAATGAGATAGCCTGGCTACTGGCCCCTATGGCACCTCATTCCCACGTGTGGAGAAGTGCATTATAAACCAAGGAAATATAAGGATCACTCTGAAGGTGTAAGATATAGTAGAGAGCTTTTTTGGTCTGTTCTAGTTTATATAGAGCCATTCACCCTCTGGCTCCTACTTTCTCCTTGTCCTCATCTTCAGTGATGTGGTCTCCGTAGCTCACGCACACATAGTAAAGAACTGCTTAATGCTCTGAATGCGTCAGACACTCATTGGACTCTGCTCTTTGCATAGGCAGTTTCTTATTTGGGGACAACTCTCTATGGCCAGGAAACCCCAGTTTAGGTTAGACTTCCTTTCTCCAAGTGCTCAGACTCCTCCAGACACAGCTTCTTTTCAAGTCCAACCATGCACAGTAGCACCCTCCAATGGGATGGTGAGTCTCAGTATGATGGCTCATTGGCTCTGACAACCCAGCCGATTTACAACTGTCCTAAGAGTTGGCTGCAGTGGAAACTACATCTTTAGACTCTAGAATCAGATTTCACAGCACCATCTCCCAGCTTTTCCTGTCTCATAGCTACATGAGGTTGGGAAACTTCCTCCCGCAAGAATGCTTCCATTCTGTAACATGAGGGGAAAATGTAATGCTTACCTCAGAGAGATGTTCTGTAACACTGAGGTAACACACACAAAGGACTGAGAGTTGTGAGAAGTACATGGTAAGGACTCATCAGGGTTCGCAACACAGAGCCCAGTGAGTTGTCATTTACATCCATATCCTAGCAGTGTTTGGAAATGTCTGGGTGCACAGCATGGAATTGCTTAGCAAAGAGATGGCAAGTTGGATCTCCAAGACACATTTTTCCCCTCACAAATTTATTCTGTAGGAGGAAGAGTTAAAACTGATCTTTCTTGCAGGCAAAGCAGCAGAAGACAGTGATTATCAATCACTCCTCGAAGGTTGCAAGACCCAAGAGTAGCAGACAAAGGTCAGAGACTCAAGAATCATACAGAATAGCAGATGGTGAGATTTTTTTTTTTTTTTTTTTTTTTTGCCAAGAGCCAGATAGGATTTTTTTGGACTGTATAACCATAGAGCCTCTGTCACAACAGTGTTCTGCCACTGTACCTCAAAGAGGTTATGAGTGATATGTAAATATATTGGTGTCGCTGCATTCCAAATAGAACTTCATTTACAGCAGGCATAGGGCTAGATTCGGGTCACAGGCTATTATTTGCTAAATCTGGCTACAACACAGTAATTGTAACTAACAGTTCTTGACTCCTTGTCATGTTTTGTGGCCCTGGACTGAACATAAGAGGAATGGTAGCTCACTGAGGCCATTTCTATGAAGCAAAACTTGTAATTTTGACATACAAGCAAGGGAAAGTATGGCGGTTCCTTGCCTGTTGCCTGCAGTGATGACTTGAAGTGCTATAGGATGAGCTGAGGTAGTTTCCCTCCAAGATACCCTCTCCTAAGCCCACTCACATGCTGCTTACACACAAACGTTTTGTTTTTCTAGTCATTGCTTGATACTGTTGAACCCTAGAGTCCACTCGGGTAATAGGCGGTCATCGCGAGAGACCACTCGAGGACCACAGTGTTGATGCAAAAGCACAAGGTTTATTGCTGATGCGCATCAGGGGGCCTCAGCACTCACTCGGGAGCGAGGGAGGAGGCGCACCCCGAGTCACTGTCACAGACTTTTTAAAGGTTAAAACCGCAAAAGTTAGGAGGGGCTACATGCCCTATGTTAGGATTGGCCCTGGTGGTCACTAGGGGTGCTTGTCTAAATGTTATTGGCTATTGCCAGGGTCGTTGGTCTTGGGGGCTATTCTTGGCAGGGAGGGGTGTTGGGAGTTTCCAGAATTTGCAGATGGTACCTTTTTAAAAATTGTTTATCTTAGTTGAAATTGTTTATCTCGGTTGGCCACTTTGATCTCAGAAACTGAAGCTGAGCTGGCCTTCAATTCTTTTTGGGTCATTTTCCCAAGCTTGCCTGGGTCACCTTCCCAGGCTGGCTGAGAGAGAGAGCCTTACAATACAATAATCTGGTCTGTCAATAATGTCTTAGAGTTAGTAACTTATCAACAAATTTGACTATGTGGCTTCACATAAAACAAAAGAGAAGCCAGGCATTGGCGCTTCACCATCATCTGTCCCATCCCTGAAGCTGTAAGATTACACAGTGGGTAAGTGAGGGTAACAGGATAACAAGGTTGCTGAATGGTCAATGCACAAGGGTGTTGCACATTAAATAAGAGGGCTGAAGGTGCTGTGGTGGGGGTCATGAATGTCGGGGTCTGATGCTGGGGTTAAGCTCCTAATACTTCTGTGTGGTCCTGAGAAATTCACTCAGCTCCCCCTTCTGTTACTTCCGTGTGTCTCACAGGGCCGTTATGAAATTAAATAAACTAAGACTGTACTTGTCAGTAACCATTATGAGGAGTTATCTCTGTTACAACAGAAAGGGCTTAGAAGACTAAACATCTGTGGGTTGGGCTAAAATTGCTTTTCTATTTTTGTAGAGGAAGTAGAACCATGATCAGTGAACATAGATGACAGAGGTCACATCTGGGCTTAATGCAGAAGAAACCCACCGAGGTGGTGGCATCCCCATTGCTAATGACATTTAAGCTGAAACTCAATGTAGTATCTCCCAGCCATGTTGCAGAGAAGAATTTTGCCTTGTGGAAGAGCCAATTGTTTCTCAAATCCTTTAAGCTGCCCCATGCTATGCTGTGATTCCTTGTGTAACGTCCTTAATCAAGGTACCAATCCAAAGC
This sequence comes from Acomys russatus, assembly GCF_903995435.1. NCBI lineage: Eukaryota > Metazoa > Chordata > Mammalia > Rodentia > Muridae > Acomys > Acomys russatus. The sequence goes on along the minus strand of NC_067153.1, from coordinate 27,747,910 downwards.
TTCCAACAGACTGAGGTCAGTTTACAGCGCATTGCCCCAGAAAGTCAGTCTGTGTGTTTCTTTACTATCATTTATCTAGCTGTGTGACAGGTGGGTGACTTGGTAAGTTGAGTCTTAGAATCCTCTTCCATAAAACAAGGCAAACAATGTGTTCCTTAAGGCAGGGAATGCAATGTGGTCATTTTATATATGAGGCTCTGGTTGTTCCATATATGAGGTTCAGGTCAGAAGCTCTGGACTTAAATCTCAAATCTTTCACTTAAAAGTGGGGCCTCTTTGTGGAAGGCCTGACTCTCCCTGTATTTCAGTTTTCTCACTGGGTTATATAGCAGTTACCTGTACTATAATCACAGGGTTACCATAAGGGTTGAATATGAAACAGTGTCCAAACCATACTCGACACTCAAATTTAAATATTAGTATTATGGTATTAGCATAATTATTGTTATGAAATTTGAGTGAAAATGTGCATTGCAAAGGACGCACCATTAGCCACATAGAGCATTGTAACAAAGAGAAATGTGGGTAATGTCAAAAAGGCCCTTATTCATCCTAGCTTGGGAGTGTTGTGCGCTGAAGGTAATGACAGACGTCAGACAGGAAAGTGTGTATGGAGAGGGCAAGGCAGACACGAGGGCTCATCAAGCCAGACAGTATTGTGAACACTACTGTTCTTCAGTGCTTGACATTTCATGTCATGTTCATTATCATCCCCATCTGAAATGGGCATAAGAAAGACCTTTTAGAGTCTGACTGTACAGTTTGAGACTTCCATGTCCCAAGAAGTGAGACTCTAACAACTCCCCCAATGAATTGGACCTCCTTCCCATGCCACATAAGCACACACAAACAGTCCACAGAGCCGAGGCCTGTAGGACTCTACTGAACTGATCTGAGAAGACATTTGCACTGGAGTTTTTTTTGTTTGTTTGTTTGTTTTTTCTCTCAAGGTCAAACTCAGCCTGGTTTTGCCTAATTCTCTCTCGGGAGATTCATTTCTAAGAATGAGATTTGGATGATATTGGGATGACACAGGAAAGGCTTAAGCAGCCCTCTGGGATTTGGTGAAGTAAGAGAGAGAGAGAGAGAGACAAAGAGAGAGAGAGGAGGAGAAGGGAAGAGAGAGCACAGAGAGAGGAGAGAGAGCCAAGAGAGAAGAGAGAGAGCGAAGGAGAGAAGAAGCGGCGGAGGAGAGAGAGAGATAGCGAAGGTGTACAAGTTTATCAAACTCCCAACCAACCGAAACTCCCAATCATCCAAAGTTTCATGGTTCGTCTCAACTCTCTCAAAGATAAATGAATTTCTTTTGCTAAAAACAAATGATGGGAGGCAAGTATACACAGATGTAACCCTTAACAACAAATCAACCCAGATGCAAATTAACAGTACAAAAGACAAAGTGGGCTTTTGAAACTTCAATGCTTTCCAAGTATTAGACTTGGAATTCGATGCTGTATCTCATAAATCTACTTTGAAAGTCCCTTTCAGTAGGGCCACTGAACAAACCAGGTACCATGAGGACATGGTTTAGATGAGCAAGACGTTACTGTTTGTGCATAGACAGATATACGGATTATAGTGTCCCACTTAGAGCAATAAACATATCCTATAGCAGTTGCATTAAAATGTGAATTAACCAAAGAAATGTACATATTTTATGTGAAGAGCCTAAAGGTTATAAAAGGAAAGACAACAATTAGAAAAATCTCTGTGATATGTAATAGAATAAAATGTAAGGAAAAATCTGCACTGTAAAGCAAGAAACATGCACAAAGGCAATTAAAACAAAACTTAATACTTAAACAATACCTCTGACAACATCATGATAGTAATGGAAAATGCTGCTATGGATATGCAAATTTCTAGAGAAAAAAAAAAAAACCTCACCAAAACTGACCTAAATAGTAGAAATAGAGGGAACAGTCTTAATTTTATAATGCAGCTGTCTGTCTACCTATCTGTTTATGGCTGAATATTCCAGGCTGGCCTGGGGGTCATGAACCTCCTGACTCAGCCTCCATTGTGCTAGGGCTGCAGGCATATATCACCACTCTTGACAATCTTACAATCCTTAAAGGGATGGTATCTTAGTTTCTCTTCCTGTTGGTGTGACAAAATGCTCTGACAAAAGCAATGTAAGGAAGGGAAGGTTTAGTTCGGTTCACAGTTCAGGAGTGCAGTCCACTGTGGCTGAGGAGTGAAGGTTTCAGAAGCTCTGGGCTGCTCATCATTCTGAGTTCCCCCTCAGGAAGAAGAAAGGATGATGAATGCATGCTTGTACTCAGGCAACTTTCTCTGTCTCTGTCTGTCTGTCTTTCTCTGCAGTACAGGACTGAAGCCCAGAGAATGGTTCCACCATTCTTAGGATGGGTCCTCCCAACTCAGTTAAGCAACTATAGATAATCCTCACCAATGTGCCCAAAGATTTGCCTCCACGGTGATGTAGATTCTGTAAACTGACAGTCATCACTAAGCCATCAGAAAATACCAGAGCTACATATATTAGTGAATGTTACCCAATGTCTAAATAGCACATTCTAATCTTGAATTATTTCAAAAGGTAGGCAAAGAAAGACCATTTCCAGTTTATGAATGTAGTGTGATCCTTATATTAAAACTAAGATGAGGAAAATTTCAAAATAGACAATGGCCAGCCACCTTATTATGATAGGCATAAATGTGAAAATGCAGAAAGCTATCAGCAAACTCAGTCTAACAACTATGCAGTTGGTAGGACAGCCCAGCCAAGTTTGGACATGGTACTAATGCAAGATTGTTACTTTTAGAAACTCTAGAGTTATAACTTAGCATGTTAACTGACAAAATGGATAATGTATGATTGCTCAATAAAACATTTTTTTTTAATATTTTATAAAATCCAGTGGGCAGTTATGGTGAAGCATTCACACCAGAATCCCTGAGAAAACCAGAAGAAGAAGGCAACTGCATTAATTTGCTAGAGAGAAACTACTGGGGAAAAAAAACCATCAAAATATAAAACAAAAACCAAGCAAACAAACTCCAAAACAACAAAATGGAGAATATTGAAGGAGACATGTCTTCCAATCTCTCCTCTGCAGTAAAGCCACTCTCTCTTTTACTGCTCCATGCACTAGTTTCCTAAAGTCCTAGGCCATGATAGAGGCGAGAAAGAGCACTTGTGGTCTAAAGATTAAAAGGTCAAAGAGACTAAGCAAATGAACATATGAAAAACTAAATCAGAAGCAAGGAAAGAAAGAAGGAGTGAAGAATGAGAGGGAATTAGAGAAGGAAGGCAGGATTGCAGGATTAAGCATCTTCACAGCTCATTGGAGCTAGGCTGGGGAAATGGCTCAGTAAGTGAAAGCACTTGTCAAGTAAGTATAGCGCCATGGGATCCGATCCTCAGATCCCAGGTAAAGTGGAGCATGGTGAATATTTCTGTCATCCCAATGCTCCTACGATGAGATGGGGGTGGAGCCAGAGAATACCCCAAAACTGACAGACACACTGGTGAGTAACAGTAAGAGACCCTGTCTCATACAAAATAGAAGGTGAGATCTGGTACCCGAGGTTGTCCCCTGACTGTCATGTAGGAACATCCTAGCTGCCTTTAAATATTGGATGCTAATGGATCTTATTGAAATAGACAATATACACGTCTCATTGTTCACACATAGGAGCTCACTCTTTCTCTTTTGCCCCCCTCTCTTACACACACACACACACACACACACACACACACACACACACACACACACACACACACGGAGAAGGGGGAAGAAAACACAGTATATTTGAATATTCATAGTGGCTGACATCCTGGTTTTTACTCTCGTTGTTAGAAAATCACTTATATCCTCTGAAATTCGTAAGCTACCTTACCTATAAAATCAGACCTTTCTACAATCTTGTTTAATTAAGTAGATAACAGTGTCATTTAAATAAACAGAAAATAAGAGGACAAGCTTGAGCTTGTTGATGACATGAAACCACTTTAACATTAACAATAGGGTGTGAGATTCGGATAGAGCATCCAAAAAGGGACTATGTAAAGAGGCCTTAGAACCATGAGAGTGACTTCGGGGAGTGGTTAGAGTTACTTGACTGTGGTCCCAGAAGAAAGAGATCCAAGGTAATAATTGTACTGGTAGATACTGCGATTGTGATGGCAAAGTCCAGGGATCTGCACAGGCAGCACCTTTAAATTCTCACAATAAACTATGAGCTAGTCACTTTATTGATCACACTTTACAAATGAGGACAAATGTGTCCCCAGGACTCCAAAGCCTCCAAGTTGTAGTGTTCTAGGCTCTCCTCTGTGCCTCTCCAAAGCCCTTCCCACTTCCTGCTTTGCTGTGACAACCTGCCCTTCTGGTATCAGATCTGACTTAATCTCTTTTCTCCCCAAGAGTTATGTGCAGACTGCAAAGCTGCCTGGCCCTGAAATCTCTTCTCTTAAAAAGGAAGAAAGCCACACCAATGCCATGGGATTGTTACATTAAACCAGTGTTTGGCAGGGTCTGACACACACAAAGAAAGAAACACCATAAATGGTAGGCTCCTTTGCTCTTTTCTCCCAAAGCAAATCTCCCAGAAACAGAGAATAAGGACAAAGGGAGATGTCAACTGTGTAACACCTGAGAGCATTTCAATCCTAGTGATATTTTCTCACATTCCAAGTCATCCATACCCCACCGTCCTCCAGCCAGCCCAGAGGCAGTAAATGGCCAGCACTAAGGATCAAAACTGGAGAGGGAAATAGCTGGTAAGATGCTGACTTAAAGTCTCCCTCCTTCTTGAAAACACTCTCTGTGTTCTCTGATCTAATCTTGGAGAAGGGAAAAAGAGGGTGGAGGGTGTGGGTGTTGGAAAGGGAACACTCAAACAAAACAACCGGAAGCCTATTGGGTCACTAAAGACCCAGTACAATCTAAAGTTAAATTAGGTAATAGTAGACATTCAGAAATGTTCTGGAAGCCACCTTTATTGAACTACAAATGTGAATTTTGAGACAATCACCAGGAACACTTCAGAACATGCCAGCTCAAAGAGCAATCTACTCCCAGAGAAGAACCCTAAGTGGAAATGTTGGCTCCTATAAGAAACACAAGTGCATGGGGTATGTGGATGTGTGAGTAGGCCCCAAGGCTGTTAGATTCCCTGAGGCTGGAGCTACACAGGCAGCTGTGAGCTGCCTGACAAGGCGCTGGGAACCAAAGTCAAGTCTTCTGCAAGAGTAGCCAGCATTCTTAACCGCTACGAGCTGTGTCTGCACACCCTAAAAGACATAATAAAAACCTACTTTATGATCCTAAATTCTCCTACTATAAGGTGAAGTAAGCCCAGTATTCCAACATCTCATATTTCATCAAATCAAAACTTAAGGATTACTGAATAGGTGATCTCATTCAGAGCTACAGCTTAGCTATCTCGTCCCGGGCCTCTAGACTTCCATGCCAACTGCTCAAGTGATAAGTAGTTTTTGACCCAGCCAAACATTTTGCACTGAAGAGTTCATAGCCATTTTTGGAACCGTGAGTTCCTTTTCTATCACAGTCCAGCCTCTTCACTTTCTCTCCTGTTCTGTTTAGCACATAATGTTCATCTAAAACCACTATCCTGTTGGAAAGCTTAGAAGCCACACAGGACTTGTGACTGGCACCAGTAAAGCAGGATTCTGATACATAACCAAACACCATCTATTATATTAATTATGAGAGGCAAGACAGAACTCCCAAACAAACTTTTATCACCAAGTGAATTTATTCTGTTTTTAAAATATATTAGAGAAGACTTGCCTATGTGCGTGTATGCTTGTGCGCATGTGTGCTTGTGCATGTGCGTGTGTGTGCATGTGCGTGTGTGTGTGTGTGTGTGTGTGTGTGTGTGTGTGTGTGCATGCACACGCATGCACATGGGCATGCAAGGACTTTACCCATTGGTACATTTCCCCAAACCTTCTTCTTTTAAAAAAAAAAAAAACCTTGGGTAACATCCAAACACTCCTTAAACGGAACCTCAGCTTTATATAAGATTATATAAGATAATATTCTAATTACTTCCAAGAAATAGTCTCTCCCAGCTCTGCAATCATTTCTAAACATTAAAACATACATCAGTGAGTCATGCTCGGGAGTTCATGGAATTGTAACATTGTGAGTGAATTATACTTAAAATGAATTTTCTCCTAGAGCTTAGAAATGTGTGACATTATTCATACAGTGAATGAGATGTGTGCAATCCTGGAATCTTCAACTACTCTTATTGCCAAGCAAAAGTCAGAGAGGGGAATGCCAGAACATCAGAATCTTAGTTTAATATGTATTTCCCCTTCTCCTTTCTTTTCTCCCCCATCCCTCCTTCTCTGAGTCCCTTCTTCCCTCCCTCTTTCTTTTTGGAGGCAGTGTCTTACTATGTAGCATCCAGTTGTTTGGAAGTTACTATGCAAATCAGCCTGGCCTCAAACTAGTTACCCTCCTGCCTCAACATCCCATCTGTCAGCACATTTTTAATGCACATTTTAAAAATATAATGACAAAAAAACTATATACCCACTGATTCAAGAAGAGTAGCAAGAAATATTTCACATTATAAGACCTAAGACATGTAACCAGAAGCTTTCATTCTCCCTTCAATGGAAGCCATGAAGAACAGTTGCAGCAGACATCCATGGATAGCTTGACGGTCTCTAATGAACACAGGTATACACTGCTTCAATTAATTGTATGAGGAGGAAGTTGAATCTTTGGCAGCGTTACTTGCAAGATTTCATATGCGGAGTATGTTTTGGAATGAGGATTTGAACCTCCAGCTTTCTGGCCCATCATTAACCACTACTTGTCACACAGGCTGTGGCTCTGTGACATGGCTTTTTTTCATTCTAGTATTGACTCACACTGTTTCAGAAACCCAGTTCTATTCCCAGGAAGAAAAGCAGCTGCATTTTGGCCCGGTTGGCACACACCTGTAATCCCAGCACTCAGGGAGGCAGAAGCAGGCAGTTGCTATGAGTTCAAGGCCAGCCTAGTCTACAAAGGGACTCCATGACTGCTAAGGCCACATAGAGAAATCTTGCCTCAAAAAACTCGAAACAAACAAGCAAAGCAAAACAAAACAAACAAGCAGCTGCAAACGCCAATGACACCTTCTGTCATTCCTAGGGATTGTCTTAGAATGGAAAATCCTACACTTGATAGTTTTAATAGGTTAAGTTATTTTTTCATCCACAGCAAAACAAAGAGTACAGTCTTCCCTAATATTCAATGTTGCCGCATTTCTAGGTGTCTCCATAGGAATAGGGCTTTTTAAGTCAATGAGGTCAGTGCAATGCTCAGACCTTAGGTCTTTATTACCTGTAAATGACTCCATAAAAGTGGGACCATTATTCAAAAGAGGTGACCCTGGGGCAGGACAGTACCAGGGTCTCTAAAGAGGAAGAATATCAAGACGAGTCTCAGGCTACAGTGTGTTTGGACAAAGAGGCTCATCTCTCTCACATATTCTCTAGGCCGAAGATCATCCCACAGCCAACTCATGAACATCTGACTTTCTGTTTATCACACTCAGTTGAATTTATCCTACCAACGCACAAACCATTTCTCTTGCTTTACAGAGACACCATTTTGCTCACTACAGAGACAGAATCCCAGCAATGTCATATTACAATGGGGAGTACAGTGTGTAAGGAAGGACACACACACACACACACACACACACACACACACACACACACACGTGCTCCTTTTAATGGAGTGATTGATAAACAAAGGTCATATGTACAAGGTGCTAAACAAAGAAGGTGGGTAAGATTCAAATTTGCATGCAAGATGTCATGTATAGTTTAATTTTTCCATGGGAACATCAGCCTGGCTCTCAACTAGGATTCTATACTGTAGCTCACAGAGGGTGAAATGGCCTCAGTACATAAATGCATGTTTTAGAAGAAAACAGAATCATTAGGATTCATTATTTCAGTACTATCTTTGTATCAGGGACGTTTTGCATTCAAAACCTGGCCCTCAAATCCAGACATCATTCCCAAAGATTATTCCCAAGCATTACTCTTAAAAGATGAGGCACACATATAAATTTCATGCCCTCAAGCAAAGAGTTCAGAAGCCTCAGTGAGTTGAGCTAACAGAAACAATTTCTCTTGCAGGTAGCAACTCAGCCAAGAGTGATGCCCTTCAAGGAAACACCGAGAGGCGCAGAGTTTATTAAACTATCACAGCGGCTTTCAAGGCACATTTAGAGCAAGGCGTACAGGAAAATCTCCCCAAAGTGACTATGAGACTCTGGGCATCGGCTTCCATCCTGCTCTCCACAGAAACTGCACCTGTTCTTACATTCAGTGCAAGTCACCTCTGACTTTTTCAGCACTTGCAGATGCTGAAAGGCTCTGGCATCTGTCAGTGGTCCTGGGTTTCTACAAAAAGATGAGCCATGTAATAGAGCAAATTGGAGAAAGTTCATCACTGTTGAATTTTCTTTCAATACACGACCTCGGAAGTTACCTATAGCTAAGCTTTAACTTGCTCTCCTCTCTTTTTCCTTCATTTCCCTCTACTTCTGTTACTCTATCTCTTTTGGGAAGTAGCATGCAAGGTCATGCAGTCTCCACTTTAAATGCTTCACTCCCTCAGAAAAAAAAAATTAGTGTAAATGCAACAAAGTCAAAGCACATGCTTGGTCTCATTAAGCTCACAAAATCCTTGTGGGAGAAGTGGGGAATTTGGTTCATTATCCTACCCGTTAATGAAGGATAAATTGCATACATCTAAGGGTGGTTTGCATTTTATTCTTTATCAGGTGTTTAATTATCTTGGTTCTTATAAAAAAAAAAGTGAAGCTAAGGCTGTGTATGGAGGCAAAAACCAATAATCTCATGACTCAGGAGGCAGAGACAGGCAGATATCTATGAGTTCAAGGCCAGCCTCGTCAACACAAAGCAAAGCAAAGCAAAACAAAACAAAAACCCAAAACAAAAGAAAATAAAAATTGCGTTGAATTTGTTATTTGATGCATCTCAGAAAACAAAGGCAAATTAGTTTTCCTCACACAAGTTGTGCATGCTGGAAATGTGTTTAAGAGAGATGAGAAGATCTTACAGCCTAGAGGGTCTTCCTTAAAGCTGGCATGGTCGTGGTGCACACTAGTAATTCCGGTGAGACAAAGTCAGACACAGGTAGACCTCTGGGACTTGCTGGCTAGCCAGCCTTGCCTAACCAGTGACCCCAGTTTAAATAAGTGATTCTGCCTTAAAAAAGAGAAAAAAAACCATACGTGTCCATGCACACACACACACACTCACTCATTCATTAAAGGTGTCCCTTTTAAAGCAGTGATTGATAAACAAAACGCTGTGTATGGTGGGTGTACTAAGCAAGGAAGGTGGGTAAGATCCAACTATCCATGCAAGATGTCACATGATACCAAGCAGTGAGTCAGGCACACAGCCCACAGAATGCAAGGGTCAGAGGCTGAAGTGACCGCTAAGGCAGGTAACCATCTCTTTTCTGCCTCTCTCTCTTCTGATCTCTTAATTATTATATTCTCTTTACTTGTCTTAATTTACCATTTGTGGAGCAGTGAAAGATAGGTCTTGTGATAGTAATGAGCGCCTAGGTTAATTAAAAAGAAGTCTCTAACTCCCCCACGAACTAAGGACCCTAGATGAAACCAAAAAGAAAGTGACTGCTGTTGATCTGTGCGCACTCCTTAACCTTGGGGAAAAGCCTGCTGCTTCGACCCAGATGCAAAGCCTCTGTCCCTGCAGCTCCCCAGGCATCCTCTCCCATAACGGTGCTTTGCATCAACCGCTCTCCCACTGAGCTTTGAGATTCTTCAGGGAAGAACTCTGGTCTTTCATTTCTGTTCTTTTCTAGGGCTGAGTTCACAGTTGATACTCAATAAATATTTAATAAATGCACAAATAAATAAATGAATGAACGCAGGAATATATTTTCTACCATAAGCGTATCTTCCACAGTCAGGCTGCCTCGGGTGAAGAACACACTGTGTGCAGAATCTCTTATGATTGTAATGCCTACTGGCAGTTCTCATGTGAAGTGTACTTCAGAATGTTTTCACATATTAGTGTCCTTAAAATTTTATTACCATTAAAAATAGTCACATAATAAAATGTTATTTCGTTTACACATTTGCATAAGAAGGAACCGATCTCTTGGTGAACATACTAGGCAGACACTTTATTTTGGCGAGGGTTGTGATTTACCACCTCTTCCAGCATACTCCTCTGCAGATGCACACCTGCCCAGACTTGGGAAGGGTACCATAGGTTGGACATGTAAGACTTTGGTTTGAGATAGTTAGTATTCAGGGTTTTGAAGGGTAATACGGGATTGGAATAACCAGAACAGTCCAGAGCTGGCAGCGTTGAGTTTCCTCTCATCAGAGGGGTCCTGCAGAGTCTGGAAGTTGGCTGGGCAGCACCTGGCAGAAGAACTGAACATGAATCTGCCACTCAGTTTAGGTGACCTTGACCTTATCTTCAACCTAAAATTTAAAGATGCAATGTTTCATGGGAAGTGGAAGAGTTTTTTTTTTTTTTTTTTTTTAATTATTTAAGGGGTCTGGGGACTGCTAAATCATTTACACAAGTACAAAGGGCAGCAAGGCCAGAGTCTGAGCTTCACTTTATAGTAATTTCCTCCTGACTACATCACTGAAGTGTTCAAGGATTTACTGTGCCAGTTGTTAGTCAACTTTCCATTGCTATGACAAAATTCTGGAGAGGTTTAGCTTAGGAAGAGAAAAGGCTTATTTTTGCTTCCAGTTTTCACTTGGGAATCCTCAGTTAATGGTGTGTGGTGTGAGTACAGTGCATTTCTCATGGCCAAGAGGAAAGACGGGAAGAGGATGCACTTCCACAACTCCTTGAGTAGCACATTCCTAATGGCAGGATGGCCCGGTAGGTCCCGTACCTCACAGGGGCCACCAATTTTCAATAGTGCCACCTGGGGCTCAAGTGTTTCACACATTCGTCCAAACCACGGTAGCAGCCAAGAAAGGGATCCGTTAGGTTTTCCAGAATGACCCCGAATGCGGGTTTTTTCTGTGGCTCATCACTCTCCAGGCGCCATTGGAGTGATGTCTTCAGTTTCCCCTAAGAATGGTGCTTCAGACTTCCAATGCGAGACAATCAAAGGCCTGCAGGAGGCTACTATGGGCGGGGGTGGGGGGGGGGGGAATGAGACAGGTAGATTAGAATGCTAGGCTTCTGATCCTGGGGCCACTGAGGACCTCACTGGTAATGGAAATTTGGTTTAATGTTCCTTTCAGTTCAACCCAGACGATATGAAATATTATCTGCTATCACCAAGCCTATGATACAGTCCACTGGACCTCAGTCAAATGGCCTACTCTCTATTAAGACAGTTCCACTGTACAAGCTGAGAGGTAAAACCTGGAGCCCTTGCAGAGAAGTGACCTGAGCCAAGGAGTGCTTGGAATGACACTAATGGCCCTGGGGAATTGACAGAAAACTTCTGATCGTCAGTTGCTTCTTTGTTCCCACTGTACCACAAAGCACATCTGTGGTTTCAGTTTTACTGAGGGATTCTCAGCTTGCAAACAATGCTAAGACTCCAGTGCACTGACCCTGGCCACCTTCATTGTGAGGAAATTTCCAGCCTTGTAGCAAAGGTCTCCATAGCTGACTCACATCATCAGACCGGCCTTCTCTTCTTGACACAGATGGCAAACAGCCAAGAATAGGGTGCAGTTTAAGAGGGCCAGGTGAGCATAGACTCTCAGTCACGTGGCTCCTGGCACAGATACAGGGCCAGAAATTGCGTTCTCAATTCTCACATCTTTAAAGGTAGATCATCTGGGAGATTTCTTTTTTATTAATTTATTAATTTTTTAAAATGTGTATGAGTCTTTTGCCTGTTATATCTGTGTGCCATGTGCATGTAGTGCCCACAGAGGCCAGAAGAGGGCATCAGATCCTCTGGAACCAGAGTTAGAGAGGGGGTATGAACCTCAATGGGAGTGCTGGGACCCAAACCCATGCCCACTGGAAGAATAGACTGTGTTCTTTCTTAACTGCTAAGCCATCTCTGCACGCCCATTCTAACTTTTTAAAGTAAAGAAAAATGAGATGGAAAACAAGTTCTTTTTATGTAAAATGACTCAAAGAACAGGGTTGGTGAAAGTCAGTAAACATGGAAAGAAAGATGCATTGGATTTGTTCTGTCCGTTATCCTTGAGGAGTCTTCTCAAAGCAGGCCAGACAGACCTTTACATCCTCTACATCTAAGGGCCTGTGGTGTGGTCCACAACCCTCTCAGGGGATGACATGACACCTAGGATGAGAGAATATACATAATTGGAGCCTTATTTCCTCTTCAAAAACCCGGACTTGTCTTCCTAATTGTTCATGAAGCCAGGTGCAGTACACAAGAGCATTTTTTTTATCCATGCCTGTTCTCACTAGGGTCATTGTGACATAGCATGCCAAAACCCAGCTCTCAAGTCTTAAGAGACATATGCTTACTTAGGCTGGGCAATGACAAGAGTTTACATCAGCTTGCGTGTCCACAGAAGTGAGCAAGAAGTGGGTCACCATGATGATGGTGGCATATTTTGGAAAAGAGGGGGTTGGGTTTTAGTTGAGGGCCACTTCTCCTATTGGTAGTCCTTTTCTCCACTCAGTTTTAGAGAATCACTATCAAGGTGCCTCAGAACTATTGGTATGGCCCAGCAAAAGGAAGCAGCCAAAGGTCTTTTACCTAATATACTAGTATGTGTGTTTGATATCATCAGCATAAGTAGGCCTCATTGGTTCTGATGCCCTGAGCCCTGAACCTCCTGCAAGCCCAGTTCTTCCACACTTCTGATTACTAAGTCTTTCTGCAAGAGGAAGGTGGGAAACCCTTAGTCATTGTTCATCCAGTTTTAGATAGTGAGATGTGAGCGTCTGGGGACTGAGGAAGTCATTCTAATGAGTTACGTTGTAGCTTCTAGAACCAACCAAAACACTAAGAAAAACTGACAGGAAGAAAAGCACTTTGCCCCCGTTGCTCAGCAGAAACTCCAAATGTTACAAACACAGAAGCAAAAGAATGTCACGCCCAGTGAAATGGTGGTTCTCAACCTGTGGGTCACACCCCTTTGGGGTCATAGGATTGAACAGAGAAGTAATGTGTTAGTTTGGCATCAAAGTCTTGCGAGGCTAGGCTTCTGTCCACTCTTCTAAGTCCTCCTTGCCTTCAGTCTGCACAAGTGCTGTGTTCCAGCTACTCTCTGTCCTAGCTTCTTGGCTGCATGGGCAATGCCATGCCCTGCCTCTCAGCTATTTTTCAGGTTGAGATGAATGATCTGCCTAATGTTTCTGCCATCACTCATCATCCCGGGTAATCCTTTTCCAAAGCTGCGACACATCAATGGGCCGTGTGTGTGTGTGTGTGTGTGTGTGTGTGTGTGTGTGTGTGTGTGTGTGTGTGTGCGGTCTTATTCTAGAATGAAGTCTTAACTTTGATTTCCCTGAGAATAAGAGTTCAAAACAAGGCTCTTTTTTTTCTACTTGAGATGTAGTGTCAGGAGCACAAACCAGGATGGACAGACACAGAAAAGACAGACACACAGAAGAGAGAGAACAGTGCAAAGTTCTGCTGTCTATATTATATTGCCACTCCGATCACTCATTCACTCAGCTGCAGTTTTGCTCCCATCATCCCTTTCTCCCTTAGCTTAGTGGTAAAGCCATACTTACTATTAGAAGCAAAGCACAGCTTCTAAACTCTCTTAGATGTCTGGGCTACCCTCAAGCCTCCTGGAGCTGAGGGCTGCAGTAAGTCGGAGAATTCAAAGGCAAGGAGCGATGTAAGGAGGTCACTCCTGAGATTACATCACTCCGTGACTGTTTGTTCATGGACAGGGCCCAGTGGGTTATGACTGTGGGACAAAGTCCCGTATGAACGTAGAGTAGTCCTATACTGCGTGGTTTAGGCTGCTCCCAGCACCCAGACTTTGAGCTTTCCTCCCCAACACAGCTCTCCCCTTGGCTCCATTCTGAGGGTATAGAATCCTGACCGGCTCTTACACAAGCCTCACATGGAAGACAGATTTAAGCAACTTCAGAGTAACAGCCAATATCAAGTTCTCCCAACTCTTTGACCTCATGGCCTATTCCCATTTGAACCTCCAGTTTCTATTTGCTGCAGATGAATCCAATTCCCCAAACAACTCCTGAACAGCCAATTATGGGCTCAAGTGGGCCAGTCAAATTACTGAGTTGTTTGTTTGTTTTTTCCACCTGACCCATCACAATGAACTCTATTCCAACCCGAGTTATAACAAGTATTAGGGACCCACATAAGTACTATTAAAGGGTGTTAAGCAGTGTCTATTGTAAACTCAAACTCTGAAAATACCTTGTGTCAAATGTCCACTATGCAGAGGAAATTTGTGAAAGTCTTTTCTACTTCAATAGGACATTTGGATAATCAGAAGATGCACTGCTGACCAATTATAGTAGTCATAATGGCAAGTGAGTATGTGGGTGGGAGAATCCAGCATATTTATTGGGTGAGAACGAGGGTGATCCTTTGCCTTTCTCTTCCAGAGGCTTCTGAATCTATCAGTCATCAAGTATTTTACTAAAGCCTTCCACAGGCTGTGTTCAGCCTAAATAGCAGGTTAAGAGGCTCAAGCAGAGCACGAGGAAGAGTTTTCCAACCATAATTAGAGGATTTAAATACTTCAGTGTATTCCAGAGACAGGCTTAGTAACCCCTATGCCTTGAAGCTCTTAGGAATGTGTTCGGCATTTTAGACCTCCAGGTTGCTGGGTTCCTAATAATTTCTAGAAAACACCAGAAAGTCATGGAACTCTAGATTCTCCTAAATATGCTTTAAAGGATTATATGAATACTTAGTTAAACTTTTACCAGTTCATGACCAAATACCCATACTCTTACGGGTAGCGCTAATTGGGCTCAGGAGATTGTGGTTTTTAAAAAGATAGAAAGTTGGGATGGAGTTTTGTTGTGGGTGCAAGGAGGAGTTGAAGTGAAGGTGTAGGAGTTAAATATGATGAAAATACAGTGTAAACATGTATGGTTTTTTAAAGGAATAAATAAAATATTATTTAAATGATTATATTTTAATTAAAATTACCTTTGAACATTTACAAAGCCAATAAAATACATTAAAATAATTCTTATATCAAACTTGTATACTTTGGAGAAACAAGGTTTAAACTATTGATCCAAGGTTAATTCATCTTTATACAGACCTGGAAATTAAGCTTCTCCTACAACTTGTATTTAGTTAATTGCAGTGGGATCAGCTACATAATAGTGACCACCTGCAAATACTTACTAGCATGGGCCATGAGTTTTCCACTTCTAGACAGTCCAAGGCTCATATGAAACTTCAACCCTTATCCCTAACTTCCAATTAAAAATTCTTGTCTGGATGGAGCATCCTTACATTCTAACTGGCTGTCTTTTTAATGTGTGTGGCACAGCTGTACTTAAGAAAGAAATTCATCTAAATACAACTTTAGTGCAATGTTTTGTATATGCTGTTTACTGATGCCCAATATAGATTTCTTTTAGTGTATGCCATGCTTAAATAAACTTTAAGAATATTTGTTTACATAAAAGTGGGTAGTGACTTCAGAACTTTTCCCAAGATGATGACTTTATTACACCTGTTCCAACTGCTCATAAGAATGATATTTTAATATGAAAGAAGATCCATGGTATTGTATTGTTGCTAAGTGAACCAAGTGAATTGAACACAGCATGGTATTTTAAATATATTATATACAGTTATATTTGAGGGGTTGATTCCAAGACTACTGTCTGCAGGTGCTTAAGTGCTTTCTAAAAAATATACTGTTTGTATGTAACTTGTGTGTGTCCTCCATAGGGTATTTCAGTTCATTTTTATATTACTCATAATACCCAACCTAAGTTACCGTGTTGTTTATGGAGTAATGGCAAGAAATAATCTGTATCTACCTAGTACAAAAGCATTTTGTGGAGCCAGCAAATTTGGGACCAGGGGGACCTACAGAGACTGATGCACCAACCAAGGACCTTGCATGGAGAGGACCTAGACCCTCTGCTCTGATGTAGTAGATAGTCATCACAGTCTCCATGTGAATCCCATAATATGGGGAGTCGGGGCTGTCTCTGAAATGGATTCTGTTGCCCACTTATTGATCATTTCCTCCTGGAAGGGTGGCCATGCCAGTCCACAAAGCAAGAGAATGCAGAGGAAGTCCAGATGAAACTTGATAGGCTGGGGTCAGATGGTAGGGGAGGAGGGCTCCTCCTTTCTGAGGACTAGAGGAGGGGGGAGGGGGAAGAGGGAGAAAGGGTAGGGTCAGGAGGAGATGAGGGAGGGGTTACAATAGGCATGAAAAGTGAATAAATTAAGAATAAATAAACTTACTTTAAATAAAGCATTTTGTGTGGAGACCAGAGGTCAGTTATCTGCTATCTTCCTCAGTTGATTTCTGCTTTATTTTATTTATTGTTGTTGTTATTATTATTATTATTATTATTATTTGACAATTTTACACAAAGTGAATTTTGGTCACTTCACCCTTGTTACTCTGTCTTACTCCATTGAAACTCTTGTTCTCAGGAGAAAGAGTTTGTCAATCACTCAACAACTCTTCTTACCCGCCCCACCCCAACCTTAATGCCTTTCTTTTCTCACTTTATTTTTTGAGACAGCGTCTCAATGAGCCTGGAACTTTCTGATTCAGCCAGAGCAGTTGAAAAAGAAGCACCAGGGATTCTATTTTTTCCTTCTCTCCAGTTCTGCAAATGCAGGGAAGTTCTAGGCTTTTACACAAGTGTTGGGAATTCACACCTGGATGTTCACATTTGCATGGCAAGAACTTTACTGTCTGGGCCATCTTGTAGTAGCCAGAAACCATTTTTAAAACTGTTTTCAATATGTGGTTTGTTTAATGAATGCATTGCAAATCCTTGGATGTAGAGAGCCAAATGTAGTGTATACTACATATTATTTATACTTTAAAAGGACAGAAAAATATGCATGCCAAAGTTATAATGTAATCTATACAAAAATGTCAGTTCAAAGTACGTCAAAGGAAATCTGACATTTCCTCAATGATTGGAATCACTTCTGTCTTATTTTTCTACTGCTGTGAAAAAAAAACCCACCATGACCAACTTTTAACTTGGGATTTCCAGTTCTACAGGGTTACAGTCAGTAGGCAGGTAGGCATGGTGCTGGAGCAGTATCTGAGAGTTTACATCTTATCCACAAGCATGAGACAGTGGAGGTTAGGGAGGGAGGGAGGGAGGAAGGGAGGGAGGGAGGGAGAGAGAGAGAGAGAGAGAGAGAGAGAGAGAGAGAGAGAGAGAGAGAGAGAGAGAGAATTCCAAGTGCAGAAAGTACACGGCTGTATATAATGAGTCTGGGATTTTCTAAGTCCTCTCTATTTCCCTGCTCACTCTGAAATGGCTGCTTGCAAGAGATACCCGTGGCAATGAGGTGGCACATATCCCACTTGTTATGCATGCTGACTTAGATACAGGCAACTGGACTCCAGTTTCAATTCTGTCCCACAGAGCTGCGTTTCACTGGACCATATTTGACTTATCAATTTGAATTTTTCTCATCAACAAAAGAGAGACTACAAAAATGTATTCAGCAAAATGATCCCACACAGAAAAATAAAATTTGATTACAACCTGCTGTTGTTTGGATCATAAATGTCCCCTAAAGGCTCATGTGTTAAATATATAGTCCCCAGGATAGTGATACTAGGAGGTGGCAGAACTTTGAAAGATGGAGACCAGTGGAAGGTGGCTAGGTTGTTTCTAGAAGTACTCCTGGAGGGAAGTGTGGTACCCAAGCTTCCTGAGTCCTGGGCTGGCCTGGATCCACTTGCTCCCATCATGCTGCTCTGCTTGATCAAAGGCTCAGAACAGTGGCACCAACTGGTCGTGAACTAGAGCCTTCAAAACTGAGAGCCAACCTTTTCCCTTTATAAGTTTAATGGCTCAAGTAAGTTGCTATAGTAACAGATGCGACTAACACAAAATGTTAGTGGCATGTGCAGAACGCATTAAATATCTTCTAAGTGACACCTATGACTACTAGGAAACAGGTCCTGCTACAGCATCTTGTCATCTAGCTGGGAAGGTGGCAGACGCGTAAACAGGTAAATGCATATCATAATGTAGCTATAGAAGGGCAGAGAATCTCATAAGAGTCATGTTTGCTCAAGCTAGATCTTGGCTGGGGATTTGAAACTGTAACTTGGATTTGTTCACTGTGAGGGAAAGAGATCACTTCGGGCTCCACCAAATTCTGGGTTCCTGAAACTTGAAAAGAAAGCCACAGCGAACAGCAGAGAACACATGGCTTTGGAGCTCTGTGGCCTCATGACTCAAGGCTCAGCCTGGGAATTCTTCAAGGGGCCTTGAATAATATTTAGGTTATACAGCCAGTCAGTGAGCTCTTGCCTGCCCTGACAAGGTTCATATGATGAGAAGTGATGGCGCAAGCCCAGGCCTGCATGCATTCATGAACTCTCTTCCATGCTGAGACTGGCAGCACACAGGCCGTCTCTTCTTGCATCACCTGCTAGACAAGAGTAGGTGTACTTTACAGTTCTCAGAACCTCTCTCTGTGTCTCTGTCTCTGTCTCTCCCCCTCTCTCTGTTTCTCTCTGTCTCTGTCTGTCTCTTTCTGTCTGTCTGTCTGTCTCTCTCTCTCTCTCTCTCTCTCTCTGCCATTGCATGGAGATTAGGTCTTTAGCTCAGGACACATTCTGATCTGGAATTCTGGGAGCTATTTTAAGCTGAGGTTCCCTTCTAGGGAACATGGAGTGGGGGAAGTGGCTTGAGTGATTTAAAGGAAGGGAGGTGCCAGATCTTAAAGAGATACTGCAAGCCAGGTAACCTGCTTCTAACTCTCTTGGAGCTTTTTGAGATTTGGAAATGATGATGTTGTTGTTTTAGGGTCTATTTTATTTATTTATTTTTAAAATATGTTATTAATTTATTCATATTACATCTCAATTGTTAGCCCATCCCTTGTATCCTTCCATTCCTCCCTCCCTCCTACTTTCCCTCTACTCCCCTCCCCTATGTCTGTGACTGAGGGAGACCTCCTCCCCTGTGTATGCTCATAGGGTATCAAGTCCCTTCTTGGTAAACTATCCTTCCTCTGAGTGCCACCAGGCCTCCCCATTCAGGGGACATGATCAAATATGGGGCACCAGAGTTCACATGAAAGTCAGACCCCACTCTCCATTCAATGGTGTTTTTTGATGAAATGGAAAGTAGATAAAGAATAGAAGATACTGGATAAAGATGATATTAACTGAAGATGGATAAATGCTGAGTGACAGAACTGCATAGCTGTGCTAGGAAAGTATCTAGGAGACAGTGGTGGGGATGAGGAGGAAAAAACAGAGAGTCAGTGAGGGATGGCAGAGGCCTTGGAGGAGCACAGGGCACAGTTATCCAAAGTGGTAACCAGCACATTACTACATTCCTCATACACTGGCCGGGACGCCCCTTGTCAATCTCTCTGCCCTTCATTCTGCTTCTAGCACTCTAGTCCCACATAAGCCACCTGCCCTTTGGTCCTCTTCTCAGACAAACTCTGCTTTTTGAGAAGCCCTCAGTGGGGGACGTCAGTCTGTGCCAGCAATAGCCACAGCAGAGGAGTAGAATACATGCCAGTGGGAAGGGTCTACAATAAGGACTTAGGAACTCTATAGGGCTGCAAGGTACCTCAAAGCACTTCTTCCTTGTCCTAAGGTGGCTACTTGATTATTTCAGACAGCAAAGTCTCTTAAATATTATCTCAAGTTGATCCTCAATATTACTAAGCAAATACCTACCAACACTGAAAATTAATTAGATCATTGGTCCTAATGGTATAATGTTTACATTATAGGTTAAGAATCTTCAGTAAGGGAGGACATGGTGATCTGTTTTCTTTCTGAGATAGGGTGACCCTATATAATATTATGCATTTGAAGTCTATTTATTTTCATGTATATTTGGTGTTTTTGCTCAGTGGTTTTCTTTAAAGTTCAATTATATTCCAGTTTTTATATATGCCAGATTTAGAGGATGGCTCAATTTCCTTGCTATAGTAACACAGTAGCAATAAACAAAGGTATAAATATCTCTATAGTAGGTTATAGAACTGCCTAGGTATATGCCAGAGAAATATATATATATATATATATATGTGTGTGTGTGTGTGTGTGTGTGTGTGTGTGTGTGTTATATAATATTTAGAAGGGAAAACAAGGCAGAATAGTAGAAGGTGATAAGGAAGGATAGAATTCAGGTAAAGGATACATGATTCATGAAAGTAGATATAATTGCTTTTGTAATTTTACTTCTGTCATGGGGGGGTCTGGCCTGGTGGATAAATGTATAAGAAGTGCGATTGATAGCGAAAGTGCTAAACCCTAAGAGAAGCTGCACACCTTCAGAGTGGTATACACACTGAAAAGAAGTTTATTGAGATATACGGACTTTGAAACCCCACAGGTGTTTGCTTGTTTATAGTAAATTAGCCTCATGGTGTTTTTATTTGTGAGTGAGTTCATTACAATACAGCGATTTTTATATTTTAAAAAGAAACAAAAACTTAAAGAGCTGTGAGTGTTGGCTTGTTATATAAAGTCAGCTTCTCTGCCTGAGATGCTGAGTGAGAAGGAAATGTGAGAGTTCAGTGCTCACTATATTGTACTCTCTACCCCTCTCCCCTCCCACTTCAGCAAGGTCTGCTCTTTCCCCCATGTATTTAACAGGAAGCATCCTCTCTGATCACTGATGCAGAGAAAAACGTCACTGTGCATACCGTTGTGTAAGGACTGTGTTTCACATGGCCTCAGAAGTCTATTCCGGACATACTCCTAAGGCATCCTTAATTGCCACTTAAAAACATGGTGCTATTTCAGTGGTCAGGTTATCATCTATAGTTTCCTAGACATGCTAAGAAGGATTGTTGACCAGGGGGATGGAAATTTTTCTGGGTCAGGGATCTATTTACTGTTATTAAAAAAAAAAAAAAAAAGCAAGAACCACCTACTTTTGGCACAATATGATAAAAATACACTTCATGAATTATACTTGTCTTTGAATTACAGTTCACTTTTAAATATCTAATTTCCACAATTACTGAGATAGCTAAATGAACTTATGAATGGATTTCAAGAATATGTAAGGATAAAGAAAGTATTGCGAAATAGACGCTCTTCAAATAATTGTCAAAAGGAAAATCGGCAGAGGGAAAGCAATTGTATGAGTTTGTTTCTCCGTTGCACAGAAGTGAGAGCAGGCATGTTCACAGGAATTAGAGCCATTATCTGGAGAGTTTCTGTCAGTACTGTGGGATGAAAGCTATTAAAGATCCACATCAGAGGCGCACACATAGCTGATTGTTATAGACGTCGAACCTCCAGTTGGGGTTTGAAGAGGAACATTCTGGCAATGTGGAATCAGGTTTGCAATTAGAAAGCCATAACAATCCGAAAGCGGAAGGCTGACGGGCCCAGAGCCTGGCGTTACCAATGCTGATGGTCTAATAGTCGATCTGTAGTGGCCCTCTTCAGCTTAAATAACATTTGCTAGAATTCCCAGTCAACACTTTTCTGTCTTTATTAGGCATTATCCTGCAGGAGCTGTATGGGACATGCTGTGATCCATAGATTGAGAGGCACCGAGGAGCGTGGAGAGAACAGAAATCCCACCAGGCAAATACTCTCACCTGATGGTCAGCACAGCCATGATTGGTATCAATAATATGTGGCCTGTGGGTCAAAGTCAGCCTCCTCTTGTTATTTTAGTTACAATAAACTTAAAATCTGCCAAAGATCTGCAGGGACAAGGGTCAGCATCCGGCTGTCATTCATGAATCCATTTCTGTTCTACCAAGTACAAGGGATATACTGATAAATAATAAAAATATCTGATACACACAGAGGCAGAGGAGGAGGGTGAGGAACAAGTAAGCAGTTGATGCACAAATTATGGCCTACCCTTTATCTGGAAGATGACTGTCAACAATTTATGTTACTGTCTGGCTTCTAACCAACTTATGTTACCGTCCGGCTTCTAACCTTAAAATAATGACCATCATGGCAACTGCATGCAGAGCTGGTGTGAACGCTAAGCTCTGATCATATCCAGGGTGCTGAGTGGCATCGATGCTCAGTAAACACTGGTCGCTGCTCTCAGAGAACAGGCGAGTGCTTGTCGGGGGCATTGTATGACAAACACACAGTATGCCAACTACTGCAAAAAGACTTGGGTTGGGCTGAAGGAGACCCTAATGACTAGAGTCCAGACTCAAGAGAGAGCAGATGTTTTGACTATTCCTGAGTTGAGCTCACTGATGCTCAACACTGAGCTGACCAGTACCTCATCACTGTTCTTGGTTTGCTGATCACCAGGCTACTGAGTAGGCAGCCTACTCTGTGCAGGGCTTGACTCCGGGTCCTGTGTTCTTTCAGGTCGTATTACCTGACCACAGAGGAGCTGTGATGGAGCAGAGAATTAGTCCCAGGCATGTTGTTCTGAATATTACATTGGGATGGTATTACCAAGGAGATTTCTACCCCATCTCACTTGTCAGTTGCCCATGTGAATTAATTTGTTAAATAAAATTAAATGTATGAATTGATCCAAACATGTTGGATAACATTTTAAAGATTTTTTTATTCAAGGTATAGAACAACATAAAGTAAGTTACTCAGGACGGAAGATGAATGTGTCAGTATGTAAGTGCTTAGAGATGCTTAGAAGGGGCCTGAAAGAAATTGGCAATTGGGGCTGGTTTTAGATAGATAATGGGTGAATAAGAAGTAATGAAGGTCAGGGACGAGGCTTGGAGCCTTTGAATTATGTATCCTATGCATGCATTAATTACTTAAGGCTAATTTTAGATCATTTCTATGTAGCTATAATTGTAGTTAATATCACCCATATCTATGCTTATCAAAGAGCCTGAAAGGGAAGGCTTACTGTTTTCTGAGTAAGCTGAAAGCGCAGGAGAGAGATCATGGCCAGTTTATTATCATCAGCCCAAAGAACAAATGTACCATGGAAGCATGGAAGATGCAGCTAAGGCAAAACCTGCTTCGTGACATCCATTCTTCCCACCCACATATTTTTTACCTGAGTCTGAATCCCATCACTTCTGCTCCTGTAACACTGTGACATCGGGTCAAGGTGCACATATGGAGACCACAGAAGCACTCCTGTTAACATATAACAAACACACCATCTAGTCTGTGGACAGCACCAGGGTGCTGTTTCCTATTCGTACCGTATTCATGCCCTTTTCATAGACTCTGGCATTCACTCAGCCACACTGAGTACCTAGTACGCCATGGAAAGTACTCTAATGAATCCTAATCATTCAAGTGATGCCTTAAAACAACAAGTTTAGTTTTGCAAATGGAAAACTTAGCTTACAGTTCTTCGCTATATGGGCCCGTTATGCTTGGGGCACTCGGACAAGTCAGGTGACCCTATGCAGGGCCCTTGACATCCTTGCCCATCAATTTCATCTCATGAAGAGGGAATGAGAGAGTGCTTAGCGCAGTGCCTGCCTTGGAGTGTTAGTGAATAATTACTCAGGAGAAGAAGCACAAGTATTTTCAGCTAAATGAGTAAACTGAAGTTTCATAATCCAAGTTAAATCATGTGCTACCTAGTTTAGATTGCTCAAAGGGGAGAAGAGAAAAAAGGAGAACAGGCGAGTGCTTGTCGGGGGCATTGTATGGCAAACACACAGGAGAAAAAAGAATGTTCAATTCTTTAATTTTTTTCCCTTCTTTCACAGTTAAGAAAAAAAAAGAAAACCAAAAACAAAAACCAGCAACCCAACTGTACACAGGACCCACATATCTTCCATAAAATCAATAGATAACAAACTATAGCAAGTGGCGAAAGCCTTAGAAATGGAATGAGCAGGACCAGCCCCCTAGCTCTGAGGCAGCTTATGAAAGGCCAACGGACCAGCTTTTGAAGAGAAAAGTTGTAGGATGTTTAAGTCTGGCTGCTTGCATTTTCCTTAGAAAGGATTATCTCCTTTTTCACGGTAACTCTCAGAAAGTTGGTGCACAGAAAGGCATCCCCAGGGGCGGTTGGTTCACAAGCTTCCTAATGCTGTGACCCTTTAATAAGTTCCTCATGTTGTAGTGAGACCCCTGACCATGAAATTATTCTCACTGCTACTTCATGACTGTAATTTTGATAGTTATGAATTGTAATGGTAAATATGAAATATGTCTGATATGAATCCCCTGTGAAAGGGCTATCTGGCCCCAAAGGGAGTTGCAATGTACAGATTGAGAACCACTGACCTAGGTAATCCTATGGATGGGAGACACAGGCATGAAGAAAGGGTAGGGAATTGGGGCTTGTTGAAACCAGCCTAGTCTGGACCACTCAGCCAGCATGTACCAAAGCAAGAAGAAGAATTCAGATTTGCAGATGCTCAGGGCACAGCTCTCTTTCCTCTGCCACTTAGCAACCCCAGCTGCTATTGAATACCACGGGCTTAATTCTGGCTTATGATTATGACTTGTTGAATTTTTAACTTTCTCTAAAATGAACTTTATGTGAGAATACTCAGCACTCCCTAATGCTGTATAATTTCTGCAGAGGGAAATAGATAATTTTATTTCATAGGAATGGGGGACTGTATAAGCAGAGAGCAGTGCTTTAAAACAAGAGCTTACACTGACAGGCCTAGAAGCAACTTGGCTCCATTCACGATGCTTATCTCTCCACGAGGGCATGAAAATTAAAAGTTGGAAAGCTCAGAACCTTTGAGGAGTTTTATTGCTGACACTTAATAGGCCACTGAGGCTGTGTACTTTCCTGCCCAGTGATGACATGACTAGTGGGGATATCAGCCCCTTTCCTCAATTCTCCTGTGGTTATCAGATACCTTCCTGTGGCTTGGATGTTAACTCCATTCATTTCGGTGACCTTGAGACACTGAGAGGAAGACAGCAACCATTACAGTCCTGGTAGTAAAAAAAAAAAAGAAGAAAAGAAAAGCAGTTGATGTCTTCTGAGAGATTCCACCCAGAGGGAGATCGGGACAGATGCTGGAACTCACTGCTAGACTCTGGGTGGAGTGCTGAGAGTGGTATGAAAAAATGGGGGATCCAGGAGCCCCACAAGAAGACCATCAAGGCTGGCAGATCAGGACCCAGGGCATCTGCTGTTTCACCAACCAAGCACAATGCATGCAGTGAACCTAGACCGCCTGTTCAGATATAGCCAATGGACAGCTCATTCTCTGCGATTGTGGGGGGAGCAGAGATGGCCTCTGACATTACTCTGGTGACCCTGATTTGATCACTTCCCCTTGGTGGGGGATGCCTGACTGGCACACAGAAGGGGAGGCAGGCTATCTGGATGAGACCTTCTGTCAGAGGTGTAGGCGAAGGGAGCAGGGTTGAAGAGGGAGGGGAGGTGGGAACGGGAAGATACAAGTGAGGGGATAATAATTGGGATGTAAGCTGAATAAATTATAATAAATTAAAAGAGGAGAGAAAAGAAAAGAAAAAAGAAAAACAGTAAGGGCATTCAAAGTGAAGTTGGCTCCCTCTAGCCAAGCTCATGCCCAGAGGGAGTTTTCCAGCTATTCCTTATATTTGAGGATAGGATCCTCATTCTGAGAATGTGGATGCAATAGTCTTAACATGAGTAATTTTCCTTCCCCATTCAGCTCATTATACTATTGACTTCACTTCTCCATTGACCATTTTTATTTTAAACAAAGGAAGACCCTAGGAGTAGGCAACACACAAAATATTTCTCAGAGATACTTTCTAGCTAGCCCATAGGACACATCATCGAAGTTAAGAGACATAAATCCATTGTCTCTCTGCGTCTTCCAGAAGTTCTAATTGTGTCACAACACATCCACTGCAAGGTGCATTGTGTGTGGAGCCTGCTGTTCTGAACTATAGACAGCAGTATAGACATAGTATCCAAAATGCCATTCCATGGACAAACAGTACAGGGATGATGGGGGGGGGTACTAATTTTACCTAAGAGGCCCTGACTGGGAATAAAATTACATGCATCCAACATATTAGAAATACACATAATGGCTAGATAAATAAATAAGTGATGCTAAAATGGATTTCCAGGTCTTCATGTGGCCTGCTGTCTTCCTTTTGCTCCTGTGAGTCAGCACACCCCGGGGATCACTTTGTATGACTAAGACTGCCTAATCAGGGTTAGGAACCTGGTGAAGCTTTACTATCTAAAGCCTGGAGCAGATGCCTGGCTGATAGAAGATGCTGCACGCACAGGTGTCAGGATCATTCTCCTCCTTCTGTCCAGCACTGCCCCATAGAGCTGTAGGGCTCAGACCCAGAAGTCATGAGCTCCATCAACAGGTCTTTCCTTATGCTCCCCCTAGACCAACCTACTCATGTTTCTCCCTTCCTAAGATGCCTGCTTGCTATTTCCAAAGACTTTGGTCCCTTCCAAAGGAAGAACAGAGCATGAATAGCTCTCACAATTTACTAGCTCTAACCCAACAATAGAAATAAGCATATGGTGTCCATTTTCTTCTATCTTTCTTTTAGAATTCTTATTGGTAAGACTCTTCCCCCCTTTAAGGCCATTAGAAGTTGGTGACATAATGTCACAGCCCACAGCACTTAGCAATGTCATATTCTGCCTAAGCTATAGGATTTCCTAGTCACTATGGAGAAACAGGCACTACCCCAAGGAGGCGTAGGCTGATGTAATTACTTTATTGTAATTACTAGTTTAACATCTGAATTTCTCACCATACTATAGTCTCTGGCAGAAAGGCACTATAGCTGTCTTAGTTAAAGCTACAGCTCTATGATAGAAAAGTAATACTAATAATGATAATAATAATAACCTTGAGGTTTATTATGAAAAAAAGTAAGGTAAATGAATATAAAGAACTTAGCACACCACAGAGAACACGGCAGATACTCAATAACTATTTTTTTGATTGCAAATAACAGAGGAGGAGAAGGAAGAAGGACATTGACAACCCATGTTCAAGTCTGTCTTCTACCTTTATTTGCTCAGAAACACCAACAATTACCAAGTACTTGCTGTGTGTCATGCATTATATACCTTTATCTAATGTCTGTGAGGGCAGTGCTAGTTACTCTAATGATTACCCCCTTATAGATGGAAGAAGCTAAGACCCTGATTATCAAAGAAGCAGTTGGCAGTTCTAGGTTTCAGAACATTTTAATCCTTGAGCTAGAGGAATGTAGGTTAGTAGAACTTTCAACAATACAGCCTAACTAGATAATTCAGACCATATGATCAGCGCTATATTGAGCAATAGAACTTTGCTTTTTTTTAAAAAAAAAATATTTAGTAAATCTTGTAGAGTAAAAATGAACAAGCAAACTGCAACTACAATAAAAACTCTAGTGTGGAGATTTCATAGAGCTTCCGCGTGATTGAAGGATAATTGTAGAAGGAATATGACTTTGACTGGGCCCAAGGTGAAAGCTGTCTTGGGTAGCTTGACCCCATTTAGACCCCACTGAGATAAACATCTGTGATTAAGACTGAGAGGAGCCATTTTGGGCCCTGAGGCTGGGTAGAGGGGGAGAGGGGTTAGAGACTCTGCCTGGGCTATTGTATAGCAAAATGATGACCACAGATGGGAGGAGGTAACCAGAGGAGAGACCAGTGGTTCTGGAGAGAAGAGGAGCAAGAGGAGTGGAGCAAGGAAGAAGGCTGTAAGTTTGGAACACAAGCAGTGCTGCTTTCTTCTGTCAGGCAGAGGATCTGCCAGATTCCTGGAGAATTACGCCAAGTGATACCCAAAAGGTTTCATTCTTATTCTCTTTTATCTCTTTTCTCTCCTGTTTAGGATAGTTGGGTTATAAGGAAGATATCTTTGTTTAATAAATTCATAATAAAGTTTAATTGTTAAGGAACCAGAGCCAACAGATAATGATGATGAAAGGGAGCAGAGTCTGTGTAATTTGTGTCTTAAGGAAAGAATCCTCACTCGGAGGAGTGCTGTAGTTTCAGCCAGCAGCTTGGACTCTATAATAATGTGATAAAGTGTCTTCAGTGCCACAAAGGTGCAGCAAACCCAGAGTTCATGGTTAGGAAATCAGGGCTTGAAGTACAAACCAAAGAACCTCTAGAGGCAATCCCTAGGACCAGAAGAGAAGCCAAAGGAATGGAAGCCACAGCATCAAAGAAGTGGTTTGCCAAGGCACTAAATCCTGGCGAGTTAATGATTGACACCAGGTTAGGTACAGAATCGTGTCCTTTTCAGAAATTTGTATGCTTAAGTTCCCACTCCTAGTACCTCAAGACATGACTTTTTAGAGGTAAAATCTTTAGGAATGTGACCACGTTACGATGGGTTCATTAGGGTAGCCCCTAATTGTGGTGGTTTGAATAGGAATGGCCCCCATAGACTCATGTATTTAAACACTTGGCCCATAGGGAGTGGCACTATTAGGAGGTCTGGTCTTGTCGGATTAGGTGTGACCTTCTCCGAGGAGGTGTGTTACTGTAGGGGTGGGCTTTGAGGTCTCATAGACTTAAACTCTGCCCAGTGCGGCACACAGTCTCTCTATGCTGTCTGCAGATTAAGATGTAGAACTTTCAGCTCCTTCTCCAGCACCCATGTCTGCTTGCATGCTGCCATGTCTCCCACCATGACAATAATGGACGACACCTCTGAAACCATAGCCAGCTCCAGTGAAATGTTTTCCTTTTTAAGAGCTTTTTGTTTGTTTTTGTTCTGCTTTGTTATTTTTTGGTTTTTGAGACAGGGCTTCTCTGTGTAGCCTTGGCTGTCTTGGTCTCGTTTTGTAGACCAGGCTGGCCTTGAACTCAGAGCAATCTGCCTCCCTCTGCCTCCCTGAGTACAGGGATTAAAGGCAAGTGCTACCATGCCTGGCTCTTTATAAGAGTTTCTACGGTCATGGTGTCTCTTTGCAGCAATAGAAATCCTAGCTAAGACACTAGTCCAGAAGAGTCGTCAGTGTCCTTGTCACCAGATGACATTAGGATACACACGAACAACCTCGGAGGAGATACACACTCCCAGCAAGGGACAGAGAGAGAGGGTGGTCATGTGCAAAGCGTGGAGAGTAGCTCAGGAAAACCCACAGTTGACAACATCCTGATCTCTATCTTGCATTTCCAGCCTATGCAACCATCAGTAATTTCTGCTGGTTATGCCACTCTGTCTGCGGAATGTTGTTACGGCAGCCTCAGTAAGGCTAGCTATGCCCAGGGGAACATGTGAGTCATCCTGTGATTCTTCCAGGAAGGAGGAAGAAGTGGCAGCATTCAAGGAAAGGTCACAGAAGCAGTTCCAAGGTGCTTCTTGGTATAGTCCCAAATATTGTTATGGTTGATGATGCTCTTTCGGAAGGAGCCTTTGGTGGGTAAACCGTAATGGGTTGGAGATAATAGTCAAGGTCCAAGGCAAAAGCTGATGACTATTCATAAGATCAGTTTTATGGCTATAAGATTTTACAAGAAGTAGACATCAAAGAGGACAACCCCAAACGTATCATGAATCTATAAAGAAAAGCTGAGGGCTGGCAACTGTAAGCTCACAACTTCCCCTGGTTAAAAAGAACATCTCTTTGATGCTGTGTTGGGATGTAAGGAATCATGGGACATAGATACCATCCCATCCACAAGTTACATAACTCCACAAGCATAGATTTTTTTTTTTCTCCATGGATGCCCTTTCTCTCTCACCTTGGATCCTCTAGGGCTTGATATCTACTTAATAATAATATGCTGAAGCTGGTGTGGCAAAGCAGAAACAAAGAAGACTTAGGAGCTTGAGCAAAATGAAAAGTACTTGGTCCCCTTAAGCCATGTTGATTACGCAGCTATACCTATGCCGTAGTCGTGTCTAATTTTTACATGATAGTTTAATCACACCGGGGTGAGGCATTCATTTTCTCTCACCTGTGTCTTAATGCATTGATATTTAAAACCTTAACATCTCCTCAGTAATCTGTGGCATGAAATTTAAATATTATGTGGTTTGACTATCCGTCAACATGTTTGCTAGCACAGTAGAATGGAAGTCCTGTGCAGGCTCTACCACTGATGTGTCCTGGGACAATGCCATTATCACAGACCTTCTGATCTCTGAGTTGGATTCTTCAGATGGAAAGTATGGGCCTTAGAAACGAGTTAGAAATGAGTGCTCTGAGGGCCACATGGAATGCAAAGTCCTTCATAAAGGATGCTGCATCACGTCCTTTCAGACTTGAGGTGTAAGTAGGTATTGCCTCTTTGTCCAACCCCATAATGCTGTGGATTTAGTACTCTGAATAAATATCATAATATCTGAAAAAACTGTGAGCTACAAAACATCTAGTAACTGGTAGTTGGTTATACATCTGTTTTCAGTTAAAAAAAAAAAGTCCATGACTCATGTAGTATATGATCACTCTACTGGTATTTTTTTAAAGAAAGGAGGGAACAAAATTTGTGTCCAAATCTGACATAGTACACTATAAAACTCTCAAATTTTGACAGAAGACTCTAAATTGAAGCAGACTCAGACAGACTTAATTATAAGCAGTTCCAAGATACTTGGGAAATTTTAAAGTTCAGGGTCATTTAAGGGCACAGGGCAGCTATTGATTTCCATGGCTGAGGAGAGTTAGGGCCAGTATGTGAGGCTAGCCTCCATGAAGCCTGGTCGCAACGTACTCTCCACTTCTTTGCAGTACAGCTCTCATGTCCTCTGTGATTCAGACTCTTCCTCAACCTTTCTCATTGACCATCATATCTTTTCCTATTCTTAATCCATACTAAGTCTCCCAAGAAAGCATTATACATGTGCCTAAGCCAATTATGTAGATGCCAGGGAGTTATTGTGTTACTGTAGGCATACTTTTTATTAAAAAAAAAACTATTTTATTGGGATTTTATATTTCTTTTTCCCTTCTAACCCTTAATCACCCTAATACCTTCCAACCTTTCAACACTAGGTAGGAAAAAAAAGAAGGTTAGAGGGAAAAGGGATAGGGTATGTCTCTTTACTACTTCCTGCTGTTTAGAGACATAGTTCCTTGGGGAAAGTGTAATCCTTGTGGTCAGGATATATCCAGCAGTCCAGCAAAGCAGCAATAGCAAGCACTGCAGCAGCACAAATCAACAGCAGCAGTGGACAGCATCAGGGAGAGCAGCCACCACCTTCGTCCCTCAAGAGCCCTACTTCCCTCTCTGGGATTTGGAATTTATACCCTCTCAGAGTCCTCAGAATGAAACTTTCTGCAGCTGGCAAAGATCACACCCTTCTCAGAGTAGGAAACAATCATAGTTAGCAGCTGTGGACAAACTAAAAGCAGCCTCGTATCTCACACCTGGGATTAAAACAAAAACATGCTTAGATAACATAACTGAGGTTTTTAAAGAAACCAAAACTCCCACTACGGTGTTTCTTTTCTAAAAGTGGGAAATACACAGTAAGTAGTGGGGTGGTGAATGAAATAGCTGGATGAACTAGCTGACAGGGTCCGAATGTTTATGTCCCTCTCCTAATTCACACGATGAAATCCTAAACACTCATGCTGATGGTATTAGGAATTAGAAGGGGATAGCTCTGGGGAAGCTATTAGACTATACGGATGGGCACCTCATGACTAAGTGAACCTCCACAAGAGAACTGAGACCCTTGACTCCTTCTACTGTGTGAAGACATGCTAGACACACTGTATACCAGAAAGGCCCCATCACAACATCATCATGAGCTTCTCAGCCAAAACTTAAAGAAATACTGCATACAAGCCAGCTAGCTGATGGTAGATTTGTGAAAGCAATGCAAATATACACACAACCATACTAAGTTCTCATGAATCATGGAAGTATAAACTGGGTGAAAAGAAGAAATAAAAAGAAAAGGAACACGACTGTTCCTAGGTATGGTAGAGAAGAACGTTATGTGGGATAGCATAGTCAAGAGGCAGGGACATCCGGGAGAGTCCAGAGTGGACTTGACCAGACTGAGCTAGGGCATGTGGCAGGGAGTAGGAGGTGAAGGGAGAGGGGAGAGCAGGGGAACCAGGTGCTGCAGCCAGGAGGCATAAAGGTTCAAAGAGAGCAACCAAAATGGTGGATTACATAAGGTTAGCATCCAGCTTCTAGCCTGTAGAATTCAAGGTATGCAAGCCAAGAGGATCCTGTATCACATAGGGACTGAGGGATGTTGGGAGAACCTGGTGGTTAGGTCTGCTTTGATATGTTAATGAGAATCTCAGCCAACAGCATCAAAGTTTTAAGCTCTGTTCTTTCTCTTGGCATTATGGGGGCTTTTCAGTAAACACTTTTCTGGATGTGGTCTCACAGCAGAGATACGCCATTGCAGAAGGACTTCTCTGGCCCCAGTGTTCATGGCTCTCCCCCTGTCACACCCACTTCAGCTGCCTAATGGAAGAACAATTCTTACAAACCCCAAGATTTGCCTCTCAACTTTAGTTTGTTCCTAAATATCTGTTCTTGCTGGAACAGAGCAGAGACTAGATTCTGGAATTCTTGAGATGGCATGTGTTGGGAGAAAATAAATAGAGACAAATACTGCAGTTTTATTTATCTTTTATTTAATAAAAAGTGATGTGTGCTGTTCTTTGAGACAGGTATGCATTTGGCTTGAGCTTTGAAAATTGCATAGGACTTCCGAGAGCATCACCATCTGACACTGTTCTAAAGCTTCTGTTTGATGTCCGGTGACAGCTTTAGAGAGCAGAGGAAGGGGGAATGGTGGACACGGAGGAGGGGGGGATATTTGTGTTACCTTAAGATAAAAGGGTTAGATGAAGGGGGAAGACAGTTACTTAGCCTCGGAGGTTTGCTTTCTGTAGCTAGCGAAAATATCTTGCTTTCCCTATCTAGATAATATAAAGACAATAGAAGTCTTATCTTGTTTGTTTTGACGACTTGTTTGCATCTTCTGCAGCATGCACTACTTCAATTTCTCTCAAAAAGTCTTTAGAAGTGTGATTTTTATAATGGACATTGATGATGTCAGGTTTCAAACCTGGGACAAGCTGCCGAGGTGCCTATTTAACATATCAAAGTGGACCTGGCTGCCAGGTTCTCCTTGTATTCCTCAGTGCCCACCTATTACAGGGTCCCCTTGGCTGGCATACCCTTCCCCCTACCCTAAACTTGCCAGCACAGGGCTGGGCTGCTCTTTTCTATATAACCCAAAGAGGAAGAGGAAAAATAAGTATGAAAAGAAAGGAACATTACTGGTCCTATGGATGGTGGAGGAGAAAGTTTATTATAGAGAGCTATATCTATACCTATATCTCTCTATATAGCTATATGTAGATATATAGAAATATATAGGTATCTAGAGATAGAGAGATATAGATATAGAGAGAGGATTCCACTTATTGTATCAACATATTTCTTTAAATAATCTCCTTTTTGCCTTTTTCTACACTCAGTCCATCTGTCCCATGCCTGTCTACCAGCTAGCTGTACTCCCTGCAGATGCAGAATTAGGTTTGCTACAGGCACCCACAGGGTTGTGAAGCTGAAAAGGAATTACCTAAGCCCACCTGTTGAAAGTGATCCTCCTTAATCAAAAAGAAGGAGGCTTCCTTAAAGCTGGGATGGTGCAGGGGGAGACAGAGGTGGGCAGGGGAGGGATTCTGGAACAAAATTAGACAGACCAGCTTAAGCACAGAGGTGTCCTTTTATCTAAAAAGGGGTTTCCCAGGAGGCTGAAGTTTCCCATTACAAGCAGTTAGACTCTACATTTTAGGGGCACATGGCAGATTATTTAGTGGCGTACTGAAGATCCTAAGGAGCTAAAACTAGTGTTTGCGGGGGAGTTAGAGCGGACTTCGGTGTCAGACAGGAACTATTTGGCTGTAGTGAAAACAGAAAAGTAAAAGGAGACTACATCAGACAAGTTCTAGGCCCCAGTGTTTGGGTTGGGGGATGGAACACATCTAAAAAGTTGTCATAACAAAAAGACAAATGCAGGGTTCCACAGCCTCCTGACATTTACCTCAGCTACTAAGTATTAAATATTTACAAAGCACTTGGGTTTGCAGAGTGCTTCCTAACTCTTCTTAAATTTTTTTTTTTTTTTTTTTTTTTTTTTTTTTTGTTGCCTTCTGCCCAGATGGAGAAGCATTGCCATCACTCCTCTTTTATGGGGAGGGGAGGGAAGATCATAAATATCATGTGACTTATTCAAACTGCAGAGTTATCTGGAGAGTCAGAGCTGGCACGGGGAAACACCATACAGTTCCGCACAACCCCAGTCGCCTGGAATTTTTCCCTGGGGGGAAATCAGCCAATGGCCCTAAGAGAAATTCAACAGGAAGGCAGCTGCCTGCTTCCTTTCTATAATCTGTTTTCGACACAGGCAGGGTGCTTAAGCTCTTTAATTTAGGTGGCATGAAGAAAGCTAGTCTGGGAGGAAGTGAAGCTGCACACACACACACACACACACACACACACACACACACACACACACACACACACACACACACACACATACACGTATTTGAGACCAGATGATGCCCAGACAGAGCACCTTTACCATTGTCACTTCCACCAGCTGCCAAATTACGGCCCCTGGCTTTAAGTACCAGCATTCTGAGGTAGAACCCAGCCCCTGTTGCAAACAGTTTCCTGTATCTCTGCAGCTTTGTGTTCCATTGGCTTGAAAAGCAATCAAACCAGATTTTCATGAAATGTCAGGTAATGTGTATCAAACCAGGTCTATAATACACAGAATAGGTCACAGTGCGAGGGGTCTAGGTAACGTGAGCTAGAATCTAGAGGATGCATCCAATTGAATGGATGTGTCACGTTGATCTGAGGTCATTTATTTTCCTGCAGAGTACAGGGGGACTGATGGACCATTCCCCCGGATTCCCTACCACAACTACAAGACTCCTTTATTGAATGCCTTTATACAATTAAGGGCAGGGATTCTACAACTCCAAGCCACTGGCTTATAATTTCAACCCTTACAGTTCTCATTTCATCAATCTTTTCCTTTCTGGAAGTTCATATGGTATCTCAGCAGTCTAGCATAATGAATTTGCATCGTATACTAAGAAATAGAAAAGTCCAAGTGTGGGTGCAGGCTCCAGGCACATCATCAATTTCTGAACACTAAGCTATGGTCCTCTGTGGACCTTGCAGAAGGGAAGGTGAAAGAGAGCAGCACATACTTGGTGGATTCCAGAAAGGAGGGACAGGGACCAGCCAAATATAAATCCCAATCCTGTTTTTTAAAAATAGTTTATTAATTTATTCATATTACATGTCAATTGTTAGCCCACCCCTTGTATCCTCCCATTTCTCCCTCCCTCCCACTTTCCCCCTACTCCCTTCCCCTATGACTCTGACTGAGGGGACCTCCTCCCCCTGTATATGCTCATAGGGTATCAAGTCTCTTCTTGGTAGCCCTGCTATCCTTTCTCTGAGTGCCACCAGGCCCCCCATCCAGGGGACGTGGTCAAAAAGGGGCACCGGAGTTCGTGTGAAAGTCAGTCCCCACTCTTCACTCAATGGTGGAGAATGTCCTGTCCATCAGCTAGATCTGGGTAGGGGTTCGAAGCTTACTGCCAGTATTGTCCTTGGCTGGTGCCATAGTTTGAGCAGGACCCCTGGGCCCAGATCTGCCAGTCATAATGTTCTTGTAGGTTTCCAAGACCCTCTGGGTCCTTCCATTTCCCCATTCTCCCATGCTTCTCTCATCTAAAGTCCTAATAGGATGTCCTCCTTTCTGACCCACTTTCCTGGTAAGTGAAGACTTTCATGGGACATACCCCTTGGGCTAGTGTCCAGATATAAGTGAGTATATACCATTTGACTCTTTCTGCTTCTGGGTGAACTCACTCATTATGATCATTGCCAATCCTGGTTTTAGAACATGCCAGGAAGAGAGAATGTTCAGACGTTCCCAAGCCTACAAAACACAGTCAAAACAATGTAAAGCAAGTAAGACAGGAGTAGACAGGAAGCTCTGCTGAGGCCCTGCTGTGGAAGACATCAAAGAGGCCTGGGCCTCCCAGAGAACAATTACAGAGTGACACCTTGGGGGAAGGTGCTGACTGCAAAGAAAGGATGCTGCATTTTTTTCAGGGTGGCAGAAAAGCAGGGCGGAAGCAGCAATTCTGTGTCCTCATACTCCACGCAAACTGAGAGACAGCTCAGTGTAGTCGACAACGTAGCATTCCATTTATAGTTCTGTCTCATTCGTTTCATTTCTGCTGCATCTCACACACACACACACACACACACACACACACACACACACACACACACACGGTTTAAAATGAAATGACTATGATGCTTTTCAGGGTTACCCTTGTTTCATAGTCGGTGATCACTACTCAGGGCTTTGGAGACCTTGAAGAAGTTGCAAAAGCAAACTACAGAATTTCTCGGCTGACAAGGGCCAAGATCCCTGGGATGTTTCTGGTGGGAACTGGTGTTTTGCTCTAAAGTAGGAAGTGAAATCACAAAGGACCATCACTGCTACTGAGCAGCTTCTCAAACCATCTCAAACAGTTCTGGATATATAAATCTCTACATTCTAATGTACATTCCAGGCCTGAGAACAATAGAACTGAAAGAAAATAAAAGAAATAAAACAGAAAATTCCAGAAGCAGACATCTGAACACTCTTCCTTAGGCAACTTCCCTAGGTTTATTTGCAAGACAGATGAAGTCTACAATGTTCCTAACACCACTACTTGTTAGTTGCATATTTCTGGCTTGTCCATTAATAAAACACATAGTACAAATTAATACATTCATTTTTCTCTTGGAATGATATGTTTCCTCTGACATTCTTGAGATATAAACTGGTGACAAAGAAAGTACAAGTTCTTTCTGAGTATTTCTGCTCAGTTGTGCCACCAGGAAAACTCTGATTAGTAGAGACAAAGCATGTTGGGTAGTCCCAGTGAAGCTAGGTTGCAGGTCACACATCTTGCAGACTGGCTGGCTGTGTTACATTATCATCTGGAGCCTGGTAATTGCATGGAGCATTGAGTTAATTACAAAAAAACAAGATCAGCGCCTGTTTCTTGGCTTCTTGATGTGTGCACCTGAATCTCAGCCAGCAGCATCTTTATTAATGGAGACCAGTATTGTAGACAGGTGTAAAGAGCCACGTGACTGGAAAGCTGAAGGTGGGAGGGAAGGCAGGAAGTGAGAAGGCCTGAGTTTAATAGAGCAAAGGATGTTGGAAACCTAACAAATGGAATTTGATTTGTAGCAACATCAGAAACAGTAGTTGCATATCACCTGATGAGGCAAGACCCTCTTAAATATGAGAATGAAGGATGAAATAAACAATATTGAGTCTGAGGTACTTTGGAAGGAGGGCATCCTTGAATGTTCCCACTGCTGTATTGACAGGAGACGTGAAATGTCCTAAAACTGTTGATAAGCAGTGACTCAGACAATGTAGGGCTTTTTAATTTTTTTTTCTGCACCCAAGAATTTAATACCAAAAATGTCATGGTCCTGTGTGTATGGTGACATATATAATTACATGTGTGTTGGCATGCAGGCATGCATGCATATTGTGTAGGTGTTGATAGGTGCTAGGGGCTGATGTTCACTGTCTTCTTCACCTGCTTTCTATCTTATTTCTCTGTGTAGCCCTGGCTGTCCCAGAACTCATTCTGTAGACCAGGCTGGCCTCAAACTCAGAGATCCACCTGCCTCTGCCTCCCAAGGGCTGTCTTTTTTTTTTTTTTTTTTTTTTTTTTTTTTTTTTTTAAGAAAAAGGTTTTATTTTTTTCTGTCCGTGGAATTCATCAAGCAAAAAGCCAAAGCAATGGGAACATTCATGTATTTGCTTCTAATTTCCTCCGTTCTAATATCATTAGGAAATAAATCTGATTAATTTATTTCTTGATCAAGGTACAGGCTGACCTCTTATACTAAAAATCAAATTAGAGGGGAAGAATCTCTATGTCCCCCCCCCCACCCCCAAGAAAAGCCAGCAGGTTTATTTAGGCAAATGAAGCTGTTTGGGTGGCCATGAGACAGAAAGCATGCCAGCACATGGAGACCCATGTATGTGATCATCTGCTTAGCCCGTCTCCCAACCCTGGAGGCTGACTCATCTCTCCAGAAGACAGATCTTCCCCCACTCCCTCAAATTACACATACTCAGAGTCAAAACTTTTCAGTTACTCTTAAGAGTTTTTGATGTGGCCTAAATTCAATGCCATTTTGCCAGCATGCACAGCACACTGCTGTTAATGTTGAGGAACTTGGAGGGCACACACACACACACACACACACACACACACACACACACACACACACACACACACACACACACAGTTTCCTTCCATTTCAATTCTTTCTTTTATACAGTGTTGGTAGTTCTTTTTTCCACTCTAAGAAAAAAAAGGAAATCTTGCAGAGATGCCCATGGAGATTAACTTAGTGGATTTATCAGACTCTTATAAAGCAAACAAAAGCAAGCAGCAAGGGCAAGCCACGTGTATTGATGGCCAAGGCACCTAGCGCCGTTGCCATGTTTAAAGCAAACAACTAAAGTCACACAATACCATTTTTTTTTTCATGAAATAGTTTGGCAGAGTACTACAATGCTGGTCTCTCAAGCTCACCAGCTCTCTGGTAATATTCTTTCTTTGGCTACCCAAATAAAGTGGCTGGCTGATCTCCATTACAGCATCTCCTTTCCAGGGCCACTCTGCCCTCAGCAGCCTAGGAGACTGACAGCTATGGACTTTCTTACTCAGTCTCACTTGCTCGCTAAATTCCACTTTGTCCGGGCAATTTGACTCCACAGGTAGGTAGAAGTAAACAGCACAGCCATTGCCACAAGAGCCTCACCTACCTAGACATCCTCTGTGGCTCTGGTGGCAAGGCTCCAGTGGCTATTGGTGACAGGGCTTTCTCTGTATCTTGATTAGTGCCTTTTGTCCAACATGGGTTTTGGTCCACGATACGTAGACCCATCTATTTCTTATTAGGGCATTGCCTCATACAGCCACAAGACAGAGAAAAGTGCCGCCATCATCCTGGGACTTCAGAAGATTTAGGCAACAAGACTATTTTCTCCTATCAGGAGTTGTCTCAGGTCCCTTCCCTTAATTTTGCAGTCAGCATGGGAACTTCTGTGGTTGCACTTTGCCTTCCCTCAATATGTCATGTAGTTAAAGATGACTTTGAACTTGTGGTCCACTGCCCCTTTGTCCCATGCTCTGGGGTTATAGGACTGTGTCAGCAGCACACCTAGTTTTAGGCAGTGATAGAGGCAGAACTCAGAACTTCATCATGCATGTAAGGCAAGAAGAGCTCCACCAGAGGAGTGTATCTCCCCAGCCACTGGATGGATGTTCTGTTGCACTTCCTCCCACTACAAGGCATGACTCTCTCCCCTCACCCCTGCAGAGCCACCTACCAAGTGAGCTTGGCTTAAGCAACTGGTGCAGAAGAGCTCTTCTTTAGAGCACAACAGGAAATGAGTTCAATGTAACTTTAGATGTGATGCAATCCCTCAGTCACCCACGCTACAGGGGATTTCAGGCTTTCCTTAAGCCTCACACAGGGTTGCAACACTAGACAAGTCTCACCTCACTCCAAATCCTCTTCCTCTCACCCCTCCTGATTTTATACTTCCTCAAAGTACCGGTCTACGTTATGCCATTAAGCAGGGTACTGTTGCTTTGGGTTTCTCAATTCTATCTGTAAAGACCAGGCCTAAGGGTCTGCCTCAGGGACCAGCCACCCATAGCTCGTCAGGAAAATCCTCCAGGGTTTCAATACAATCTTGTTTGTTTCAATACATTTTTAAAAATATATTTTATTAATTTATTCATATTACATCTCAATTGTTATCCCATCCCTTGTCTCCTCCCATTCCTCCCTCCCTCCCATTTCCCCTTACTCCCCTCCCCTATGACTGTGACTGAGGGGGACCTCTTCCCCGGTATATGTTGCAACAGAGACATGTCTATTATCTACAGCTGCTGCATGCTGCTGCTGCGTATACCACAGATCTTAGAGGCCGCAAGTCTAAAGTATTTATTCCCAGGCTCTTCTCAGAAAAAAAATTGCCATTCCTACCTAAATCTTTCACAACTACAAAGAGCCAAGTGGGTATTTTTCTAAAGAAAACGTACATTCTCTTTCTAAGACAAATAGTGCCAATTATCACCATATTAAGACAAATTATATAGCCAGCTTTAAAATAATGATTTATTTTTATTGCCAAGTGTGATAAGCACTAAATATTAGTAAATATTAGAGAAATGATGTTTCCTGTATTTAGACTGTGCACTGAAGACATTTGCCTGGGGTATGGTTTAATCTCTTTGAATGTGTACAGGGCTTGCAGTCCATTAAAACCTCCGTTATTCATGTATTCCATGGCAACGAGAGCTAGTGAACAAAACTTGAGTTACTTAGATGTCGTTATGGATAGTTTGATAGCAGGAAACACTCTAGGCAGCCAGCAACTTATAGAGTCAGATATTTTTTGAAGCAGTGATTTTTTTTTTCCTAGAGAAAGATGTCCATGGTTTATTTACAAGTGAAAAAACTAGTCAGGTAAGAATGTAGGATTTATAGCTAAGGTCTTGGTTCTTATTTAAAAAAACAAGATATGCATACGTGTACACATATATGTACACATTCCTATACATATATATGTACATATACCTACATGTGTTTGTACACATACCTACCTACACATACATTTGCATACAAACAAAATAATCCAGAGCAGCATGTTCAGTTTTAATCAAAATAGTTTCTGAGTAGAGAGATATAAAATGATTATTTTCCCTCTGTCTTCCTCTATTCTTTTTCCACAGGAAATAAGTTTACACATTACTAAGCATTTTGTGTTTGGTGAACTCTTGAATAGATGTGCTTATTAGCATTGGAAGCAATGGTGCCTACTGAAGAGAGTCTACGGGATTCCTAAATAACCAGAGCCATTCTCTCTTCTTTCCTCATGCAATCAGACATCTCCTCAGATAAATTACAACCCACTACTGCAACAAGTTCTGTTGTAGCAACAGCCAACATCCTGTTCACCCTGCAGATGTGAAGACTTCTGCATCCTCTGTACTAGGTCAGGAAGTTGTTTGGGGTGGGCTTTCCCCTACTTCTTTTTAAACCTACTCTAAAAATACATCTAGTCACATAAATAGAAATGATGGAATACCAAAAAAAAAAAAAAAAAAAAATGTGGTCATCATCTACTGTGGTCTGGGAACTGTGGTCTGGAAATTGAGCATGAGGGTTCTGTTTGCTACAGGCATCTGGCACATGCAGCAAAGATGGAGCCTGAATAGTAAAGTGATTCGCTGTCTGGGAAAGTCAGTTTCAGGTTTCAGGAGTTCTGTGGCCCGACTGAATAATTTTGTCGGAGTGGCTTGTGGAAAACAAAGCAATTCAGATATTCAATTTGCCCTCCATTCCAGGGCAGAGAATTCCGGAGAAAAACAAAAACATAGAAATTCCTTCCAGGAGCAAAGTGGTTAATATTTCAATCGTTCAGAAAATGATGAGCATGGTCCCGATGGCACAGTGTTTATCACTGTGTGGTGCAGATCTCTGCTTTCATTAAACACGGTAGGATGGAAATATGAGAGGCCGACTGACTTGGGCATCTATAGTCCCAGCCATGTGCCTTCCCACCTGTGAGATCTGGATAGCACATCCCTGTCAGAGCCTCCATTTACTCTTCTCCATACAAGAGAACAGTAATAGTGTTGATGTGGATTTTTCATGTTGTTAAGGATAAGGTCTCTGTCAAGTGGTGTGGTACCTGGTGTCAATATGGAAATAATACAGGACAGCTGTTATAGAAACGCACACGGCACAGTGCAAATACAAGTCACATGGTATAAATGAAATTATTGTTCTTAACATTGGTTATAATAATGGTCTTAATTTGCTAGCTTTTCAAACATTGAATCAGTGGCAAGTCTGAAAAAACAATTAGAGTGGAGTTTTCCAGGCATTAATTAGGAAGTCTGAGTTGCACCCTATTTCTGAGCTAGGTCTTTCAACAGCTCCATTTCTCCCCAACACCCTCCCTGCCCAGCTTTTAAAATGAACTCTTGGGCAAACTTGAAAAGTAAAACAAAACAAAACAAAACAAAACAAAACAAAACAAATGTCTTTCTGCTTTTTTTTTCAGACTCAGTTGTCACCAAAGCTATTTTAAACTTTCTCTTTCATTGCATGCTAGCAGTTGACCTACTGAAAAGTTTTCTCAGTCTGAAGTAGTCTACTTAAATGTATTGATTTTTCCAAGTCTCAGAGTTGGATCGATATACTTAGCATGTACCAGGGCAGTCCCCCCTACACCCACCTACTGAGGTTTATTCTACACTGCTGGTCATGTCCTGTGGCTGTCTGTGTGCAGGAAAGAGGCCTTGCCTTGTGGTTGCCTGCTGAATTTTTGGGTTGTTGTGAAAGTCTTGTGTATACGTGTTGATAAAGCTTTACAAAAAAGGAAACCAAAACTAACTAAGAGGCAGTTAGAATGAAGTATCTGTCTTGGGTTTAGAGTTGCTTGGTAGAGCTGGGTGTGGCTCAGCAACTGCTTGATGGCTCTATGCTGCTACGTGCTTGCTGTGACCTGACCAAGCTCCTTGTGAATTTGGATTCTATTTTCTCTTTAGGGGAACAGACCACATGAGCATTTGAGTGAAAGCAATAACAAGGCCCTACAAACTTTTTTTAAAGTTTTTACTCAATAAACCTCTAGACATCATGGTTTATGACGAAAGTGTTCAATTAAAAGCTTTCTATAACTGATTGTTTTAATTGGTAAGAGGCACTAGGAAACCTGGGGTGAGGTAGTGAGGTCAGCTGTCTCTACCAGAGGCAGATTATTCCATTTCTAAATCTAATAACCCTTCCCACCTCTCTTCCTCTCTTTCTTTCCTCTTTGCTGACCATCCATTCTAAACTCTGTAATCTATTCACTAATCAGCATATGATTCATAAAAACAGAACCTAGCACATAAAGCAATCCTGCACACACCATGGGGCTCATGTCAATGAAGGGATACATAACATTCCATTGCTCGCACAGTGACTCTGCTTTTACTTTTCATTAAAGATGGTAGGATTATTCCTCTATATTACTAATATGAAAAGTATTGTTGCTTGGAAGTAACTTATCTTCATAGGTCCTACTCTATGGTGGCAATACTATAATATATTACTTTTCTTCTTCTTCTTCTTCTTCTTCTTCTTCTTCTTCTTCTTCTTCTTCTTCTTCTTCTTCTTCTTCTTCTTCTTCTTCTTGGGACAGAATTTTACTATGAAGTCAAGGCTGACTTTCAACTTCCTATAAAGAGCAGGCTGCCCTTGAACTCATGGCAATCCTCTTGCCTCTGTTTTCTGGAATGTTGACTAATGCAGTGGTCCTTCAGACACAAGTGCATCACAGCTTTATTGGAGTCTACAGTGGAATGAGCCTGAGGGGGACTGACAGCTACACAAGAATTCAACATATTACTATCTTGTGTGCAGGAGAAGGTAAGAATGATCTGAGAATACATACGAGAAAGCCTTGTGTTGTCTAAGAAGAAATAGGCAATAGGACTAGGTCGAGACTATCAATCTCGAGTTGAAGACCTGAAGGGTATGAAAGAGCTTGCCTTGGGAATATGAAGACCAAGGAAGGGAGATAACATGCAATAAGAAACACATCTAGGAACTGTGAAGAAGGCTTAGATGGATGGGACTGAAGGGTTGGAGGAGACATGGAAATCATGGAGGCTTAGAAGGTGAACTGGAATCACTTGGTATAGACAGAATGCTCAAGGATGACTCAGCATTCTAACCCTAGTAGCTAAGCGACATTGTTTTCTATCATCTTCAAATTCTTAATTCACTGGGTTAAAGCCTTTGGGAAAGAGAGTTGCAAAGGGAAAGAGGCTGTAATGCTCTAAGCCATGGTCTGGCTTTCGGTATCTCTCCCACTCCTTCTCCAAAGTTATGCTTCAATAAAAGCACCTCAGCTCTCACCACATCTCATGTACGTGCTTACCTTCCTTTCCAATCCCTTTGCATGGTATGTCCACCCACCACTTTACATCCCACCTAATTTACACTTCAACCTTTACCGACACCCAGGGATCACTTCCTTTCTGACACCTCTCATAACAGCTCAGCACTTCCCCCTCATTCCACACTGCACTCTTCTGGAGCATTTTCAAACTCAGATACTCAGAGTCAGGGAAGTAGAGACAGAAGAACTTGGGAGCAAGTGTCTAGAATAAGTGCCTGCAGGTGGAAAGCACCATCCAAATCACTACTCAACCTGAGTTGTGGGTTCTAATGAGAACCAGAGAGCCAACAGATTTGAGCTATTCAAAAGACATAAAGACCTAAGGTGTGTGTGTGTGTGTGTGTGTGTAATATGCGTGTACATGCATGTATGTATATGTGCATATAATCTTCTAAAACATTCTCTCAGTTCCCTCACAATAACATGCTTAAAGAGATTTTTAAAGTATATGTGTATATGTGGTGTGTGTGTGTGTGTGTGTGTGTGTGTGTGTGTGTGTGTGTGTGTGTATGGGGGTGGGTTTTCCTGGTGCCAAGGGAGGTCAGAAGGAAACACTGGACTCCCTGGAGTGAAGTTATATGTCGTTGTGGCCTATTTCTCTCCAGCCCCTCCAGAAACATTAATATAGTAATAGTAATCATCATCATCATCATCATCACCATCCCTCTGAGGAACTCACCACAAATATGCCATGTTATAAACTCTGCTCTGTAGATTGCATGTTCCTGTTTATACCTGTCCTATGTCACCTAATTAATTACTATACCTATTGCCCCATATCTTTATGGCAACTCCTTGAAGGCAAGCTTTAGGGTCTTCTCACCCACTGTATTTTACAACAATGCCCTAAAACCTTCA
Source organism: Acomys russatus (assembly GCF_903995435.1). Taxonomy (NCBI): domain Eukaryota; kingdom Metazoa; phylum Chordata; class Mammalia; order Rodentia; family Muridae; genus Acomys; species Acomys russatus. Next base: position 27,702,983 of record NC_067153.1, on the reverse strand, counting down.
TATTTTCAGGACTGAGTCCAGTGTCTGTCACACCGCCTGAGCATGACAAAGATTTCAAATCCATGCATTTATGTAAGTAATCATTCAACGGAGGTAATGTCTATAATGTGAAGTAATTCACTGGGTTCCTCACTGTATCACAGCACCTGGCTCACTTGAAATTCCTTCATTAGTGATTTATTTGTCAAGCCGGTTTTTCTAGGTGTTGCCTAACTCAGATAACACACAAAATGCCTATAACCCGTTCATCAAGATGGAATTTGGCATTTCATATTCCCTCCTTCTCAACTGTTGTCCTCAGACGCAGGCCACTGTGCTCTGACTTGTAAAGATGTTGCCAGGACAATTTGTAAAATGTTCTCTGACTCTCTGAAGGAAGAGGCTGTAGAAAGGGAATTGTTTACAAAATAATTGAATACACTGGGGTATATCTGGACTTCTGTTTAAATGGAATTGACTAAGTAAGGGTCACAGATGCTCATTTGCTCAGGGAATGATTCAGAAAGATAAAGAGGAGAAGAGGAAGGGATGTTTCCATCTGTCATGAAATGTCAGGTGGAAAATGAAAGGCAGGCTTCCATCTTCCAAGCAAAACCAGGTTTATGCATGAGCAAAGGGAATTCTGATTTAAGTATGGGAAGGGCTCCTGGCGAATATAAATGAATCCTTCCTGCTAAAGCAGCTGCTCCAATATACTGCAACTCAGGTGCTGAAAACTCAGAGTCACCATGCAGCTTAAACGTGAAAGCAGGTTCCTAAGGAGAGGGATCTTGTTATCTGTGGTTCCTAGATTTCATCTACGTATCCACCTATTATTGCCAAGAGAACAAGTTAGCTAGGGCAGTGTCATAGCATAGAATGGAGAAGTTTCAGGGAGGCTGGATAATCAGGAAGGTCTCATATGTCAGCAAAAGGCTAAATGAGGGAATTCAGTTACACTGAGGAGGAAGTGTGTGTGTGTGTGTGTGTGTGTGTGTGTGTGTGTGTGTGTGTGTGTGTGTGTGTTTAGGGTGTGGGGCAGCGTGGGAAAACACACAGCCTCTCAAGTTTAATGAGTTTATGTAGGCCAAGAATGTGTTGTCCACATTAAGACAGCACCTTGGAGACTATGCAAAGGTGCTACATAATAATGAATGACAGCTGGGTAGAGGAGGTCATTTCAGACCTCTGTAATCATTTATTTCTGTGTCTATTTCCATTTCTATTTCTTGATACTCTTAAGACTTAAAATTTCCAAGATGTAGCTTATATGCATGACCATACCAGTGTCTGCCTTGGTGACAACTTTGGTGTTGGCATTGAGAAAACATCTGGTCTTACAGCTGGCCCCAATTTATCTTTACCTTTATGGGTTGGTCTCACAATTCAAGGCTTCTTTCCAATTAACTGTTATATAAAAAAGAGAAAACAAAAACTAATTTCCCAGCTAGCAGCTCTGTCAGCAGCTAGTTACAGCACCAGGAGCTACCTACTTAACCTCTAATGCTTCCATTTCTTTTTTCATAAAATGGAAATAATACAAATATGAGGACCAAGAGGGAAAAAAATTCACAGAACAGCTGGGCGCAGTGTCTGCCGTCAATGGGTACCCAATAACCGCCATGCATTACAACTGGATAGCCTTTCCAAGCCATTCTCTTTTGCTCATTTTGTTATAGCTCAAAGCAGCTACACGGTGCAACTTCTCACATAGCTCAGTGAGTTTTCAGTGCCATAGGCAGTCTTGGTATTGCAACTTGCCACCTGTTGTTGGTCCCCCACCCCCAGCCCATAAACCTCCCCTACAGACTGATTTATCTCATTAAAGATAACATACATACTAAGAAGGGAAGGCAATCAAATTGGAAGAGGTAATTAGCAGAAAGCAAGCCTAAAAGAAGGGGAACAGGTTTAAATGGTTCATTAGACCTAATGGTAATGAGAAAGCCAATTCGATCTTGGGTCAAGCACCTTGGCTAGGTTAAAGCTTCTAGAATCACTAGAGTGAGTTCATTAATACATACATACACATGTACATACATACGTGTGTTTATTTTTTGCATGCATATGATTTAATATATTTTCTACCCGTGAATATATATATATATATATATATATATATATATATATATATATATATATATATATATATATATATGTATGTATATAAAAATTTAAAGATCACATCCTTATACATATAATTATTAATTTCCTCTTCTGTAAATTAAAAAGCACCCTGGCTGGCTTTGTAAAAGTTGTTCTTAACAAAGTAAAAGAAGTAAAATAATATGTTCCTTTCCAAAACCCTTTTCTAGAGTCACTAGGTCTGATCACATGTGGATGTTTCAGAGCCCTGCATGCACAACGCATTTGGGCATCGATGGTAATAGGAGGTTCCAAGGCTCCTGTAGATGCTAGCCCAGTGCTTCTCCACCTTAGCAGTTCCTCAGATTTTGGGGAGCTCCAACCAGAACATTGTTTCTGTTGCTACTTCATTACTGTTATCTTTGTATTCTGATGGTCTTAGGTGACTCCTGTGGAAGAGTTATTTGAATGACAAAGGGGTCACAAGCCAAAGGGCGAGAACCTCTGTACTAGAGGAATAATATATATCTCCCTTCTGAAATCCAGGCCTTTGAGGGTGCACAACACCATTAGAACAGCCTGGCACACAGGAGGGCAGAACCATGCAGCTTCACAGTGCTTTAGTTTCCATCCTCTTGCCTCCCTTCTACTGATGGAATCCATTTTCACTTTAAGTCCCACCCTTCTGTTCAGCACAGCCACCATCAGGTGTCATCTAACAATCCAATGTGCCCAACTCTGTCACACAACTAAACAGGAAGTTCCTTCAAGGCAGGAAGTGAGCATCAGTCTGTCACTGGGAGGTAACCTTGTAAATAGTTGCCTACACCCATATATCTGTGAAGAGTAAGCAAGACCTCATGGTGGCAGTTTAAGGCAAAGTGTCAGGCTGGGTCAAGGGAGCATACATAAGGATAGCAGGAAAAAAAAAAAAAAAAAAAAAGCTGCATTGGTCTGGGAAGCCAGAGCCGTCACACATGAGGAACATCAGCCATGGAATGAGTCACCACCTAACATTATAAACCCTGACAACCCACAAATCTTACTTTATACAAAAATAATGTACCTGAAAAATTGGTCTACATATTAATTTTTGTAAATAAAACTGAAATATCAAAATCTAGTGGAGATATGTTGGACTAAGGGAACTCTATAATTGATCTTTCAAAAGGAAATATATTTGCCCTAATTTATTACAGGTGCCTATACTTGGGAGTATAATGCTTACTTAAAGTGGGTGTATATAAAACTAAAATTTGTAAACTGACATATCAGAAGGCATTTCCCCCAATGTCTTTTTACACCTAACGTGATAACAGTGATTTACTCCACACTTGAAGCTGTAAATGAATAAATGATAAAAGGATATGGTTCTGGTGGACTTGCCTACAGGAGCAGGCAAAGACTTAGACTGAGGTCCTTAATCCTGTTGAGTCACAATTGTCTTATCTCTGAAGTAAGAATAATGATTGATCCAAAATTATAAAGTGACTGGGAGGCTGAACGGCTTTATGCATCTATAAAGCATGCATGAAGACAAAGGCATGAAGAAGGAGCCAAGCTCACTACAGGTCTTTGGAGAACAGTTGAAGAAAATAAGCTTGAATGTTGTTCGCTATATTATTTGTCATCAGACCAAAAAAAAAAAAAAAAAAAAAAGCACAAAAATAGGACATAGATGGCATGAATCAGGATAGCAACCGTTCCTTTCCTCTTCTAATTTAGGCCAGAGAATTGCATTATTTAATAAAATTATGGACAGTGGAATTGCAAATAAGGAAAATGTATGATAAGCAAGATTATGGGTCAGCAGGGGCTAAAGAGAAATAAAAGGACTCACTTTTGTTGGACACAATTTTGACTTGATCATAGAGCAAGCTGACCTAAAAACAGATGCTCTAGCGAAACACAAGCAGTGTTTAGGTCTAAGCATGGAGTCTGATTCCCAGCTGCACAGTCTGGTTAGTGGCCTGAGCAGACTCAATAAACTCATATGGAAGAATGTTTGTCTTGTTGGGTGATGGGCAGGAAGATATGGGGGAGAGAGAGAGAGACAGAGAGAGACAGAGAGACAGAGAGAGGGAGACAGAGACAGAGAGAGACAGAGAGACACAAAGAGAGAGACAGAGACAGACAGACAGAAAGAGAGACAGAGAGCGATGAGACAGAGACAGTCAGAGTCATCCTCCCAAAGGATGGTATGTAAAGAGAGATAAGACAATGTCGAAATATCCCTAAGCAAGTGTACTATGCTCTGGGTGTGGTTTGAAGTCCATGGTAACATCACAGGACGTCTGATAGCAGAACAGTAAATGGTGAGTGTAATTTTAACAGAAATGGCTTGGAGAGTTGGGAGGAAGAAGATGTAAACCAGAATGTGCTAGGCAGAGAGTGGAAACTGAAACTGCCGAGCTCTGAGCTCCGCATGCTAGTCTCTGAAAGTTATGGCCACAGAAAGGAGGAGGAAGTGGAGGACTTGAGATGAAAGCTTATTTGAAGGACACTGGGATTCAGAAGTAAAGGGATATTCTTAGTGAACAGCCAATGACAAAAAGGAAACTAACTCCTAGGAGAGTGAACTCTCTGTGTTGAAAGTCTTCAGTCACTAGATAATAATAAAATAAAAGCAATTGCGGCACAGGCGGGGATGGCGGTAGCCGCAAGCATGCCAGATCAGTTGTCTCATTTACAGTCCTTGATAATCTGGGGTGGTAGTAAATACAAGGGCTGCACGTATTGAGCAAGTACTGTATCCCAGGTTCTGATGTAACACTTTTACGGCTATCATTTCCACTTAAGCCTCACCGTGACCCTGGGGAGAGGTTTTGTTCTCACAGCCACATTACAAAGGAGGAATACAAAGTTGCAGAAATGGTGAATATTTCAAAAAGGAAACATAGGTCGTAGTAAGTGACAGCACTGCCACACAAAGCCAAGTCAATCTGGCTCCACAGCTGTTGCTCTTAAGAACATTGCTGAGTTACCTCTGAGGATTGTTATCTTGTGAAAGAAAGATAACAACCCAAAAGAACTGTCTACCTTAGGGATATTCTGGGCAAGATGACCTCTCCTTTCCTATTGCAAATTAAGAAGTTTCTGTCTATAGTAATGAACATGCTGAACACAGCATGCTATTAATTCTTTCTACTGTCAACCTACTTTTTTTTTTTCTATTCCACTTTGCTTTAATCCTCAGTCTGATGTTTAACACAACTGGCAGTCAACTATTATGACAAGTACTCAGATGCCATTTCCTCTTTTGGAAGCATTAGGTCTTCAGTTGGGTCTACAAAGAAACTAAAAGCCTGAATAAAAGCCTGGAATCTCTGCCTTCATTTTGTAAGTATCTTGTACTTTGGGTCAGTCACGTGCTTAGCCCTGCACATGGGTATATGAATCATTCAAGGAGTATCTGTCCCGAAACCATGATATATAACCTACCTCCATCTCCCTTCAAGGCCAAAGGCTGAGATCTCTAGAAATTGGCTATGACAATGTCCCGCTGCATCACTCCAAGGTCTCCAGAAGGCCTAGGGTCCTATTGGATTCTAGGAACAACAGAACAGCCTCCTCGGTCACCCCATGGTAAAGTCACCAAGCAAACAGGGACAGTCAGCTTATGGGAACCAAGTCACTCTCCTAAAGCCATAACGGTGTCTTCTACCCACCTATCAGACCAGAACTGAGACCACACTTTGGCCAAGACTTCTTAACTATACGTTGCCCTTGTTCTAATTTTCCTCTATTTAATGCCACAGTTCATATCAGCGTCTTGAAGAAGGATCTGGTAGTGCACTGGGCCTCCATCCTTCTTCCCTGGGTGCCACAGTGATTTCCTACTTTCCATCCCCACCGTTCTTTGTAGCTGCTTTATTGGGCTAGGTGGCTGAGCCTTACCTTCTGCGACTCTCAGATCACTTGCTGTTGCTACAAAACTTCATTACCATATTGGCTTATGTGTTTGCCTTCTGTTTCTTAGGCTTGTGTGTGAATCCCACAAGGCCAGGTTCTTGATTTTGTTCACCTCTGTATCTTCCGTGCTTCAGCCAGGAGCTTCGTGTGATGAATAGAGAGGTGTAAATAAGTGGGTAGTGTCTGAGGCCATAAAAGAGGTACAGGCACTCACTGGGTGTGAGATGTTCACAAGAGCCTCTTCTCACAGTGGCCTTGGGGAACTGTCAACAGATCAGACTGGGTGCTTAGAACAGAAAAGAAGGGGAGTTAATACTGAAAAAAAGCAGGCTACAGCCAATATGTGTAGAGAAAGCCCCAAATGCTGAGACAATTAGCTGGAGTAATAACATGAAAACTCTGTCTTCAGGCAATTGAGAGAGTTGAGCTAGCCCTCCCTGTAAAGCCCCAGGGTAGAATCATTTCCACCTTTAGGGCCTTTAATAGCTGATCTGGATGGAATTCACATTCTGTCCAATTCCCTGGCTTGGGATAATGGGGTTTTTATTTCTCCCAAGACAATTGGCTTAAACTCTGAGGTGGAAAACAAGCAAAAAAGCAACTGCTGCATTTATAGGGGCCTAGGTGATGGGACTGACTAAACTCTACGGCCTGCTGGTAAAAGAGCCTGAAGACTAAAGGCCGAGATTCTTTTGCCTAGTGAAGCTACCTGTCAGGCTGGCTTTCTCAGCCTAGGAGGAACTGTCTATGTTTCCGTGGGAAACAGGATACACTAAGATGTCTGTAGCCACATACCCCTTTCCTGTGTGATGCCACTAAAAGGATGACAGCACTATAGCTATTGTTTATTGTGTGTTTACTATGTGCAAGCTTTGGGCTAGGCACAGTCCTTAGCTCAACCTTAATCCTTTGAACTACAGGGCGAAGATTCAGTCAGCTTCTCAAAGTGACACTTCGACCAGTGAGAGAGAGGGACACAGGAATCAAAACACATCTCTCAGGCTCCCAAGACTGTTTTATAATGAAAGGATTGTATTCCTGCATGGGGTTAGTGAGAACTAGTCTACAGCTTCTAGTATAGTGGATCCATGCTTGGTTAAGGAGATCTGCCTGGGCTGGAGCAGACTTAAGGTGAGATATCCTGGGTCAAGGATGGGATAGCCTGGGTCAAGGAGAGTAGAGGCAAGGGGAATCCAGAATGAAGTTTAAGGGTGTCCTACTCAAAGCAGAAGCCAGAGTGAAAGGTACTAGGAGACAGGCCATCTAGGGCAGGTGATTGTGGAGACAGGCTACAAGATCAGACATGCAGCTCAATTTAAATATCTGAGAGGTCCCTAAAAGAGAATGGATTCAATCTGTGCTTCCAGCGAGGACAAAACTGAAAGCACATAACTTAATTTGAATCTGTGACCACAATCTTAGTCCCCCACAGTGTGCCTAAGTATATCACTAATTCCCTTGGTCTTGTATTCTTTCAAAATTGGTCCCTCTACAGCATTCTAGCAGGGTTGTCCTTTCTTTAGAGCCATAGTGACTGTGACCCAGCAGATGAAAGTGAAAGTATTGTGATCTTTCCCTGGACAGGAGGAAGACTGAAAGCAAAAGGCCGAATCCCAAACCCTTCTGACCACAAAGCAGAGACTTGTGAACATTGGAACCCACTGGTAGTTGTGTTGTCTGGTAAGTGGACGGGTCAGTCTGAAAGAATGATGAAGAAACAGGGAAAGATACAGAGACAAGTAGAGATGAAAAGAGGGAAGTAAATGAGGGAAAGAAATGAAAAGATAGGCTTACAAAACTCAGTGTGTTTTTGTCGGTCCCTGGAACTAATCTTTCTTAAATTTTTGTCAAGAGGGCCAATAAATAGTGCTGTTTTGCTTAGACAAGTTTGAGCTAAATTCTATCACTTGCAGCCGCAGTATCCTAGTGTGACAAAATAAGTAGCATTAGTAAATCCCAAATGCATGTGGATCAAAGTGAAGAAATAAGTTTTTTGTTTGTTTGTTTGTTTGTTTGTTTGTTTTTTACCATTAGAGATATATTTAGGAAGGGTCTGGATGATGTCGATGATGCTAATATGACTAATTTTACTGAAATGACCTTCACGTTGGGTTGAGGGTCCTCACCAAGCCTGACTTCTATGAAAGCACATAAGACACAAGAGAACAGTGCTCTCCACTTGTACCTCAGTTACCTCTACATGGGTCATTTGCTTCAGTAGTTTCCCAACTCTATTAACAAGCAATGCGATCTGTTGATGGCTCACTTATAACACCTCCTGGGTAGATTTCACAACCACTCTCATTAAGAAAATAAGAAGGCAGCAAGGGGACAGACCTATCCCCTAAGCTAACCATTGTGTAATTAGTATATAATAGTGCTTGCAGTTTGGGGACATTGCCAAAAAAAAAAAAAAAAAAAAAAAAAAGACTCAAAGCTACTACTCTATTATGAACAAAGCTAAAGTTCATGCTGTATCTTCAAGGGAGCCCCAAAGTGGTTGCCTGGCTTTTATAAAGATGCTATGTATTTAAGAATGTCTTCTCTTGTTCTTCTTCAGTGCTAAAAGTTGAACCCATGCTATCCCACATTCCGGCAAGTGTTCTACTGTTGAACTATTCCCAGTTTGGGGAATTCTTCTTAAATGAATAAGAAAGTCTACATCACACATTTGCTTGTCGGTTTCTGCCCTACTATAAAATCTCATCATGGACCCTCCTCAGCATCGGCTCTAGATAAGGAAGTATTTCTGATATCTTCCAGTTATGTACACAACAGGGATTAGAAGAATTTACATAGAGGTCACAGCTAAGATCTCCAAAGCTTTTAGTTTCCTTGGAGGTCACAATTGACATGTTTATGAGACTCACATGAGCGATGCAGTTTATGATTTAGCTTTTTTTTTTTTTTTGTATTGTATTCAAAACAGGTATCAGAGTCCAGGGAGTAGCTAAACAGCATCGTCAGAGGAAATAGTCTACTCAGAAGCATGCAAGCATTTCTACCAATTTACAAATCTTTCAGCTATACATCGCTGTCGTTAATTCCCAGCATTAGGCTGATGCGCAGCTTCTGAAACTTTTCATGAACCCCTTCCTCCCCAAACAAGACTTCTTCTGGATTAACTTCAGTGCTGAACATCACACTGATTGCAACCTACATTGTTCAAAGTAGCATTAGCATCCTGAGGCATTCCCAGTGGTCTCTGGATGCCAAAAAGGGCGGGAAAGACTACAGCTCAGTTGGAGAGTGTGTGGCACTCTGTTATTCCTCCCCTGTGTCATCTCAGAAGATCCAGTGTTTGGCCTACCACCAGGTCCTTACTGTTCTACAAATAGGCTGAGCAGCAATGACTATGGGCCAATAGTAATTTGGCCATCTTTCAGTTTGAACCAGTTCTGTAAATACTTACTTGGTTGACCCTTCTGTTAGAAAATGACTGGAGGGTGCATTGTGTTTTCACTCATCTCTAAACATGAAGACTCTCTTCAACATATAATAGTGCTCAATAACCCTGATGTTTAGCATGCTGTCAAGGGTTCTGACCTCAACCTGTATCTAGAGTGTACTAAACCAGAGGTCAGCAAACTTTCTCTGCGGAGTCAAATGGTAAATATTTTAGGGTTTGCTGGCCATTTCTTATAAGCACTTTGTACATAGATTCTAGAAGTGAGCGACTGAGAATTTTGCATGTGGACATTGACATTTGAATCTGGTGTTATTCTGTATATCATAAAATTATTATTTACAATAAATTAATAAAGCAAAAAAAAAACCATACAAAATAGGCAGTGGACTCTAGCTTTTGGTTTCCTGTGTAAAGAATATAATCATTATCACTCTTAACTTCAAGACAGAAACTGAAAACTGAGCATCAACAGCTGCTAGATCATCAGAGAAGCAACTTAACAGCAACAAATCATGCATCAGAAACTCATACCTCATGGGTGTGGGTGGAATGTAAGGAATTCCTCTGACACCCACAAAGCCACCTTCTTGGGGACCCACAAATCTCCCTGCATTCAGCAAGACTCTTAAAAATCTTGCAGCAGTTAGAAAGGAAAGGCCACTATTGTTAAAGGTACCCAAAGTTTTCTGTTCTTAACCTAGATTTCCCTCAATGGAAACAACTTATCATAGCTTAACCCACTGAGCTTCATAAGAACCCAAATGCACAAGGCAGGAAACTACCAGCTTAGCCTCGCTGCCCTTCTTATATCAACCAGGATGAAGAATATCTTGGGCTATACTGGAAGCTTCTATAAGTTTAATGTATTAATATATACATTTTGTGTATAAAACTTTCTTGGCAAAGTAAAAAGACATATGGAAAAAAAGGCGGTTATTTTTGATTGTCAATATGATAGGATTTAGAATTAGTCACCATGGTAACAAGCCTCTGAGCATATACATGAGGGAGTTTCTAGATTGGGTTAACTGAGTTGAGAAAACTCATATTAAATGGGCTGGGTGTGGGTGAGGGGGAGGTCCTAGCCCAGACTAAAAGGAGAAAGAGAACTGTGTGTGCATATTCATTTCGCTAGGCTTCTTGACTTAGGCTGCAATGTCATCAGGCTTGTGCTCACATGCCTTCCCTGCCACAAGGGATTGTCACTTCAAACTGTGAGCCAAATAAACCTTATTTTTTCCCCCTTAAGCTCCTTTTGTCAGATATTTTTTGTCACAGAAACAAGGGAAATAAATAGTTCAAGAGATACATTTGAGTGAATAGGAAGACAATTTCCTTAAATCATGAGGGACAATCATAAAAGTTAATTAAGTAAACAGAAAAATGAGTGAAGACTATAGACTAAGCATCAAAGGGCTCTTGAATCAATAATAAGGCCAACTCGCCACAAATTGGACTTACAAGTAGGATTTTTGGGGGCTGCTGATCGACCCCTGTTCCTTTACCCTGGCACCACTGCAGTAGAATCCCAGATAGTAGCATATTACAGCTGAAAAGAACCTCAAGGCTCTGTTCTTGTTTATAAAATAGTCTCTTCAGGAACCCAAGACAATAAATAAGACAAAATCAAGGACAAATGGAGAAATCTTAGCTTCTCATACATGCAGCTACAACTAAACACAGCCCAACTCGGAGGCCAAACAGAAGAAACCAGATGGTGGATTAGAAGCTGTGTGTAAGCGGCAGCTAACAGACCTTTGCTCTTAAACTACGAGCTGGTTCAGGGGCCATCATAATTGTCCCAAGTGGATCCCAGAAGCACCAGCATTCCATTTCTGTCCCCACAGTAGCAAATAGGAAGCTGTATCTCATACAAGGTGATGGATCAGGGTGTGGTCTACAGAGGGGAGATATACCTAACAAACATAAATGATTATGACAACACACAAAATTTAAAAAGACAAAAAAACCCCTTATTAACACTGTACATATATATCTGTGTGAGGTGCGTGTGCTGCATGCATTATATATATATACGAAGGCCAGACACCAACCTTGGGCTTCATTCCTCAGGTGCTGTCTACCTTGTTTTTTAGGATAGATGCTCTTACTGGCCTGGAGCTTGCCAAGTAGGTTGTGTTCATTGGCCAGTGGGCCTTGGAGTTCTGCCTGTCTCTACCTGTCTAGTTTTGGGACAAAAGATATCTACTAAGGCTGATATTTTATGGGGGTAGATAGAACTCAGGTCCTCATATTTTCAGAGCAATCTATCCCTCCAACTTGCAAATATCTTCTTTAACAGTTAAATGTGTTAGTATTTTTAATTGCGGAGGTCTCTTCTGGAGCCTTCCATGTCTATAGAGTGGTAATTATAAGATAGATGTGAGCCTGGCTTTTCCAAGTCATTGCCTCCCAGACACCTCTCCCCACTGTTCTGAGTTGTTACGACTACAGTTTTGAGTAGGTATAGGATGCTTGATGGAGCAGCCAGAGACAGGCAATAGGAGGGTTTTTCTTTTTTTTATCAAAATAGTAACTCAGATAATGAATCACATCAAGGCTGGCTTCCAGCAATCCACATGCTTTAGCTCATGGGCTGCTGGTTCTCAATAGAAGTAAAGCCCTTGGAAAAGATTTGACATGTCAATTCTTTACCGAGAATACGTCTAATGCATTTTCCAAAATCAACCTGTTTCCTTCGACTTCTCAGAAGCTTTCCACCACCACTGAAGCAGCACTCATGTTTAGAAGCCTCTGCTACTCTAGATTCCGAAGGAGAGACTTTGAGTGCTCTGCGTGCCCTGGCTTTATTTTATAGGTTAAAAACTGGATTTCAAGAGGGACATAAAAGAGCCCTGAGATCAGGAGCTGGCCTGGGACACAGCGTTTCTGTGGATGTCCTTCCTGTCACCACAGCTCTAGTCACTAACAAAGGCCCTGCTGTTTCCAACCAATTACAGGTCCAGCACAGTGTACTTCGCTAGGGTGGCAGTTCTGCAAAGCAGGCAAAATGATGACCAGGATGGAACCAGGCAGGAAACCCACTTCCTTTATCCTAGCATCAAGATGAAAAGAGGGACTGTAGGCAATGAAAGGACAGGCATTTGGGCTGATGCCTGTGCTGTCACCTCTTGTTACCTGCATGAAAGAAAGGGATTGTTTGGATTTGAGGACTGGACAAGTTTCTTGGTTTTCCAGTCCAGCGGCTGTTTGTTCACAGGCTCTTTGCTGGCGGAAGCCACCTGCCATATGTTCCATTCTTTCCCCGGTTCAGATTACAGTGTATACTGCTTTTAGCCTTATTGCCCAATAGAATTTCATTAATACTTCTCGTCTATGCTTTGGTCCAACTGCAGCTATGGCCTTTGGGAACAGATATCTTGCTGTATGCACCACAGCCCTCGTCCATGTATTTGGTACATGGTGAGCATTTGGGCTTGATGGAAACAAAACAAAACATTAAGCAGTGGAATTTTATCATAATAGGATAGTAATAAAGACTCGTGATGTTTATTGAATAATCCTTTATAAAAAAAACTACATAGTATATTCAAACTGTGAAGAATGATTAACAGCAATCTCAACACATGGTATTAATATTAACAACGGTATTGATAAATAGTGTGGGCCGAGGGTCATCAGGCTACAGATCGACGCACAGGTAGAACTGAACCAGCCTCTGAAGTTCCATCTCTTTCCAAGACACTGAACAACCTTAGCAGTTTTTGTTTTCTTCCACAAACAACACAATTGCCATGAAGCTTCTTCTGATATTTAGACATTATGAGTTTGGCATAGCTCTTTACCACTTGTGCCTGTTTTCTAAGAGCCAATGGTGGCTCTTCATAAAATGCAGAAAAAGGATTATAGAGTAAAGATGAAGGCTTCCTGGAATACTCAGGGAAATGGTTAGCTCACTAAGCCTCCAAGAAAATGGCAGCTAAGGGGCTCGTTCCATTCCGGACTCACATTGTTCTTCCTGGAAGAGCTGAAATTGTACTCGTTGTTAGATGGTTTCTGTCCTACCCTGGGGGTTGGGAGGCAGGGGACAGAAATAATTCTTTTTCCATAACTACCTAGTAGCCATCTGAGAGTTGTGTGGGTACCTGCTTATACACCAGAAACACGGGAACCAAGAGCATCATTTATTTTTAGTATATCACATTTGTAGGTCACTTAAAAATACAACTACAACAAGATAAAGCAGAAAAACGATGTTCCAGAACCATCGCCGCAAACAAATGGTGAGACCCAAAAGGGGATGCCCTGGTGAAGTGATCTGGAGGTGAGCAGGGCCTTTCGACCTGGGACCCAGAACCTGAGCATCATCTCACAAGAAATAAGTTTGACTTTATAGAAAACACTGCAAACTGGGCCAAAAGACAAATGGAAGGCATAATTGCTCTGATGGTGCCAGGCTGATTCCCTTAAACTATAAAGAATATCTATAAGATTTAACCCAAGTGGGAATGAGCAAAAAATATAACTAAGGGAAAGAAATCAAGGCTGGAGCAGTAGCTGAAGCAGGAAGCCCTAGGTTTGAGCCCTGGAATGGTATCGGCTGGGAAGATGGTGCAGGTGTGCAGTCTGAGCACTCGGGAGGTAGGTTAGGTGAGAAGGAAGGCCACCTGTAGGCAAAAGCGGGCATGAGTCATGAGAGAGGATATCAAGCTATCCTTTTTAGTCTCAACTCCGCTGGAGACTTTTCTCTTTTTCATGGTGGGTGTGTGAATTCGACTTTCTGTGTTTTGAGTTATTAGGAAATATTTTTACATTCACCCTCCCCCCCAAAAAAAAAGTCAGCATGTAGTACTACCTGGAGGCAGTGACTGTGAAAGTTGGGCATGCTTTAAATCATACTAACCATGGGTGAGTGCAATAAGAATTAGACACGACTCGTCCCTAAAGCTGTCACGTTAACCCACTTAGAAAAAAAATGAATTTTTAAAAAACTTGTTAGGGGGTGCTGTTTTGTAATCCAAAATATTTTATTTTGTTTAAAACTATACAGGATAATTTTATTTAGCATGTAAATTGTGTTGGCATACATACAATAAGTTACAGTTTAAATAAAAAACAAAGAAATGAAGAAAGATGAATTTATAGTCCACCACTAGTGTGGCACATCTTATTACAAAATTCATGGTGAGCACATGACTGGCAACAGTCTCAAAGACCAAACAATATATACTCTCTGATGTAAAACAAATTCTATTTCCAGGAGCACTTGCACACAGACAAAAACTGGTGCGTCTTTATGAATTCTCATTATCTAATTTAAAATAGCAACATACTGGATTCTACCAACTGTCCATCAAAATAAGTCTAGTCAATTAAATTAGGATATACACAGACTCATCAAGATAACTAAAACAGGACATCCAGGCAGTGATAATCAGGCAGCTATTATATACAAGGGGCAGCTTCTAACTATGGTGTGGAAAGATACCCAAGAAATACTGTGAGAGTAGATAGCAAATCTGCAGGCAAATGTGTCTACTAGACCTCGTTTACTCAAACAAACTAGAAACTGGAGTGTTAGTAAGTACTAGTAAGTAGAGGGGCCAAGGCCAATAGGATGAGTTTGGGAGTAAACCTGGGTTATATAACAAGTTCTGAAGAACCCAAATTACAGTGTATGACCTTATGGAAAAAAAAAAACAATCCATAAATGAATGAATGAATGAATTAAATAAGGTGCATAGCCACTTCAATTGTCCTGGTCTCTGAACAGCATCTTTTGGAGATGATGCAACTCAATGTCTCAAACAGCACCCTGTTTGTATTCATATGATGGTTATCAGGTACCCTATTTTTATGGTTGTCCCTCTTTTTGTCTATCTGCATAGTTATCAAAAAGCTGTTTCACAAACACAGAAGCCGTATTTATCTAATCAAAACAAGCGGACAAACACAATATGTCTAACTGTTTTATGGAGAGCAAGGAACATCGTGGCTGTCTTTCTCTCTCTACTCTTGCTGCCCTGTTCCCGGAACTTTGTGATTTATTTCTGGTCTCAAGCCTGCTCATTACAGTATGGGCTGAATGTTCTCTCTTTAAGCATTCTCCTTTAAGAGCTTTCTCTTTTTTTGCCCTTTGTGTAGTACTTTGTTTCCATAGTAACAGCAATTATCAGCATCTGCTGTTATGCTGACCCTTAGTATTTTTATTCATCTGACCTTAAAGTTCAAGCAAAGCTGAACGGCAATTCTCTGGAGATCCTGCTCCTGTTTCTAAAACTGTTTCTCCAATCCCTTCCCACCCTTTATAACTGCCGGCAGTGTATCTACAGTGTTTGTGTGTACAACCAGTGGACATGTCTCTGCAACCCCAAAAGCTTGCATGTGAAGAGCATTCCTTAGTGTGCTCAAATGCTCTCTGAGCCTTAAAAATGCCAACAATACAGTGATGTGGGTTTAAGTGGTGCGGTTGCAGGGAACTCAGTATTACCGGCAGACTGCTTTGGTTCAAATGTGGCATCTGATGCTGTGTGACCTCGGGTAACTAACTTAGCTGATGAGTCCTCTCCTCATCTGTGAAACAAAGATAAGAGTTCCTTAGATGACTGTATTCTGATTTAAATATATAAAACATGTTGAGCCTTTGCAAAAAAGTAAAAAGCCTTAACAGAAACCTCTGCTAATTGGAAGCTTCTGCAAGTGTGGTCTTAGTAGTAGACCGGCCATTGTCATTTGTATTTTTCTCCACTTAACAGTGCTCATCCTTATGAATTCTAAAAGGTGGGTCTGGTGTGGAAAAGAGACACAGCACTCCTCTCCTTTCCTCCAATGTCTTGCAGGGATGGTTTTGTGAAGACAGCCTGGTAGAAGACTACCAAGTCATGGAGGGTACATCTCCTTGGCCCAGATCAGTTTATTGCAACTCCGTCTGATGAGCTTACCAATCTACTCAAAAGTCAGAAGATTTCGTGTTCTATGTGCAGTGCTAGAAAACAAATCAGGTGTTCCTGTCTGAGAAAGTGACCATAGAAAACAACAGGAAAGCCAGAGCTACCGCACAGAGTCAGCAGGACAGACACTCTCCCACCTGTAACAAGCTCTTAACAGCATCCCTTGTGAGGCTTCTCATCCTGTGGATGCCATTCCAATGAATCAACACCAGTATCCAGAGCACAGCCAGCACCCTGAGGCCGGAGTGACTGATCCATGGTAGCTGCACCCTTAGGGCTTCATCAAGGGAACATTTTAAAGGCGTCATGGAGTAGTACTCATTGCTCAGTACTCACACTGAGTGCTGTACATAGTACCATCAAGTTAGTGCTCAGCGAGGAATGCCATAGACAAATGAATACACACACACACACACACACACACACACACACACACACACCGAGCGACACACTCTATATCTTTTGTAAACAATAAAATAGCCTTGTTCATTAACTGTACTCTAGCGATGTCATTTTCACGGCAGCAGATTTACGGAGGGGAGAAGACGGGCAACACATCTATGAGATATGGTATGAAAGGATATAGAGAAGAAAGTTCTTTCTACCAGGCGATGCATATTTTCTCATCAGTTGATATCTGTAGCAATTTCAATATCAGCCCTTACAGCAATTACTCTTGCAGTGTCTTCTCCAAAACATGAATCCATTGCTGCTCAGTAGCCTTTGCTCCCAGGAAGCATAATGATCTGATATAGATTTATTCTGTTACTGTGATAAAACTCTGATCAAAAGCTGCTCAGGGTTAAAAAGGGTTTATTTCGTCTTAGCCTTCTAGGTCACAGTCCATCACTGAGAGATGTCTGGGTAGGAACTCAAGACAGAGACCTGAAGGTAGAAACCAACAGCTACTTTTGAATCGCTCTCTGACTTGTTCACTGGGTCATGTTGAGATTAATTTTTATACAACCCAGCCCCACTTGTCTATGGATGGTGCCACCTACAGTGGACTGGGCTTTCCTATATCAATCAGCAATCATTGTAATGCCTAATAGACATGCCCACAGGCCAATCTTTTTTTGTTTATTTGTTTGTTTGCTTTTAAAGATTTTTTTTTTTTTTTGAAATAGAGTTTCTCTGTGTAGCCTTGGCTGTCCTGGACTTGTTTGTAGACCAGGGTGGCCTCGAACTTACAGTGATCCACCTGCCTCTGCCTCCCTGAGACTAAATAAAGGCTTGGCTTAAAGGCATGCACTACCATGCCAGCTGCGCACTGGTCAATCTTACGGAGGAAATGTATAAGCTAAGATTCTCTTCCTCTGCAACTGTCAGTTGGGTGAAGTTGACAATAAAAACCAGGACATCATCCTGGTAGAATTGCTGACAAGGATCTAGGAAGAGCAATCTCTGTACCCTTCCCGTGTCCACTTCCTCCCTGTAGGTGAAGACTGTCCTGTCTTTTCTTTATGTTAAGAGATGGGTATAAGAAAAGAGTATTTCCTTGACCTACTTCCGGTACTTAGTTGAAAATAAGTCTTATAACAGCATGGCCTTCAATATTAAAAAGGAGAATTTAAAATCTGAAGAAAATTCTCTTAAAATTCAGATATTTAACTGTAGACTCATTTCTCTTTATCTCATCTATCCACCAGTGATCTATCCACTAATTATATACCTATAAATCTCTCATATATATTTTTGTATCTCTCAGTCTATCACCTACCTACCACCTTCTAATATAAGTGTATCATATACATTTCCATTCTGTTATTAATTCTTATTTGTATTTTTTGGTTATTGGGTTTTAGAAACTGACCAATGTTCTAGAATACATTATTATTACTATTAACTTGAAATTATTGGTTAAGCCTAGGGTATGCTTATATTTTAGTGTAGCAGTTAGGAAATCAAAAAGGCAAATAGTGGTATAGTAGAATGATGTTGGGATCACAGTGGGCAGAGCCACTTCCAATTGCATACTGCTGTACTGCAAACCAAGAACTTGGTTATTCAATGGAGAGGAGAGAAGTTAGCATCTGGAAAGTCAGGCCACTTGGATACAGAGGCACCACATATGCTGTCAGTAAGTTAGAACCCAAAACTCAGCTTACCCTGAAAGGAAAGTACTCCATCCCAGAGGGAGGTGGACAATACTTGGGAGGAAAAAGAAATGCACAGAGACTAAGTCAATAATTAGAATATTAGAATCTAGAAATGAAATACTGAATCAATGAATTTGAGTAGGGGTATGTTTGACTCTTAAACTCTATAGTTTCTGTCATCTGGAGAGTAGAGGAACCATTGCTCCTTTGGAAAACTCTTGTTTTGTAAAAAAAAAAAAAAAAAAAAAAAAAAAAGAGAACAGAGTAATAAGAAAACACATCAAGAATTTATCTTCATCTTACAAATGGCTCATTCAAAGGTCTGTTGCTTGGCTGTGCAAACAAATGCAGTTCAGGTTGCATAGACATCAGTGAAATTTGTTGGTCTTCCATTCTAGCTTCCAAATCAGTCTAGACAGATGGGACCCTTTTAGTTTCTAAATTCTTCCTAAGAATACTTTTCAATCCCAGGCCCTGACTTGGAAGCAAGGGGAAAAACATGCTTTCATAGAACCAAATAGCATTTGAGTTTCCTTGTCACTGAACACTGAACATAGAGCATTAAATGTATAGTAAGCTTTCTAAACATCTTTTATACTGGGATGTGGCCCTCCCAAATAAAATCTTCTAAAACATGCTGCTCTCAGTTCTGTTGGGTAACACCTTAAGCCAAGAAGGAAAGTAAGTAGGCAAACACAGCTCACAGTAGGCAGCAAAAGGCTGCCCAACAAGGTGAAACCATTCACTCAGGGAACCTTCACCAAGTGTCAGATGTTGGTGGTACCAAGATCTTTCAGGAAAAAGAGAAGAAGACAGGCCCATCACTCAGAAATCGAACAAATCACCAAGGGCACTTTTGTGAAATAATAACTTTTTAAAAACCAACTAAACAGCAATCCCTGAGATCTAGACAGAGATCTGAATGGATATGGGGAGTCTCTCAGAAAGCTCCCCTGAGAAGTTGGCAATGGGTCTTGGA
This sequence comes from Acomys russatus, assembly GCF_903995435.1. Lineage (NCBI taxonomy): Eukaryota > Metazoa > Chordata > Mammalia > Rodentia > Muridae > Acomys > Acomys russatus. The sequence goes on along the minus strand of NC_067153.1, from coordinate 27,683,609 downwards.
ATAACGGCTGTGGCTTCAAGAAAGGGGACACATGCTGGGAAGTGCCTATAATGTACTGTTAGCTGTAGTCCAGAACTAAAGCTTCATGTGGACTATCCTAGGGGCCAACCATTTGAAGAAACAATTTCAAAGCCTTATACAATGTCTCTTGGTAGTAGATACGAATACAGTCTTAGCTGGCCCCTTTAAGATCCTGTAAGTTCATAGAGGAAAAACAATTATGATTGAGGAAGGCAAGAGGGAGAGGAAAATGATTATGCCAGCGTGCCTTGTATGGTTACTGCACCCAACACAGTGGCTTTATCACTCCTAGTATTTGATATTCACAAGCACTCTATGAAGTATGTGCTTTTGTATTAGAAGAAGGCAGGACAAGGAGAGCAATTTACTCCTTCAAATGTAATTGTTCAAGATCCCTTAACAAGAATATGGAGAGGGCTGAGCTTCAAATTCTTGTCCTCAAGGCTTTAGGTCATATTCGTAACCACTCTATGGTTAGTTGCGTATGATTTCCAGTAGGAAAAGCACTAATATTTACTGAAAACTTGTTGATATGTTTCTATGCTATGTATCAGGCAATGGAGGTTCAGAGTGGAAAAGCCTCTCCAGATGTGCTTGCTCAACCCTGAGCCCCATTTTCCTTCTAGTAAATCAGAGGGAAGTGAAAAGACCAATTACCCTGAGCAGTCTCAGACAACTAAAGAAATGTGGAAAGAGATGAATTGAATTGAAAAGAAGGAGTAAAAAAATGTAGCTGTTGTAAAGGAGAAAATATTCCGTTCGAGATGTGAAATGAACTGGAGGGAGGATGAAGTGACACTCACAAGCAGCAGGTGAGATGTGTGGTGTGGTACCCTGTAGGTAGTCAAAGGGTTGTCATCGGATGCTGCAGCAGGTGTGATGGACCACCAGCCTCTTCCATGTGGAAGGATGGTAACGCGATCCTCTGTGTCTAGGGGACACTAGAAGCTGTTTACGATGGGAAAAATGCTCAATCCTATTTGCATTTAGACAGATCTCCCTGGCAGTCTTATGACATATGGAGTGAAGGCAAAGCAATAATTGGATTCCTTGAGATGGCAGAATTGACAGAACCCAGTGAATGAGAGAAAGGGGTGCAGGATGAATCCAAGGATTCTAGTTTGGGAGCCTGCTTGCAGATTGCAAAAATTTAAGAGAAATAGCAATTTCCTGGGAAGAAATAGTAAGTTCAACCTTGGCACTTTGAGTTTGAAAAAGCTTTGGTACAGAAAGAGACTATATATGGGATAGCTCCCAGATAATTCTGGAAACTTGGGGAAATATGAAGTTACATTTCTGTTGCTTTGAGCTTTGTGTAAAACTCAAAACATAATAAGATCAAGATAAAGCAGGTAAATAGTTATTCTGGCCTGTGTTTTGTTTTTGTGGATTTTGTTTAGTCTTCTAGAAGGGAGATGCATGGTGTTTTTGTGTTTACCTCCTTCTCTTCTTCCTTGTATGCTTGAAAGCTACAAAAACCGACCTTAAGCTAAGTGACTCAGGTTCTCTAACAACTAAGCACATCCCAGTGACCCTAGCTCTGGACACAATGTGAGCACTGGAGTTCTCTGTTGTGGCTCTGTCCTGCTCTGGCCCAAGGCATGTGAAGTCAAGATCAAAGCTCAAGATGCAAATATTGTTCTGATTAAAACCAAGCGTTCTGCTTTTGATGTGGAGCGAGTCAACTTCTACTGTTGGTAGGAATAATGAATAATGGGGGCATTTAGAAGAGAGGCAGTGACAATGAGGGCAAAGCCAGGGAGTCAGGGAGACAGAAAAGAAAGGAAGCAGGGAGAGAGAGAGAGAGAGAGAGAGAGAGAGAGAGAGAGAGAGAGAGAGAGAGAGAGAGAGAGAGAGAGAGAGACTTGATTGAGACATATAGACAAAGAGTAAACATGAATAAAGTGACTAATAAGGAATGAAGGGAAGGAAGAAAGAGAAAATAGAGAAAGAAAAAAAGGACTGAAGGAAGAAAGGAATGAAGGAGGGAGGGAAGGGATGAAGGAGGAAGGGACAGAAAGAAACTAGATGTTCCAGGAACAAAGGAAGGGTCTACAGAACAGGGACAAGAACAATACTGATGCCTTTCTTGCTTTGAAGGCCTTTTCAGTGGAAGGAGGACCAAGGCATCTCCGTTCTAGTCTCTCTGTTCCATCAGTTGTCTGAAGGCCTTGAGAAAAGCTTTGCCTCTTCAGCTCCAGTCCCTGAAACTGACCCTAGAATTTCTCTAGGGGGCTCTAACGGCTGTCTAACTGTTTATTCCATGGCTATGCCCAGGAGATATTTTCTTGCCCTGGAAGACCACCTCCCTTCTTCCTTGAGGAGGAGAACATCTCATCTGTTACAGAGTGGTGAGACACAGGGAGGACATTTGACCCACTTCTGCAAATCATAGACGTAGGTAAACGACCTATGCCACATCCACCGAAGAAACATCTTGCATATTATGAAACTGGGATTGCAGGCCCAGAATTACCAAACTGTCCTAAATGCATATGTGTTTATATTTCACAGATTACTTTTATTTATGACCAAAATAAATATCATTTAAAAACCATGTCAACAGTCTCAACTAAGGGCCTTTTATAAATATAAGGTCTTGTGCTAAATAGCCCACCTGCTTCTCCTCATAAGCTTGGTCATTTCACTATCCCCAGGAGTTTAGCACATCATTGGACACATGGTAGATAATGAAAAAGCATTTGCTAAATGAATAAATGCAGCTATGGATGAATAAACAGCCTCCATGTCCTTGGGCCCTGCATAGTTCATTATGAAAATAATAAGGTGGCAATATGTTCTCTGAGAGACATGGGGATTCAAATCAAGCCTGCTGGCTGGAGAGATCCCCAGAAACCGTCTCCCACTAGCAGATTTTAGGGAAGGAAATAGAACTTAACAAGAATAGATTAATCTTCCAGTTCTGACCCTAAGCATCTAATGCGATTTCTCAACTAGGACACATTTCTACTTTTTGGATAGAGGAAGAGCAATGTCTGGACTTAGTGGAGACCAGGGCTCAGAGTTTTTGAAAGAGTACCCTCCATTGACTTTATCTTCTATCTATCGTGTGCTTTATAAATGTTTTTGAGATTAGGAGCTTTAATCAATCTGTTTGCCCTATGGATAAATAGGACTCTCAAACAGTGTCTGATGTAGGATTTAGAAAAATACTGGAGCATGTTTCATGGTCTGGGTGATTCAAGTATTCATTCTCCACTCAAGTCAAAAAAGGTGTCTTTGCCTTCAGGTTATATTTTTTAAATTACGTGTGTGTGTGTGTGTGTGTGTGTGTGTGTGTGTGTGTGTGTGTGTGTGTGTGTGTGTATACACTTGTATGTATGGCACCACCCACTTGTAGAAATCAAAGAACAACTTGTGGGATTCAGTTGTTTTTCCCTTTCTACCTTGTAGGCTCTGGGTCTGGAGCTCAGTATGGCAGGTTTGGTGGCAAGCATTGTTATTCACTGAGCTAGCTCACCAGCAAAGGATTTCTATTTCAGCCAGGGCTTTGGGATAATAGCTACAAAGAAGAGCTTTCCTCCCTGGAGCTAAAGCAAAAGGGAAAGAGAGAAAGAAGAAAAGATATCAGTTGCTAAATATGGGTTTCATATTGCTCATGTGAGAGTCACTTCTTGAGGTCTGCTGCAGATGAATACCACACAGCCTGTGCCAGCCTATGCTGCAGACCTCCAGTCTTGGGAGAGAAGACCATGCAACTTGATATCTACCTTCCTCATACCATTCGTGCAGAGGACTAATGAGTTAATAAGCATTAACTACTTTGCAAGCCACAGGTGACTACAAACATTATTAAGACTACATTTTCCCTACCAAAGTGGCTCAAGCTTTCAACAGAAGGATAAATCCCAGGAGAATTGCCTCCTTCTAATACAGGAAACTGGATGCCTGTTCTCAGGTAATAGGATGCTTGTTAAAATGCTCTGTGTTGCCTGTCCAGTCACTGGTGACAGGGACCGGTTTAGACAATGTGAAAGCAACAGTATCCCCCAATGTGCTATTGAAAGTAACTGAAATAAGGTGATGCAATCGACAGTAGCATTAACACTGGGAGCAGAATGGCTTGGTTTAGACTCATGTTTCTCTCAGCTAACTTCCTCTAAAGTCTAAAGTTATGTAGTTGTTTTGCAAAACACAGTTCTGTGGTCGTCTCCTCAAATTTGGCCACATCCAGACTTCATGTGCCATGAATTGACCTAGTGAAATAGGAATAATGATATTTATTTGGCATCGCTCAGGTAGAATGTGAAACTGCTACCAGCAGGGAAAATAGAATTATTAAGTTCTCTTTAGGCTTAGACATGACTCCTTCCTGTTCTCTGGAACATTTCATCTTGACTATATATTTATTTACTCTCAAAGTACGAATAATTTGAAGTAGCCAGATAGCGAAAAAATGTACTAAATGAGCTCTTCTACACACCAAAATGTTAATTTTACAACGTAGGGTGTCAGGAACTCTGAAAGATTGGGGAGCCCAAAAAGGGGGAGCCTTCATGAGGTGTAATTATTATAATTCTGATAGGTTATTGCTATGTATCGCAGGCTGACTGCAGACTGGCAATCCTAGACCCCTTCTTAAAGTTAATGACCCTCAAATAAAGAGTCCTGCACACTAATTTCACCAGTGTCCTAGCATGTCTGGAAATCTTTAATTCTCAGAATTAAAGGGGTTCATATGGCAGGGCTATGAAGATCAGGTTTTTAGACGGAGGCAGTGCATGTGCTTGCAAAGCTATTGTAGACGCCCCAGAGCAGCATAATGGGCCACAGAATAAAATTAGTACTGGTGGGAATTGAAATGAGGTATGGCTTCTTACGTGTGTCAGACGTAGAGTGAGGTCTGAGTCCTCATCTTTGATAATATCCTACACACTCATAAGTAACCACAGTGCATATTAACAGTTACAACTGCAGGTGGATAAAATTCTCTAGAATTACAAATGAGAAGAAATTGATTGAGCCTCAGATCATCACGAGAACCTTAACAGAAATGACATATAGAATAGGATTTTATCTATTAAGAAGGAAGAAAATAACTTTCCAGGCAGCGTGAGACATGTGCATGTCTGACAGGCTCAATACCTATTGAGATATTGGTTCATCCATCCATTCAGCCGATTCATTTATCCATGATGCATTTATGCATCAAGCTTCTGTGCATGCCACTCTCCTTGTGGGCTCTGGATATGGTGCACTGAGGAAGCCAGTGGGGCCAGTTTTTAAAAAATAGGAGGTGTCAGGATTTTAAGCTTGGGTTATACCTACATGAGGATTCTTTTTTTCATATGGTTTATTAATTTATTCATATTACATCTCAATTGTTAGCCCATCCCTTATATCCTCCCATTCCTCCCTCACTCCTATTTTCCCCTTACTCCCTTCCCCTATGACTGTAACTGAGGGGGACCTCTTCTCCCTGTATATGCTCATAGGGTATCAGGTCTCTTTTTGGTAGCCTGTTCAAACTATGGCACCAGCCAAGGACAATACGTGCAGTAAACTTCAAACCCCTACCCAGATCTACTCAATGAACAGGACATTCTCCACAGTTGAGTGGAGAGTGGGGTCTGACTTTCACACGAACTCTGCTGCCCCATATTTGACCACGTCCCCTGGATGGAGAGGCCTGGTGGCACTCAGAGGAAGGATAGCAGGCTACATGACGATTCCTATCAAGGAAATTTGAGGGCAGGAACATGACATGATAACAACCTCTATTATGTAAAACAGAGCTGGTCAAACAGAAACATTAAATTTAGAGGGTTAAACAGCCCAGGCCTTAATGTCAACAATTAATAAATGGGACCTCATGAGGCTGAGAAGCTTCTGTAAGGCAGGAGACACTGTCAAGAGAACAAAGCGACAGCCTACAGACTGGGAAAAGATCTTCACCAACCCTACATCTGACAAAGGTCTAATATCCAAAATATATAAAGAACTCAAGAAATTAAACACCACCAAACCAAATAACCCAATTGAGAAATGGGGCTTGGAACTAAACAGAGAACTCTCAACAGAGGAATATCAAATGGCTGAGAAACACTTAAAGAAATGCCCAACCTCCTTAGTCATCAGGGATATGCAAATCAAAACAACTCTGAGATTCCATCTTACACCCATCAGAATGGCTAAGATCAAAAATTCCAGTGACACCACATGCTGGCGAGGATGTGGGGAGAGAGGAACACTCCTTCATTGCTGGTGGGAATGCAAACTAGTACAACCACTTTGGAAATCTATCTGGTGCTATCTCAGAAAAATGGGAATAGGGCTTCCTCAAGACCCAGCTATTCCACTCCTTGGAATATACCCAGAAGATTCTCCAGCACAGAACAAGTAAATTTGCTCAACCATGTTCATAGCAGTCTTATTCATAATAGCCAGAACATGGAAACAGCCTAAGTGTCCCTCAGTAGAAGAATGGATAAAGAAACTGTGGTACATATACACTATGGAATACTACTCAGCTATTAAAAACAAGGAATTCCTGAAATTTGTGAATAAATGGGTTGAGCTAGAAATGATCATAATGAGTGAGTTAACCCAGAAGCAGAAAGAATCAAATGGTATATACTCACTTATATCTGCATACTAGCCCAAGCGGCATGTCCCACGAAAGCCTTCACTTACCAGGAAAGTGGGACAGAGGGGAGGACATCCTATTGGGACTCTAGATGAGAGAAGCATGGGAGAATAGCAAAGTAGAAGGATCCAGAGGGTCCTAGAAACGTACAAGTAGAACATTATGATAGGCAGATTTGGGCCCAGGAGTCCCACTCAAACTAAGGCACCAGCCAAGGACAATACAGACGGTAAACTTTAAACCCCTACCCAGATCTAGCCAATGGTCAGAACATTCTCCACAGTTGAGTGGAGAGTGGGGTATGACTTTCCCACGTACTCTGGTGCCTCATATTTGACCATGTCCCCTGGAGGGGGAGACCTGGTGGTACTCAGAGGAAGGATAGCAGGTTACCAAGAAGAGACTTGATACCCTATGAGCATATACAGGGGGAGGTAATCCCCCTCAGGAATAGTCATAGGGGAGGGGAATAATGGGAAAATGGGAGAGAGGGAAGAATGGGAGGATACAAGGGATGGGATAACCATTGAGATGTAACAAGAATAAATTAAAAAAAAAAGTGGAAAAAAAAATAGAGGGTTAAAATATGGCCTGGAAGAACATTCACTAGGTAATGTTCTTGACAAATAAATGTGGAGACTCGAGTTAGATCCCCAGAACGAGAGTGAGAAGTCAGCTGTGGTGGTACATGCTTATAATTTTTAAAAGGTCCAATTTGAGCCTGAGTAATTAAAGCAAACTTCTTTCTGCCCTGAGTTGTGCCCCATGGAGCTAGTTAATCCCTGGCATCCCTTTGAAGTCAAATCTCTTCACTGGAACCAGTCCCACAGTGAATGAGACTCTGAATGAAGGCTATTGACATACAGGCTATCAGCCGTGTCTGCTGACTCAGTGGTTCTTCCTCTTAAAAGTAGTAAGTGGCAGAGAGCAAAGAGATAATGTCTAGGGTTGATCAAGGAAATGTGGCATAAGCACATTATTAAAGTGAGGATGGGAGCCACAGGAAGAGCTAAATATGGAAACTGTTCAAAGTGGTTTCCTTTGAGAGCTGAACTAGAGATTGAGTAAGGAGGGTAAGACACAGTGGCTGAGTCGGCAGACCAAGTTTTTTTTTTTTTGTTGTTGTTGTTATAAATGTGCTGTTGGACAACATAACAGTGGTAAGGAAGAAAGCACACACCAAATGCTCATATCACAGGTATGCCAACCTTGTTGTCTATTACCAAATTTTGGCTTTAGTATCACAGCATCACGAATTGTAGTATTCCTTCCATTTTTCTAAATAAAAGGGCCAAGAGATCAAGTGAAGGGAAGTACCCAAAGGCCTGGGGGCAGGGAACCGAAGCAGGAATTGAGCAGCTCTACTAAAACGGTGCTCTGTTTTAACCCCAGCCTGCCTTTCTGAATGTGAAACATCAGAAAATGGATGCATTCTTACCCAGGCACTTTCCGTCAGTTCTAAAGGCCCTCTGGGAATTTATTATTTTACCCCCCCCCCCGTCCCTGCTCTATCTAGAGTGTATAAACGTCCAAGGCAAATGATGATCAAGGGAAGAATCAGCACCTGGGTGTAGACGTGAAGTTTCCAAAATGAAAGTGTTTCAAGGAGGTAGCGGTTGGAGGGTCCTAGCCTATGCACAGCAGCACTACTCATTGCTGTGGTTACTTGGGCAGGGTAATCTGTTTTCTACAGTTGGGATAGATATCATAGTATCACAAACTGGCGTTTGGAGCAACAGAAATGTTCAGTTTCATGGTTCTGTTGGCTGGAGGCTCAAACAGGTTGTCAGCGAGGTGAGCTCCCTGGCAGAGCTTGATCCTGCCACAAGGCTTGATCCTGGGTTCTTCCCATAGTTAGCTTATGAGTCACTATCTTCCCCTAGCCATGTCACAGGGTATCCTTCCATGAATGCCTACATGTCCAAATATCTACTTTACATAAGGATTAAGCAATACTGGATTAAGGTCTTAGTCTACTCTAGAAAGATGTTATCTTAACTGGTGACATTTACTTCATCCATTTAAGTTTAACTTTAGCATTCATGGTTTAATATGTTACTTAGGGGCAGGCAGACTTCACTCCATAACACCTAGTGATAACCAAATGCTTGAAATGTGGCCCCTAATGATTTACAGTGATGGCTGAAAACATTTTTTCCTTGGGACCATATCCCAGGGAAAGTTAAAACTAAGTAGATATTAAGATTTATTTCTTAGAAACCCACTTCTTATTTTTAAATCTTCTATTAAGTTAACTAGATAAGGCTAATTATAACTTTATCATATTTAGATGAATGTGCTCTGTAGAATACTCTAGGGTTAAAGGATGCAAAAATAATTTAAATTGCAAATAAATATGAATGCCTGTATACCTACACATGTAATATTGAGATATATCATACATATAAAGTTATATTATAGATGGGAAGCTTTTTATTTAACAGAGGCTCCATGCAGCAATGTAAAAATATTCACTCAAGACACACTGAACAGTTGAAGCTTAAAGCAGACATTTTGGGTGTCTTCTCTATTTTAGCTGTACAGCTGAGCAAGTTGCTCCTCACATGGGAAAACCAACATAAAAGTTTAAAATGTAATTTAAATTTTCATTCAGCTGTGATATTTACCTCTTGCTTGTCACTCATAAAGAAAAACAAGGGTAATGGTGCCCTTTGGTTTTGCCTTAGATGTCAGCACGCAGGTCTCTAAAACACAGGCCCATCCTCACAAGGAGTTTAGGAGGGAGAGAACTTACTCTTTCTAAGTCTACAATAGACAATTGTGCTTTAATCTGAAAAGATTCTGCAAATGTTTATTCAGCTTTACTTAATTATTCTAGAGTAATTTTAAAAGATTATGATTATAATACAACATTTCTTTTTCCTTTCTGTCCTCCTAAACCTCCCATATGCCTCTCCTTGCTCTCTTTCAAATTTATGGCCTTTGTCTTCATTTTAGTATTTATGTAGAAGTATACATGTTTATTCCTAAGTATAACTATTCAATCTGTATAATGTTGCTTGCATGTAAGTTGGCACTGCATCACCAGGGTTGGCCACATGGTATTGGATAAACAACTGGTGTGCTCTTCCCAGGGGAAAACTATTTCTCCTGCTCTCAGTAGTCCTTAACTATCCTAGCAGGTTTTGTCTATTGTTGTTTTTCTGTTTTTTGTTTGTTTGGGTACAGTTGAGGCCTTGATGTCTTTCCCCAGTCCACTTTGGCATGTCTATTGTCATTGTCCTTGTTCAGCTCATGTCTAGATACATAGTCATGATGGTGAGACTGTAATTGTATAGCTTCTGACATTATTAGGAACCACAGTCTCACAGCAAACAGCCTGACCCTCCAGCTCTTATGATCCTTCTGTCCCATCTTCTTCAATGTTCCCTGAGCCTTAGATACAGATATGTTTTACATTGGAGTTGGTCCCTACAACTCTGAATTTTGATTGGTTGGGTTTTCCTGTAGTGTTCTCCATCTGGTGAAATGAGGGGTGAGGGTAACACTTATCTGCGGTTATAGGGACACATTTAGATGGTTGTTAGGGATTAGGCTGGTTTAATAAAGTGATGGTTGTAAGTTCTCCTCCAACGTCTGCAACTTTACTAGTGTTGAATTATTAGCTAGGTGTCCAGGCATGTTTTCCATTGTGTTGAGTTCCATCAGAGAGCTGTTGGTTTCTACCAGGGTGTGTGTGCCTCTGCTCTGCCCTTTAGGGTTATCATGTTATGCTGCTTGTTGATGCGATTCATAGGCACCACAGCTGCCTGGGACTGTTGGCTGCCTCACTCCTTTGTGATGCTAGGATAATTGCGAATACAAGTTCTGCCAACAAAAGATTTCTCATTGAATAAACTACAGAAAACTAAGTGTTGTGGGTGCATTTAATTCTCACTCTTCATTGATCCATGTTCAATGGCTAACTTCACTCAGTCACGTTTTGCTGAGCCATTCAGCGTGTGTTCTCAGTCAGCTTATATCATACCACTATATTTTACTAAATCAAGAGATCATAGGAGTTATACCAATACCCATAACCAGAATACATAATAAAGCAATCATTTTATTATGAAAAAACTCTCCCAACTGTCTATCTTTTTCCAAATATTTCTTTTTCCATCTACTTGCCATGACAGAGGCCTGGATTTCCCCTGAAAATACCATTTCATAACTTTTGGAAACAGGGTCCCCTTTGATTTGTTACAAGTTTCAAGGGAAAAGGCAAACAATTAGCCAACACTGTGTTACCAGCTGGATAGTCCAGAGACTTGATTCTCTATGGTCTCTCAATGACTTCTGTCCTGTAAACTACTCCAGGATCTGGCAGGTCACACCCATGAGCATTTCTAAAATGGAATGCTGTGAGTGCTGGCTGAGTGATCCTGTGGTCATGGGGCCTGACTTCCTCAAAACAGTTACATGGGCAAAGGCGAGACCCTGACCCCAGGCCAACCAACCAGATGATCTTCCCTCTTTGAAGAATTTGGAATTTGGATACTTTGGGTGTTGAATGTGATAGAAGGTGACATTAAAAAAAAATCTCTGGAATAAATTCTCTCTCTCTCTCCCTCTCTCCCTCTTTCTCTCTCTTTCCTATTTTCATTCAGTTTTCTCCAAATGGAACCAATTACCTGCTGCTGCAAGAGTATAGTGTTTGCCAAAGGTAAGTGAAATAACCAAGCTGAAGGAAAATGTCCATATGAAAGGTAGAAAAGTAGGTTGAAGCTATAACTGTAGCCACTATTTGATGGCAAGCCAAGGTCTTGGCTTGATCTTACAGCTAAAGTGAAAATGCACTACAGTGGTGGAGAAACTAACATGTAGGGGGAGGGAGGTCATGAGGCCTCAACCCTAGACAAAGAACTAAAGGCAACTGGTGAATGCTGGAGTTGGGGTGGGACATAATGGTCTTCCCTAAGGAAGATCTCCACAATTGGTTATCTAATACCAAGTGGACAGTCCTGAGATCATAGATCATATGTATATATGTGTGTGTGTGTGTATGTATTCAATGGAATATTTAGGTTACCTTGTTGAAGTTATTTTTATATAACTGTGATTATTTCTCTCAGCTTATTTCTTAACCCAGCTATCACACAAATAATAAAGACTCTTTTATATTTGTTTAAACCTAGCTTTACAACACAATCTTGGGAAGTTTAAGTCTGTTCTTAACCCTGTATGTTATTTTGTCTTACTCCCAGAAGACATGCCAGCAATATGTGCACTCTGTAGCTTTCCTCAGCTCCAGCTTCTTCCTCCTGATCTTCCTTGGACCTCTACCTATGGCTGAATCCCCTACTTCTTCTCCTAACTCCTCCTCCCCTGGCTGGCAGGAAGTCCAGCCCTATTCTCTCCCATGCTCATTGAATATCTGTAAGCTGCTTTATTGACATATGGAGGGCAGTTGGGAAGCAGAGTTTACACAGCATTTAGAAAGGAAATCAGAATTTAAATAACACACCAGTCTTATGCCTATATTACCTAAAGAGAGATGTTCATTCTTTGTCTCACCATATGTACATATTTAATTGAAAGAAAAGAAGCCATGAATTTTAGAGACAGCAAGGAGATGCATAGATGGGAGAAGTTGGAGGGGGAAAAGGGAAGGGAAAATAATAAAAATACTAAAAAAAAGTCTTTCTAGAACATATCTTAACAAAAGACCTCTGCTCTTTTATCACAATTCTTTCCAGATCAGCACTTAGCTTGTGACCAGCACAGACACAAAACAATGTGCTTTCTGTTCTTTTTATTACTAAACTGACCTGTCTGTTGCACCATAGTTCTCTCTGACTTTTATAGGAGATACACTTTAGGGAAACAAAAGAGAACTTCCCTGTAGGTTTATTTTTTTCAACTAGCTATGTACTTTCACTAATATGATTCTATTCCTGCAACCCTTCCCCCTCCTTCTAGAACGTTCTCAGCCTGCCTTATGTGTTCCAGAAATATGCAAAAAATGTATGCAAAACAAATATGCATCATGAGTTTACCAATGTAACTGGGGTGAAGTCTGCTAAAATGAAAAATAAAATCACTGAGGATGTCTGTAAGAATTAATTTTTTGGGTATGGAAAGTATGAAAAGCTAGGAGGCTTGAGGAGAAGGTGGGAGGACAGAGAGATCAGAGAGAACCAAATTCCTTCAAAGAACAACATTATGTCCTCAGGAAAGAGATTCAATGATATGCAACACACCTGTGCTTGCCCAATGGCACCGTGATTAAGAAATACAGCTATCACCTTCAAATGCAGGTTTTCTGAAACATTAAATATGATAAACTCCAGGTGGGATTTTCCACAGCAATTACAGTAACCACTTGTAATCGTTCTGCTCCCAGATTAGATGAGTGGCAGTCTAAAAGGAAGGACATGGGCTGCCCATGAAGAAATGCTTTTCTCTAACAGAATCTCCTATGGGTCCACCTATTAAGTGCTCCAATCATGGGACCAACTCCAGCTCAAAAGCATTATTTTCCAGCATTTTAAGCTTCTTGGAATTGTAAATATTTGGATAATTGGGGTCCAAGGAGATGTGCAACTAAGAACCAGTCTACTCAACTTCAAACCCTATATTGTTTTAACTAGCCTAAACCAGGTGATTTAAGAAAAGTTCTACTTACAAGACTCTAGAACACATTAATGGCCAAAGAATTAATCTGAATTTTAATGCTACTAGGAACAACAACAACAAAATCATTTCTTTAAAAAAAAAAACTTCATATTTTTTTTTTAAACCACATGAAAGAAAACTTTTTGGAAGTGTGACTAACTCACGGTGTTTTTCTCTTTGGTAAATATATGCCTCAACATATTTTAATATAGGTCAAGCATGGTAACATTTTATCCTGTGAAAGGGGAAAAAAAAAAAAAACCCTGAACTTTGTTTAGTTACAGCAATAGTAGGGTGACTCCAGTGAATAAAAGTGTCTTTGCACATAATTTACTTTCCCTTTAGGAATCAAACTGGAAGAATGAAGGATGAATTTTGTCTTAGGAAATGAATTTTATGGCCAGTCCTAGAACACTGTAAGGACACCGGGAAGTCCGTTAGATGACAGAACGTCCCTAAGCACCACATTTTTCTCTAAAGCTCCCCTACCACCATTCTCAGGCTGCACCGGCCCAAGTCAATTTATAGGAGCTGGCTTTTTTCATATTTTAACGCAGGCAATTCAGAGGATAGAAAAATTAGTGAACAGGAAATTTGCAGCGTAAACCCTTTCTTTCAAATTGACTAATCGTAGCACCTTCTATAACACCCTAGGCTACCTAAAGAGAGGCGTTCATTCTTTAACTCAGCAAATATTTACTGAGTGCACACTCAGTTCTGGGTACATGTTTTGGGAAACATAGTTGTAACCTGGGGAGACTGACAATACATACATGTACATATTATTTATAATAAAAGTATATGCTATGATGTGCTAGAAAAAAATCATGGTAAAGACACAAAGGCTTATTATTCCTGACAATCTTGCTAGCTTTAGGCCTACAGCATCAGTGTGCCAATTCATGGTTTTGGTTTTTTGTTTTTTTGTTTTTTTGTTTTTGTTTTTTTTTTTTTCAGTTTGTAAGTACTCTAGGCTGTATGAGTAATACTAGTTTTTTAAAATAGTAATTTAGCTAAGGCTAATTGTAGATTTATTGTCATTGTTCTACTTAACAGTGAAACCTTCTGTTTGGGCTATCTGGATTAGACCTGATAGGCTGTGGTCATATGGTGGGGAAAGAGGTCCCCTTCTGCCAGAGATCTAGGTAGGGAAATAGGTCAGAAGAAGGAAGGAGGGTAGGAATGGGAAGATAAAAGCATGGGGATAACAACTCATATGTAATCCAAATTACTATAAATTAAAAATTTTAAAAAGATTCTAAGTAGCCAAGGCTTTAGAGAAAGTAGTACCCTTGCCTGCTGCTTTTCTATTCTATCTCAAAAGGGCCGTGCACATGTCAATAACTTCTGAGCACCTTCTTGGTCTTTACGAAACCATTTAAAAATTAACACTATCTCCAGTGACTTCTTATTGGATTAGCTGGCTGAAGTTTCCAGATGTAGTAAATAAAAATGCAATTTTCCGTGTGACTTAGAGGAAAACAACAGGTATCTCAGCATAAGTATTTCTCATGTGATATTTGGGGTGAAGTAATACTATTTATTTTATAGAAAATAACTTTCTCAAGTAACTCTACATGTGAAGACTTAGGGAGGTCTACTAATGAGTTCGATTGAATAGACCCCTGGGGCTATCTCATTGGTAAAGTGGACAAGTTGATCTAGGTGCCAGCACCCATGACAGGGCCGGTGTTCTGCTTGCTTTTGTTGCTGTGATAAATGCCCTGACTTAAAGCGACTCAGGGGGAAAGGAGAGGCGTATTTGGCTTGTACATTGTACTATGTCACCAAGGGAAACCAGAACAGGAACTCCAGGCAGGAACCTAGAGGCAGGAACTAAAGCAGAGACCATAGAGGAATGAACAATAGGTCTCCATGGCTTGCTCAGCTTTCTTTCTTACAAAAACAAGTACTGGAGTCCTAGGCATGGCACCACCAATGGTGGGCAAGGCCCATGCAATCAACAGTTAATCAAGAAAATGTTCCACAGGATGCTCACAGGTCAGTGTGGTGGAGGCAAATCCTCAATTCAGATTCTCTCACTCCAGTTCACACTAGTTCGTGTTGAAAAAACTAACCAATAAAGCTGACATGAACGAAGCTTGTGTACCAGTATTATCAGTAGGCAACAGAAGCTGATCTCTACCTATCTCTCAGACACAATCAACCTGAACAAGCTTTGTTCCCAGATTATACTATAATGACCACTCAACTGGAGATGATGAGGGACTTTATAACTGAATATATAGTAATGACAAGCATCATCATTAGACTCTTGGAGACATAAACGCTGCAAGAACTCACTTGCCACCCATTCCATTCCCTCTATATCAAACCAATAACTAAATCCACTTGTAACTTACTTTTGGCCACATCTCCTTATAAACAGTGTTTGACAACCAACATGCAATAACCAATGGGGCGAGTCTGTTGATTTCACTTAAATGTTAAGATGGATTAAAAGCTTGCCCCTGTCTAAGGACAGATGAATGTAAGAAGATAAGTCAGTCACAGTGATACCCAACACACTTGGAACTGCGTGTCAGGCACTGTGCTGAGTTCAATGATGACGAATTCATTTCCATCCTACCCTAGGTAGTAGTATCACAATTTTCATGTTACCATGGAGAAAACCAAGGCTTGGGCAATGAGGCAACTTCACAAGGTCACAGAACTATTACATCTACTATGTTCCATGCTAAGCTTCTGCTGCCATTCTGTGACTCAGTTGCTCCCTCATAGTCATAATAAAGTACTAGCAGAAGAAGAGGAATGCTGTTAATGTTTATATGTGCTCTCAAACACAAATAAAGCAAAAATCGACCCGCAGCAACCAGAGACATTAAACAAAGAAAGGGCGAATGTGTCCACATAACAAGTAACTTAAGTTTTTCAGCTCATATCAGAGCTTATCACTTCCACTCACTATAGTTCCCAGCATTCCTGATTGTTTCAGACATTGCTAAACTACTTCTCAGCTCATGGATAGACAGATTTGGTCATAACTTGTCAGCCTTGAACAGCGCACACACATACACACACACACTCATAGACACACACACACACACATACATACACATACAGATACAGATACATACACACTCATAGACACATACATACATACACACATATGCACTCATAGATACATACATACACACATAGACACACATACATACACATACAAACACACACACACACACACACACACACACACACACACACACACACGCACGCACAGAGTCATCTGGGGAGTTTTTGAACTTCTTGATGCCTGGATGGCCCCAGATTAACTACAATTCAGATCTCTCCGGGAAAGACCTAGTCAAAAGGGATTTAAAGCTTCCCAGGGATTGTTAAAGGGTTGGGTAGCTCTCAGAACCAGGGCTAGGGATCTATTTTAGTACCTCTCAAGGGGAGGTCTTTTGTGGATATGTGACAACATTTGGAGACATTTTGGGTTGTTAGAGCTAGTAGGAAAGAATGGCCCTTCTAGCTAAAACATAGGCTGTTATTAAACACATAGACAACAGCCCTCAGGATAGATGAAACCTCTGATGGGCGTGGTACCTCCATTCGGCCCGACTCACTCAACTTCTCTATCATCAGCACACAGGACTTGCACCAGCGACCATTACCTACATCCGAAAGACTACCTGATGGCCACATTTCAAATAAATTTAAAAAGCTAGTGTAAGTGGCCCAAGATATTACCTTGCAAGGCTCCCCTGTGGTAGTATGGCCAATCTTGGTCTAAGCCAGCCTTTTCCAAGACACTTTAGACGAAATGTAGCTCCTTCACCATGATTTCTCCTGAGCACATTTAGATAAGGAAAGGATCACGATGAAGCCCCAAATTAGTGTATTGCCACCTCTGCATTCAGCATATGGTGTCTGGGTGGGAATACCTGCAGCGCTGGACCCCGGGGCATCATTTTGTTGAGAATATACACAACCTTCACAGTGATGCTAGCTAGAAGTACCAGAGAGTTAATGAGAGATGGTAAGTTGTATGTAGATTCCTCAGACCTCAATCAGACTATGCTGAGCTACAGGGGCCTAAGTGGCTCAGTGTGGATATCATTTGTTCATTCTCTTTATGGACTCTACTCTACTCCTGGTATTTCTTAACGATTTTATCAAAAAGGTTCTTGGACTTAATTTGATTTCTGGTTTTCACTCTTGAGGTTCTCAAAGACAGAACATCTCTCAAATACATCAGGTAGACACAGCACACTCAAAATTGAGAAGATAGAAAAGGATTTCAAGGTAACTGAGTGAATATTAGGTGAAACAAAAAATGCTTGAAAATTTTATTAACATTCTTTAAGAGACAAGCAAAGCTACTGTACACGCACAACAACACGAGATGCTATATAGAAAGGGGGCAATCAGAGAATAAGGAAATTGTTCTGAAACTTAGAGCTATATAATTACAGGTGAAAAAAATCTATGTAAGAGCTTTAGATAAGAATATAGCAATATTCCGTGTGTGTGTGTGTGTGTGTGTGTCTGTGTGTGTGTGTGTCTGTGTGTGTGTGTGTCTGTGTGTGTCTCTGTGTGTGTGTGTGTGTGTGTCTGTGTGTGTGTGTGTGTCTGTGTGTGTGTGTCTGTGTGTGTGTGTGTGTCTGTGTGTGTATGTCTGTGTGTGTGTGTCTGTGTGTGTGTGTAGTGGGGGTCAAATAAAAGTAAAAGCGGAGGATTAGAGAAAAATTATAAAGATGACGACAAAAATCAGGATTTTTAGTAAATCAATACAGAGATCCCAAAATTCAACTAAATAGGCTTTCCACACACAGAAAACAAAGAAAATGGAGGAGGGTTGTAAGACATCCCAGAGGAACATGCTCTAGAACTGAGACTCAGATTGACAGTAGTGATATTTCTGTAAATCTTGTTCTTATGTCTGGAGTTCCTTTTTAAAAAAATACTTAACTCTCCCTACACCTCCCATAAAATATTGCCAATTTTGTTTTGTATTTGAGATCCAAGGCCCTAGAATGTAAGCATTTATGTCCTAAAATCTTAGTACATTCTGAGCAGCACCCGGTTTTTCAAGCCTTGCATTTATATTGGGTGCTGACATCACTATAGTCAACACTGATTTCCATACCTTCCACACCACACCTGTATCTCCTGCAGCTCCTGTAGAGAAACACCCAGCTTTGCCAATATCTTCCATCACAGAAGGAGTGTGAGAAACTAACGTTGAAAAGTTAAAGTAGGAACTGGGATGGTATCTAACAAGATATGACTGTAATTTCCTTGAAATTCTAAAATATTCCATGACACGACTGTGAGTTGCCTATGCCTTTCCATATATTTGTATATAAAAATAAGTATAGAAGTCAAACATTTATTGATAATAAATTTATTATAAAACAAAATAGGCTTAGAAGTTAGGAGTGATCGCTGAGCCGGATGTGGTGGCACATGCCTGTAATCCCAGAATTCAGGGAGGCAGAGGCTGGCAGACCTCTGCGAGTTCGAGGCCAGCCTGGTCTATAAAGTGAGTCTAGGACAACCAAGGCTACACAGAGAGACCCTGTTTTGAAAAAACAAAATAGGGCAAAACGAGTGATTGCTGCTCTTCCAGAAGACCTAAGTTTTCATTTTCAAAATCTATGTTGAACCACTTTGCAACCACCTGTAACTCTAGCACCAGGGGATCTGATGCTCTCTCCTGCCTTCTGCAAGCACAGAATTCATGTTGTGCACATGTGTGTGCACACACATACAAATAAAAATAAAATTAAGTCTTGAAAATAAAACAATTATTTGGTATACTTCAATTTTACCACTTATTGATGATGAAAACAAATTTGCATACTATTGAGATGGATGTGTTCATTTCTACATAAATAATTAAATATTTCCCAAATATTTGATATGGCAGAACATAGAGCATCTTTATTTATAATCATCAATGCTGAAAATGCTGATTTGCATAGATACATAGCACAAAATGGCAGGCAGGAGTATTTTTAGTCATTTCAGAAACTTAAAATTCTGTCCTAGTCTCAAGTCAATAGTTAAGAGTGGCTATGAAACTCAGGTCAGCAGCTCAATTTTAGAAATCAAACAATTTGACACAATACGATACAAAGAAAGCACTATGTTGAAACATTCATGCCAAGGAGTGGATGGTAGAAAAATACTCAAGTGTTTTATTTCCTGTAATGCAGCCATGCCATTTCTGTAAGAACAGAAAACGGTGCACGGTGAAAACCTTCCCATGCATAGCATACAGTTGTCTACGATCTGAGTGGAAGCATTTCAGGCAACAGCAGCTGGGCTTGCAAGGTGTGACAGCATGTGCTGTGCCAAGTGTGCATGCTGTATGAGGCAGAGCCAAAGGTGCAATAAAGTTCCATTGTGCATGATGGTGAGCACTGCAAAAACACCTCAGATTCCTTACATGTTGGATGTAATTAATTTTGGGCTGTTGTACATTCAGAAACAGTCTTGTATATCGATACAATATTTTCACAACCCTTACACCCAATGGCATTATTGGCCCACAGCTTAAGAAGCTGGACGTTAGGGCACCTGTGCCTATAAATGGCCTTAACTGTCTAGCACTCCTAGATGACTTGGCAAATTGTTGAACAAAATCTCCAGAGCAAAGTAAACACTACATAAAACTTGAATATTTGTGACAGAAAGAAGTTACTAAACGTTTTAGAAGAAGAAGGAAAAAAAAAAATCACAATGGAAGCATTGAAGTAAAAATGCACTAAAAAAAGTTTTTCCAGACTACTGAAGGAACAATAGCTAGCTTTGTTAGAATATTCTATCCATATTACCAGTCCAGTGAGAGAAAACTTCAGAAACATTTTGGGCACTGTCTGTAACATCAATTTCAGGAAGCAACTGCGTAATGCACTCCAGCAAAGTACAGGAGTCAACCAAGTGCATGTGTGACACCATGTCCAGGGACAGATAAAAGGACACCCTGGGGAGCATGGATGCTCTTGCATCAACCCAAGGAGACACTAGTCAGAGAGCCAGGCCTTCAGGGAGAAAGTAGAACAATATTGGCATGATCATAATGTTTTAAGCGTTGACCAATTTGGTCCGTAGTGCTTCAGATTGCTCCATCAAGAGACAGCAGTCTAAGTCATTGCTCGGAAGAGTAAAGCAAGTGTGCCTCTGCTAAATCAGTGCTACCACTACGTGTTGGCATTTTGACCTTTGTGTTCTGGAAACATGGCCTGGATGCTGACATTCTAGGCAAGAAGGGCTGTCAGTAAGTGCAGACAAAAGGAAGCTACAAGCAGGAATCATTTCTGCTAACACATTTTCTAAGAGCAAAGCAAAGAACAGAAAGGAAGCATAAGATTATTGCAAACAAAAAAAGAAAATCATTAACCTGGATTTTCACCGCAGATGAAAGAATGTTTCAGCTGGCAATGTTTGAAATGCAAGGCACCAAATAGCCAAGCAATTGCTGCCATTTTTGTCTTCATTTGCTTTGCAGCGTTATTGTCCCTTCTTCTCTGATCTGTTCCTTTCGGCTTCTTATATCCTTAATACCTCCTTTGGCCATTATATAAGTTGTGTGGTGAGACTAACTATCCTGACATTTTAAATTGCTATCTTATAAGATATATGTGCAATTTATGTAAAAATAATTTTAAAAAATCTCTACACTGGTCTTCTTTCTGAAATGTTCTACTTTAGGAAAACAGTATACAATTTCAATCATTCTACTAAAAATGGCCATTTGGCCATTTTTTTTTAAAAAGCAGCCTGTATGCCTGTCAGTGGATGAAAGGATGAAGATTATAGTATATATTTATGTGTGTATATATATATATATACACACACACGAAACGGAATTTTATTAATCTACAAAGATTAGTGAAATGTCATCTGCATGTAACTGGAGTTTATCTCATTAAGTAAAATAAGTGAGACTCAGAAAGAAAAGTGTCACATATTACCTCTCATATACAAACTCTATTAACATACCAATCCATGCATGTATATATACATATATATGTGTGTATGCATATATATGACATATGACATAGAAAAAAGAATGTGTATGACATATGACATAGAGAGAAGAATGTGTTTATTTAGGTGGGTAGAAATTGACAGGAGGGGAGAAGGAAGGGAGAGAATGGTGAGGTGAAAAAATCTGTGCAAAATGCAGGAATAAATATGTATGAAAATGATATAATAAAATATTATTTTGAATGTTAAATAAAAATGCAAAAGTAGTTTAAAACCATTTAAACACATCCATCTAAGTAAAAAAAAAAAACTGAATAAAATTTTATTACCTTAATGCTCTTGTATATTTATTACACATCATATTCCATAACTTCCATTGGCTCTTTTCATGTTGTTATTGACTTTGATAACGTTCTTAACATCCATCTCTGGAGTCCCCAAGTCACTAGATGTTCATGTGGGAATTTAGTTCTTCCTGATACAATTTACAGCTACTTGCCTCACCCTTCTGCCCTTCTGAGGCCATTCTACATTATCTGCGTTAATAATTTCTAAGCACACAGCATTATTGACATTGTGAAATCAAATCTAACTATGTATTAGAACTGATTTGTTGTTCAAAACCTCAAAGGAGATGGTCTTTTGTAAATACCAAATTTGAGGTTGATGAGTTTCATTGTCTTCCTCTCTGTGGCATGGATTTCTTTTTCTTCTTACCAAATAGAGAATGGAAAGCTCTTTGGTGTCCCAATTTTAAGCAGCCAGCTACCCTATATAACTCATCTTAGAAAATTCTTTCTTTCTTATAGAAACACAAACATGATACATCTTCTATCAGGTGACCTCTTGGATTACATAGCTAATAGAATAAAAACCAGAGATGTAAAGGTTGGTTTAAAAGCAGTTATATAAATACATTTATATAAAATTTGCATGAAACACCTACATAAATTTTAAGTTTTGGTAAAATAAACTGCCCCCTCTCTTTTCAGTAGTAAAATATTCCTGTTGCTATAATTTTTTGAAGTCTAAATTTTCTGTGTAGGGTGAATCTCATTGGCTTTGTCTTTACAAAACTCTTCTCTCCTTGTGTTCCTGCATAATGCTGTAAGTCAGCATTCTAATGTGGATCCCACAGTTGCCCACCCAAAACCACAGCAGCCTGCTCTGTGGACTGGTTGATGGGAAATGCAATGTGACTAAAACTCATTAAGCACACGAGTTTGTGTCACTCGGGTCCCTTCCAAGTCTGAACTCTTGCTAGGTGTCTGTTACAGCAGCCACTCGTTCCTTATACTTGCAACAGCCTTCATCCAGCACATAACTAAACCCTTTAACTTCTATCTGACAATAATACTTAGATTAGCAAGTCATGTGACGTGCAGTTAGCAATCACTTGCTCTTTATTAAGCTCCAGGCAATGGGGCTAACTGCCTTTCAGATAGACTCACTTTGCCCTTCATGACAAACCAAAGAGCAAATTTTACTGATTGATAAATTGAAACTTCTGTTAAGTAACTTGATTGGGCTCTCAAAGCAAAAAAGTGGCAGGATATGAGTTTAAGCCTAGAAAGAATTTAAGCTAAGACCCACCCTGTAGGGAAACCACTAACTGTAGTGGAAAAAAAGGTGTGTGTGTGTGTGTGTGTGTGTGTGTGTGTGTGTGAGAGAGAGAGAGAAAGAGAGAGAGAGAGAGAGAGAGAGAGAGAGAGAGAGAGAGAGAGAGAGAGAGAGAGAGAGATTACAGAACCTCCAGTCAAGTAAACTGCATGGAAGCACAGCAACACTCGGCAACCAGTCAAGTTTTAGACAAATCTTCCCACACTTATCAGAATGCTAAGACTGATGATTCAAGTCACAGGATGGGCAATATTTAAAAAAAATACTGAGCTTAAGCATAGGTCATCACTTTATTTTCCATTGCGAGTGCTCTGAATCTGGAACTTTTCCATGGTGTCTAGCCTATTTTGAGAGTGAGGCTCATTTGCATGGGTCTGTTAGGACTTTGATTTTGTAGTGAGTAATATATATTTCCGCTTAGGTCTCACTCTGCAGGCCAGAGCTAAAGGCAAGTACTATTATAGATCAAGGCCAGTGAAGTGGGTAATGAGGTTTGGTATATAAAACGCTTGGTATAAATGCAAGGGAACTTCTGGCTTTTCTTTAACATTAACTGCTTTGAAATGCATCATTTAAAATAGAATGCTTAGTAGGCCAGTGGCTGTTGGAGAATAATTTTCCTTCACTAAAGCAGACCACTGGAAGCTTCAGCAAGATGCCTTTCACAAACACCGAGCGGTATGCATGGAGTTATTTTTAATACGAACTCCATGGGGTGACTGCTAAAACACACCGCTGAACACTAAGAACACCGAACACCGGCCACTGCCACCAAAGCAGGGGATGGAAGACTTTCGCTAGTCAGCCTCATAAAGGAATATGGTCCGAATCCTCAGGCTGACACAGATGCTTAAAGAAAGAAGCAGCAGCTAAAATACCCAAGCAGACACTTCATCTCCCAGGTCAAAAGTGTTCTTACACATTCAGACCTGTGGGCCCCACACAGAGGGTAGGGGGAGAAAAGCAGTTATAAATATGACATTAAATGATTGGCTACATTGGCCCATAACATTTAAGATCATGTCTTCTCCCATGCTCTTCAGCTGCCTGTCGAATTTGGTGCGTATTAAGCAAGAAAGAGCATTCTGGCCTATGAAGACACTCCTTCATTGTGGATGGAACCAGGTAGAGAGTTATTCACTGTAACACTGCAGTGTGAGAGGTGGGTGGAGTCATAAAGAAGGGCTCGCTACACCACTATACCACCAGTTCTCTCCCTCTTTCCCCGCTCCTTTCTTCTCCTCCTTCCCCCTTCTCCCTTTCTCCTTCCCTGCCTTTCCCTTTTCTCTCCTTGCCCTCCCTCTCCTCTTTCTCCATCTGCTCTTCTCTTCCTCTTCCTTTCTACCCATATACCCTTCTGTTACTTTTTCCCTAACATTTTTGAATAGCCTACTGTGTGCCAGAGCACTATTCTCTTTTCAAATTAATTTATTCAGATTATATATAAATTGTTATCCCATCACTTGTATCCTCCTGTTCCTTCCTCCCTCCCACTTTCACCCTATTCCCCTTGCCTAGGTCTATGACCAAAGAGGACCTCCTCCCCAACTATATGGTTACAGGCTATCAAGTCTCATCTTTGTAGCTTGCTTATTCTTTCTCTGAGTGCCACCAGGCCTCTCCACCAAGGGGAAGTGGTCAAATATGGGGCACCAGAGTTCATGTTAGAGCCAGTCCCTGCCCTCTACACAGCTGTGGAGAGAGTCCTGTCCATTGGCTGGATCAGAGTTTGATGTTTACTGCTAGTATTGGCCTTGGTTGGTACAGTGTTTGAGCAGAACCCCTGGGCCTAGATCCACCAATCATGATGTTCTTCTTGTAGGTTTCTAGGACCCTCTGGATTTTTTTTTTCTTTCCCTATTCTCCCATAATTCTTTTACCTAGAGTCTCAGTAGGATGTCCTCACATCTTTCCCAATCTCCTGGCAAGTGAAGACTTTCATGGGACGTGCCTTTTGGGCTAGTGCCCTATTATAAGTGAGTATATACCATGTGAGTCTTTCTGCTTGCTGGCGAGGATGTGGAGAAAGAGGAACACTCCTTCATTGCTGGTGGGAATGCACAACCACTTTGGAAATCTACCTGGCACTTTCTCAGAAATGTGGGAATAGGGCTTCCTTAAGACCCAGCTATTCCATTCCTTGGAATACACCCAGAAGATGCTCCACCACATAAGGACATATGCTCACCCATGCTCATAGTGGCCTTATTTGTAATAGCCAGAACCTGGAAATAGCCTAAATGTCCCTCAGAGCACTATTCTTCTATCCTGCTGAACTTTATTGAAATCTGGGCCCATTTGTTATTACTAATCCCAGCCATGTCACAGTCAACCTCCAATAGCCTGGTTACTTTAGATCCCTACAATCAGGGTTGGTGGCTGGCATCGCTAGCTTTCTTCTACCAATGCATAATCTCTCAGATTGTTTAATGCGTACCAGCCTGAGATGAGCAACTGTTTATATAATCAAATTAGAAACTCTTATCACTTACAAGATACCTTAGAAGGTAAGTCACCACTCCAGAATTTCTAGTTTCTCCTAAGGAACTAAAGGGAATTTTAATGTCAGCCCAACTATCCACTGAAGGTTGACCCAATCATAAACTGATAGTGTGAGCAAAGCCACTTTACTGACCTACACCTGGCTCGAAAGAACTCTCTTTGCTGAACTTAAGATGAGAAGCTGAGCTTCAGTATGTATGGGTAGATCATGGGAGCTGGTTTATTCATCTACAGCCTGGACAAAGTCACACTTGAAGCATGTGTTGGGGTCCTCCTCTTGAAACCACAAGACTGACAGTATCATTTAGCTCCAGTGTGAAGTCTAGACAGATCTCTAGAACACCCTGACCCTTCTCCATCTTAAGGTCTGAAGATCATCCTGTTGCCGCATAGCCACACTGAGCTACAGCCAATACACAAGCTCTCTCTCCCTCTCTCTCTCTCTCTCTCTCTCTCTCTCTCTCTCTCTCTCTCTCTCTCTCTCTCTCTCTCTCTCTGTGTGTGTGTGTGTGTGTGTGTGTGTGCCAGGGTGCAGAAGGGGTGTCCTTGAGGATTTGCCTTGTGCAGCTCTCTCTAAGGATAGTCTAGGTGATTTTCTCATGAGCCACCATAGCATCTCATGGTGGGTGGAAGATGGCACTTGTTCTCCCTATAAGAATATGCAATGTCTGTATCTGTTACCAGTAAACTCATTGTTAGGGGATAAATATGCAAATGAATGGCAATCTCTGTTGTGGTGATGGAGATGGGGGTTATATACAAAAGGCAGCAGCCATTCTCAGAAGGCTGTTGTATATTCTTTCACAGTGCAACTTCAGCAAATTAATTTGACCAGAAAAATAATGCCCCTCCTCAAAGACGCTCCCACCCTTGTCTCCAGAACCTTTGAACAAGTCACCAGACATGGCAAAGAGGAATGGAAGTTAATGGCGGATTTAAAGTTACTAACAGTTGACCTTAAAATGGGGGGGGGGGGGTGGGGGGGGTGGAGCCTCATGAATCATCTTGGCATAACCAGATAGTCACAAGTGTCCTTGAGGAAGAAGGCAGTAAAGTCATAGGAATGATGTGAAAAGAACTCAGCCTGCCACCAGGGGATTAAGAAAATCAAGGACTGGAAGCCAAGGCATCTGGGCAGTTTCTAGAAAGGCAAAGAGACAGATTCTCTCTGAGGGCCTTCTGAAAGAAAAGCAAGCAGGCACACCTGGTTTTAGCACACATTTCTGATTTTAAAAGATGATAAATTTTGGGGACTGGAAAATTGCTTAAATGGTGAAGAGTGTTGCTGTTCTTGTAGAGACTTGGTTCAGTTCCTGTAACTCACATGACAGCTCATAACAATTTATAACCTGAGTTCTCAGATATCCAACACCTTCTAGACTCTCTACACACCAGGCACATGCATGATATGCATACATACATACATACATACATACATACAGGCTAAACACACATACACATAAAATATAAATAAATAAATCTTTTTGAAAATTGCAAAATTATAAGTTTTGGCTTGGCAAGATGCTTTAGTAGGTAAAGGTACTGAGGTCAAGCCCAAATACCTGAAATCAATCCCTGAGACACAAATGGTGGACGAAAACCAATTCCTGCAAGATGTCTTCTGACCTCCATTCGTGAGCCGTGGCCGGTAGGTACTCACAGAAACAAAGTTGCCATTTTAAAAATGTAATAATATTGCAAATATATGTTCTTTTATTCGCTGAGGTTCTTTGTAACTTATTAGCAACAGATAGCAAATTAGAAAGTGGAAGACCTAATTAAAACCGTCTTTGCACCTCTTGCAACTTCCCTCTCCTAATCAATGACCTGGGGGTGAATCATCCCTAATCTGCTTATCTCCTGAGGCTGTTCATGAGATCAAAAGCTGTAAAGCCTGGCTTGAGAGTGGTTCAGCGCTAAGTCACTGCGTGTCTTCTTCAAGACACACAACTGTAAAACAGGGATATTAATAGTACCACTTTACAGGGAGGAACAGAGTTAATCCACACAAAGTGCTAAGAAGGCTAGGCGGCATCTTGTCATATGCTTACTACTGCTTCATGGGTAAAGACATTTTAGAGAGGTTAAGCACTGTTAAGTGGTAGGATGGTGGCAGCACTGTTAAAGAGCCCCGATTCTCAAGGAAGAGACTTGGTGTGTGGGACCCCATGCTAGCTGCAGTCAGAATTACACAGAGGCATTTTAGTGATCAAGTGACAGAGCCATGGCTGACCTTACTCATGGAATGCAATGGTCACAGATGCCCTGGGTAGTCATTCACAGGGAAAGGTGCTTCCAGGTCCTGAATGATACCATATGTGCCTTTCCGTCTTCAGCTGTGGTTTCGATGACAAGAAACCAACCAAACCAAACCAAACCGAACAGAACAACAGCAGCAACAACAGCAACAAACCCAAACCGAAAACAACGATATCCAGGAAAAAAAAAAAAAAAAAAGCCGATAGCACATTCATGAAGTGTTCAAACACAAAGAGCCAAACCATTGCTTAAGACAGTTGTACAGCCTTAACATCTTAGTTATTTTTCTATTGCTGTGAGGAAACATGATGACTAAAGCATCTTATAAAAGAAAACCGTTGCATTTGGGGTCTTGCTTACAGTTTCGGTTTCAGACACTGAGTCCATCAATAGGATGAGAAGTAGGCAGCGGGCAGTAGGCAGGCATGGGATTGGAGCAGTAGCTAAGAGCTTCCATCCTATCCACAAGTGTGAGGCAGATAGAACTGACTAGGAATGAAGTGGACTTTGGAAATCTCCAATTCTGCCTCCAGAGACTCAACTCCTTTAACAAGGCCACACCTCCTAATCCTCCCCCCAAAAAACAGTTCACCAACAAAGGACTAAGTATTCAGATGTACAAGCCTATGGGGGTGTGGGTCATTCTTGTTCAAACCACTGTATTTAACAAAGGAAAATCCTTCAAGTTTGGGTTATCCCAGAAGTATCACCACCTATTTGCAACCCTCCTTTTCCTGTCCCACCATCCTCACTCACGTCACCAGAGGTAGGCATTACAGATGGATTTTTCAAAGGAGCTCTGGAAACAGAGCTGACAAGGAGCCCCTGCACACAGTTCTTGTCCACTGCTGTCCTTTGCTTTCCCCTTTGCATTTCTTGCTTTCTTAGTCCAGTTCACCAAAGACCTTTTCCAACAAGGGGTGTTTCTGTCTACCCCTCCACCCACACTTTAACAGTCATCTTCCGGAACCGCAACTCCTCTATCTTGGTAAAAGTATGGACTAAATTAAATTTATTATTGCTTCAGCTACAAGAATGCTTGCTGGTACATTTCATTGCCGTTTTACTAATCCATTAAGGAGAAAGGCTGGGGAGATAGTTCAGTTGGTAAGCTGCTCGCCTGTAAGCATGAGGTCCTGAGTTCAGTAAGAAGTTCAGGGATGGCAGAACACTTCTGCAGTCCCCATGCAGAGAAGGCAGAGACATGGGGCTCCCTGGAATTTGAGGGCTAGCAAGTAAAAAAAAAAAATCAATGAGTTCGAGGTTGAGCTGACACCTGGAAACTGTGCTGGAGAGTTACTGAGGAAGAGAGCTGATGTTGAACTTGTTTTCATACACACATGATGCACACATACATACACACACACACACACACACACACACACAAACATACATGCATGCACTCATGCATGCATGCACATAAGCAAACCAAATAAAAATAAAAATAAAGGTGTTCCTTGCATCCAGAACTGCCAAGACTGTCTCTGCAGGCACGCCCTGTTCAACAGCATAGGGTTTTGGTCACAGTATAGTCTATGGGAATGGTGTCTTTTAGAATTATAGGGCTCCATATTTACACGGTTGTCTGTGAGGTGTCTGCTTCCTCTCTTTAAAATGAGAAATAAGTTCATACTGCGACATTTTCCGATCTTAATTCTAATGAGTACTTGGTTAACACATTACACTGGCTTACTTGCTATGGCTGATTTACAATTTAAATTAGATTTGGAGCTTGCACCCCTGGTTGGCCATGTGTTCAACTTTGTCTTGTAGAGCTCTGCTATCTCATAGCAGCTTTCTTTTAATAGTCAGATTCTTGTTGCATTTATAAAGCCCTGTGCTTCTTCATGTCCCTTCCATGTGAGTATACCGCACAACTGTTTCCTCCTCATGGCTGCCTCAAACAGCACACCATCTGTAAGAAGTGGGGAATGTGCCAGGAGCCCAGTGACTTCAACTGGTTTGGGTACATGGAACCTTGGTGAAGCTCCGGCATCAGCCTTACATAGAGATTCTTTGAGCTTGGAAATCAGATAGGCTTGGAAGCCTTCTAGCTATGTTATTGTTGCTTTAGGTAGATAACATAATGCTTTTGTTTCCTCATTAGGAAAGTGAATAACAACAGTACTGGCGTCTTGGAGTTGCCAAGCGGATGAAAATAGAGCCTGGCACAAATGGGGTGCTATTGTAAGTGTCTTTCCCCAGGAGATGTTTAACTCCATGGCTTCTGAATGGATGTCTCCCAGCATTGGAGTTTTGATGCAGATAGATAGATAGATAGATAGATAGATAGATAGATAGATGTAGAGATAGAGAAAGAAAGCAATCGGAAATCAAGACAAAATAATTCTTTTTTAAAAAGCTCCATTAAGACAGAGGAACAGATTCCACACTTTGAAGAGGATACCTCATTTCACGTCTATTTTATTGAAGCTATACATACACAGAGAGTACGCACATGCCTCGTATGCCCAGAATGCCGTAGCACAGGCTCTCCCCGTGAAGTAAAAGGCAACACATTCCTTGCTTTCGCGTTGCAGAAGACACGGAGTCTCTGCTAGGTTATGGAAAAGTGAAAGGCCTCGGAGGTGGCTCTGACAAGCCTCTTCTCGAGGGCGGGGGGTGGGGGGGGGAGGAAATCTTTCCTTTAGGCCAGATGACAAAAGGGGAGGGTTATGATGGCTGATTGCTTGTGACCACTGCATCAGTGAGGACCACAGAGGACAACAAACACATGGCTTCAAATAAGAGACCCTGAGTTTAGGGGCTGAGGGTGAAGCTTGGTGGTGGTAAAGTGCTGCTTTGCCTAGAATGTGCAAATCACTAGGCTCCATCTTCAGCTAGGTGCGGGTGGGAAGGTTGGCAGATGTGGGAAAGACAGGACACTGTTTTAATTCATGCCTTCCTTCATGGGTGTCTCCTACTACTGCCAGTTACTGAAAAGTTGGGCCCTGGATGCTTGGGAGGCCCCAAGATCTCCTTCAGATGTCCTGACGGCAACATATAATGCAGTGCTCTTTAGAATGCCACTTGAGAGCTTTTAACAGAACTCATTTTCCAGTTTACACAACCCTTACACTCACACACACACACACACACACACACACCTTTTTCATAATTTTATTTTCAACTCCAGGGAGTCACCTTTTCTTCCTCTTTGTAGGCTAAGAGTAATTTTTAACCTCCTCGCCAAGTTATTATTCATTAAATTGAAATAAAAGACAGGAAGAAGGGACATGATAAGGGGCAGTGCCTGAAGTAAAACATGACTTGTCTTTGTCACCTCCTCCATCTATATTTTCAATAAGAATTTCAAATTAAACAGGTCCCCATCAGCTTATAGTCCAAACTACGCTCTTACCAGATCTTACCTGTCCATTGTCACTCAAACCAACACACACTTGGTCAAGATTTTTTTTTTTCCTGTTTACTTATGTTAATCATCAAGCCAAACCAAATAGCTGTCTACATTGTTCTAGATTCAGGGATGGCAATTAAATATGAAGACATCACAAATCCTCTAGACAAAAAAAAAAAAAAAAAAAAAAAAAGTTCTTTGTGTTCCAGGCCAGGAGGCAGACCCTCACACTGCCATGAGATTGCATCAGCTGTCATATGCCAGAAAAGGTGGCTTCCCAGTGTCGCACACCAGCACCACAGTTGAGGAAACAGGGAATTGATCACATCTCAGTTTAAGGACTTAAGTCAATCACCATATTATAAAGTATAAGTCTGGGTAGCTGAATTGTTTATTCACTCACCCTGCAAGTATGTCATTGGGCAGCCAAGCTCTAGAGAGCCCCCTATCTAAATAAAGACCTCGGAACAACTCAATCTGTAGTTAGGAAGAAGCTGAGAAAAAAAAAAAATGATGATATTATCACACAATGTTGGCGCCGGTGACGGTGTGTACAAGGAGCTTCAGCGACAGAGAGAAACCTACCGCTGGGGAAAAGGACGCCCCGCAAAGTGCCTTCTCCCCACCCGACCCCCCACCTCCATATAGCCACATGCAGAAAAACTGGTACTTCCTATATTATACCCAACCGCGTGATTATAAGGTTGAAGACCCCAGCTCTTCGGAGTTAGTTTCCGAAGTTCTTCACATTCATGGACAGGAAAAACTGTTTACAAATGCAGTCTGGATTTCACACTACTCTGGGAGACATACGCAGAAAAAAAAAAAAAAAAAAAAAAAACACTTCAGCAGCTCTCCACCCAGAGGAACCTGGAATCCGGACTGACCGGCTGAACACCCCGCAGGGGAAGTGAACTTGTGCCTAAATTGACAACATCTTTCCCAGCCTTTGGCGTTGCTCAAAACTGCACAGCTTCTCGGACTCTCCAGTGCTGGAGGGAAGGGAAGGGGAAAAGGGCGCTTGAGTTTTGCATTCAAATACTGCCACCTCTCTCTGGTCCCTTTACCTTTCAGCTCTTCACAGCTGGATTGCCCAAGTTGTGAACATTTTGCCAAAGTATGAAAGTACCAGAACTGCCATGAGCCTTACTCTGCAACGTGGGCAGATGCAAATCCCATCCACTCTCCATTTCCCGGTCCACTTCCCAGACTCGACACTACGCTTGGTTTGTCCGCAGATTAAAATATGAAACCACGTGCACCCGAGTAAGTATGAAACTAAAGAACTCCACCCAAGCCAAGAAAACCCAGACAGTACAGCACCCTGTGATGTCAGGACCAGGGTGAAGATGGGTTGCCCCCAGGTAATAAAAGTTGTCAAAAAGTCCTTGCCCGCCACTGCCTTGACAAAACACAGGCACTGTGGGTTCTTTGGCCTATGGGGCAAGTGGGCAAGTGTGAGGGTGTGGTAGGTAGATGAGTGGTAGGTCGTACTGCAAGGATAGGGGCCCTTGCAGCGTTAACCCTTTACCTTCCAGAAGCACTTCCTTTCCGGCGCGCTTCAGCGCCTGCACCGCCTCGTCGTGGGTGGCGTCCCGCAGGTCCGCTCCGTTCACCGACAGGATGGCATCGCCCACGTACAGGGCTTGGGTCTGATCTGCTGCCAGCCCCTTGAAGATCTTGCTGATGAGTATAGGCATCTTGTTTTCTTTGCCCCCTTTGATGCTAATGCCCAGCCCACCCAGCTCCTGTTTCAGTACCTTCACACCCCTCTTCTGGTTCGAGATAGACTCGGGCACCTGCTCCGGAAGGTCAGTAAAGGCAGTGCGGACCCCCGCGGGAGAGTCCGGGGGTTGAGCGACACCGGTGCCCGGGTGTCCGGTTCCGGAGGCCCTGCAGAACGAGCCATTGGTGGTAGTCCCTATGCCGTTGTACGCCGCAGCGCCCTCCTCGCAGCTCAACACCAGGGCGTCCTCGCTCAAGTTCACCAGAACTTTATGCCAGCGATCCCGCACCAAAACTTCCAACAGTCCGCTCCGCTGCGCCCGGCTGCCTCCCCCGCCAGCCGGCGCAGCCACAGCCGCTGCCGCTACCGCCATCTTTCCAGCATTCTTAAAATGCCATGTGATTGCAAACGGGGGTAAAAGTGGAGAAGGGGGTGAGGGTGGGAGGACTCGGGCCGCCGGGGCGCGGAAGAAGCAAATGCCCCGCGGCGCTCACTTAAGACCTGGGACTCCACTCCCGGCGTTCGCGGCTGCGCTGGGCGCCAGTTGGCAGCCGCGGAGCTGGTTTCCCCTTTGCCTGATCCTGGGCGGGGTGGAGCAACCTAAAAGAAGAAGGAGAGCCCTCAACAGGGAGGAGGGAGAAAGGCCAGCTGCCAGTTGCAAAACCCTAAACCGAGAGGAGCCGCGGAGCCGCCAAGTGAGGTAGAGAATCGGTAGGAGGAGGGCGGGGACCCGGAGCCCCAGCCGCTCACCTGTTCGCCACTGCAGCGTCACACACCCACGTTGCGCTGCCTCAGACCCGGGTGCCTCAGTTCTCGGTTGCACCTAGCTTTGCCGCAGCTCCCCCAAAACCTACCGGGACCCGCATCACCACACCCACCCCACCGCCACCCCCTTTTTTCTCAACCTTCCATTTTCGACAGCCCCCACACTCACCTTTACGAGGCGCGCTCACTCATTCCTCTTGAGTCAACTTCCCTGCCTCCTCCCTCAGTTGCTCCAAGATCCAAGTCTTCTTCAAACCAAAGCTTCTCTGGCTCTACTCAGTTCTTCCCCTTTCTTCCCACCCCTCGGGCCTCTGAGCAGGGAAGGAAACTGTGGAGTGAGATCTTAGGCTGTGCTAGAAGCCAGGAGAAAGCTTTCACAAGAAACAGAAGGCAGCCTCATTAAACCTGAGTGGCCAATCCCCGGATGTCAGTGCAAGGCATCTTTTGAGAGTTCGAAGACAGGAGTGCTTCCCTGAGTTTCAACAGGGCACTGCCTGCCTCATCTCTAGGACAGGAGTCTAACTCAATCTCCTTTCTGTGCTTTGCTCCATGCCCCCCCTCCGCCCCCCACTCCTAAATATTCCTGAGTATTCCTCTTTGTTTCTCAGACTCGACACAGGAAGTGTCTTCTTTATAAGCCGAGAATAGCTTCCCTCTCCAAGTTCCCTGAAAAGTGCTTGCTTGGTTCTTAAGCTACACTGCTCAGGTGAAGACATCCTAATTCTTGGTTCTCTTCCCAGGCCAATCAGGAAATGCCACCTTAGCCTTAACCCAAGCTACAGCAGGACATCCCAGAGTTCTTCTATGCAAGGTCTTATGATCTCCACCTACCACAGTTCACGCAGTGTGTCTTCCTGCTTCTCTCTCTCTCTCTCTCTCTCTCTCTCTCTCTCTCTCTCTCTCTCTCTCTCTCTCTCTCTCCTTTCTCCAGAAAACAAAATAAAACCACTGATCTGCTAATTCTGGAAGGTGAAGCCTACCTAGTAAGATGGCAGCAGGAAGGGGAGTCTTTGGGAATAGGCATGTCATCACCCCACTGAGGGGTATCAGCAGCAAACAGCTCTACTGCCTTCCAGAGTGACTTATTGAAGGGTGCTTAAAACCGCATGTGAATCCCTATGAAGTCCCAGGCAGAGTCACAGAACTCAGTGAAAATACTTACGGGACAGGCTTTGTTGAGAAACGAACTTTACTGCCGCTCTCAGAGGACCCTTGCTTTTGACCCTCCTGCTCCTGTAAGTTTTAACCTTTCATATTTCAAAAAGCTATTGATTTTTTTAAAATGCAAACCTGTCCACAATGGGGACAGGAGACCCAGAGAGCTCTTTAGTCTTTCATTTTGGACTGAGTTAGTCAGGGAGCTAACACAGCTGGCACTACTGTTGAGAAGAAACCTAGGAGAGATAGAGATAGATAGATAGAGAGATAGAGAGAGAGAGAGAGAGAGAGAGAGAGAGAGAGAGAGAGAGAGAGAGATATGCATTGGAAGCTGAAGTCTGAGGCCCATCATCACTAAGTGTTTGCTTTCCAAAAGTACACAGGAACCAGAACACCAATGTGAAGATGGAGAAATAAAAACTATCCTGACTCTGGACCAGACATCTTCCAGCCAGCATACCAGCGCCTTGCCTCTGTGGCTAAGCGGTGAAAGAGTGAAAGAATGCTAGGCACACCCACACAGTAATTGATCTATCAGCCATTAGAAATGGCAGGATCTGGGGTGGGCCCTTCTGTGAATCTCTGTGCTAAAAACATTTTCTTCTGTTATAAGCACTCCTATATGGAAGAAGAAAAAATATGTTCTTGGTTGAAAGTTGTATCAGTATGAAAGGAGACAAATGTTGGCTAGCCTGACGCCTGAGGCTTGCATGTGGCTTTGCTAGTGGGATCGTAATTATATACCCTGTCCTAAGTACTTTGTTCATATCAACCCAATCCTCTGGGCGGTGCTTGAGACTCATTTCTGTAATGATCACTCCCATTTACAGGGGAAGATGTGGAGGCCCAGGTTTAATAACCTACCTGGCTCACGTAATAAATAAATGGCAGTCAGGACTTGAACAGTAACTATTGTCTTACCATTCATTGTCTTAGCAGCCAAAGCCCAGTGCTCATCTGAGGACCTAGGCCTTTCTATTCCATGGGGGAGGGACAACTCTCGAATGAAGGCTCGGCCCCTCATTAGGAGGTAGCACCAACATTTCCTTCTGGCCTTTCTTTCTTTGAAAGCTTAGAGAACACCCTGCCCTCCTCCAAGTTATACTTTTTAAAAAATTTTTAGATATAGTTATACTTGGAAGGGATGGCCATCGGGGGTACTGCTCGCTAAGAAGCCTGACAAGGCCTCAGAGAAGGCTACAGGTCTGACTTCTTAAAGGTAAGCCTTCAGTGAGATTGCTCAAGCGGAATTTCACAATCCGCACACTTAGGACAGGAACTCCTCTGGCCTCTGTGGCATCTGTGGTAGCTTTCCAATCATTGCCCACAAGCAACTTATAGACAGAAAAGCTTAGTTTGGCTCATGAAATGAGGTTACATTTCATGGCTTGGCCCTGTTGCTTTAGGCATCTGGAAAGGCATGGACATTTGAAGCGAAACTGTTCACCTCATGGACAGTGAGCAAAGGGCAGGAAGAAGCCTTTCAATGACTAGTCATAATGACCTAATGACCTCTCAATACAGTGAGTGGCCCTCCTCTTAAAGGTCCTACCTAATCTTTAAACAGCAAGAAGCTTCAGACCAAGGCTCTAGAACATAGGGCTTTCCAGATCTCATAAAGGTCATACAGGCCGCGCCCTTTACAAAAGAGTAGTCCCTGGGGAGGGCCATCTTACTCAAGTCTACATAGTGAATTTGTAGAAAAGTCAAGTCTAATGATTGATCATCAAGGTCAATATTCTTCAAAAGGTACTAAAAGCCCGGTCCTGCCTGTAAAACAAGATTTCATTAACACTGTGCTTTCCCCTGTTCTGTTTATGCTTCCTCCCCTATACTCTGGCTTCTACTTTCCATCCAGCCTAAAGTGGGGCTTTTCTCTTTCTATCTCCCATAGGATGTGAGTGGTCATAGAATTTCACAAGTCACATGGTCCTCTGTTCCAAAGATCCAAGGACACATGACAGAGCCATGTGGCCAATAAGCAGGGGCCATCTGTTTATCCCCCAGAATTTTGAGTACAACCACACTGTTCTAGCTCCCATTATGGTACAGGGATATAGGAGGCATAAAACCTGACAAAGGCCTGCCTTAGAAGGCTTTCATTATGGTGGGTGGCAAAGTGGGAGCAGGGGCAAACTCTAAACATAAATTCAACATACAGATAAAATGCTATGAAGTAAGTGGGGGGAGGCAAAGTAGGAAAGTTAAGAGTGACTAGGGCAAAAGGCCTATGGAGAGGAAGTGGAGGCCATCGGGAGATCCTTTGTGAGAAGGTGAGAACAGGTTGCTGTGGCCATGAGAGCAAATAAGTGTGAAGACAGCTAGCTTGCAGGTTCCAAGTCTCTGTGCTGTGAGCCACATTCAGAGACAAAGTATGAAGACAGCAAGACTATGAGGAAGGCAATGAGGAAAGGGGAGCCTCTGAAAGATCTAAAGGAAGTTGCCAGAGCTGTGTGTGTGTGTGTGTGTGTGTGTGTGTGTGTGTGTGTGTGAGAGAGAGAGAGAGAGAGAGAGAGAGAGAGAGAGAGAGAGAGAGAGAGAGAGAAAGAGAGAGAGAGAACCAAGTTTGTCTAGTTCAAGAGACCAAAGGGTATAGGGGTATAGTATACATAGGGCAATTCAGAGGAGAAACAGAGATGCTGGAGAGGAGACCAGAGGGAGTAGATGGACCAGCTTCCAAGGCAGAACCAAGGAGGATTGCAGCATAGACTACCCTCCTTGTCGGGTTTTGGACATCAACAGTATCATGTTTTGGATTGGAGAGCAGTCCTGATTTGAAATGTTACATTGTCTTTCTTGTTACATAAGCATCTACTTGTTACAGAGCATTCTCCAGTATTTGGAGTTGGAAAAGTTCTGCACTTTTGACATCACTTTCTAAAGAATAGCAAGCACTGAACATCTTTAGGTTTTCTCAATGAACAAACAGTAGATAACAAGGTAGTGGAAGAACAGCAAAAGCTCTTTGATTTATAAGGTCATATTAGGGGAAAGGATGAAAGAACAGGGAGGGTCTCAAAACACATCCCCCTAAAGAGTGCCAGCCTGGCAAATGCATATTGAGGAAGCACTAGGCACCTGCTTTTGTGAAGATGTAAGGCAGGTGCTGAAAGCAAGCACACCCAGGGATGCAGAGATGATTATTAAGACAGGAAGACATACATACAGCACATGGGGAGAACAGGTTGCTGTGGTGCTGAGAGTGAGTTGGTGTGAAAACAGCTCGCTTCCAGATTCCAAGTCCCGGTGCTGGGTTAGTCTTAGCAATGCACATTTCAAAGAGAAAGTATTAAGACAGCAGGGCTGTCAGGAAGGCAATGGCACATGAACAGGAGGCAGGGTGGCTTCTCCTTTGGCATGCCCCAGTTGGATAATAGGCCCATCATCATCTAAAAAGCATGTGGAGACACCCTTCATTGCATATGCCTGCATGTACCTGGGCAGGTCCTGGGTAAACTAGAAAGTCCACTACCCAGACCCTCAGCCTACCTGTCAATCAGGTGAGAGCTATTTGATTGTTCTGTGTGTTTGTCCTTGTCCAGAGCAATCCAAGCCACAATTATAAAGTACCTTGTTATTCTTACATTTTACTCCTATTAAATTCTCTTCTTTTTAACCATTTCTTCTGTAACAACCTGTAATTAAAACAAACTCTGAGTTAATGCTTTAATTTGTATCTCATTTTAATGCGATCCACCTTTCTCTAATGGTTATATCCTTTGTCCTTTTTGTAAAATGTAGAATGATACATTAGATTTCATTTTTAAAGAATGTTGAGCACAGTGGTGAAACTTTACTAGATGTATAAAGCCCTGAGGAGCATCACATGCCATCATGCACTAGAAATTTCAACAGTGTGGTCTAAGTAGGCATGAGAAGGTGAGGGGGAGTGGGAAACCCATGGCCTACCACACTCGTCTTTAAATAATATGAGATAAGATTTGAAGTTATTATTTCATGATGTTGCTAAGCTCTCCTTCATGTCCTAAGTTTTTCTTTACATTACTAAAGCAACCTTTTCACTCAGAGAGGGGATGTTTCTGTATGAGAGGGACCTGTGCCTGACTCCTTTCTTTATCACCTTCACTTTCTTTATGGAGATATTTTTGTGTACCCTTCCCTCAATCTGTGAGAAACAGCAAACTTCCTTCCTCACTTTGCCTCCCAGCCTGATAGCCCTTTTCTGTTTATAACCACCCAAGCCACTCCTTCCTGCTTAGTTTCCTCCCAGACAACATCCTACTGTTAAGTCTGTGCTGAGCTCAGACTCCTTCATTGTCACTCTGTGTGAAGTGTCTTCTATGCCAGTGCTGAGGCCCAAGTCAAGCATTGTGGCTGAACACAAAGTGTCTTTTGGATTTCTCATCTCTTCTTTCTATAGCCTACCACATAATCCAAAACCTTGCTCTCTCTGGTTGATTATATAAAACTGGTCACAGTCTGGAA
Organism: Acomys russatus; assembly: GCF_903995435.1. Classification (NCBI taxonomy): domain Eukaryota; kingdom Metazoa; phylum Chordata; class Mammalia; order Rodentia; family Muridae; genus Acomys; species Acomys russatus. The sequence continues at coordinate 27,644,570 of NC_067153.1, read as the reverse complement.
ACACTAATGGAAATTCCCAGAAGATTCAGATAAACCAAATGTTAACCATTCACTATAGAGAGATTGGAAGCCCATTTCAGAACTTATCTAAGTTCTGGGAAGCCATTTACTTCTGGAGATCAAGGGTACAGGTGAGGCAAACAAATACTGGTGATAAAAACATGAGTGACTGTGAAAGGCTGAAGGACTTTCCTGTGATTTCTTGTATATAATAGGAACACACATATGCAGTGAAATGAAATTAGGACAACATTTGAGACTGTTGCATAGTACAGATAGAATAGCTAAAAATCAGTATTTGTATGGAAATAAAAGAAAGAAACTAAACAGATTGGTTTGTAATAATTTACCAGACAAAGAACCAGGTGGAGGAGAGTCTAGTGAAAGTATAGTTACCATTTATTAAACCTTGACATGATTGAACTTTGTGTACACATTATATCGGACTGATTTACTCTAGACACTAACTATATGAGTAAGTGATGCCGTCCCCATGGTACAGACAAGATTGTTAAACTCTCCCCAGTTACAGCTCCTGCAAGTGTTCAAAGCAGTTTTCAAATGTGCAAACATAGGTCTAATCTCTAGGTTGGTTTCTCTAACAAGGTCTATGCTTACACAGCTTACAAGATACTCACGAGCATAGGTGTTCAAAATGATGATGGGATCTGTCAGTAGGTAGTGAAATTCACTTCAGATCTGTCAAATCTTAGGGAATATTGGGACATGCAATTGACAGTGGCAAAGAAAGGAAGCATTTAGATTTAGGCCTACACAGGACCTTTAGGTATCTGCTATGAGGTGAATGTTTGTGTTCCTCCAAAATTTATATGCTACAATTTATGACCTGACATGACAGTCTTAAGAGACAGGGCCTTTAAGAAATGGGTGGAAGCCTCACAAATGGGAGCAGTAACCTTATAAATGAACAAACTAGTCCAATATGAAGCCATCGGCAGGTTTTATACCTGGTCTGAGGATGTCAGCCGTGTTTCTAAGATGGGCTCTTTCATGTCTTTACCTTGTGATAATGGAGTGTCATCTATGACACTCCTGGCATGTGGATATAGGGCTTATCTTATCTTCAGGACCCAGGAACAAGTGATCTTTTTAGAGTGGTGAAGACTTCAATAGGCTCCAATTGTTTCAGTTCCTGGGTGTTGTATTTTCTGATATTTAAAACTCAGGGCAGTAAATTTCTGCTCTATAAGCCAAGTGTGGTGATAAATGCCTTTAATCCCAGCACTTGGGAGGCAGAGGCAGGCGGATCTCTGTGAGTTCAAGGCTCATAATAAATGATACATATTATAAGAAATAAAAAGTATTAATTCTTTTATTATAACATTTATTATTAGTTAATATTGTCTATAACATGGAAATAATAATAATAATTATTAATGTTTTTAATAAAACATTTAGTCTCAGGCATTTTGTTATAACAGTACATACAGACAAAACCAAACTGTTGGACACTTAGAATTGAATGCTTTCATAGGAAATACCTATGTAGATGTAGAAATGGCTTTAGAACTGAGTAATAATGGGTAAAGTCTAGACTGTAGGACTATTCTGGTATGAACTCACAAGAAGAGAAGAGCTTTAAACAATCTCAGTATATTCAGATGAATATTAAATAAGAATTGTAGAAGAAAAGACCTGGTAGAATAAGCCTAGCACTAAGCATGTAGGAGCAGGAGGATCAGAAGTTCACTGTCACACAAAACTAATAAATACAGATGTGAAGAAGAGCTTTTTTTTATTCTTACATGGTTTTTTATTATAATTTATTCACATTACATCCAGTTTGTAATCCACTCACTCTTATCTTCCTGTTCCCACCCTCCCCCCACTTCTGGTCTATTCCCCTCCCCTAGACTTCTGACAGGTGGGGTCCTCCTCCCCCACCTTCTGAGCACAGCCTATCAGGTTTCCTGAGGACAGTCCACATCCCCCTCCTTTGTGTTCCCACAGGGCCTCTTCACCAAGGGGCAGTGATCAAATCCAGGCACCAGAGCTCTTGCCAGAGGCAGTTCCCCACTCCACTCCCACCACCCCCATGCCCGCTTCCCCATGTGGAGAATGAGCTGTCCATTGGCTACACCTGAACAGGGGGTCCAGGACCCCTGTTTGCACTCCTTGGTAGGTGTATCAATCTGTTCAGGCCCCCCCTGGGTCAAGATTTATCAGCCTTGATAGTCCCCTGTCCATGTGTCATGTCCCCACCTGCAGCCACCAGCCTTCCAGCCACCATCTTTTCCATAGAAAGAAGACAGTTAGACATGGATACTAAGGAGGGAGATGGAAGAGGGTAGGGCATGAGACCTGTGAGTATGAATTATGTACATGTGTGAAACTGTCAAAGAACAAACTTAACTAATAAAAATTTGAAAAACAAACAAAACAAAAGCAAACAAAGAGAAACATTAGGCTTCTCCTTAGAGGGCTGATGGGACGATCTATGCCTTTAATCCTAGTACTCAGAAGGTAGAAGCAGATGGATCTTTAAAAGTTCCAGGCCTGATAAAGTGAGTTCTAGGTCACCCAGGGTTACATTATTATTAGACCCTTTAAAAAATGATTGCAGGAATTTGGAAAGCAAGAACAGCTCTGCTGAGCTCCTCAAGTGTAAATGAAGAACAAGGCGTTGAGAACGGGAGTGAAGGTTATCCTAGTTACACACTGGCCAACAACCTGGCTGAATTGTTTTAACTACAGATCTTATAAGCAATAAAATAGGGTATCTAAAGAGAAAGAATAGCTAAGCAAAAATGTAAGAAGGGGGCCACTTGGGTTTTTATTGGACTAACTTTAGTAAAAATCAGAGAAAAGAGAAATAAGCTGAAAGTGAAATTTATAATCCATAGATAAGAATAAACTAAAGATTTGTAAAATGATTCACTTGGTCCCATAACAAAATGGCTTTGAAGAGATAATCAGAAGTGTGGTCAAGGTACCACTTGGTGAGGATGTTGATGAGATGGATGAATAGTATGAAAGGAAGCCACTCTACCAATCTGGTACAGCCATGGGAATGAGGCCACCATAGAATCCCTACTAGAACATTGCTGAATGGTCACTCAGTGGAGATTCACACCTTAGACTGCAGGACCATGGGACCAATGTACACACCTAGCCTGGGAGAACTGCAGAAAAACAGGACGCCAATCCCAGAGAGCTGTGAAGGCGAAGCCCTGGGAAGATTTGGCATGAGGTTCTATGGAGTCTTGAAGACCCAAAAGCCACTTTCATATATCTGAAGAGTGGGATATAGATGGAGTAAGCAATGATTCCGATTGGGCCTTGAGATCAAAAGTTTGCCCTGTTGGGTTTCCGGACACTCTTGGAACCTTGGGACGCTCTCTTCTTTCCCATTTTTCCTTGTGTGGTGTGGTGTGAATGCCTATCATACGGATGCGTGACTTCCTATCATTGCATTTGGGAGCAAACGCTTGGTGTCACACATCTCCAGCTGGAGCCCGACTGACTCAAATCTTCTTAGTCACACTCTGAGTGTGACTCACACCAAATTCAGGTGAGACTTCGAACTTCTACACAGAAGAAGATGCTGAAGGGAGTTCAAATTGGGGGGGGGATATCATGGCGGCATGAGTGCAGTCTGTGTGTGGAAAAGCTAGGACTTTGGGGACATGCCTGTGGAGCCTTTGTGAATATAATGTGCAAATTTAGAAAAAGTCTAGAGGGAATTGCAAAGGCTTCTTTGTGTTTCTGTCTCTTCTCTCCTGTAGGCACATAGTGTCTGACCCATTTGGAGGACTCAACAGCAAGGCACTGACTTGCAAACATATATCAGACCTGACAATACATTCTCTTACTCTTGGACTTCCCAGCCTCTATAATTGTGAAAAACAACCTTGTTCTTTTTACAAATGATCTTTTTGGGGGCATTTTGTATAGCTGTATGGATTAAGAAAACATCACTTGTTTAAGGTTAAATGTGATAATGGCAGAAATTCCATGAATGATAGTATTTAATGGGTAGTTATGAAAAGAAAACCAAAACTCAAATGAAAAGTGTCATTGGTAGGATTTGGTCATCAGTGCAGATATGCTAAATGAAGGAAATTGTTGGCTGTGATGAGAGAAACTTTCAACTCAATTCTGAGTTATTCATTGCTTCTAACCATAATCGAACTAGCACTGCAGGAAAATATCTCCAGGTAACTGTCAACTGAGGTCATCTAGAAGCAGAAGACACATTTAAAGCTAAAGGTCAACTGTGTATGAAATGAAAAGCAAGGACTCCTGTTGTGTCACAAGACAATGTGTTTTGCATACAGTGTGTACTGAACTAAGTTCCCAGAAGGAATCTATTGCCCAGAAGTCTAATCTGCTGGTGAAGGGGCACAGAAAATTAGAGCAAAGAAAATTCACTTACCAGAGAAAAATTACCAGAGAAAATCTAAGGCAGATTTCTCTCTCCACTGATAGGAATATGCTGCACTACAGAAAAAGAGGACGGTGAGGGGCATGCACAAATAGTTTTCCCAGAAAAAGGCAGAACAGAATGGTAACTATTAAGAGTAGCCAGCTGACAGGTCTAGAGAACAGTAAAAGCAGATGTTTTTAGAAGTATTTTAAAGAAAGAAACAACCTGTCCTTGGCTAATTAGAATCTCTACTTTTTCATATTTATGTTATTAATGTCTTCAGAGATGTTTAAGATTTTACTACCTCACATAGAATTAGAGAGGTACAGATTAGCATCAAGAAGTCTTTAGCAAAATTTGAAGGGAAATAGTCACAGTGTGGAAGATGCTACGAATGCAGGTTTGGGGAGAAGGGCATAAGGACATAAGATTTCTGTCAGGAAAAGCTTCCTCTATATGTAGTTCTTTTGTTTCTAAATTCTCCTATAGCAGAGGTTCCTATTTAACATATTGTAGCCCATAACTATCATTATCATGTTTTTTCTAGCCCCAATGTCCCACTTTGACCAGTGTTATTATCCCCAAGCTGACCTCCATGTTGTTTTAACAGGTCCCCCTTTCTTTCAGTCCTTACTAACCCACTACTAAGCTTGAAATCACAAGCTACCTTAGTGTCAACTTGTGTTTTATCTGCCTAGCCTTGTGGCCCCTATAAGGAATTCTGGTTGTCATTTTAAAATCAGGCTTTCATATACTTTTTACAAGGAAGGTAGACAGAATTCACTGCCTCATTCTTTTTGTTTGTTTTGTTTTGTTTTTGTTTTTGTTTTCCAGATAGTGCTTTTCTCTGTAGGTTTGGCTGTTCTGGACTTGATTTGTTGACAGGCTGGCCCCAAATTCACAGAGGTTCATCTGCTTCTGTCTCCCTGAGTGCTGGGATTACAGGCCTGCACTACTGCTCATACCTGCTTCATCTTTCATTCAAAACAGCAACACTAGGTACGTCTTTAACATTCCTTAATCATATCTATGTCCCACAATATGTACGACATGTGTTTCAATATGTTAACAAAGCAGTTCATCTTGCTTATCTTATGGGATAAAAAATACTATTACAATTGCTTTCCCAACAGCAATACTAACAACAAAACTACTAAGAGAGTTCAAAATTACTTTGCAATATATGTTGTCTTTAGGAAAGAGTAAATCAAAAGTATGTAGAGTGTCCCACAGCATGATCTAGCTGCTATTTTAATCTGAGTGCAAAGGGAGATTCAGATAGTGGGGCATTTTATTGAACAAGGATATTGACTGCTTTCAGTATGTTGTCATGGAAATCAAAAGGCAAGATAGAATTGTTCAATAGTAAAGAAGACTAGAGACACAGGAACCAAACAAATTCCAAGGTCCACAGTTATGTAGAGAGTGGGGACTCACTCTGACATGAACTCTGGTGCCCCATATTTGACCACTTCCCTTTGGTGGGGAGGCCTGGTGGTACTCAGAGAAAGAATAAGCAAGATACCAAGATAAGACTTGATAGCCTATGATCATATAGTGGGGGAGGAGGTCCCCCTCGGTCACAAACAGAGGGGAGGGGAATAGGGCAAAAGAGGGAGGGAAGGAACGGGAGGATACAAGTGATGGGATAACAACTGAGTTGTAATCTGAGTAAATTAATAAAAAAATAAATTAAAAAAAAGAAATCACCAAGTTTTTAAATTGGTGTATTTGACAAGTGAAGAAAATTTTAAAGTAGGCTATTTGTTGATAATATAATTGCATGTAAATCCATTAAATTCCTTAGATGTGGATAATGTGTCAATGGTCTGTCTTTGTTCCTATGTGTGTTAATGGTTTTAGAGGTTCCTTGATAGTTATCAGTGACTTTGAAATGAAGAACGAAAACTATGATGAAAGTGTGGAAAGCTAAGAACTGACTTTTAAATGTAGACAGATAAAGAAAGAGGAAGAGACAACCACAAAGTCAATGTGCAATATAAGAATCTAATAGAACGTAAATAGATCATCCAAAATTCTGTAGGTGTACTAGGTTTTTCCAAATACAGTTGAGGATAGTAATACAGAAATTTGAGACTCATCTGAAAGCTTCAAATGATTCTGGTCATAGGAAGACAATGGGACTATACATACTGTCAACTAAATTAACAACTCAAAGAAAGACTAAAATAACATAAATACTTTTAAAAATAGTTTTTTTGGTTTGTTTTGTTTTGTTTAAGAAAAAGAATTGACCAACTGTGTCTCTTGGACCCACTGTTTGATTACCTAAATCAAATTTTATTGGTAGTCAGTCCCACGCATTCACATATTTACTTACATATTATTTGATGACTACTTCCATGATACAATGGTGGCAGAGTTGAGTTTTCATGGCACAGTTCCAAAAACCACGAAGCTTAAAATATTTCCAACCCAACCATTTACTAAAAGGACTAATCTCTTTCTTGGTGTATTAAAATACTGTGAAAAGTTTGAGAAAAGTTATTTTATTTTTTGTTGTCTGATGATCAAGATCTGGGACTTACATATATTAGGTAAATGTCCTATTGCTAAGCTTAAACCACTGCCCTAGAACAACGTAAAAAGATGGAAAACCAGGGTAAGGTGCACAGGTCTGTCCCAGAGGAAGAGTTCCAGTCTGTGTGTGTTGGGGGAGGTGTCTTTATCACAAACAGGGAAGAAGGGGCCATTATATCCAGTCGCTGAAGAAAATCACCCAGATTGTAACTGGGGACTTAAAACAGAGGGGGAAAAACAACAGGCAACAACAAGTCTAGTCAGGGTCACATTAATTGTAAATGGCAGATTAGTACCCAGATGCACACATTTGTCATATTCCACCTCTCCTTGGTGCTGGGCATTTCTAGCACCATTACAGGTAACTGTAATTCAGGTTTAGCATTGCTTGTCTGCTTTACAATTATTCTAAGGAGAGCACACATACCTCTCCCAGAATATTAACCTGGTTTCCAAATATTGGTAGCTCTAACGTATTTGTCCTAAACCTTGTCCCCTAGGCCTTCTGAAAGATGACAAACTGTGATTTCTCTTTCTCTCTCTCTATTGTCAGCATCAATTCACCCAAGTAAAAACAACTTTGGATTACAGTCAAATTTTCAATAAGATTGTAAAAGCACTTTAGTGCCTTTAAATTCTGTTCTAGAAAGTCTAGTAACAGATAATATTGTCTTTTTATGTTGTATTTTTTTCTCCCTTCTTCCCTCTTTCTCCCCTTCTCTCCCTCCCTTTCTTACTTCTTTCCTTTCTATCTTTTCTCTTTTACATTTTCATTTTTCTTGTTTTAATGGGAACATTTTTTTGCCCAATAGAATCAACTTACATTATGTCATAAAGTTCTATTAATCAGTAAAATAAGAAACTCTATCAAGATTGAGGTTATTTTAAATTTGAGAAGCTGGTGATTGAAGGATAATGCTGATAGACAGACAGAGTCACTGGTAGACAGACAGACTCACTGGTAGACAGACAGACTCACTGGTAGACAGACAGACTCACTGGTAGACAGATAGACTCACTGGTAGAGTTGTTATATTCATATGTACATAAAGAGTAGATATAGACACACAGACTACATTTGTAATTGTATCAGATGATTTAATTTTGATCTTCAAAGGAGCAATAGTCTCCTTTAACTTTCTAAAAGTGAGATCAGTGTTGGAGTTTTGCATTCAGTTTTGGCTGAGGTGTCACTAGAGAAGGGTGGATCTCCCTTTACAGGAGAAACTAATGTGAGTGCCAGGGTAAATTACTACCACCTTGGGTATTGGCTGAAATGGTGAGAAACATTCACAGCTGGGACATACAGATGGGCAGGGGTCAGCACTACTGGGCTTCTTTCGATAGAAACGACATTCACAGAAGCAAGGGGCCGGAGCTGGAGAGCTCATTCAAATCGTAAAACCAAATTAGGATGATATCCTCTATCCCTATACAGAAAACCAAGAACATGCAGACAACAAAGAGTCCTGCAGGCTGTTTTGTTGCTGGGTTAGGATATACTCATAAGTGTAGATAACTGGATTACCATCTGGATTTCAGCAGGTGGTATAGGGTATCCTATCAGTGCTATGATCCAATTTCCTGTTCTGAGCTTTAAGGGCTGCCCATCCTTCTCACACCATCAGTACCCTGAAAGGTCTGGTTTGGAGAGCTAGTTAGCCAGCCTTCTGTCCTGTTCCATGCAATGGCAGTTTAACCCACACCTTGCTCAGACATTTGATAGGAGTAAAATGGCTAGTCAGATGAGCTCTGACACACTAGTCTCTTTTATAAAAGTAAAGGCGTTGGGAAGACTCTCTGTACCTTTCCAAGTCTCAGGTGTCAAGAGGTACGTCCTTCCACAAGCCAGCAGCACAAGCAAGTAAAAGAGAGAAGCATGGTATTATTAAACAGCTTCAAATATGGGATGTATGTGGACACAACGGTTAGTCTTCCTTGAGTCTGCATGGACTTTTGCATTCTCTGTGCTTTTTATTCCCTATAATGCAGTCAATCCAGAGAAGAGCATTTCTGAATAAGTGCCTAGACTTTGTGCATCATAAATGCCTGTGCTATTTTAGGTATTTTATTTGGCCACAGAGGGTTAATTGACATGAATCTGTACAGTGTAGAGACTTTGTAATCCTGCCTCTAAACAGTCTTGGTAAATACAGACTGACCCTCAGTTAACATTTGGACACCTGGGAGAGGAAAAGAAGGCTTCCAATCCTTGGGACGTTTCTGAGAGAAATAGCCTTCCTCTTTCTTCCTCTCCTAGGTAAGATTAAGATGTTCGAATCATCAAGCCATTCTCAGTTCCTATGAATTTATATTATGTCACTGCTGGCAGATGCTCTCATTCCAAGCAGTAATATGATCACCTTGGCCACTGGCCTTCAGAACATTCTAGATAAGCAGGTCAGATGCTGGCAAGTAGAAGGTTAGAAAAGTTGTGGGACTTTCCCATGGTCACTATAATGCAGGGTTCTGAGTCAAACGTCAGGAGCTGAAGAATTGCTGGTTTGTAGGGTGCTCAACTGATTCAAGTTTTAATTCTGACTTACTTCTGTCCCTCTTACCTTTGACCTCAGTGTTATGTAAACATTCCAATAATTTCAGTAACCATTACTGACTAATATGTAAGCAGCCTGTGCTAGACATTTTTATGAGATTAAAAAAACCATAGAACTCAGTTTCTGCTCTCAGGAGCAGTGTAATTTGGATTTTTATAAGAAAAGAGTTATGTACAACTACCAGAAAGTAGAAGTAAAACTAAGAGTAATAGGTCTCATAGCATGTGTCAAAGACAGAACTTAGTGCTTTGCTTACCTGATTTAGTCTTTGCAACAGCTCTCCGAGGCAATGTGGTGATTCACTCCTTGCTGGAGGAAATTATCGAATAACTTGCCCAAGGTCACAGCTTGCTAATGACAGAGCTGGAATTCAACCTTACCTCTGCCAGATGTCAAAGTCCCAGAGTTTCCCTGCACCATTCTGACTCACTAAGCACACACAAGGGCCTACTGTGATGGGAACTGAGCCCCTAAGCACCCAGAAAAAAAGGGAAGTGCAGAGTCCATACAAGGGCAGGACCACAGAAGTGAATAGTTGAGTCAGAGCTTTAAGAGCTTGGTTGGCTTGGCTCGGTCCAGCCAGGCAAGTGGTAAGGTGGGTGGGCTGGGGGGGAGTGGCCTAGGTAATGCACACTGATAGGTTAATGCTGTGGGAAACCATACTCTGAGAGGTCAAACAGCTTGTGCAGCTGCAGCCACTCTGGTCAGCATGCATGGGTGTTCTGGGAGCAAGATTTAGAACTGGCTTTCTTCGTTCAGAAGAATTTCTTGCTTTTGCCATCTTCCCCGGATGCCTGTTGTCAGTTATTCCCTGGGATGAATGAAGATCAAGATTTTGCACCATCTGTAGGAGGAGAGGAAAAGGGGTCTCTGCCTGTTAAGGGTGCTCAACATGCTTGTTTCATGACACAGGGCTTTGCACATATTCTTGAAAAAGCAGTCAGAATATTATTACCAACTAAACTATGACCCAAGGGTTTTACGTGATAGATGCATTTAAAGTTTGAGAAGTCTCACCTAAACATATGCCTTCTGACTTCTTTTGGGAAGAGAAACCAGTCAGCTATGATGAATGCTGAACCTACAGTTCCCAGAGGGACAAAGCCTGTTTATGACTCAGGGTTGCGTTAAGACAGAACTTCATTCACACAGTGACCTCATACAATGGGTATTCCTAACTTCACACTAGAAAACTGAGGTACAAGGCAGGGTAAAGGAACAAAACTTTGTTATCAAGGGACTTTCAGTGTTTTGTTTTGTTTTTTGTTTTTTGTTTTTTTAGTATATTAGTGCACAGGATAAGGGCTTCATTATAACATATTCATATGTGAATGTGATATTTTGATCAGTTTTTGCCACCTCTGTTATATTTTCTGTTGCCCTCCATGCCTGATAACCTCTTATTCTGAGCTAGCTTTACTTCTACTTTTATGCCTTGCATCCCTACACCACATGTGTGTGTGGCTCGCACACAATGTGCTTTTATTAGAGTTATTTATAGTAACGTGGGTTGGGGTTTGTGTACAAGAATGTGCACACTTTGCTAGTTGTTACAACACTGAAGAAAATGTCTCTACTTTAAATCTCCTCCAGCTGTGGGGACCTATGTGATCCTTATGCTTCCGTGACAGGGTGGTGATATAGCCAATCTCGTGCAGATCGTGTAGCTGTTGCAAGTTCAAGTGTGCTGTATTGGAAGTCAACATTCCGTACCATTCCTCCACTTCTACTAACATGTACAAGCTTTCCTCCTCTATTTCTGTAATGCTCCCTGAGAGCCTCGGCAAGGGTGTTGTAGATGTCCCAGCGGCTAGAAGTTCCACTGTCATTTCTTTGACTAATTATAAGCTTCTGAAGTCACCACAGGTCACTGCAAAAGGGATCTTTTCTGAGCAGAGCTGATGGCAGCACCAGGGCATCGTGACGGGCACACCATGGTCTGAACCAGGTGGTACAGCCCTCAAGTGCATGCTTTTTATCAAGAGTGTTGTTTTCTTCATAGCTGCTTTCAGCTGGATCTGACCTGATCTTCTGTATGTGGTCAAAGTCAACCTTTGAAATTGGCCCAGGAATTCTTTGCTAATCTTTGCAAAGCAATGTGGAGATTGATATTCACTCCTGCTCCAATGATAGGATCTAAAGGAGACCTTTCACTGTTCTACTATAAATCTAATTTAAAGAGGTCCCCATGAGAGTCAGGGAGAGAGACATAAGAAATACAGTTTGTTTGTTCATATATATAATAAACAATACAAATATTCCATATGTTAAGATACATATTAATATATATGGATAGCATGGAAGGTTTGTTCAGGAAAAGGCATGGCCCAGGCCCTAGGTAAAATACATAAATGTATATGATAACATTGTTTTAAATGGGTATAGTAATCTTGCTACTCAGAAAGCTGAGGGAGGAAGATCACAAATTGGAGGCTTTCCTGGGTTACATAACATATTCAAGGACCAACTTGTATAATTTAATAAGGCCCTATGTCAAAAAAAAAAAAAAACAGATGGCTGGGGACATCCACAATAGGGGAGGGATTACTTAGAAGGCCCTGGATCTGATGCTTAGTACTGCAGATGAGAAAAATAGCTATTGTTGTCCACACTAAAATTAATAATACAATAATAATAATATTAATAACAATACAATAGTGACAGACAGCAGCATCCCTTCTCATTGGTCAACACTTAACAGCTTATAAAGTGTTTCATGATATACTGTCTCATGCGGCCTTCATAGTAACTCTGATAATTACAAAAGATAGGACCTTCTTTGGTTTCACATATGCAGAAATGGAAGATCGGAGATTTAATCCCAAAGTCTGACACTACTAGGTGGCGGACTTGTAGGTGGAACATGCCTTTCTGGACTCAACTTACTTTGTCATTTCTTCTGCATACAGGACCTGCAGTTTCGGCTGGGAGGGACTGACAAGAGATCTGGGAAAACAGGCATGCAGAGTTAGTTTTGTGAACAAGACACTGTATGAGTTCAGACTTGACTAGAGCACATTATGCTGTTGGAGGGTGTGGGCCTCTGCTGAGGTCCCATGCCAGTGGAGGGAGTCCATGATCAACTGCCCTGCCTTATCTGGGAGCCTTGCGTCAGAAAAGCAGGGCTGTTGTTAGATGTGTGTGCTTACATCTACCCACCTGATTCTCTGCTAAACCTCCTCAGAACATGCATGTGGAACTAGGATATACACAGGCCGTGATGCCCCCAGAGCAGTTCATGTCAGCGATGCTTGATGTCAGAAGGGAAATGAGGTGCAGCAGGGGGTAATGCAGGACCAGGGCACAACAATCTAGAGTCCTCAAACAAACTGCAAGATTCAAATATTGAAAGACATAAACCAAAGGTATCCCACTGAAAAAGAAATAAAAGGGCTGATAAATTTCCAAACGGGTCTCAGTTTCACTCATACACAAATTAAAACAATAAAGCATTATTTTCACTATCCTTGGGAAGTTTAGTAACACCTAACCCTGCAGATAATGTGGAGAGATGGGATTCTCACTCCTGTCAGTGGACTGCACATGAAAGAGCTTGCCAGCAACATCTGTAATACAAATACACTTTGACCTTGCTATTCTATTTTGGGGAGTTTTTATGATAGACGTACTTACACAAATGCACAAAGACACTAGACAAGGAGATTCTTAGCAATTTTTTATAGTAATGAAAACCTAGAAACAATTTAAGTGTTTATGGACGGTGAAGATAAGGCAAAGATTTCAAAGTTACATTAAAAAATAAAATCACAGACTTTTCACAACAATAATTATGTATCCTGTCAAGTAGGCTGTATAACAGAAAAATAACATTTAGTAAATATTTATATTTAGCAAATAATATTTAGCAAAAGCTTAGCAGATGAAGATAGATGTAGCATGAGATTTTGTATAAAATAACATGATATAGGCATTAATATATGTCAAGGCATGTCTATTCATTTGTTTTTATATGTCTGTTCACACATGGAATACATGAAGGAGTGCATATGTAGTTAATTATGGTTTGTGAAGAGAATTTGGAGTTTTTACTCTCTTGACTTAGAACTTGACATGTTTTAATAGTGAAAAGCCAGAGTACAACTATACGCATGGTCCTTGAGACATTGCCCACCTTTATTGGTTTTTGAGATGCTCCCTCACTAACCTAGAATTCACCATGTACACTGGTTAGCCAAAGAGACCCAGGGTCTACTTGCCTCTGTATTCTCACTGATGAGGTCACATATGCAGACTACCTTGCGCAGTTTTGTTTTATTTAAAATATGGCCTATGAGGATTGAACTCAGGAAGTATTTTCCTTACTGAACTATCTCTTTAGACACTAAAATATTTAAGTTAACTAACAAGTGAGTAAAACAAAAACAACACAATATTAGGGAATGTTATTAATGTAAAATTTTAGGTATCAAAAATCCTAGCAATGTCAGGTTAAATAAATAAAACAATCCAATACGAAGAGGTATTGACAACATCAAATCCTAACTATCAATGGTACTGGCTTTTAGATGGCTTTTGTTTGAGCTAAACAAATTTTATTTGTGTCCATACAGTAATTTATTTAATTCTGAAGGTAACTCTGTGGGGTACTTACTGTTTACATGTCTACCTTAGTTTACAGCACAGTGACACAGAAGTGAACTTATTCCAAAATACATAGCTAGTTTTGTTTGTGCAGGTGTGTGTGATGAAAGCCTGTGATTCATGCTGTTGCCCTCTGTCCTATCTCATCTTTAAAGGTGGGACAGAAGGCTGCAAAGTCTCAGTTGAGGTGGGAGCTGCTCTAGACCTGACACCTAAGAACCAAGAAGTCACCAGTCATCACTACAGCTTTGGACATGTCTGTGTGCGCACTTACCAGCCACAGTACTACCACAGAGTGATTCTCAGGGCTTCTTGAACTGAACCGTCTCAAAAGGAAGAAAGACAATATTTTCCCCACATGAATTTAGACAGTGTTGTGAATGTGAAGAGTTAGGGTGACCTATATAATAGGAACCCAATAAAATAATACTTAAAATAAGATAAATGCTTATAATTTTGCTCATGTCAAAAAAATATAGAGATAGTGAAGAACTAATTAGGACTGCATGAAATCATGGACCGATATTTCCTCCAACTCTCTTTCTACTTTTCTTTCTTCATGGCCTTCATCTCCATGTTTGAGGCAGGTACTGGAGCTCTGGGCCGAGCATCCTCATTTTTTTTTTTTTTTACATTTTAAAAGTATATTTTATTAATTTATTCATATTACATCCCAATTGTTATCCCATCCCTTGTATCCTCCCATTCCTCCCTCCCTCCCATTTTCCCCTTACTCCCCTCCCCTATGACTGAGACTGAGGGGACCTCCTCCCCCTGTATATCGAGCATCCTCATTTCAAAGCGACCATGGCAAAAAGAGGAGCAAGGGTGTTTGGATACTGGGTAATTAAGCACACTTCTTTAAGACTCCTGAAGCCAGGCATGGTGATACAAACTGTCAGACTCAAAATGCAGAGGTGAAGGATCATGCTTTCAAGGATACTGACTAAGGCCAGCCAGGCTACATGTAACCATATTTGCAAATAATGAAAGCTCAGTGGGCACCCCCCTCCACACACACACACCTTTAGGTATCACTGCTCAGAAGGTAGCCATATGCTCACAGAGGTGGGCACTTGAAGGTAAGGAATCTGGGAAAATCAGTCTTTAGACATTCGTTGGCCTGGGTAATGACCTATCTAATGTTCTACTACTAAGAAAAATGGGGAACATGGGTTTTAGAGTATGCAGTTAGAAATTCTCCAAAGCCATAATCCAGGCCTGAGGGTGGAAAAGGAGAGAGTTCTCATTCTACAGACTTGCAAAGAAGAAGGTAATTTTATCTGAGGCTTTGACCTAAGTAGTTGACATAGGACATTTGAGGACTGTGAGTGCTTTGGTGTCCAAGGGAGGTACTCAGATACTCATCAGGCCTAGAAGACTCTAAGAGAGGATGGAAAAATCTCAGGAAACAATCACACTTGCCACCATTTTTTTTTTCATAAGGGTCAGGTGTGAATGCTGATGATCTGGTGAGAGCTTGTGTACAAGAAGGCTTGTACAATATAATTTCTGCACGAGCCACTGTCTTCTCACATTTCCTAAGAAAGGATGTTCTAACATTCACCTTGTCCTTACATGTAGTAAACAAATGAAGTACCAGCTTTTGAAGTTGTCAATTTTCTCATTAGCAGTTTCCTAATCCAGAAGTAGAAAGGAGTAAACTCCTTAACTCAGAAATGTATCAGAGAATAGCAAGGGGAAAATAAAAGAAAAACTAACCAGAGTTCTTGTTGCCCCCGATTTGATCACTTCCCCCTTGGTGGGGAGGCATGGCCACACTTAGAGGAAGGGGATGCAGGACATCTGGATGAGAACCAATAGGCTGCAGTTATCTGGTGGGGGAGGAGGGCCCCTTCTGTCAGAGGTCTAGGGGAGAGGAATAGGGCTGAAGAGGGAGAGAGCATGGGAACAGGAAGATACAAGTGAGGGGATAACAATTGGGATGTAATCTGAATAAACTATAATAAATTAAATTTAAAATGTTAAAAAAAAACAAAAAATATATAACCTCTTACATATATCATGAAAAAAGAAAAATAGCCAGAGTTCAAGGCTGAAAGAAAAAAAAAATTCCCACCAAGTATTTCTGGATTTTTAAAGATCAGAAAGACTGTACAGGGTTCTAATTGGCACTACTTTAAGGTCCTGCAGTATTCTTAACTTTTAGTTAAGTGGTTATCTGGGAAGGTGAGAAATTTCTGCCTACCTTAGAAAATGTCAAAGTATATCCAGCAACTTGCACTTTAATAAAACAAAAATAAAGCCAACAAATAACCCAGCTATCACAGAGCATCAGTAGAAAACTACAAAAAAACAAAACCCAGGAGTTTCTATATAACAATTAAAAACAGGGGCTGGCTATTGGCCCAAGGGACAAATGGGGTCAAGCACATGCTCGTGTGTCACCTGTTTGCATAAAGGGTATTTTTGTACAAATTAGAAAATCCCTCCACCTCCCTTCCTCCCTCTCTACCTCTCTCCCTCTCTCCCTCCCTCCCTCCCTCCCCTCCCCAGCCTCTCTCTCTCCTTCCCTCCCTCCTTCTAGGCTGGAAAGTAGAGACTTGTGTATGCTAGACAAACACTTTATCACTGAACTACACCCCAAGCCCGCTTGACATTTTCAAATGATTGAAATATAATCAGAAGAGAGAAGAGTTTCATGACCCAAAAATATAATGCAAAATTCAAATTTCAATGTTTGTTAATCAAGTGTTATTGACATACTGCCTTGCTTGCTGAGTTGTGCACATCCTACAGCTCTGCTCAAAGTAGTTGCAATTGAGACATTTACTTTGTAAAGCCCAAAATACCTACTGGGCTCTTTGTAGAAAGCATATTGCTGAATTTTTATTTGATGTGCTCGATTAAATACTAACTAAATGAAACGAACTCTACAAGCATAATCTTTGAGTCTCAGTTTCCTCATGTCTAGTGCAAATAATAATGTGTTTCACAAACATTCATTAAGAGACATTACTGATGGAAAGCACCTATCATATAGCCTGGAACATGATTTATCCAAAAATGGTAACTAATGTTTACTACTTTGTTTTCCAAACATTGTCATTTAAAACTGGGCTTACTGTTTGAACTTCTCTTGAATGCCTCAACTTTGAGAAAATATTATTCTCCTGTGTTCCACATAGTAACAAAAGTTTATGCTAGTGTTTCCTCACTTACCATATGATATTTTATTCAAGTTTCTCTGTTTTTGGTGTTTAATATAACTCATGAATTTCTTAAGAGACCAGGCTATCGATGTCAGTGCCAATCACTGAGCAGGACATAGTGGTGTTAGGGTTTTAGAGATTTTGTTGATTCTTTGAATTGTTCTCTTTGTTTCTAATTTATTGATTTCAGCCCCAAGTTTGATGAATTCCATCAATTTATTCCTGTTGGGTGTGTCTGCTTCTTTTTGTTCTAGGGATTTCAGCTGTGCTGCTAATTTGCTAGAATGAAATTTCTCCAATTTCTTTAGAAAGGCACTTAGTGCTATGAACTTTCCTCTTAGCACTACTTTCATTCTGCCTCATACATTTAGTATGTTGTTCCTTAATTTTCATTGAATTCTTGGAATTCTTTTTCAATTTTGTCCCTGACCCAGATGTCATTGAATAAGGAGTTGTTCAGTTTCCATCAGTTTTTCAGTTTCTGTTGTTGCATTCCAGCTTTAATCCATGCTAGTCTAATAAGATGCAACAGGTTAATTCAATTTTCTTGTATTTGTTGAGGTTTGCTTTGTGACCAAGTACATAGTCAATTTTGTAGAATGTTCCATGAGGTGTTGAGAAGAAGGTATATCCTTTTGTGTTTGGATGAATGTTCTGTAGATGTGTGTTAGGTCCATTTGATTCATGATATCTATTAGTTTAATTACTTTTCTATTTAGTTTCTGTTTCAATGATTTGTCTATTGGTGAGAGTGGGTTTTAAAGTCTCCAACTATTAATGTATGGGGATTGATGTGTAACTTAAGCTTTAGTCATTTTTTTTTTATGAATGTGGGTACTCTTGCATTTGGGGCATAGATGTTCAGGATTGGGACATTATTTTGGTGTATTTTTTTCCTTTGATGTGTATGAAATGTTCTTCCCCATCTCTTTTGATTAGTTTTGATTGAAAGTTTATTTTATTAGCTACTAGAGTGGCTACACCAGCTTGATTCATGGGTCCATTTGCTTGGAGTACATTTTTCCAGCCCTTTACTTGGAGGTAATGTTTATCTTTACTGTTGAGATGTGTTTCTTGCATTCAGCAGAATGATGAGTCTTGTTTTCACATCCATTCTGTTAGCCTGTTTAGTCTTTTTATTGGGGAGTTGAGGCCATTAATGTTGAGAGATATTAATAACTAGTAGTTGTTAGTTCCTAGTTTTTTGGTGGTGGTGGTGAAGATAGAGATAGATAGATAGAGAGAGAGGGGGGGGGAGATTTCTTTACTTTGGTTTTGTGGATGTGGGATTATTTACTTCCTGTATTTTTTTCCTCCTGTAGTTATTTTCCTTGGGTTGGACTTTTCCTTCTAGTATCTTCTGTAGGGCTAGTGTAGGGCTAGATTTGTGGCTAAGCACTGTTTAAACTTGGTTTTGCTTTTAGAATGTCTTGTTTTATCCTTCTAAGTTTATTGAAAGTTTTGCTGAGTATAGTAGTCTGGGTTGGTGTATGTGATTTCTTAGTGTCTGCATGAAGTCTGTCTAGGACGTTTTGGCTTTCATAGTCTCTGTTGAGAAGTCATGTGTAATTCTGATAGGTTTGCCTTTATATGTGACTTGGCCCTTTTCTCTTGCAGCTTTTAATATCTTTTTTTTTGTTCTGTACAGTTAGTGTTTTGATTATTATGTGATCAGACAATTTTCTTTTCTGGCCTAATTTATTTGGAGTTCTGTAGGCTTCTTGTATGTTTATGAACATTTCTTTGTTTAGGCTGGGTATGTTTTCTTCTATGATTTTGTTGAAAATGTTTTCTGGGCGATGGAGCTTAGACTCTTCTTTTTCTATTCCTATTATTCTTAGTTTGGGCCTTTTATAGTGTCCCAGATTTCTTGTATGTTTTGTGGCAGGAACTTTTAAATTTTAACATTTTCTTTGACTGATGTATTGATGACTTCAACAATCATATGTTCTACACTTGAGAGATTCTCTTTTCCATCTCTTGTATGCTGTTGATGATGTTTGAGTCTGCAGTTCCTGTTCTTTTCCCTGAGCTTTCCAACTCCCAGACTGCATCAGATTGTGTTCTCTTTCTTGCTTCTAATTCATTTTTTAATGTCTTGAATAGCTTTATTCATTTCTATCTCCTGCTTGATTGTATATTCCTGTAACTCTCTTTATAGGATTTATTCAATTCCTTTGTCTGTTTGAATGTATTTCCTTTTATTTCTTTGAGAGATTTATTTTCTTCCTTCAAGGCTTTTATCGTTTTTTTATCACCTCAGATTTAAATGCTTCTTCTTGTACTTTGGGGCTGTTAGTATCTCCAGGGCTTGCTGTGGTAGGCCACTGGTTTCCAGTAGTGCCATATGCTCCTGAGTTTTGCTATTTGTCTTCTTGTGCTGGCCTTGAAACATATGGTTGTCTCTGGTGTTAGCAGGCCTGGAGGCTTATCCAATAGGCTAGCTTTCTGTGTCCTATGTGGGCCAGGCACATCCAGAGACGGAAAGGAGAACTCCAAGCCAAATGTTTTTTGCTAGGTCTTCAAAGAGTCCTCCTCAGGGTGGTAGACAATGGGTATTAGAGGCTGTGCCCAGCTCAGTTCTGCTGGGTTCTTTCTCTGTGTCCCACTTGGATCAGCCAAGAGAGGAGCAGGCTGCAAGAGTCCCCAGCTAAAGCGGCTTGGGTGCCTCTCAGGCCATCTTGGTATGGTGTACAATGTGAACTGTGGCCAGGGCCTGACTCACCTCTGTTGGTTAGCTGTCTATGACCCACATGGGCCAGGCCAGGGAGGAGTGGGTGGAAAGAGATCCAATCCCAAAGTTGCTTGGGTGTCCCACAGGCCTCCTCTGCTGGTTTGCTGGCTTGTATCCTCTGCTTGTTCATTCTCTGTGTTCCAGATGGGCCAGGCTGGTAAGCAGAGGGCAGAGAGAAATCCAAGCCCGAAGCTACTTGGGTGTCCCACAGTCCTTCTCAGGATGGCAGCTAGTGTGGCTTGTGGACCACACCCAACTCACCTTAGGTGGTTTGTTCTCTGTGTTCCAGGTGAACTGGGCCAGAGAGGAGCAAGCAGAGAGAGATCCAAGCCCAAAGCTGCTCAGGTGTCCCAAGGTCCTCCTCTGCCCTTTCCCTGTCTGTGTCCTGGATAGGCTGGTGAGGAGTGGGCAGAGAGACATTCAATCCCAAACCCTCTCACGTACCCCACAGTCACCAAGCTGGGATGTTTGGCATGTGGGTTGTAGTAAACACATTTCAACTCACAATATTTTTATACTGTACAATGGATTTATTGATGTGCAGCATCAAAGGGGACATTCAAATAAGTGTATACTTTAATTGTTTTGCTTTGGTTTTTAACTTAATTTAAAAATCTTTCATGATATGTTAAAAACAACAATAACCAGACAAAGTTTATGTACTTAATCCCTATCCATTTTTATTAACCAGTCTTTACTAGACATCTTACTGCTGTGTAAGTGCTGGGGTCTCACTGGAGCGTGTAAAGATAAAATCAATATTTTTTCATAGACATAATTCCATGTAGATTCCCCATTTACAGAAGAAATCACCACAGGGTAGTAAGGAGGAGTGTGGCGAAATAAATATCAGCAGCAAGTAGTAAATTTAGAGAGACTCAGGAAAGGAATCTAACATCACACGATGTGTCAAAAGAATATGGAAGCTTAAACTCAGGCCAGCAATCATGGAGGAAGATAGGGAAAGACAGTCATTGGAAAGGGAGCACCAATAGTATTAACATGGGACCCTGTGTGGTGAGTTCCAGGTCACTTGTCATGGGCTCTGAGGGGACTTGGGCTAGAGGAATAGAACCAGAAAGAGAGATGCTCATATTTAGTCTCTGTTTTGTTGGGTGGGGGGGTGTGTCTCATTGCAAACATGGCTAAAACAGTCATGTAAGACCAGCCAAAGAAATAAAGCCAGTACCAGATGTGGGGCTTAGCAAGGAAGCAACTCCCCTGTGGCTCTCGACTCTTCAATGAGGGATTTTCATGAAATAGACAGCCCTGTGTTCTCACTGCTCTATCAAACAGAAGGTGACTGGTGAGTTTCAAAACAGGAAAGTTCCATCCACAGTAGGTCAGCCTTGCCCCTCCCTCAGACCTTTGCACTACCACCTGCCTTCCTGCAAAGTCCTCATTGCAAAGCAAAGAACTTCCCAGCTCCTTGCGCAGGGCCCCAAGAATCTGCTACTTTCACGACTTGGTGGGCAGCCGACTCCTCACTTTCAGCACTAGGAATCTTATTTTTGCCGGATGTGCAAATCACATCTCCAGTTCAACTTTATCAATACGTATGGCTTACATTTTTATCTTCCTCTGTCCTAAACTAACGCAAGAGAAAGCTGCATTATTTATTGGCCATCTCTAAATCAACACCAGGAAGAAAAGGGGTTTGCTAGAGATACTCAGAATTGGCATCTGTAGAGAAGGATACAAACAGACAGGCATATATTAGAATTACTAAGTGGCCTGACAGTCTCCACAGTGGTCTACAGCTCTGTCTTGACACAGAGGTCAAGGAAGACGAAGACTCAAAAAGTTCTCATTGCACTTAGCAACTAGACAGGGAATGGTAACCTTAGCAACAATCTTGCCAAAGTTTTGTCGGCAGAGTGGGAAATGTCACAAAATGGGATGCTGAAGGACTAGAGACAGGAGTGTTGGTATCTCTTCAATCTTGGGGCAAAGTAGAGTAGCGATGTAGTAGGGGGAAGTATTTGAGGATGTGTTGTTTGCTTTAATGTGAGAGATGTTGGGGATATGGAGGGCTGGAGAGGAGGATCTTACAGTAAACTCTATTATCATGAAAAGTTACTCCTTCCCCCTTCCCTGTAAGGTGGCACACATGCTCAGCCTGGTGACTTTAGGTTTCTCTACTTGACATGCCTTAGACAAGAGAATATGCCTGTAGCTGACAGCCTCATTCTCAGGTTCTCCCCTTTTCCCACAGCCCTCTTGAAATGACAAGATGTGTGAAGTGGAACTGTAACCTGGATCTAGCTGCCTTTGCCGCCCACTGACTCAAATGTGACTGGAAAGTACACTTTCTACATTTGTTTATTTATGTATTTGCAGAGGTGTGTGTGTGTGTGTGTGTGTGTGTGTGTGTGTGTGTGTGTGTGCGTATGCATGTCCATGCAGACTCATTGTTGGACATCTGGAGGTTAGAGGTCAAATCAGTTCTCTCATTCAACCACATGTGTCTAAGAGATCAAACTCAGGTTGTCAGGACTGGCACCAATTACCTTTACCCCCCATACCCATGATGCAGTCCCAGGAATATATACTTAATATTTTGAAATTTGATGCTATAGAAAAACTGACTATTACAGAGCTCAAGCACACTTACAGGAATATGCACTTTTTGATTATTTTTTAATTTCACATCATGCACCCCAATCCCACTTATCTCCCCATCTCTCCATATTCACTCTCTGACCTTGTAACCTCTCCCCAAAGGAAAACAAAGCAAACAAAGAAACAAACAAAAACATATAGCCATGGAAGTTGGGCCCCCAGCCCCCTAAATACCTTTACTTGCAAATATTCATTGTGACGAGTCATTGATCTGGTTTGATGCCTCTGGCTTCTGCTACACTGTCAATACTGTATCCATACCAGTATTCCTCTCAGATATGCTGTTGTTGCCCTGTTATGGAGATTTTGCAGAACCAGCCCCTTCACATGCTCTAGCAGTTCATAGATGGAGTAGTTGTTGGATGGACTAACTCAAAGCCCTGCATCTGAGCCTGTGGTAGCTGAGCCTGTCACCTGTCCCATTTTGCCCAAGCAAGGGGAGAGACCATTTGTCTTGCAGGATGTGCAGATCCTTATCTACTGCTCTCATTGGGTGCCAGCTCTGCAGGGCACCCACTCCACCAAGGCCAGCCTTCTAATACTGCCCCAGCAAGAGTGTAGCTGGAAAGGACAGCTCTCTCATGCCTATGACACAAGGCTGGTCTGTGCTGCATAGGTAAGGTACAGGCCTGCTCTCCCCAAATGCTGTAGCCAGTGAAAGGTAGGCCTAGATCTCCTGCTCAACACCAGGGCAAGCTCTACTGTGCTGTCCAGGTGACACTCAGGGCCACTTTCCCTGAGTGTTGCATTTAAGGCCAGCTCTATTACACTGCTCAGGTGATAGGCAGAGCCAGCCCTGTACAGTCCTTTGACATCCATGGCCCCTGGCAGTAGCCAGCCCTGGGATGTCCTTTGGAAGTAACATGGACATCCACACAGACCCCCGCTGCTGCATGGCCAAGGACTCAGCCATAGCCCTCAGCAGCAGTAATTGCTGACTCATAACTATGAGTCATCAGGTGACAGTGCAGGCTACTCATATCAGGCTGATTCTCACCACCCTTTCATCTCCAGTTCCATCTCTCTTCATAGTACTCAAACCCTTCAGCCTCTCTCACTCCTACCTCTCCATCACATAATTGTTCCTCATAGTGGCACCTGCCCACCCATGTTGCTTGGCAACTGCTGGGCTTCTGGGTGTCTTCCACCTGTGTGCACCACATAGCAATGGGCAGGCCAGGAAACTACTTTCAAAAGTATACTTTCTTATGTGGCACCAGAGTATATGTGAAAGTCAGACTCCACTCTCTACGGGGAGGCCTGGTGGCACTCAGTGGAAGGATAGCAAGCTACCAAGAAGAGACTTGATACCCTATGAGAATATACAGGGGGAGGAGGTCCCCCTCAGTCACAGACATAGGGGAGGGGAGTAAGGGGAAAATGGGAGGGAGGGAGGAATGGGAGGATACAAGGGATGGGATAACAATTGAGATGTAATATGAATAAATTAATAAAATATATTTTTAAAAAGCTTTTAAAAAGTATACTTTCTTACGTTGAAGAAAGCTTGAGTGGCAGAAGGATAGTAGTGACACAGATAATTATTCACAGTGTAAAGCAGGGTCAACCAGGGTCCATGATGAAGGTGTCAGAGCCTTGACCAAAGTACTGTTCATCTTGTCATTGACTTTTCTTTAGGTGGTGGTGATTTTCCAGTGTTTCTCGCCCTGCCATTAGAATAGGATGCTAACTTAATTGTCTTGCCGTAGATGTATCTCATAAAAAGACAGAAAGAAAATAGAACTAGCGTAGTGGTTCTCAACCTTCCTAATGCTGGGAACTTTTAATATAGTTCCTCCAGTTATGGTGACCGCAACTATAAAATTATTTTGTTCCACTTATATCTGTAATTTTGCTACTGTTATGAATGGTGATATAAATATATGATATGCAGGATATCTGATACATGACTCGCAGGTGACCTAGGAGCTTCTTGCTCACTGTATTAGTTAGGGTTTCTATTGCTGTGATCAAACGCCACGTCAAAAACAACTTGTGGAGGAAAGGATTTATTTTCACTGTATAGTTGTAAGTCCATCGCCGAGGGACTCAAGGCAGGAACCTGGAGGCAGGAACTGAAGCACAGAACATGGGGAAGCGTTGCCTACTGGTTTGCTCCTCATGGCTTGCTCAACCTGTTTTCTTACGCAAACCATGACTATCTACTCAAAGGTGGCACCGCCTGCAATTGGCTAGGTCCTCCCACATCAATCACTAATTACGAAAATGCCCAACAGGCTTGCCTACATGCCAATCTGATGGAAGTATTGTCTCAGCTGTGTTCTCTTCTTATCCGCTAACTCTAACTTGTATCAAGTTGAGAAAAAACAAGCCAGTACACGTGCTAAAATGAAGCCATCAATGTCACTGTTTATGTTTTGCTTGAGTCTGAAACTTTCAACCCATGGTTGAAATGCATGTTAATTTACTGTTGATTTATTTACATTGATATCAATTTACATGAGCATCTGGAGAAAAGGATGGACGGAGATCCTATAGCTTTGGTAAAGTTTTGGAAAATTAGAGCTTAATAAACATCTTGTTGAGCATGCCTTCATTCATTCATTACTATTTTCTACATTTTATTGATTTTTATTTTACATGCATTGGTGTTTTGCCTACATATATGTCTGTGTGAGGGGATCATATCACCTGGACTGGAGTTTCAGACAATTATAAACTACCCCATGGGTGGTGGGAGTTGAACCTGGGTCCTCTAGGAGAGCCATCAGTGTTCTTAACAGTGTAGCCATCTCTCCAGCCTATCATCCATTACTTTTTATAACCTACATTCCCTGTTTATGACTCAAGTACTACTGAGCCACTAAATTTCTGTGTTTCACAGTATTTGCTCAATTTGTGTTTTTACTTTCTGTATCCCATTCATCTTGCTTGTATCAAATTTTGTTTTCTGCACCCTGAAGACATCGAATGGTTTTGTCCTTAAAGGGTGATTTCCAAAGAGGAAAGGTTTCTGGTCAAAGAAAAAGGATCCTCACAGTAGGTGAAAGGAGAGAGATTTTGTGTCTCCAGACCACGAGAAATAGGTGTTTGTTATTTACTGTTGTGGAATTGACTCAAAAGAAGCTCATGCATGTAAAAATTCAGAGTGTGTTGGGTAGGGACCTATATCATGAAGGTTCCTAGTCTTTGGAAGTGGTTCCAAGACCCCATCAGTGACAAGATGTGAACAACCATAAACCACAAGGGGACATAAGGATTACTGTGGGCTTAGACTCCAAGGCTGAGACACTGGAGCTCATCACTCAGATTGGATATTAGAAGACCATCTTTCGTTTACTTCTTGCTTTATCTTTTGGTAGTTCTTAAATATTTTGCATCATTTATAGTTTGTGTGTTCCACATTATATAATTTTTCTGAATGTAAACACCTCCTCTTTGTGAGGGAAGTACGACGTTGTCACCTCTGGTATCAAGTAGACTATGTGACTGATGCTGTCTTGTTTGGAATGATATCTGCTACCCAAGGATGACAAGCTCAGACCAGTAGTTCTATTAATCCAATAGCTTATGTATATGTGGCAACACTCTAGAATTATCTGGGAAGGGTAACAGGACAAAAGTGGGACATAGTTCTCCTTTTCAAGGACAAACGGGAAAGACAAAAAGAAAATGGAACATCATGAAACATCAAAGTCAGCAAAGACAAATATTGACTTCTGTCCAAAGGGCAGGAGAGAATCCCAAACAATACAGACAACCAAAGGTCAGAAGCCAAGAGTAAACTTGATTGAGAAGAGAGAAGTGGGAAAACAAGTTGCAGAGAGACATGGAGAGCTTCCAATTGGGGGTTCTCAGTACTTGGTGGACAGGTCTGTGTTACAAGGTGTACATTTTTTTCACTAACTTGTTATTTAATATAGTTTTGGACAAAAAAGTATTATCAAATGTTTAAGAAACATACATGAAGCAAGGCATGGTGGCACATGCCTGTATTACCTGCACTCAGGCAGGCAGAGGCAGGTGTACCTCTATGAGTCTGAGGCCAGGCTTATCTATAAAACCAGGGTAGCCAAGGCTACACAGAGAAACCCTATCTCAAAAAGCAAAGAAAAAAACCAGCAACAACAAAAAACAAAGAAAAAGAAAGAAAGAAAAATACACAAGTAGAACTACTTAAAAATTCCTTTCATTTGATCCTCCCCCAAAGGCAGAGTAGAGACCATTTTTTTTTTATGCCTAGCTGGTGGATCACCAAAATCTAAACCTACAAATGCCAGCACTTGGAGTAAAAGTCTGATGTTTTTATTTCATAAGCTTTATTAAATTAAAATCTTGCAAATAAATTAAAACATTGTACATCAAAATTAACTGGTCTCAAAGTCTATAGAATTCAACGAACTGTCATACAATTAGAATAGGCATTAGCTGAAATTTCTGTTTCCTCTTCTGATTTCTCGTAGGTGTTCTATAAATTATGAGTAGGCAACATTGTGAGCTCAAAGATACATAGACAAGAAGCCGGCAATCTCTGAGTATAAACATCAAAGCCATCTACAGATTCAATGCAATCCCATTCAAAATTTCAATGTTATTCTTCAAAGAAATGAGAAAGTATTAAAATACACGTTGAAGCACAGCAAAACTTTAGCTATCTAAAATAACCATGGTGGTGGTGGTGGTGATGATGATGATGATGATGATGATGATGATGATATCAGATAATATCATATCTGATTTCAAGTTATACTACAGAGCCACAATAACAAATAAAATGGTGTGTTGACACAAAAAACAAACCTGTGCATTCACATCATCCCTTCCAAGGGTCAGAGAATTTCAACAGACGGGGACAGAAAGAATGTAAGAGCCAAACAGTATGTTGGAGGGCCAAGGAATGCTGTCTTGTGGGGATTCTCTAGCCGTGACCCTCAAGAACTCACAACAGCTGCAGTTACCCATGCAGTGCCTGTACAAGACTGAGCCGGTAAACACTCAATCACAAATTATATGAAGTGCTCATGGGGCCCTGCCAAGGGAAGCTAAAGGTTATGGAGGGCTGCTGGAAAAAAATTCACTTTCTTCAGTGATATAGCTGCAAGTGAGTCTTTCATGCTCCAGTGGATAGCTTCACATCCATGGCCATGCCAGTGGCCCTGGTTAATCTCAATGGGTCACCAAGCCAAAACTAAAAAATGTGAAGGTGAAATGGAGGCTTTGTTGAAATATGAAGGGAGGGATTCGGGCAGTAGAGGAGGAGAAGAGTAGATAGAAGGATTAAATTGACCAGAATGTATCATATACATGGATGAACTTGTTAATGAATAGGTTTATTTGAGATAAATAGCCATGTGGATCAATGGAATAGAAGACGCAGACAGAATACTGTGCAACTTTAAACATCTACTTTTTGTCAAAGTGTCCCCAAACAAATTAAATACCAGAGACAGCATCTTCAACAGCAACTGTGCTTGGAAAACAAGATATTTTCTACAGGTATAAGGAAAAAACTAGATCCCCATTTCTTTATTACTTGCTATGGTTTATAAGTAATGGAGTTATAAGGTCAGTCATCTTAGAAAGAATTTGCCTCTATTTATGTAATGTAATCAATTACAAAACCAAAAATTGACAATGATTATTGAGCATGTCATTCACATACTTCTATTTGATTTCACTAAGATCTCTCATAGCCTTCTGAGGCCACATTCCCACACTGTTCCCAGTGAGTCACTTTCCTACACAACACCCTTGTGACTTTCTCGTAACCAATAGGCATCAGTAAGTGTGATGGGATGCTGTTTCCTTTATCAGTCTGTCATTTCTAAGCCTCTATGTTTACACACTAGATAGACTCTTCAGCTTTGAAAGAGAAGTCAGCCATATTGTCAGCTGTCTAAGCAGAAAACCATGTAAGAAGGAACTGTGGGCATCATTTAGGAGGTTAGCATTTAGGATGTAAGCATTTGTCTATCAAAATGTCAACAGAAAGACAGCTGGGACCTTCATTCATATAACCGTAGGGATATTTATTCTACCAAAGAGGAGGATCCTGGAAGTAAGTTCTTCTTCAAGCCTCCAGATAACAATGAAGTCAAGACAGGCTTCTGGGAGGATATGAGGGGGACTCTAGCAGAGACTCCAAGTAGCAGAGTCCACTCAGACTGAAGAGGATATCCTCTAACTAGACAACTCTCCTAGTAGAGGGAGGGAAACACCAATCCACCCACAAAAATTTCGGCCCAAAATTTACCTGGCCTACAAGACATGTAGGAATAAAGATAGAGCAGAGATTTAGGGAATGTCCAACCAATGTCTGGCCCAACCCAAGACTCACTCCATGGAAGAGAGCCAATCGTTGACACTACTAGAGATACTCTGATATGCTTGCAGACAAGCCTAGTAGAGTTGTCCCCTGAGAGGCTCCACCTAGCAGTGGTTCAAAACAGCCAAACACTGAGTGATGCATAGGGAATCTTCTGGAGAAGAGGGAGGAAGAAGAAGAGGACCTGGAGGGGCCAGGAGCTCCACAAGAAGACTAACAGAGCCAGCTAACTAGGGCCCAGAGGGGCTTGGTGGGACTGAAGCACCAACAAAGGACTATGCATGGCCTGGACCCAGGTCCTTACAAAGATGTAGCCAATGGGCGGCCAAGGCTTTATGTGTGTTCTCTATTAAGGGGAATAGGGTCTTTCCCTGACAGTGTTGCCAACTTTTTGATCATTTCCCCCAATGGTACTGCCTTGCCAGGCCACAGGGGAAGAGGACATGCTCAGTCCTGGTGCAACTTGGTGAGCTGGGGTAGATAGAAAGGGGATCTCCTTCTCTAAACAATAGGGGAGGGAGGATGGGAAAGGGAGAGAAGGTGGGACTGGGAGCTGAGGAAGGATGGGGCTATGACTAGCATGTAAGGTGAATTTAAAAGAATGCTGGGCCTTAAATCCAATCAGATAGTGCCTAGTTACCCCCACAATTTTGTGCATTAGGATATCATTCAGGAAGGTCACCATTGCAGATAAAATGCTTTGTACCTGGTAGGTATTGATCCTTCTCCTCTGTTAGTATGCTGAGTAATTTTCAGTACAATAATCAGTAGTCCATAGGGCTAAAGGCTCTACGTAGGCACCAACTGCACTTCTCCATGTTCAATGAGACATATAAATGTTTCTTTAATGATAGGACTTTACCATCAGTTAGATGCAACCTATAGCCTTGGTTGTTCACCCAACAGCACAGTTAGTTTTAGCTCTATTTTAGGTACACCCTGCTTATCAAAGACTTAAAAGTTAACATTCACATATAACTGAATAATGCTGTATTTGTCTTTCTGATTATTTGTTACCTCACTCAGGATGATTTTTTCTAGGTCTATCCATTTATCTGCAAATTTAATGATTTTATGTGTGTTCTTTTTTTCAGCGAAGTAATATTCCATGGTTTATTATCCAATCACCTGTTGAAGGATATCTAGGCTGTTTCCAATTTCTGGCTATTGTGAATTAAGCAGCAATGAACACGGGGAAACAGGTTACTTTTATAGGATAGAGTAGAGGAAAAAGGAACTATGATGGTTAAATTAATTACAAGCTTGACAGAAGTCAGGAATTGCCTGGAAGATGGCCCTTCCGAGGGATTACCTTGATTGTGTTGAGGAGACAAGGCCTGCCAACTGTTGGTGGTCCCATTCCCTGCAGCCAATACTGGACCATGTAAGTAAAGACAGGGAACTGAGCAACAACATGCGTCATCGTTCTCAGCTTCCTGATTGTGGATGACACGTGACCAGCTGCACTGATTTCACCACCGCAGTGAACTGGGCCTTGAGCTATGAGCTGAAGAGAATTTTTGCCCCTTAATTGCCTTTGTAGTTACATTAGCCTGGCAATAGGAAAATATATTAATACAAAAGGAAGGAAGAAAACATCTGCCCTGGTTACTTTCTTTGAGTTGATTACTTCTCTCTTTTTGTCAGCAAGACACAGAGAGGAGTATCTTATCACAGTTCTTAACTACACACTCTTGTAAATGCAGATTTAAATGACAGTTTAGTCTCAGTCTTGGGACTATTAAGGTACATACAGTTTATCTTTTACTTCTTCACAACTAATAAGATATATAGAAGTATGAGCTGCCAGTCTTACGTTACAGCCATACCAACAGCTCCTTACATGCATCTAATGACCTGTCTTGATGTCCGAGAGCTCATTACCTAGTTACCTTGAATGCTAGCTTTGGTGTAGGGGATGCATGACAGACAGGAGTTTTGATAGTATTAAAACCTCAAAAGTCAATCCAGTTATTATTTGGAAAGAAATCAGACTTTTAGGGGTCTAGAGAGATGGCTCAACAATTAAGAGTATTCATGGCCCTTACAGAGGACTAAAGTTCAGTTCCCTGTACCCACATTGGGCTGCTTAAAACTTCCTTTAACTCCAGCTCTGAAGATCCAACACCATCTTCTGGACTTCTTGGGTGCCCGTAGTCACATGCACAGACCCATACACCAGCATACAATGACAAGTGAAATAAATCTGTTTACAACACACAAAATGCTACTTTTACTCAAAAGCCAATTCTCATCATTATAGATTTTGAGAGTTTTGAAATATTCAGTTGCATTTGCTTTAGCAATGAACCAGATAGATTATCCCAGAACAATCTGGTTGTTGACAATAATTTAGATGATTTTCAATGCTGTCTCCACTGTTTTGACCTTGGGATGCCATTTTAACAAATGAGTACTTGCAGCCAGCAAGGACACCATGGTCTAGGAGAGAGACAACCTGGTGGCTGCAAAGTCTGCCACTAGCAAATTGCTCCCATATAGGCTGTTTTATTATAGAACAAAGGCTTCAAAGGTAACTTTAAAAAAAAGAGAGAGAGATTTGGATTACATTTTATTTTGAGAATATTCTTTTTCAGACCAACTCTTCTCAAACAAGTGTCATGAAACAGTTTATTTTTAGGTTTAGGGTAAAAGAGCTGTACTGTACTTGGCTCTCTGCTAGATTTTTATGTCCTTTCTGTCTTCTGGGATGAGAAGGTTATTAGTGTCGCTTTCCAAACACCTTTGATTCTGTAGAGAAGATTTTTAAGAATTCATTTTAGTCACAGGGGAAAAAATAAGTCACTTCAAATGCTGTAACAAATATCTGATCCCCAGTGTCATACTGCATGGATATAACTTTTAAAAAGCCAAGTACTATTTGGATAACATTATAGAGACCATAATATTCTCTTTAATGTCAGAAAAGAATCTGACATACACATCCTCTGTCTTTAGATAGTCTTTCCAAACACATGGTTTTAAAAGTCAATTTTGTATTATATACCAAACATATGATTGAATAATTCTCATTTCTATATAAGTAAAATAGAAACATCATAAAATAATATTCATAAGACAGGTGTTGAGAACTCAAAATTTTGATAAGGTGTACACTGTTAATAAACATGAGAACATTTCTCATGTATATAGAAATAATGGTGTGAAAACAATGGTTTTTAACTTTTGGCTCCCACACAAACACCATTCTATTTTCAGGTGGCTCTCAGTACTGCCAAAATATGCTCTTCTTAATGTAGCAAATTTTTATTACCACTGTTAGAGTAAGAATATGTGGCTCTTGTCTATGAAGTTTTAATTGTGGATTAATAAATAGGATACCTGCATACGTTGTTGCTAGTCATTAACGCAAAGGTGAAATTGTTCTTTCATGGTAGGTGGGTCAATTAGCATCTTTAAAAAGAGCCATCATTATGATAACAACAACAAAAAAGCCTTGGATTTGCTGATGAATAATGATTTCGTCTCAAAAAGCACTTTAAAAACATTGACTAATTAATATGACTCAAAAAGCTCAAGCAAAAATATGCTCTCTCTGCTCTTAGACTTTTAGTTTTACAGAAGCATTCTGGGAAAAAATAGGATGGTCAGCTGCAAAATTGTATTAGTCCTTTGTCAGTTGTAATGCCACTTAGAGCACAGATTTTTTTTTTTATAAAAGAGTTGTTTGTTCCAGAATGAAGACAACGTGCATTTTACTGTCGAAAACATTTTTTAAATGCTTGTTAAACCTTTATTTTACTAGGAACATGGCTGGAATAGGCAATTTGAAAATCTCTTTAAAAACACGTGCAATGCTAGCTAATGTAAGGACAATATCATTTTGAAGGAAAGAAAGAAGAGTGACAGACAGAGGCAGTGGTTGAAGAGAGGGAACAAGGCAGAATAGGGAACACAGAGAGAAATAAGGGTGGAGACCAGACCTGGGGAGAAGGCCTGTAGAGAAACGAAAAACTGTGAGCAAGGGCATCTCAGTGACAAGCTGGAGACCTAAATCAGGATAGGCTTCTGGGAGGATCTAAGTGGGACCCTAGCAGAGATTCCTAGCAACAGGCGCCATGGAGACTGAAGAGGACACCCTCTAACTTGACAAGACTCCTACTAGATGTTGGGAAACACCAACTCACCCACAAAAACTTTAACCCAAAATTTACCCTGCCTACAAGACCTGCAGGGATAAAGACAGAGCAGAGATTGAAGCAATGTCCAACTAATGCCTGGCCCAACACATCCTATGCGAGAGAACCAACCCCTGGCACTATTAATGATACTCTGCTATGCTTGCAGACAGGAGTCTAACAGAGTTGCCCTCTGAGAGGCTCCATCCAGCAGTGGATCAAAACATGCTAGGACTTACAGCCAAACAGTGGACAAAACATAGGGAGTCTTGTGGGAACGTCAGAGCAAAGACCTAGAGGTGACACTATCTCTACAAGAAGGCCAACAGAGTTAACTAATCAGGACCTAGAGGGGCCTGTGGAGTCTGATACACCAACCAAGGACCATGCATGGACTGGACCTAGGCCCCCTACACAGATGTAGCCAATAGGCAGCTCAGGCTTCATGTGGGTCCACTAGTAAGAGGAGCAGGGCTCTCTCTGACATGGACTCTGTTACCTGCTTTTTGATCACTTCCCCCTGGAAGGACTGCCTTTCCAGACCAGAGGGGAAGAGGACATGCTCAGTATTGATGGGATTTGATGAGTTGGGGTGGATGAGTAGGGGACCTTCCCTTTTCTGAGGAACAGGGGAGGGGGATGGGGAAAGAGGGAGGAAGGGTGGGACTGGGAAGAGAGGAGGAAGCGAGCTACGACTAGGATGTGAAGAGAAATATTAATAATAAAAAAAGACTGTGGCAGGAACAATAAGACAGTGAGTGCATGTGGTAGTCCTGAGAAAAGCTCTCTCTCTCTCTCTGTGTGTGTGTGTGTGTGTGTGTGTGTGTGTGTGTTCTCTCTTAAACATCAAGCAAATGGGCTCACAAAACTAACGCCAGTGTGTAAATCCCTGACTCTCAAGTGTTACCAGCTGAGTGAGATGGAGAATTACAGGTCCTAGTGAGATGACCACCAAGTTTGCCTACCTTAGCTCAGATCCTAAAAGGAAACAATGATCCTTCTGATGTACATAGTGTTTATGGCTTCGGGAAGTCAGATCCAGCAATGTGAAGGCAGCTATTGCAAAATTTCCTGATTCTCTCCGTCTTGGCCCTGCCTTCTCCAGTTTTAGGTTCATTCCCACTTCTAGGAGGATTGTTGACATCATCACCAGAACTACTCAGAGTATCTCACACATGAAACTACTGCTCACAATCACAAAGCATAGCTCCTCTCTCTAAGGATCAGCAGAGGTCCTGAGGGGCAACGTGTTATTGACCACTGACATCATAACCATTCCTCAACTGATCAATTTAAGCCAAAGCTAGAGTTGCCTGGACTTGAATTTCCCATGAGTAGTGCTAATGAAGCCCCACAGTTTCACTTTGTGTGGACCAAGAAGGAGGAAAGGCCTGGTCCTTGGAAAGAAAGATGTTCTGGAGAGCATGAATTAACAGTGACAGATACTTGCAGTTTGCCTGCTTTAGTAAAATTGCTGCTGCAGAGACTAAGGATAATTATTGTTTCTTTATTTAATCCATAACTTGGTAGACCCCGAGGCCAACAGTATCCACAGGCTAGATGAAGCATCCTTCATCTCTATATTGCCCAGAAGCAGAGGGACGCTGAAATGTTAATTGGTTATTGAGGCACAGGTTTGATTTCTCTGTGTATCCCTAATTGTTTTGTAACTCACTTTGTAAATCAAGCAGGCCTTGAACTCAGTGCCTGGCCTCCTGAGTGCCAGGATTAAAGATATGCACCACAACTCCTGGCTTTATTAAGTATCTATCTATCATCTATCTATCTATCTATCTATCTATCTATCTATCTATCTATCGATCTATCATCTATCTATCTCTTTGTTTTGTTGAATTTGTTTTTTCTTTTCCATATATATATATGGAATATGTCTCCTTTTTAAGAGAGTCTTGGTTTGTTGCCCCCTCCACTAGCATCTTCAAGCCTTTTCCACATTCTGTAAATGTGTATCAATTGACCAGATACTCACTGAACTCACAGCACAGTGTCATTTAGGATCCTCTGGGAAGACAGCAGATGCTGGCCAACTCCAGGAAGCAATGGGTACCTTTCTTCTCAACCTTGTCTGTAGCCAGTTACAGAAGAGTGAAATGAAACACAAGGGAAAAGTATGGAACAACTGGACTGGAAGGACATCAAGAAAGCACTGTGTGTTACTCAGATGCTCTGGAGACACTTTAATCATGGCTATAAGAAATTAGATAAAAGTCAAGGGGCAAGCTGGGTGTGACGGTACAGCCTATAGGCCCAACATCAGAATGCAGAGGCAGAGTGATTGTGAATTCTAGATCAGCCTGAGCTAGGACTTTACAGCCTTATCTTAAAGTCAAGCAAATGAACAAACAAATGAGGTAACTTCCATGGATAATGAGCCTGAACCAGACTCTAGTACACATGTACTGGTAAAGTATTTTATACACTGTCAGATATTAATTGAATATAAAAATTTCAGCTACATTTTTTTTCTGGGAGATTTTTAAAACGTATCTGAGAAAACTGCTCCATAGACCATCTCGTAAAATCAATTGTGGGAACATTTTTATTGTAGTCTATTATTTCATTTTTCTTCTTTCTTTCTTTCTTTCTTTCTTTCTTTCTTTCTTTTGTGTGTGTGTGTGTGTGTGTGTGTGTGTGTGTGTGTGTGTGTGTGTGTCTGGGGTGTGAGAGAGGGTATTCAGTAACTCCAGCACATTTTCTGCTCATCTAACCTAACAATCGTTCATATTATGGTTTATAAAGGATGGAATCTTCAAATTTTATATGGCTGATACTGACTACAGTTGTCTAGTCTGTCCATCTTCCTCCTTTCTTCCCTTCCTTCCTTCCTTCCTTTCTTCTTTCCTTTCATCTTTCCTTCTTTTTGTTATTCTCTGCTTGTCTGTCTGTATGTCTCTCCACCTGTCTGCCTATAGTTCTCATTTTCTACTTCTGATAGCACTTGTTAAAACTTGACAAAAGCTGCTTTTATTTCTGCATACCCTGCAAAAGTTTGATGTTTCCCTCTTATGGAAGGAACCAAATGACCAAATTGGTACCTGCCTTTTAAATATGTATTTGAAGATTCCTGCTCCATGTGGCTTCCCTTTTCTCTTCCTGTCCTGTTTTCTTCTCCGTTTCTATAGACTGGTGGCCCCTGCTAGTCACATTAGTCATAAAACACTGGTTGCCTGCAGACACAAGATCCACTGAAATCTACAGTGAAGCAGCTGTGTATGCATCTTTCATTCCTCAACGGAGAGACCAGGAGGCTTGCTTCAGGTCATGTATTTAAGGACTAGAGTTAAGACTGCATTTTTACTTTAAACAAAAGGACAGCAGCTGTATTGTGGGAATGATGGACTTGCTGGAGAAAAAGAGTGAAGCGCTGTCACTTATTTTGTTGTTATTTGAAACGAGGTCTTGCTACGTAATACTGGCTGGACTGAACTCCTTGTTCAGACCAGGCATGCCTTGAATAAGCTTCCTGCTTCTGGCTCTTTAATGCTACGATTTTAGATCCTTGTCTCTGTTCCCCTGGAGGCCTCAGTGTTCTGTATGCACCTATGTCCAGGTTTGCACTCACCTCACTTTGCTTCCTTACATCATTGCACCCTGAGATACGAGCAGACAGAAAAATGCTTTACCTGACCCACAACAGGCTCAAAGAGAAATGGTAAAAAATTGGGGGATACTTTGTTTGGGGACGGAGGAGGGAAGGGAGCACTGACAGGGAAGAAGAAAGGAGGGATAATGAGTGAGTTAACCCAGAAGCAGAAAGAATCAAATGGTATATACTCACTTATATCTGCATACTAGCCCAAGGGGCATGTCCCACGAAAGCCTTCACTTACCAGGAAACTGGGACAGAGGGGAAGGCATCCTATTGGGACTCTAAATGAGAGATGCATGGGAGAACAGCAAAATAAAAGGATCCAGAGGGTCCTAGAAATCTACAAGTAGAACAATATGATAGGCAGATTTGGGCCCAGGGGTCCCGCTCAAACTAAGGCACCAGCCAAGGACAATACAGGAGGTAAACTTTAAACCCCTTCCCAGATCTAGCCAATGGTCAGAATATTCTCCACAGTTGAGTGGAGAGTGTGATACGACTTTCTCACGTACTCTGGTGCCTCACATTTGACCATGTCCCCTGGAGGGGGAGACCTGGTGGCACTCAGAGGAAGGACAGCAAGTAGCCAAGAAGAGACTTGATACCCTATGAGAATATATAGGGGGACGTAATCCCCCTCAGGAACAGTCATAGGGGAGGGGAATAATGGGAAAATGGGGGGGGGAGGAATGGGAGGATACAAGGGATGGGATAAACATTGAGATGTAACAAGAATAAATTAATAATAATAAAAAAAAAGAATACCAAGCATGACTGGAAAAACCATAGGAAAGCACATTATTTTATGTTTACTTAATATAGATTGTGTATGTGTTTGTACATACGTAGATCTATAACTTTGATGAAGGTCTATCACATGGGGTAAAAATGCCCCCACTCCCTGCAACAGCTATATACATTATCTTAAAAGTCTCAGTATGAGGCATGGGTGACCTTCATCTGAGTGGCTCATCAGGGGAATCCAAGAGGCTCTTGGCACAAGGTAGGATGTTTCCATTGCTCTTGGTTTCTTCTCAGAGCATGAAGTTAAGAAACTATTGCTAAAGACATCACAGACATCAGACGTAGGACTTTGAGGGTTCAAGAGGGAATTGATCTGTTTGGCTGCCTTTTCCCTGAGGATGTGCTGTCACAGTATTCAATGGTGCTATATAAGCTATGTAAGGAACCAAGGCAGAGAAACCACTAGCATTGTTACCATGCTGCAAGCCTATAGACCAAAACAATGACTAAAGTGGTAATATAAGCCATAGTAGTACGATATTGGCACTTATATATCTTTGGAGGAACCATTAGCTGTCTAATTGGACATAAGTCCTACTCAGTAGATGGGGAATTCATGCCTGGTACTGTAAAACTAGCCAGTTATATGCCTGGAGAGGTTCTAGACCCAAGAGAGGACACTTCTACGGCCATTTCTGTAAACTTGTATAATTTCTAACTGTATTCTAAATACTTACTCTGATCTTCTCCGGGTATGAGCTCCCACATAGGTTGTCTAATCCAAATGGTCAACCCTGGACACATGTACATATGAGCAAAACTAAATGGACTCAGTAGTTACATGTGTGTATGTATATGTGTACATGTATGCATATGCATATTTATGTGACAATAGTAATGAAGAGACAATGGGCATTGGAGGAGGGACACAGGAGGGGAGGAAGGGTGGGGTTGATATAGATGAGTTGCTTATGTGAAGTTTTTTTTTTTTAAAGTAAGATGATTAGACAAACAAACAAACAGACAGACAGTATATGCATTTATTTATGCTGGCAACAATAGATATTGATGTTAGCTAAGAAACTGAATTTTGAGAGTGCACTGAAATGATTACTTTAGCATTATTGGAAGAGGAGTGTGAGCACAGACTTGCTAGACAGTGAGTGATTCTGCTGTCAGCTTGATTTAATTGCAGGAGTTTAATAGTTACTGACTGCTCCAGGACAGGAGGGAGGGAGGGAGGGAGGGAGAGAGGAAGAAAGAAAGGAAAACCAGAGGTGAGTATAAGGTTTGCTCAGCCCAAAGCATGGCTCAGCAGATGCTTGTCTCCATGGCATGAGGTAGTTAATTCTCTGAACTGGATTGCATTAGAAGGACTTAGG
This sequence comes from Acomys russatus, assembly GCF_903995435.1. NCBI lineage: Eukaryota > Metazoa > Chordata > Mammalia > Rodentia > Muridae > Acomys > Acomys russatus. The sequence continues at coordinate 27,605,795 of NC_067153.1, read as the reverse complement.
AATTAGGAAAGCACACTGCTGGAGGTGACTAAGATGATGCTCTCACACAGGGTGAAATAAGAGGGAAAGACTTACCTTGAATGTGTGCTGTGCTGCCAATGAAATAAAGTGGGCATCCTCTTTCTCGTCTTTTTGCCATGAGGTAAAGAAGCACCTTACTCCACATACACCCACACCACTCTCATCTTCTGCTTAGTCTAATAGGGCTAGGCAGCCATGGTCTGAACCCTATGAAGCTAGGAACCCAAATAAATCCTTCTTCCTTTTAGTCTGTTTATGTCACATGTCACAGTTCCAGTGACAAAAATTAACTAATACATAGTACAAATAATGCACCTGTGTGAGGTACTGATCATCTCAGTCGTAACTGGGCTGATATTTTTTTCAGCCACTTTTTAGGGTGTGGGTACACAGGAGACAAGACTTGGAGGGGCCTTGAGATGAGTAAAAAGGAATATGGATCCTGATATTTCACAGTCTGGCAATAAACAAAGGAACTGTAACTCTGCACTGTCACCTGGTAAACGTGATACACAAGTTGCCTATGTGTGGTCTACTTGAGTAGTCATCCCCAGTGGAGCCTGATCCTTGCTCTTTGTCAGATGGCCTATGTAAAACAGTGCAAAAGAAACCTCGTAATATGGAATGAGAGAATAGGGAGATGTTTCATTAAGTGTAAGTATGAAGGCCTTAATTTAAATCTATAGTATTCATACAAAAGTCATATGTGGTCACATGTGTAACCTCAGTTTTTGGAAACAGAAACAGAAGAATCCTGGGGGTCCAATGGCTGGCCAGCATAGCCAAAATGATGACTTCTGGGTTCAGTGAAAGATCCTGTCTGAAGGGGAAAAGGCAGAGAGTGACAGAATACACCCAGTGCCCCTTTCTGGCCTTTGTGTGCACACATATGGATGTGATCAGCCAGACACACGTGCACACAAAATAATATAGTAAAAATGTTGAATTAGTTTGATAAATGATAATAAAAACCCTTTCATATTTGAGAGGGCGATATTAAACACTGGTTTCAGGCAGTTAAAAGAAAGGAAACATAACTATTGATCACCTTCCTGCCTTGGCCTCTGGCTTCGGACTGTGTTAGAATTTTCCTCTTTTCATTTAGTATGTTCCTAACTTGATGGTCTTACTGCAGGCTCCCAGAGAAAGCCAGTTCCCATAAAAATCACATCTGTGGGTTGCTTCATCTTCCAGAGTGCACCTCTTCTGACTAAGGCATAATCAAACTAACACTTCAAGGTCGCCCTGGGTAGAAGTGGCATTTTTACCTAGGAATGGGAGGGTGGCTGTAAATTTGTCAGGCGAGGGCTGAAGCAAACATCTCAGTAACTTAAAGTCAAAGCTACCTATGAGGTTAATTTCAGTCTGTGTTTTCATTTAAGGCCCAGTGTCACCTTCAAGGGATGGCAAGAATAAATCCGGGAGACCTGGACTCCCGCAACTTCCACCAGGATAGATGACATTATAGAGTATTTATTGAATTACAAAGGCTTTGTTGTTGTTGAGTTTCCTGGCTTTTCTTCCTTTTTATGCTCACTTGCAATATAAACAACAAGAAGAAAAGTGTTTAAGCCTGAAAGAGGGTCAGTGCCTGGCTGGAATTCTTCCAATGAGCTTCAGGTAAACTTTATGTATCTGAGTTTATCATCCTGAAATAGCTTGGCCCTAGACAAAAATGATAGCAGCGACCATATATCTCTTGATGAAGCTGTCAAATTCACAGGCTGATTGACCTGGTGATATGATTTCAATTATTGCTTTTGATAGTTGTGGAATTTGTGTTAGGAGATAAGGTGTCTGGCCTTCAGAGACAAGTTCTGTTGCTGAGGACAGAGGATGGACATCAGTGCTGGCATATGGACTCCCACAAGGTAGCAGGGCTAGTTTACATCAACCGTTTACAGCTTACCCCACCCCCAGCCCCATTTAAGATCACCATGGTCTTCATGCCAGAGCTTTTGTAATTGACACAGATAGCTTGAACCCCAGATGCTCTCCTCCTGGCCTCAGATACTGGGATCACTTTCCTGTGCCTTAATTACTGCCATTTGTGAGGGAATGATCCTGTATACTTAGAAGGATTCTAGAATGAGCAAATGAGCCTAACTTGTGAAGAACTCTATTCATCTGAAGGGAGCTACAGACAGAAACTGGTCAGGTGAGTCAGTAACCCCAAGGCAGCAGTTCTCAGAATGCTCTTGCTGGAGCCAGGAATGCAAGAAGAGAGTACTCCTTCCTGGTTTCTTATGTCTTGCCTGAAAGCTATAAGTGAAGATGTGACTGAAACTGAAAGACATATCAGGGTTGGGACAACTGGTCAACTTATCTTCTCATATTTCTCCCCAGTTTGTTCCATAATTTCTTTAAAAAGCCCCTGTTAGCAGCTCAGTGGTACCTTGTTCTCAGGGACCTACCTATTCCTGCCATATAGAAACTCTGCCTTATCTCTTAAGACAACTCCTATGAGTCCATAATAAACTTTTAAAACCTGCCCTCTGTGGGCTGTAAATTCCATTTTTTTTTTATTTAAAAAAGACGAGAACCCAAAGGACATGGACTCAGGGCTGTTTTGGTGGCTCTAAGGTCTTCCAAGACCTTACTCACCTTAAATCTAAGCCCACCCGAGGTGAGAGGAAAGACCTTCATCAAATACAAAGAGACACCAATGATTCTGTGCCCATCCTGTTCCCACTGAAAGACCCCATGCCAAAGAAATAAGGCAGAAAGGAACAGAAGGCACCCAGTGTCTCCTTCTGGCCTTTGTTTACATGAATATGTGTGATCATCTATACACAGAAATAGTCACACAGATACACACACAGACGCACACAGACACACACACACACACACACACACACATTGAAGTCCTCCACAATGTGGTCATGTTTGAAGATGGATCCTAGAGCCTTTGGGAGCAGGTTTAGATGAGGTCATGTGTCCAATGCCACCATGATGGTATTCATATTCTCACAATAATAGTCTCTCTCTTTCTACCAAATAAGGGCATGTGAATGGGTTGGAATGAGAAGAGGGCCTTCACTCAGGTTCATATTGGCTTTTACCTTGATAATGGAACCTTTTTCTCTGTCCAAAAGGATGCTTTCCTGTGGCCCAAAAATTGTCTTAAAAAAAAAAACCCAATCTATAGGACTGTGTGACAGCAGTCTAAAGGGGATGAACCCATATATCTTTAGATTTGTGTAAAGACCTTTTTCCTTGGAGTGTGAAAAGGTAGCATTGATTTATCCAGAAGAAAGCTATGAGAACATATCTGAATCTTTTATTTGAGTACTTAAAAAAAAAAAAGCTCAGTAGAATACTAATTTGACACCTGTTCTTGGCAAAGGAAATCTAGTAGAGAATTATAGATCTCTCCAACAGACATATTTCTGCTGGCACAACTCTCAGGAAACAATGCTGGGAGGGGATGGAAGAGGTTGGCCCTGACTACCACGAACATCACAGTGTTTACTAAATGAGGAGGCTCTGCTTTTTGGGGTCTGCATTCTCTTCTACCAATGAATGGGTAAGTAAATAATACTAAAAGTACTTGGTGGTTCTAAAATTCTGATTTTTTTTTTTTGTAAAATGTTTGTAGTCTTCTTCAATGAAACTAAATACCCTCCTCCCATGTTCTTTAAAAAAAAAAAATAGAAGAAGAAGAAGAAGAAGCTGGTGACAATCAACATTGAAAGAGAAATTAATTCCATTAGCATTTAAAAATCTCAATGGCAATATTTTCTGAACAATGACTGCCATTGATGGCGTGAGTGGGCCATTGTGCCTTCTGCCAGCTGAACAGACACCACTTTATTCTTAGCAGCTGTGATCCCTAATTGGAAAGGGGACTGGTCCAAAAATGATAAAAAGGAAATCACATCATGGTCTGCAAAGGAGCTCACTGGTTTCTGCTGCCCTAGTCCCCATTCCTCCCTGGAGCTACTCAGTGAGGAATGTGGCCTTTGGATTGTAAAGTTCTACAATGGCTCAATTTTTATTTTGGGGTATATGTTTGAAAAAAGACTCCCTTTAGTCTCTCTGCTGTTAAAATGGGTAAAGGGTCTTATTGATAGACCCCATTCTTCCTCAAAACACTGGAGCTTCAGAAGCACAGGCTGTTTTCCACTTCCAGATGAATATGAACTAGGGCATTGATTCTTTAATCAAATGACAGAGTTCTGGGAGGGAGTGATGATCTGGATTCAGTAACTCATATGGACATCACTCTGATGCATGCATGCTGCCTTTGACTGAAAGTTTATTAAGAATGTATTCATGGTCCTTGCTTACTCCACTTTCAGGATTTGCTTAAATGCATTTTCAGTGATGCTTTCTGTGTCCAAACATATACTATCATGCCACCTCTATCCATTCCCTACCTCATGCCTGATCTCTTCACAAAATGTTCCTTTCTAACATTTTATAAAAGATAACACTCAATTAGGCTTCCTAGTTGATTTCACATTTCTAGCAAGATGCCTGACACATAGCATGTACCTCATTTGTGTTTGTAGAGTGACTATATGTTGAATGCTCCATAAGAAATTACCCAGTAAACATGTTGTGGATGCATGAATGAATTTTGTAGAAAAGAGGCCTTTTGAATTCCAGCTAGTCCTTTTGATTTGTATTCTACAAGAGCACAGAAGTAAATTGGTCTGCCATTTGATCTAATCTTTCTCCCAAATCACACATTTATGAAGTGTTTCTCCCCATAGAGGTGATGATTTTCTGAGGCCCAGAATAAGGCACTTAGACCAGGTGCTAGGCTAGTGTTTGTGGTGTAATTCTTCAGACTCTCTCACAGACCACTCAGTCTTTATTTGGTCTCTCCTGGGGAGATTATATATTTTCCTGGCCTCCCAAGGAGCCCCTTGCCCTATATTCAAATATTCTATGTGCTAGATTTGGGAAAGGCCAGATAGTATTGCTGAAGCAATTCTAAGCCTGCGTTGCTCCTAGCCACGTAGGTATGTTCTAGGAGTACAGACACCTGGGCTTCCTCCTAGATGACAATGTCTACAGTTTTGGAGTTTAATCTACATTGAAATAATCTTAAAGTTTCTCCATCCCATTCCATTGTCAAGATGACTGTCCTATTCTGCCATCTCACTTGTTGCCCCAATTTGGCAAATGAGAAACTTGGAACCAGAGGTCATTTATTAGATTGCCATTAGCTCTAGGTAACCTAGAACTGATGCAGTAAATGACAACAGACTTAAAACCAAAGATATCTGGTCTACCATAGCTGTGGAGGATAAAAGTCTACAACTGGAAGATGATATGAACTGGTATAACTTCATCACAATGTATTTGCGTCTTTATTACTTTAGACTACAAAAGGATTCCTTGGTGTGGGAGACAGAGAAGGTGGAAAGGTAGGATTATAATAGCAAACCTGAGCAAGGGACAGCTTAGCCATTGCTCAATCACTTTGAAAACAAGCAACAGAAGTTCAGCATAAGCCTTAAATAAATAGCTGTTTTGCATTTTTGTTGAATAACTGAAGAACATCCCATACCTAGACCATCTGACATTAATAGCTCCAGTGGTAGAGGTGATTGTCGGGTTACTTTTAAAGTCTTAATCTTTTTTTCTTTTCTTTTCTTTCTTTCTTTCTTTCTTTCTTTCTTTCTTTCTTCCTTCCTTCCTTCCTTCCTTTTTTCCTTCCTTTTTTCCTTCCTTTCTTTTTTTTTTTGAGAATTTCACACATGTATATGTTGTATTTAGATCATATCTATCCCAAACTCTGCCTCCAGCTTCTCCCAAACTCCCCTTCCTAAGTCACCTCCCAATTTCAAATTCTCAACATTATTCTGCTGTTTATTTTATAACCCATTTAGTGTTGCCCATAAGTATACATATGGACATGGCCACCACGGGAGCATCGGTAACCTGTGAGCGGACACATCTCTGAAGAAGACTGGATCTCTCTCCCCGGATAGATACCATCAATTGTCAAGTGCTCTTAGTTAGGGGTGAGACCTTGCAAGGCCCCTTTCCATCTGTGTTGGGATAATAACTGACTTAATCTTAAGCAGGCCTTGTACTGGCAGCCACTGCTGTTTTTTCAGTTTCATGAGCGTAATGGCACGGTCATGACCAGATGATACTGTTTTGCTACCGTCCTTACCAACCTCTGGTTCTTCCAATCTTTCTGCTCCCTCTTCATCAGTGTTTAGATCGGAGCACCATACAGTCATTTTATCTTTTACACTGTGCTTAGTTGCGAGTCTCTATGTTACCCACCGTGCACCGCGATAAGATGCTTTGCCAATGAGGAGTGAGAGTTGCATTGACCTATGGGTATAAAGTTAAGTATTTAGATTAGAACAGTTTGATGCCATGCCAACTTATCAAAATATCAGTAGTAGCTTCTCCCTCAGGCCCTAAGACCTCTCTGGTCATAGGTGATTAGCCATGCTTACAGAACCAGGTATGAGTTTCTGCCTGTGGAGTGGGCCTTAAATCCAATCTAAAAGGTTTCTATTTAAAGGAGTTATTCCCCCCCCAAAAAAAAACCAAGAAGGCCCACCTGAATTGCATTCATTCTGGGCAGAGCAGTGATATTTTAGAATAAGGAGCAGCCTCCCTGGTCAAGTGTCCTACATGAGCGCCAAGCTAAAGCCAGGCTGCCTGTCCTGCCCAGGGCCATCTGGAACCAGTTGCCAATGGAGATAGGCATTGATGGCACAGTCCACTTGACAGGCTCCTGGCTCAGGTTTCCCAGGAGCAGCTGCTAGTCATCCAGGCATCTGAGAACTTTGAATAGAGCATGTGAAATTATCTGTCAGACTTATACAGGATAAACTAGCACTGGGAGGGAAAGGCTAGAAAGAACAAGGCATGGCAGAGAATCCTGACAAAAAGGACAGACAGCTGTGGGCTTTGGTGGCAAAAAGAGGAGCATGTTTTTAATAAAGAAAAGGAACCCCCTTAAATTATTATGTATTCAAACAAATATTTATTGGAGGGATGTCTGCCACAATGCCTGATTGAAATGAAGGTCAGGAGCCCTCCAGAGCATGAGAGAAGCTTTTCTCCTTCTAAGGATGGAAACATAATTGAGAATGCAGAAAAAGGCAACAGTGTGAGCCAACACACACACACACACACACACACACACACACACACACACACACACACACACACACCAATCCCCACCTCCCCACCCCTACATGAGAGAAATATATATATATATATATATATATATATATATATATATACAGAGAGAGAGAGAGAGAGAGAGAGAGAGAGAGAGAGAGAGAGAGAGAGAGAGAGAGTATGTACATGCACACAACCTTCTGATCACAGTTTTGTGCTCATGTGTCTGGTTTCAGAACTGACCACTGTGTAATGGATGGAAAAAAAAGAGGGGGCACATCCCAGGGAAAGGCACATTTCCTTTTCCAAGCAGCCATTAGTTCCCTGTAGTTCTTTTTCTAGCATTGGGGAGAAACAAAATTTCCTTTCCATGTTATTATATCTATTAATATCACCATTGTTGTGGTCCTGTTTATATAGCAATTTCTAAAAATTACTGATTCATAGCAGACATCCTGGTATTCTGGCTCTTACAATCTTTCCACCTATAGTTTGCCTAGAAACTTTCTTTCTTTCTTTCTTTCTTTCTTTTCTTTCTTTCTTTCTTTCTTTCTTTCTTTCTTTCTTTGAGACAGGGTCTCTCTGTAGCCATGGCTGTCCTGGAACTCATTATATGTGCCAGCCTGGCCTCATACGAACAGAGCTCTGCCTCCTGAGTACTGAAATTAATGGTGTTCAGCTTCATATCCAGACCACCTAGTAGTTATAAATGAATGTTCTTCCTTCAATATCTATACATTCTCAGTTCCTTGAATGCTCTTTAATAACACTTTACAAGTCTGTTAATTCTCTTTCTAGTTCTTTTGACGTTCCGTCAGTTAGTTTTCAATTAAAAAAAAAAAAACCATCATTTAATTGTGAAGCGTGGTCACGTATGCCATGGAAGAGCGTGGAGGTCAGAAGACAACTTTTCTGGAGCTGCCTCTCACCTTGTTGAGACAGGGTCTCCCCTGTTTTCATGTCAGGGTTGCATAGTCCAGGAGAGCTGGCTGAAGAGCTGTCAGCTACCTCTCCTAGGATTGCATTTTTGTAGGATTTCAGAAGGCTAGGATTGCAGCCACCACATCTCAGCCACCACATCTGGCTTCTTATGTCTGTTCTAGGGCGTGAACCCAGCATGCTAAGCTTTCACCGCAAAAGTTTTTACCCTCTGAGCCATCCTCCTGGTCCAGAGCTTTGCTTTTAATTGAAAACAATATCATCACACTCTGATAGTAATTAGAGATCCCTGCAATGCTAGTAATACTTAAATCATTGCAGGCGTTCGACAAAGGTTTGTTGAAATAGTGAGTTAGTGAAGAGACTAAAATATGAAGTATAAATGGAAGATTGGGTGAGGCTTAAGTCCTGTTACTTTTAACCTCTTGACTCCTTGACTCTAAAATGTTCATTGGTACCTTGAGACCCAATCATTCTCTTTCACATTGATTGCCCAGATCTTTCTGTCTTACACTTTATATCAGTGTGAGAGACTGGGAAAAGTTTTGGAAGTAGGGACAAGCTATTCCATGTATAAATACATAGCTTGGATGCCAAGCTTCTACCTAGCCAATGCCAGTTCAGTCAAGACACTAACAGCTTGGATTCTGTATTTTCTGCTTTTAATATCTACCACCTTGCTCATGGCCTGACCTTTTTTCTGCTTTAATGAAATTTCCTTTTTTTTTTTTTTTTTTTCCCTTGTGCGCATTCCTATCTAAGGAGGACTTCTTCCTTCATTCTTGGCACTTCCTACTTCCTACACTTGAGATTCAAATTTCTTACTCAGTATCTTTATATTTCCTAAGGGACAGAAACATTTCCAAGCCCTTATTTTAAAAAATGTATAAGTGATTAAGGATTTCATTCCATTCCAGGCAGTAAGGCTCTGAAAAAAGAGTTTTCTTATCAATGAGGGAATTTATGTCATTTTTCTTTGTAAACAGAAAGCTCGGAAAGAACAATTAGTTGGGTGAAGGATCAGCAAGTAACAAAACATGCTTCTGCTATGTCTACATTGATCTCCTTGGCCTGTGGCTCTCATTTTCAAGAGTGTTTCTGTGGTTGTGAGATGAGTGCTCATTCACCAGTTTTAAGTTTATAATCCATCAGAGTGAGGGGCAAAGGTGAAAGGGTAAAGTGCACACATGACAGTTTAGCTAACGAGTCTCCTTTTATAGAACTTCCCAGCATTCCTTCCTTCCTAGCATCCTCCAGTGACACCCTCAGTGCAGACTTGTGACACACACACCATTGGTTTCAGGGAAGAACTAGAAGCCACCTAATTCCCCCAAATTACCCCAGTTTCTCTTAATAGGGAAAAGGGAACATATATGGCAGGTCTGTAGAAGTGTCCATTTTACTTTTTCTTATTTCTATTTTGAACCATTCGCTTTAGGCCCTGATATAGTTCTTGCACTCTATGACTGTTCAACAGAGATAAATATTTATATGCCATTAGGAAATCAAATGGTTCTAGTAAGTGGAAGAAATAAGTTGGGTGACAGAGAGTGGCCTACTATCAGGTGTATTAGACACATCAGAGCTGAAGCTTAATCCTGAGATTTAATGACTGTAGCACTTCTTAAAATCTGTCTTAGCTTGGTCTCCAAAATGAAGATAAGAGAATGTCATTTTCTAAGGTGAGTTCTTTAGACAACAGGCAACGGGACAGTCACATGGTCATATGGTTAGAGTTACCAATGTTAGGAAGTCAAGCCTGAGAGTAAAATGAAGAAAATGAGAGTTTTTGATGATGAGCTTTCAATGATGTTCTATTCATAATGCACTTCGGAATACTGAGATAATTTCCATTCTATCAGTTTTACAACTTTTTTTAAATGTAATAAAATTATAGAATAATGTTACTTTCAAATGTTCCTATTGAAAAAAGGAAAGAAAAGGAAACTGTCTCTCTGTGTTACTTACTACTTAAAAATGTCCCTGTTCATTTGATCTTTGAGGCTTCTTCTTTACATAATATTATTAGAGAAGGATAAGATGCTTTCACTTTAAAAGACTCACGTAGCTTCCAGAAACTTCTATATGAAGTGACTGTGTTTGAAAGCTATTGCACATGCAAGTCTTTTCATTTTACAATAGTTCCCTAACTTTTAGGAGCCCCCCCAGGCCAAGGAAGACAACATTTCTTTTTCACTAATCAAAGAAACAAAGCTATATGGCTGTAATGGTTACTCTTCTGTTCTTGGGATAATAAGCCATGACCAAAGCAACTAAGGAAGAAATAATTTATTTTAGTTATGGTTGCAAGAGGATAAGAGTCCATGGCGGCAGGGTAGAGGTATAGCAGGAAGCAGCAGGCATCAAACATGGTGGCTAGAATAGCAAGCTGAGAGCTCACATCTTGAACAGTAAGCACAAGGCAGAGAGAGCAAGCAGAAATGGTATAAATCTTTAAATTCTCAAAGCCTACCTGTATTAAGTTGCTTCCTCCAAAAGGGCTACACCTGCAAAGGCTCCCAAAACACAGCTACCAACTGAGAATCAAGTGTTCAAACAGATGAACCTATGGTACATTCTTACCCAAATGACCACTATAGTTGGTGTCAAAAGTCTGTGTAATACCCATCAGAATGGCTAAGATAAAAAAATTCAAGTGACACCACATGCTGGAGAGGATGTAGAGAAAGAGGAACACTCCTTCATTGCTGATGGGAATGCAAACTGGTACAACCACTTTAAATCTATCTGGCGATTTCTCAGAAAACTGGGAATAGGGCTTCCTCAAGACCCAGCTATTCCACTCCTTGGAATATACCCAGAAAATGCTGCACCACACAACAGGGACATACGCTCAACCATCTTCATAGCAACCTTATTCATAATAGCCAGAACCTGGGAACAGCCTAAATGTCCCTCAGTTGAAGAAATTGTGGTATATTTACACTATGGAATATTACTCAGCTATTAAAAAACAAGGAAATCCCAAAATTTGTGGACAAATGGATAGAACTAGAAACGATCATACTGAGTAAGTTAACCCAGAAGCAGAAAGACTCACATGATATATACTCACTTATAATTGGGCACTAGCCCAAGAGGCATGTCCCGTGAAAGTCTTCATTTACAAGGAGATTGGGATAGATTTGAGGGCATCCTACTGGGACTCTAGGTAGGAGAAATATAGGAGATGGGGAAATAGAAGGATCCAGAGGATCTTAGAAACCTACAAGAAGAACATTGTAACAGGTGCATGAGGGCCTGGGGTGTCTGCTCAAACTATTGCACTAACCAAGGACAATACAAGTAGTAAACATCGAACCCCTACTCTGATCTACCCAATGGACAGGACATTCTCCACAGTTATGTGGAGAGCAGAGACTCACTCTGACATGAACTCTGGAGCCCCATATTTTACCACTTCCCTTGGTGGAGAGCCCTGGTGGCACTCAAGGAAAGAATAGGCAGGCTACCACGATGAGACTTGATAGCCTGTGACCATAAAGTAGGGGAGGAGATTCCCCATAGGTCATGGACCTAGGGGAGGGGAATAGGCTGGGAGTGGGAGGGAGGGAGGAATGGGAGGATACACATGATAGGATAACAATTTAGTTGTAATGTGAATAAATTACTTAAAAAAATTCAAAAAATGTCTGTGTAATATAAATCAAGGGAAGTGCATGGACTATTAGGTTCTCACAACTACCTCTAGGACAAATGTACTTGCTAGGTCCTTTTAGTCTGCTGGCTTTTTGTTGTTTTGTTTTGTTTTCTTGTCAGTGTTCATCCCCCCGCCCCCAGGTTTCACATACTTTTGGAATTAAAGCTGCCAAGTGGCTATACTGGGTAAAGACAGCACATTTAATATTGTACTGGTACAATAGGACATTCACTGGTAGGAGAGTGAAAACAGATCATATTTTTCACCCTGCATCAAAGTGCATTAAAAAAAAAAACCTTCAAAACTGTAAATGTTGAAGCTATTAGAGAAAACCATGGGGAATCCAAATCAAGACATGGGCATCAGCCTACTGCATAGGGCTCCAATAGCACAATCAATCAATAGCACAAGAATTAACAAATGAAATTAATGTTCTGCACAGCATAGGAAGCAATCAACAGAACAAATATCTTAAAGAATTAAGGAATCTATGCTTGCTCTGCCTCAGAAGGGGTTTAACATCTAGGATATATAAAGAACTTCAAAAAAATAAACACAAACACACAAAAAATCTTACAGCCAACAAATGGGTTAATGACAAAAATCAGATGGTTCTTTAAAAAAACAAACAAACCAGAATAAGACAAAACAAAAAGAAAATAAAGAACCAAAGAAAGAGCACAAGGAATACAGAGAGAGAGAGAAAGAGAGAAATTCCACAAGACACAAAATCTGAAACCATAATATATAAGCAAAAAGACTTGTAAGGTTTAAAGAAAAAGTGCTCCAGAGAATTCTTAAAATGAGAAGTAGAAGTGGTCAATAAATGTTTTTAAAAAGCTTCAACATCCTTAGCCATCAGAGAGACTCAAATTAAAACTACTTTGATATTGGGTTTTTATTGTGGTCAAAATGAATCTCCGCAAGCAAAGAGATACCAAGGAACTTTGGCAAACATGTGGCAGTGAAGAGCCATTGTTCAGTGTCGGTGGGAGTATAATCCATTGCAGTCATTATAGGAACTGGCATGGAAATTTCCCCAAAATTAAAAATAGTATTATGTGTAAAAGCAACTTTTGTGGGAGTTTTGGTTTGTATGTAAAAATGTTTTTGTTTTAATTCCAGATGTGGGATACAGTGGCTGCTCCAGTTTGTCCACAGCTGATAATTGCCTCCTGGGAGGGCAGGTACTGTTTCTCAGCTGTCTTCTCCCATGTACAGGGGCATGATCTTTGTCAGTAAGGATAAAAGCCATCCCCAAAGAGAGACTGGGAGCTTCAAGAAAGAAGAAGGCTGCTGGTGCTTTCCCCCTGCTGCTCCTGGTTGCTGCTGATGCAGTTTGACAAGAAGTTGGAGATGTCCTGAAATGAGGATTGGATTTGCCCCCAGGGAACTCTAGGACCCTAACCAGCAGGAAGCAGCTAAGGAAAACTACACCCCCTCTCCCTACTAACCTTTTTTCTCCCTACCTGGGGTGTTGCAAGGGATTAGGATGGATTAGGGAGAAAGAGATATAAGGAACCCAAAATAAAAATAGTTGGTTAAAAATATGCCAGCAAGTAACTTTATTTCTCCTGGCTCAGCTGTGGTCTGCGAGGCTTACTGTCTTCTTTTGCTAACCTATGCCTAGTCCTGGAAGCTCCTAGCCTCCATATCCATATTCTAGGCTATCCAAGGCCTGGAATGTTTTCAGCCTCTGAGACTTAGTGCTTAATAAACTCATCCTTACTTGTTCTTTCTGAGCTCTGGGCTGGCTGGTTCAACTCAGCTGTTACAGCTCAAACTCTTCTCCCAGCTGACTTATTTAATCTGGCTTCTCTCTCCACTTGGAATTGCTCTGCTTGGTCTCAAACTAACTCAGCTATCAGCTCTAATCTTCTGGCTTCTCATTTTCTGTCTCATTTGGTCTTTATTGAGTTCTTTCTCTGCAACCCATCGCTCTATTACTGTCCTGGTAAAATCTTCCTCTGCTCTCTGAAAAAATGCCTCTTAAGTAGCTTCTCTTTCCTCTCTCTTCTCGTGAGAGTTGGGCATATCCCATTCTGTCAAATCTTCTCTGACTCATCACCTTTTCTGTTACTCAATTAGACATCATTTTTCAAACGTAGGTGTTTCTTTCTACAAACTAACTTTACCTTTGTTTGTGATTAAAGGCATGTATCACCATGCCTGGATCTAAGCTTTTCTTTACCTGATACTTGCTCAATGCCAGGCTGGCCTTGAACTCAGATCTGTTTGCCTCTGTCTCTTGGATTAAAGACATGTTTGTATTCCAGCCAGATCACAGAGACCTAGAAGGTCTTTGGATGTGATTTACTGCCAGCTGGATCACAAAGACCTAGAAGATCTTTGGATACGATCTCTTGATAGAACAGCCATGTTCTGAATTAACATTCTTCTACAACCTCCCCCTTTCTGTTTAAGCTAAAAAAAAAATGTACACAGTTTAAATTTTACAATAGAAAAAAATTATCAATCCCACAATCTTAACAGTCCAGATGTCCTTATGAAGATCCACTCAGCCATTGACACGATGATCCTCCATAACTGCAGTCCTGATCATCTGTCCTCCAGCGGCAGCCCGTTTCAGCATCACGGTTTTCCAGTGTGCCAGTCTGAGGAACAATCAGTCCCTCTTCAGCTGGTTGCTTAAGCTGTCTCCATGCAGGGGATCTGCTCTCTGCATCATCTGCATTGTTGTCTTTGTGCATCGCTTCCATGAGTCGTGACTTTATTTGGAAGCTCCTCCCCCCCCCCCCCCCACTCTCTTTTTCTGAGACAGGGTTTCTCTGTGTAGCCTTGGCTGTCCTGGACTCTCTTTGTAGACCAGGTGACCTCTAACTCACAGAGATCTGCCTCCCTCTGCCTGAGTGCTGAGATTAAAGGCATGTACCACCACACCCAATTTACAATCCAGTGTCTTTCAGCTAATCGTATTTTACCAGGACAGTAATAGAGAGATGGGTGAGAGAGAGAGAGAGAGAGAGAGAGAGAGAGAGAGAGAGAGAGAGAGAGAGAGAGAGAGAGAGAGAGAGCGCACTCAGGTGAAATCAGAGAAGTTAGAACATGAGAAGAGGCCAGAAGATTAGAGCAGCTTGCTGAGTTAGTTTGAGGCCAAGCAGAGCAATTCTGGGCAAAGAGAGAAGTCAGATGAAATAAACCAGCTTGGAGAAGAGTTTGAGGCAGAGCAGCTGAGCTGAACCAATCAGCCCAGAGCTCAGAACAAGAAAGGGTGAGCTTACTAAACAGTAAATCTCAGAGGCTGAAAACATTCTAGGCCTAGGATAGATTGTATGGAGGCCAGGAGCTTCCAGGACTAGGCCTAGGTTAGCAGAAGGGGGCAGTTTTCTTCCCAGACAATAATTGAACCAGGAAAATAAAAGTCACTTTTATAATTACTCTGCCTCAACACTCCTGATATGAGTCTAAGAACTCCATGTCCTACCAAAGAGATACTCACACATCCATGCTCATGGCTGCATTATTCCCAGTGGCAAGAAAAGAGAACTCTCTAAATGACCACGAACTAATCAGTGAATGGATACCAAAAATGTGGTGTAGACAAACAATAGAATTTTATTCCAGTTATAAAGAAAAATGACAAAATTGAAGATAAATAAATGGAATTAGAAAAAAATCATATTAAGG
Source organism: Acomys russatus (assembly GCF_903995435.1). Classification (NCBI taxonomy): domain Eukaryota; kingdom Metazoa; phylum Chordata; class Mammalia; order Rodentia; family Muridae; genus Acomys; species Acomys russatus. The sequence goes on along the minus strand of NC_067153.1, from coordinate 27,590,422 downwards.
AAGGTAATTAAGTCTCAGGAAGGCAACAGTTACTTATTCTCTGTCATAACTCTAGTTTATAATTTTTATGTTTTTGTCTGTAAATGAAAGTATAGGTTATAATATGAGAACAGGAACAACTAGAGTAGACATAGAGCCATTGAGGTGGGAGTCAGTCACGAGTGACTGGCAAGAGGATGAGAGCTGTGGGAGGGAGTTGAAAGGGTCCAAGGTAAGTTCAACTGTGTGTAAGAGAAGAGATGAAGCAGAGAATCAGCAAAACAAATTTTGTCTGAAAATGCCAGAATTAAACCAAATACACTATATGTGAATTAAATTTTATTTATTTATTTTTACACTTTAAAAAACATAGGCCCAATTAGGGCATGCATAAAAATAATCTATGCAGTCAACCATAACTTTTCATAGTTCTATGGGTTTCAATGAGAAACTCATTAAACATTTAAAACATTTATGTTGACATCATGATTAAGGAATGATAGGAGCAGACTGAGGAAGAGCCGGTGGAGCCAGCTGTCTGAAGAGGAATTACACATTCTCCATACTCCCTGAGGAGTTTGAAGGACACTTTCAGTGGATTAGCTCTAATTCTCTTCACTGCAACAGGTGGCAGTGTCTTGTTCAAAACAGCTGCTGAGAACAAGTATTGAGTAAGGAAAAAAACACAAGAAGAGTCAGAGGGAGCATAACAAGCCAGAGCCAAACAAAAGCCCAAAGGACGAATAACATGAAGTGTTAACACTAAATTTTTTTCTGTTAGTGTGGCGGCACCATTAACGTTTCTTCATTTACCTATGGTTACTTGTTTTGAGGATGCTGGCTTCAGTTAAGACCACATAAAGGACCCCAAATATTTGACAGTGAGGGTAAAATTCACGTACTTCTGTGTATTTCCTAGAGAAATGGCTTGAGCTGGAAGGTAGCATCTGGTCAAATATTTGAAGTGGATGGGAGTGATGGGTTGATATGAAGCCATTGGTGGCCACCAACAAGATTCTTATGGTCCCAGTAGATACTGGACATTTAAAGTAATGTGACAAGAAAAAGTAAGTGTGTGTGTGTGTGTGTGTGTGTGTGTGTGTGTGTGTGTGTGTGTGTGTTGAAGGGATCTATCCACTTTGAACTTGGTCCACTTACTTTTCTGTATATGAAGGATTTAGAATTTACACCTGGAATTTTGAAACATGTTATTCTTCCAGTTTGATATTAGCCTGCTTAATACACAATCATGAGAAAAAAGCAGAAAAGGGCAAACACTTAACTATTGATACTGGGTAGCCCATAATTTATGAAGGCTTCTTCAAGTCTGTGACCACAAATCTGATGTAAAATTTTACCAGGTTGGAGTAGCCAATGGTAATGTCTCCTTTTTTATATTCAAATATCAGAACCAACTCTGGATGATGGTAAGTGATGAATACAATCAGAGTTATGGACACATCATTGCCAAGCAGATCATGTGTTTATGAGTAGGAACATTTTGAGATTTCCCATCCTTGCTCATATACTTCTGCACTTCAATAAGTTATACGTGTGGGTAAGTATTAATAGGACTTAAACATGTATATTTTATTTTTATTTTTACTTAGAAAATCACACTGTCACCACAAAATATGTTGTTCTTTCCACATCATTCAAATGAGAATCATTGTTCACAGTTAATATATGACTTCAGTCCCAGTCTCTTTTTAAAAAGTAATCATTTATTCGATACATGGTTATAAATGGGCATTTTTAAAAAAACAACTTGAAGGAGATATTAGGGATTCATGTTAAGAAGTGAGAAGAAAGGAAAACTGAGGATCAATACCATTTTAATCAAAGGTTCTGATTCTTCCATCAGAGCTTTTCCTAAAAACCCCATGACCTTGGTTTCACAAGGAAATTAGAGATGTATTGTGATTTGCTTAACATTTCTCATGTGACTTTCCTGAAATTTAGTAAGTTTTAGTTACACCGTCCTTGACAATGAATTGATATGATCAAAGCTACAGACAAGGTGTTTGGATTCCTTCACAAATGTTCTCTTCATCACACTCTGAGCATTTGGTGGGTTTAAAATTCTCTTCTTTAAACTCAAGGGTACACTTTGTGATACTCATCTTATATGTTATTTGGTCTTAAAAACATCGTCCAAGGCTAAAGGGTCTTGGATAGGCCCAAGTCCCATTAATCTCATAAAAGCTAGGCTGCTTTGTACTGGTGTAGTTGCAGTACAAATCTTAGAAGCTGTGAAAGGAAGATGTTTTGTTTGCAACTTTCATTCCATGATTTCTAGTTGTGTGGCCATAAGCTGATAAGTTAAAAGGAGAAAATTGTTGTCTCTTAGCACAGAGTATCATTCGAAGAAGTCTGCCTGTGGTGACAACTGCGTAGCACTTTATATTGGTAGGAAGCAACAGATAAATTACTCACCTCAGACAGATCAGATCTCTGACTGAACTCCTCCACAGTTTTAGGAGAAACTACACTTACCATAGGGAACACGTGGGCAGCTGCAGAGGACACTAAAGAGCAGTAAAGTCTCTTGGAGGTTCTGTAAGGTAGTGGTCTTGGCATTTGGCTTCAGGTTTAGCCTTGGAAATAAGAAGAGATGAAAAGATAGGACTCTGGTTGAAAAGAAGATGGAGGTAATCCAAAGCCTTTTCCACTGTTTTCCAAAGACCTATAGACAATCATCAGGCTCGTCATAATTGTATTTGAACTTCCAGCATCCAAGCATTTATTGAATAATTAATACATACAGGAAGCCATATAAATGCTACTTAACAACAGTATGACAAAGGAAGACTTGTAGCAACTGTTTGTCAAATGAGCCCATGACTTTTGGTGGCTGGTGGCTTATGTGTGCTATATGGGCAAGTCATGAAATCATATTTTATCTTCTTCTGTTCTCCATTCTTCCCTTCAGTTTTAAGCCTGCCTCTGCCTCCCAAGTGCTGGGATTAAAGGCGTGCGCCACCACCGCCCAGCTCCTAGAATTCTTGATTTGAAACAAATCTAGGTAGCCATTTGACACTGATCATTTAAAAAAAGTTCTTTGTGCTTGTTTTAGGCAACCATACCTGACAGTCATTGGCTTGTCATGTCCAATTCCTCAGTGACTAATGTTATATTATGGAATGAGTTGTTTTGCTTGTTCTATGAGTATTTATGTATTCATGTAAACTTATTCATATCTATACAGAGATGATTCACCTAGATCAGTTACAACCACAGACACACCACTCAAGCATATTTTCCAACTTAAGATGTACATAGCCCAGCTCTAAGAAAAGAACAGAGTGCTGTTCAAGGGATTGAAAGCTATTAGAACCAGCTGCCCGACTGCTTGTAAGAGGGTAATAGACGACTTTCATGGATTAGCCATTTGATTATCTGTATTAATGTGACCCAGAGTAGTCACTACTACATCCTGCTACACAAAGCCTGAGCTTGACATGCCAAAGCTCAGGCTCAAGCTTGCATCTGTCTCCTCCAGCCTCCAGTTGGTACAGTTTTTCAGAGCAAAGCCACACTTAGAGAACTATTGGTTGTTAGCTAAACACAACTGAATCAGGAATCAAATTGTAAGCCTAAACAGGTTTTTATTTTCTCCCTGGCTGTATTCACAACGACTAAAACTAACAGAAAATCAGAGTTTCAATATATGAAATCTCATTAATAGCTCTAATAATTCTTTGGGATATGCTAGGCTTATTGAAGAAAACTTTAAAAACGTCCGATAAAGACGCTAAAGTATAGCTCCCCACAGTTGATGGCTTTTGACAAAGTTAGTCCAGGATGGCCAAAGCTACACAGAGAAACCTAGTCTCAAAAAAACCAAAACCAAACCAAAACAAACCAAACCAAACAAACAAACCAACAAACAAACAAAAAAGAGTTCTAGGATTAAGACTCTAAGTTTCAAGTTGTGTCCAAGTTAAAAACTGTGTTCTAAGCTAGGTATTTCTTTATAGAATGCCTTTGCGATCCATCGACTTTAAAAAAAAATTCATACTTTTTCAACTTCATGTAAAGTTACTTCTGATTTTTCACTATGACGGGTTAAGTGTGATGGGGCTTCCCCACTTAGTAGACAATTAGAAAATTCTGCGAGACATATGAGGTGACAGTCTCTAGACACTCAACAGTAGGCAGTGCAGGAATCTGATCTTCAAACCAAATAAAATAAACTTCCTGTCTTCTGGAGGCACATTCTAAAGTGCAGAGGATGGAGATGAGGTCTGAACCAGTCACAGGAGAGGGCAGACTGGAACTTTATGTGAGATGTTTGTAATCTGAGAGGTAAAGTAGTAGAAGATAGGAGGTGCGTGGAGATAACACTGTAACAATGGCATAGAGACCCCTTTTGAGTTTTAACACTCAAAGCTGGGCCAACAAGACCCAAACAAAAAGAATCTGAAGAGTACCCAGAGTGCAGACAGGGTAGGAAGATGTGTGAGTTCTGGTCATCCACAGTGAAAAGTTCTTGTTGAAGCTCCAAGGTGCTCAGTGTAGACAATAGGCAGTTAGAGCCCACAAGAATAACAAACTGTCTCTGGACTCAAGGACATGCTTATCCTGCCCTAGCAAAACTTGTCAAAGCAGCCGTGAAGAGCTCAGTTTTATTTACAAGTGACTTCAGTGTTTGCCACAATCCCACAGAGTCTTAAAGAAAAAGTATTTAAATGTCATCATTCAACACAATTTCCAGGATCTAGTAAAAAACACAAAACAAAGAACAAAAACAAGCAACAGACAGACAGACAGACAGACAAAAACAAGACTGTGGAGATAGAAATGTCAACCTAACCAAAGTGACACAACTGTCACTAGAAACATAAGCCACCTGGCAGAGAAGGATCTTAAAAAAAAAAGATTATGAACACCTTGAAGATTTAAGGAACCAAAACCTAGTGAAAGAAGTGAAAGATATAAAAATAGAATAATATATGAAAGATGAACATTTACTAAAGGAGATTGATAGATGATTAACACAAAGATGGAAATGAGCATTAAACCATTGCAATAGAAATAATGCAACTTGAGAGGAAGGGTTGAACATGAACTTACATTCCCAGGGACAACATAAGATATTGACTTGAGTGTAATTTGAGGGTTGTTGTAAGTAGATAGAGAAAGAAAAGTAAAAATTTTTTTAAGAAGTAATTTTGCAAGTTTGATGAAAACTGCAAATCTACATATCCAAGATGTTGAGCAGAACCCCAAGCAACATGGACACAAAGAAAACCTTTCCTAGTCAGGCAATAAAAATCATGATAAACAGAAAAATCTTAAAAGTAAAATCCTTAAAAAGAGTTTAAAAATCCAAACAAACAAACACACCCGATAACAGCAACAAAACCTCAAGGGCTAGAGACGTGGCTTTGCACATAAGAACACTTATTGCTTTTGCAGATGACCTGGGTTTGGTTCTCAAGACCTTCATGGTGGTTCATGACCATCTGTAACTCCAATTACAGAGCATCAGATGCCTTCTTCTGGTTTCAACAGGCACAAGGTACCTATGTGCAATGCATACACATGTACATGCAAGCAAAACACTCACATACATAAAGAGTAGATATAAAAATAAACAAAAAAATCAAAACAAAATCGTATTGAATACAGACTTAAAGACAAGAAGCATCTGTAGACTTCTATCTGAACAAGATGCATGTGAAGATACAATTGAATGGCATCTTCAAGTGCTAAATGAGAAAAGATCAATGGTCCTAGGATTCTATATTCCCCGAGAATAGCTATGAGCTGTGATATTTAGGCTATATTGGCAATACAAAGTCATATTTTTCCTAGTTTAAATTTTCCCCACAGACAATGTAGCTGCCCGCTATACCTCAGTATACTATTGTCAATATCCCATGGTTGGCATACTTCCACTTCTGAGAGTTCTCATTTCTTATATTAAAAATGAAAGCTATCGTTACAGTTGGAAAACACTCTTTATGGTCCTTTCTCATGCAGGAAATTCTCAACGCTTTCCGTGTTTCAATGTAATCTTGGCCACAATAATGGAAGTAAAATTTTCCTCTTTTTATTTTTACTAATAAAGAAACTGAGGTGACACAACTGGAAGAATCTGAACTAGGTCTTTATTTAGACAATCTAGCTCCAGAAAAAGCATGTGTGCGTGCGTGTGTGTGTGTGTGTGTGTGTGTGTGTGTGTGTGCGCGCGCACGCGCGCGCACGCGCGCGTGCGTGCTACATGTGTGTGCATACCTTTGGAGGCCAGATTTGGTCATCAGATCTCCCAGACTTTGAGTAATAGTTTTGTGAGCTGACTGATATGGATTATGGGACCCTCTTCAAGAATACTTAATCACTGACCTAGCTCCCCAGCCCCAGAGCCTGCTTTCGCATTGTCTCTTGATAGCAAGACTGAAAACTCAAGCTTTTAGACACTCTGTTGGGAGAGGCCAGCTCAGCATCCAGCCCATGCCAGATAATCAGAATCCAAGAATAGCTCTCATATTTCCTGTTGATAATGATGTTTTTCACTTGAAAATCTGAAATCATACACAGAACACTGGACTTCGCAAATGCATACAACCAGTCAGAGGCAGAAAGAAATTAACATTTGTCTTGTCTGCCCTAAGATAAAACTAAGAAAGAAAAAGCATGAAAACTACAGGAGAAAGGAAACAAACCAAAACCAAAAAACCAAATAGAGATATTTTGTCCAAATGAGAACATGCTTTTTCCTTGAATGGCCTAAAGGCTCATTTTCACCTGGAACTGTTGTATAAAATGGTTGTTAGTATTTACTATTAATATATGTAATTACTACTACAGAAGTCATTATTTAATCTGCAATCATATCAATAAAATCACAAAGACACTTGTTAGATTTTTAATATGCCTTAAACACTGCAACTGGGTAGAAACTAACCCCATAAGCTATCTAATTATCTCCCAGCTCCACATCCCATGCCACTTGTTTTAATTATTTCTATCTAGGGCTACTTCTCATCCAAAGTCCCATAAATGCTTGCACATGTTTTTCCTCTGGGCTGTTTCTCTCCATTTGATCTGCAGAGCAAGCTCCTCCCTGCCACGTGGTTCCTCTTTAGGCTAACCCATGACAACTCTGTCTTCTTCCTTCTCCTCTCCTGTCTCTTTCCTCCATCATGTGATTCTTCTCTCCCCCAAGCCCGCAAACAATAGCTCTGCCTACCTCTCTTCTGGCCTGACTAGGTGTAGGTATTTTTTTTATTGGCCAATCAGGAATAATTTAGAGGCAAGGTTACACAGCATCACTTTGGTTATGTGAGGATTTGCTTGTAGAACTACTGTTCTTGGGGGGCATGCAATTAATATTTACGTACATGGTGGCTCTAGATCAACCACCACATGGAGTTTCCCCTAGGAGCTCCCACAAACTCTCATAAGGAATGTAGCCTAAAAACACACCCCCTACCCAATCCAAGCCCTGTGTTCACAGAAAACAAATGGCATTTAGTATTCTAAGACTATGGATAGATTGCAGCTTTCTCCTTAATGTTTTATTCATATGTTTTTATAAATATTTAAGTCATGGTATAATTTATACAAAGCATAAAAATTTTAAACCTGTTATTCAATGAGTTCTTATAAAGCTGTGTATATAGCCCGGCTTCTGAAACCTGCACAGATAAACTATTATCCAGTATTTCAGGTGATTCTTTTGCAGCTCTTGAAAACAAAACTTTTCATGCAAGGTCATATGATTTTGTTTATTATGAACTCAGGTTCATTTTACCTATTTGAACTTAACTTGAATGGAGTTTGGGATCTGACATTTAAAAGCAACATAAAAATTTATCTGTATTATGTGGATAAGTTGCATTTTTTCATTTTTTGATTAATTAAACCTCATGCATCGCAGTCAAGAGCTGTACCATTGAGCTTTATCCCAGCCAGTTGTCTTTTTATTTATTTATTTATTTTCAGTTGTCATTTTAAAATTAATAAGTACTATTTTATATTGGTGACTATGTGGTAGTAATTTTTTCATGTTTTAATTTTGCTGCTAATTTTATGGGGTTCTAGCTAGTTATGAATAAAGCATATATAGAACTATAGTATATCTTATTTAATGTGCATAAGAATTTACATTGATTAGATTCATACCTACTCAGATTAACTTGATTATCATATATATGTTATATACGTATGTATTGTATATATCATATATATTCATTCTACACATATGAGGATGACTAAGTAATGCAAAGTGTTTGAAGGGAGTCCTGCCAGGTTTCAGTCCATCACAGTATGTGAGGATTTTTATTGCTGTATATTCTCAGCAGCATTTGGCTTGGTTACCATGGCTTCTGAATAATCTGTGTTTTGCAAATAGCCTTATTACCATAGCAAGTGTCAAATTACATGTAACTCATTAATTAGTAGAAGATAATTTCTTGTAGCTTGCAAAATTTCCATTGATAATAATTCTCAAGAGATGTAGGCATCTTATTCTTTTAAAACTTCGGTATTATTAAAATATGATTTACACAACTAAAACTCACCAATGTTAAGCAGAACCCTTATGAAGTTTTAATAATTATACATAATTATATAATTTCTACAGTGATCACAATATGAGGCATTCTTCTCTCTCTCTCAAAGCTCCCTTATGTCTTTTTAAAGTCCTCCTCTGATCTCCTTCTTGACGATTAACTGATCTATTTTGTGCTTTCATCTGCTTTGACAAAATAACATTGTAGGAGATAAGTACGAACATTTATTTATCAAAATGATCTTGATATTTAGTCATACTATTGTTTAAATCAGTGTTTTGTTTTGTTTTGTTATTGCTGAGTTACGTCTCCATTAGTCATTTAGATTGTGGTCAGAATTTAACTCTTCCCAACCTGTGGGTAAACACGCGTGTGTGTGTGTGTGTGTGTGTGTGTGTGTGCGCGCGCGCGCGCGAACTAATGTTTTCATATAACTTATATAAAGACCCAGGAAAAATCATATGTGGACTTATGGTTAGTGCCTGCATATTGCTGGACTATGTGCGGTTTCTTCAGAAATTGCCACTGTTTCCATTTGTACTACTGAAAGAGTTGAGACCTTTCCAAATGCACACCAATAACTGCTGTTAATACCCTCAACTATGGTTAGTCTAATGTGTGTGGTATGGAGTTGAATGGTGTTAGTTTTCATTTTATTAAACACAAGTTAACAATATCTTTTTCTATTTCTATCATCTATCTATCATCATCATCTATTATCTACCTATCATCTATCTATTGACCATCAATCCTCTGTCTACATACACACACACACACACACACACACACACACACACACACACACACACCACATTATTTATCTTCTGTTCCTGTGTTATAAGAAGAGGCTGTGGTGTCTGAGATGTAGCTAGGGTGTTAGTGCTCTTGCCTAGCATGCACTAGGCCCTGGGAGCTATCTCTAGAAGTGTAAAACAGCCTGAGGTGGCACATATAATTCTAGCCCTGGGAAGGTAGAGGCAAAAGCATCAAAAGTTCAATGTCATCCTTAGCTACAACATCCAGTCTGAGGCAAGGCTGGGGTACATGAGATCTTGTTTAAAAACAACAACAACAACAACAACAAATTAGTTATGCATTTTAAATGTGGGCAACACATTCTGAAGATTTCATCCCATCTATTTGATCTCCTTCCTATTTTGTTAGTGGTGGTAGGCTTTGTCTGCTTTTGTTTTCTTTGGGATGCTTGTCAGTTCATTTTGGAAGGCATTACTCTAGTTCAAGTTAAAAAAGGACCCCCCAAATGACTACAAGTTGTAAGGATCTTTTTTCATTCATTCATTAATTTATTTACTTAACATCTTGTTTGGAACTTCCCTTCCTTCCTCTCCTTCCAGTCCTTCCCTCTCACCTCTCCTCCCTTCCCACTATGCCCCCTCCCTTTCTTCTCAGAGAATGGGAGAACTCCCATGGATAGCATCCCACCTATCAAGTAAGACTGGGAGTCCAGTGAGGGGAAAGGAATCCAAAGGCTGGCAACAGAGTCAGAGGCAGCTACTGATCCTGCAGTTAGAGGTCTCACATGAGGACCAAGTTGTATATCTTTTACATATGTGTTTGAGGCTTAGATCAATCTCATGGATGCTCTCTGGTTGGTGGTTCAGTCTCTGTGTACCTATATGGGTCAAAGTTAGTTGATTTTATAGGTTTTCTTTTGGTGTCCTTGACCCTTCTGGATCCTACAATTCTTCCTCCCCCCTCTTCTATGGTTTCCCAAGCTTCACCTAATGTTTGACGGTGGGTTTCTGCATCTGTTTCCATCAGCTGCTGGGTGAAGCCACTCAGATGACTGTTCCACTAGCCTTCTGTCTGCAAGTATAGCAGAATATTATTAATAATAGTGTCAGGGGTGGGCTCTCTCTCTTTCTCTCATGGCATGGGATTCACATTGGGTTGGTCATTGGTTGGCTGGTGGGCTCTCTCTTTCATGGCATGGGATTCAAGTTGGGTTGGTAATTGGTTGGCTGGGTTGAAGGTTTTGTGGGTGGGTTGGTGTCCCCTCCATTCACTAGAAGTCCTGTTTGGCTCCACATCCCCTGCTGCTAGTAAGGGTTTGAAAGGACAGATAGTAAATTCTGCTCATTGAAAAAGAATCCTACTTAAGCTTCAGAGAGCCACAAACACTTGGAACTGACAAACCTTCAGCCAACATCACTTTAGGAGGTCCAATCTCTATCAGGAACTGGATATATTCTTGTGAGGATCATACTCTAGCTGACTGAATCACTTCTCCATATTCTGGAAGTTCAACTACAGTGTGGTCACAGGCAAATTTCTTCTTAAGTGCCTTGACTAGATTTTCTTTTTATTTATTTATTTATTTATTTATTTATTTATTTATTTGTTTGTTTATTTATTTTTTATTAATTTATTCTTGTTACATCTCAATGTTTATCCCATCCCTTGTATCCTCCCATTCCTCCCCCCCCCCATTTTCCCATTATTCCCCTCCCCTATTTTCTTTTAGCTTTTCTGTTTCCTTCCTTCCTCTTTCTATCTTTCTTTCCTTCCCTCTTTCTTTTTTGTTGTTTGTTTTGTTTGGGTTGTTTTTAATGAAAATGATCAATGATCCCTTGTACAATAGAAATGTTTTTCTATGTTGAATTCGGTTATGGGTGTGATTCTCAGTGCCAGCGGGAAGCAGACCATCTCCCTCACTAGCATTAGCCAATGAGTCCAAAGTGTGGAAGACCTGGATGACAGGCACAGAATAAAACTCCCCTTCCTCAGTGGAAACCACTTGGAGAAGGCGCCTGCAGAAGGGGAGAGCTCAAGGCATTGGGAAGGGAGAGAACTCAAGAGGTGTGGGAAGTGAGATGGGGATCTGTCTTTTCAAGTTTTAAAGTATCTTCTAAAAAGTAGAGGTTAAATTTCTATTTTATTATTAATTTATTTATTTATTCACTTTTCATCCCATCCATAGCCCCTTCCCTCCTCTCCTTTCAGTCCCACCCTCCCTTGCCCCATTTCCATCCCCCATTCTTCAGAAAAGGGGAGCCCCTCTATCTACCTACACCAGCTCATCAAGTCACATTAGGACTGAGTTTGTCCTGTTTTCCCATCAGGGGGAAGTGATCAAAAAGCAGGCAACAGAGTCCATGTCATCTTTAAGTCTTCAGTTTTGGTAGGAAATAGTATAAATAATGGAGTCTTTAAATATTGATTTTGTTACCCACAACTTGGCTAAACTCACTCATAACTTTTAATCTTTTCTTTTCTTTTCTTTACATGAAGAAACATTATGTTCTGGCAATAAACAGAATTTTACTTCTTTGTAAATTTGGTGTTTTGCTTGAGCTATCACTATGAGTGAACGTCAAATGGTGCAGAAAGAAGGCGTTTTGGTTATGTTCTAGTCTTACAAGCATAGCTATTGATCTTGACCCTGAAGGATGATATTAGATACAGGGCTTTGTTTTTTGTTTTGTTGTGTTTTAGTTTTTTGTTTTTTGAGACAGCATTTCTCTGCATAACCCGAGGTGCCCTGAAACTTGTTCTGTAGAACAGGACAGCCTCAAGCACAGAGAGCCTCAAACCTCCTGAGTGATGAAACTAAAGTGGCCCACCACCACACTGGCATTTTTGTAGATTAAAAACAAAACAAACCAAACAAAACAAAGTGTGAGTGCTGGAGAGATAGCTAAGCGGTTAAGAGCCCATATTGCTCTTCGAGATGATCTGAGTATGGTTATCAACACCCCCCTTAGATGGCTCACTTGTTGTATTTTCATAGAAATACTCCTGTTATTTTATTAGTCAACACTGGAAGATAGAAGGACACCCGTCTTGTCTTGACTTTTCCCTTTAAATTTGATGGTTTTAGGGTCATGTTCTAAATTTTTCCTTTATGATGATGGTGTTTATGCACAAGGTGCTGGCATGGGAGATAGGAAAGATAAGGCTACTATGTTGGCTGTGGCTGTGCTCACCTTCCCCAAGTCTATTAGCTTCCCAGTCACTCTGCCCTTTAGGACACCGGGCAAGGCTGACATGTTGGAAGGCCTAAAGACCTAGCCAAGCCTTCTTGATTTCCTTTAGCCTTATCCACACTTCTATAAATAGCGTCTCCACCTAAATATTTCAGTATGTCAGTCTTGTGATACAATCAATGGGCTTAAATATCAGGTCTTATTTAAGAGTTAAGACATGTTAACACATACAGAATTATCTACAGCTTTTCATTAAAAAAAAACCAAAAGCCTTCAAAGGCAATCTGATCTTGAGGTCAGGTGGGCTCTCCAAAATGCCACTTGATAACTTTGCCTTTCTACTCAAGCACATATTTGTTTTTCAAAGGTTGTGTTAAAGTTGGTTCCACTTTCCAACTCTTACACCATTAAAACAAAGAAAGTCAAGAAGCTGACCTAATTGGCATATTATTTAACATTTCTTTGTCTCTGTTTCCTCCATAGTAAATAGAAAGTATTATTAGTGAAGATTTTGGGACATTTGTGGTATCTATGATAGAAAGAATGTGGTGTGTAGTTTTTTGCTATATACATTATTTTAATAAAAAAACTTGAGGGGGTTTTGGTATCTGAGTCTTCTTTGACTTTGATCTAGTTATATTATTTGGCTATCATTTTGCTAAACTATTTCAATAAGACAGCATGTTTTCCCTTCTAATTTTAAGATATGCCTTCATCAACCTGTGATTTCTCTACTTGGAGGTAATAGAAAGTGTTAATTTCATAGTCCATATTAAGGCAAGCTTCCACTGTGTTTGGGGAAAGTTTTGTTTGAGCACTTTGATTAAAAGAGAAGAGTAATTATTACAGACTATCTAGTCTTCTTATTTGATTACATAAGCCAGCTCTAGGGGTTGCTGTTGGCTCCAGGTCCACCCTGCCTAAGTATAAAGTTCTACTTTCTTTTATATTTTTTTCCCAGTGATTGTCTTCAGAAATATTTTAACCCTCATATTAGGGTTGCAAACATGTTCATATTTGAGTTTCTTTTTCATTTTAGCTCTACATTATTTAGAGGCAGTAGAAATAAAGACAAAGTCACGGGGGAAACAGCATGCCCCAGAAGCTGGGGAAACGACTTACAATTTATAAAGTGATACTGATGTCTGGAAAGGACTTTGAGAGAATGACATTCAGAATCCCTACATACCTACAAAGGTGGAACTTAAGACATATTCATATTTTAACATTATTTGTATGTGTTTGTGTGTGTCTGTGTGTCCCATGCATCAAAGAACATATATGTTCAGTACATGAAGAAGATAATATATATATGTAAAATATTTGTTTTTTAAGCACTTATAATTTTTCCTAAAATGTATATAGATATTTAATTCTTTAACAATTTGTAAATGTAGTCATGCTGTGCCTGCTGTTTTTCTGGTTTAGGTTTTGTGTGCTGGTTTACCTTTCTGTCCTTTTCTCTTCATGTTCTTTTTGTTAAGCATGCATATAATGTGTTTTGATCAAACCCACCTCCCCGTTACCAACACCCCAATCCTGTAATCCCTTCCTTATTCCAATGGCACTTTTACCTACCAACTTAATGTGATCTCTCTCTCTCTTTCTCTCTCTCTCTCTCTCCATTTCTCCATCTCTCTCTCTCTCTCTCTCTCTCTCTCTCTCTCTCTCTCTCTCTCTGTGTGTGTGTGTGTGTGTGTGTGTGTGTGTGAGAGAGAGAGAGAGAGAGAGAGAGAGAGAGAGAGAGAGAGAGAGAGAGAGTTTAAATCCACTGCGTACACTTGCTGCTGCCTGTATGTACACAGGGTAGAACCACTTACTGATGCATGGGTAGTTTTTCAGGGCCCACATGTCTAAAGATAACTTTTCTTCACTGACAGCATCCATCAACTGCTAGCAGCTTCTGAGCCTGTTGGCAGCCTCAGGACTGGGGCTGGGACAGCCACTACCTCTGGATCCTAGAATCTTTTCATCTTCTCTCCCATCATGATCCCTGAGTCTTTTTGGGAGGGTATGTATGACATAGATGTCCCTTTTAGGCATGAGCACTCTACAGTCTTTTGTTTTCTGCAGTATCATAGTCTTTAGTTGTGAGTTATGAGTGTGAGAAGACAAAAGGCTGGAAAAAATCCTAATCTAGCTATCTATGAGTTGGGAATGAAATTATTTGCTGAGAGTGACACAATGGCAGTTTGGGATTCAAGATGTGAATGTAGTTCACAAAACTTGATAAAGAGAAGAGATGGGCAGCATAGACATCTCGCCCAGGCTATCACTTTCTTAACTACACAGCATTCCATTTCACAGGTGCAGACAACCTTACCAACCGTGCCTTGCTATTGGAGTACCAGACTGGATTGGCTGCGACATTATTAGTTTTTGCCATGGTTAGTGTTGAAAATCTATTAAAGTGTGTGTCAAGGGGCTATTATGCATAACATGAAGAATCCTGTGGTGAGTAGGGAATAGTTACTAGGAAAACAAGCTTTATTCTAGTAGAGTGAATGACATTCCTCACTCTAAAACAAGGAGGAATGTGGTAAAAAAAAAAAATGATGGAACTGCCACCAGAAGTCTACTTATCACTCAAAAACCAAAACTCAGGAGACAAGAGGAAATCAGGTTTATGTAATAAGCATTTCCTAAGAAAATGTCTGTCAGGGCTATTCTGCCCTTTCAAAAACAATCTCAGGGAACTGAGGT
Organism: Acomys russatus; assembly: GCF_903995435.1. Classification (NCBI taxonomy): domain Eukaryota; kingdom Metazoa; phylum Chordata; class Mammalia; order Rodentia; family Muridae; genus Acomys; species Acomys russatus. The sequence goes on along the minus strand of NC_067153.1, from coordinate 27,575,271 downwards.
GCACAAAATGGCTCTTAGCAGGGAGAGGGAGTGTTGGAGCAATGGGCAGAGGGCTGGCTATTGTTAGCAAAACAAGAGTCTAGAAGAATAAGAGAGTCATTCTGGTTCTGAAAACCCTCTAGAGGTTCATAGACAAGAGATCATCTGAGGAAGACAATAAAAAACATGTCTAGTTGAAAGGAAAGATTTTACAGAAGCACATTCCATGGAGAAACCAGCCATTCAGATTTTGTTTGGTAATGTGAAATTTCATAGGCTGCTTTTCATTAAGTGTTCTATGAAATGGAGAGATTGAATGAAGCTGGGCAGAGAATGTTGCTACGGTATCTAAACAAAGGAGTCATATCTTTACATTTTAGCCATCAAAAAGCATAGGTCCTTGAAGGGAGAGTGAAGACATGCTGGGTATTCAGTGATATAACGTGGCAAGCCATGTCAGCAGTCACTAAGAACCAGCCCTTGGCTTGGACTCATCATACAGACACAATGAGTCCGTAGTGCGTGAACAGAACTGAGAGGTGAAATATGACAACTGCAATGATAAACTGTTGGCTACAGTAGCTAAGAAATATTGCCCCCAACACAACTTTTTACTCTCTTAAAGGTTAGAACTGGACATGCCAAGTTGTGTCAATCTGTCTAAAACCGTTTATTTTTGTTACTAAGACAAAATACCCACAGCAGTAATTTTTAAATTATAGAGACCCAGTTGCTTATGGCTCTGGAAGCTGAACTGCAAAGCAGCACTGTTTCAGCATTTCTGAGGCATCTAGAAAAGCCTCCTTGCTGCATTATAACATGAAGGAGGCAAGAAACAAGAAGGAAGCAAGAAACAACCATAAATAATCAAGGCTCTTTCCTTCTGATAAACTCATTCTAATAAATGCCATTATGGGGCCCCACCCTCTTAGCCTCATCCAATCCTAATTAGTTCTCAAAAGACCCACTTCCAAATATCATCGATATAACAGATTAGCAGGTTATCTTTTTTCTATTTTTTTTCAAAGTGCAAGCTGATTATCACATTCCTTATTTTTGGAGATCTTTTGACCTTGGAATACTTACCACTCTTGATAGTGCATGTGGATGCTAACTGTTTTTTGAGAAGTTGGTATCAGGAACCTTGATAATGGAGTTCACCATTCTTTTCATGACTAAGTATGGGCTAATGATGAAGGGATAGTATGATTAGGCTGTGACTCAGCCAAAATTTCACTAACATGTATGCCTGAATTTTGGTAAAACATAGCTTGCCTCGAAATGGCTCTTTTTCTGACTTACACTTAACATTTCCAATGGCTTTCAAGAGCATTTCCCCCAAATTCTGTCAGTAAATAGACTAGAACCCTATCTTGAGGTTTGCAGAATTACCTTTGTGTCTGCATTCCTTAGGAGACCAAACCCTTCCCCGAATTTAGCCTATGGAGCTTCAGGAAGAATGGATGCTCACTTTGGGATACATATTTGCAGCAAGGTAATTGGCAGTTCCGTTTTCTGTGTATTTGGAGACTTTATTATTTCTTAGTGAAGAGATATTTTGGTTTGACCTTCTGTTTGACTTTTCTTTCTCTTAAGTCAGCTAGTAGGATGAAGTATAAGAAGCCCCTTTGCTTGGTGCCAACGTCTGAAAAGACACTATCTACCCTTTCTCCTAACAAAAGGGAGAGCAAACTAATGATGGCGAGACAGAAGCTTGCCAGGCAGCAATTTGGGGAGCTGAAAATTATGTCACACTTTTATAAAGCTATAACTGCTCTGGCCATAAAAATCTCACATCACTTTAGGCCCTTCATCTCCTCTGTTATGGCTAAATATATGCCTGTTGTTAGACCCAATCAGCGTCCCGAAAGGATATATTTTGTACCTCTTTCCCTAGCTCCCCAATCAGAGAAGACTAGACCTCACCTCCACCTGGCATTTGTTCCTATGGAAACCCAACAGGGGACAAAAAGGAAAGTCCAAAACTGTGCCTCTTTCAGGGGCAACATCCATTAGGCCTGGATATGTGTCTGTGGGTTCCTCCTCATGATGATTTTAAAGTAATAAACCTAACTTTTCACCAGGTTTGATTTGTGCTTTTACAAAGTAATAAGAGAAAAAAAAATTCTTAAGGAAATTGTCACCTGTGGTCTATTCTTCGGTAAAGGTAGATTTCAAGGTCACTCACTGGGTGATGTGGCACTCTCACACTGCGATCACTTTTGAGCTGACATCAACTGGCTTGACATTGCGAAGTTCTAGAGGCTGATTGCAGCTTGCCTGATTTATTCCTTCCAAAAAAGTTTCTCGGTCTGTTCCTTAGAACTGTGTCATGTGGAAATGAAGCAGCACTGTGTAGGGGGTATCATGTATGGCAAAAAAAAAAAAAAAAAAAAAAAAAAAGTAAAGAAAAGAAGGTGATTAACGTCTAGGTCTACTATTTCCCTGGCTTCTGGGAGATTTTATACACACATGTAGAAACTCATGATACACACACCAATTACATACTCACATGTAGCAATACACACAGTGTGCCCCCCACATACGATATAAAACCATAGTCACACTATGTATCCACATCTATCAGTACCATACACACACGCAACACACACATAAAACACACATAACACACACATATCGCACACATAACACAGTCTCACACATATAATATATATGTGTATGTATGTATGTATGTATGTATGTATGTTTACATATACACCCCTCACACCCCACAGAAATATAGAAACACACCAATACATACACAAGCACAAAATCAAGCCTCTCTTTTTGTTTTTGTTTTTATTTTAGACAGGGTCGCGCTTTATAGTCCTGGCTCTCCTGCAGCTCACTTTATAGACCAGTCTGGCTTCAGACTCGCTGAGATCTTTTTTGCCTATGCCCCGTCCCCAGTGCTGGGAGTAAAAGCATGTAGCGCCATGTCCAGCCCACAAACCACAGCTTAACAGAAACACTTTTCAAAGAGATCCTGCATGATTTATGGGAAGAGCTAACTTTTATCAATATTTTTAATATATGTAATTTTAAAAGCAGTTCAGTTTTACAATTCATGTGTGTGCATTTGTACATCTGGGTGGACCTATTCCATATGAAATTTATAAGAATTGGATTATAACATCACGAAATTTTGTCTACCTATTAAAATTGTGAACCAGCATATTTTGCTATATTGATACTAAAGTGTCTTTGCCAGTCTTTTGGGTGGGAAATATTTAATCATTATTTATTCTATTAGTTCTGCTTTTTAGTTAATATAGACCATCATTAGTTCATTTAACCACATTTTTTTTCATTTGGTATTTAATGATACCACTTTACCACTATATAATACTATAGTTAATGTATTAGAATAATTTTAATGTACATTCTTTTTAGAATTGTAAATTGGAATTATTTGATTAAAAGGCAAGTGATACCTTTTTATTCATACAATTATTATAATTATCATGATTATGGCACTGAACATCATAGACAGAAGGTTAAGCACTTTATATAATCATCCTGATCCAAGCCTACTCTCCTGATGTATGTTTGACAGTTTTTGTTTTTTTATTATTAAATATTTTTAAATTTTCTAATATTTGTAAAATTTAATATTAAACTAATATTTAATAATGAAAAAAGCAAGTGATACATAATCTAGATTACCAAACTGACTTACAAAACGATCACTCCAGGTGAGCACACATACCCTAGAGGTAAACGAGATGACCCTTCCTCTCATCTTCTTGCTGTTTAGGCACTGTCAGTCTTAATTCTTACCCACCCCACAGTTGGGCAGGGAGCAGCAAATGGTGATACCTTATTTTGATTTGGGATTTCTGATACCAGTTTTAAGGCTCTTAGGACTTTTGTTTTGAGAAATAAAGTAAAACCAGAACTTATATTCTCCTAAAATAAGGAAAGTTATGATGACATCTGGTACCCATGGCATATTTGGAAACAATCTGAAATCAACAGCCTTGATTAGAACATTACTGCAGTTGTTTGTGTATTTAGGAAAACTTTTTTCCCCACATGGAGTCCTGCTGTGTATAATTGCATGCAGTCACAGCAGGAGACAGACAATCTACAGAGATAACTTTTGAAGCCAAGTTTGAAAAGTGTCCCTCCTGATCCCTATCGCTTTGCTTTCATGTGGTAATTGTTTTATAATTTTCTACACATGGCTTGAATGTGGTGTTGATAGATGGTGATAGGAGCCACCATCTCCTCCCACACCTATTACAGAACTAAGTTTGGGGGAAAATGATGAGAGAAGGTTTTTCTGAGTTGTCACAATTTAACAAACTGACATCTATTCGTTTGATTATTGATTCCTTTCTCTCATTGAAAAAAATCTTTGTAGGTGCACAGTTGAGATAGAAGGCTTCTGTAACAATCCCTACCCCCACCCCTCATCACCCCAGCAGTAACAGTCTAGACAGAATGCCATCGCAGAGAACCCTTAAAAATTACGGTAAGTGTGGTGTAGCTCTGCACAACTGATGGCTTCTGGCAGGACTGGCAGGATGAGGAAGGACTCACTAACCTTTAAGGGCTGGCCATTTGGAGTTTGACCATGCTCCAGTGAGTATATGGGCAATACAAATAGAACTTTCTTTCTTTCTTTCTTTCTTTGGAGGGGGGAGGTCACAAGAATGTGTGTGCGGTGCAGACCAGGGAGAACTGGGAAGTGAGTGTGCTCAGGGTTCATGATGTGAAATTTCTAAATAATCCATTAAATTTAAATATAAATTTTTGGGTATAAGGACCACACAAAATCTGGACAGTGGAATGCAACAACAACAACAGCAACAACAACAACAACAACACACTACATTATTGGAAGGAGGTCCATTTTAACAGTGTTGATTCAGTGCAGCCTAGAATACTTTTCTCCAGGTATTCTCTTTTATGGGCTTCAATTTTGTGACCTGAAAAATAAAAGAGATGTTTTAGGAAATGTTTATAGATCTATTCTCAGTACAGTGTTTTAACTAACTAATTAACTATAACTAAGCTAGCTAACTAGTGTGTATGTGTGTGTGTGTGTGTGTGTGTGTGTGTGTGTGTGTGTGATGCATGTGGTAGTCAGGGGACCACTTCTGTGGACTCCATTCTTTCCCTCTTAGTGGGTTCAGGGCATCTCACTCAGGCTGGCAAGCTGATGCCTTTACCATCTCCATCTCTCTGGTCCCAAGGTCAGTGTTTAATTCTATGTTTTCCTTATGGGAGGAGGCAACCTAAAACATTTCAGTAGATGTAAACAAAATAACTTCAGGTGTAACATTTCCACTGCATATCTATGAATAACAGAAGATACTGGGCAGAGCGATCATGCCATAGACTGACCAGCTATTGTTCCATAATTTTAATTTAGAAGAGAGCAGAACAAAGGTCCTGAATATGCATGTTGACTCTTGGTACTTTAGAGACACTTATTTCATGTCTTAGGTTTCTAAGGTTTTTGAATGTGACTTGAGTTGTAGCTTTGTATTAAAGTTCACTCTAGGTTTGCATATTTAATATCTCTTTCCTAACCAGAAAGTAGAAGTGTCTGTGGTAGTGAATATTTGCTTCAGCTTGGCAAATATTATATTCCCCTTCTCAGTTTCTGCAGGAAATATTTCCTGACTCCTTGAGATTCTGATAGGGTTGTAAATCATAGTGTCTTTTCATTTACCTGCTTTTCTCACTCAAATTCCCCCAGGGAAAGGCAAAGAAGTTAGGTAGCTGGTTGGTTCATTCTGAGACTTTTATACTTTAGCTTTAGGGAAGCTTTAGTTTTTGTTCTTGAGTTGAAAATTTAGGACTACCAGATGAGAGTGCAGCTTGGTGGAGGAGCACACCCTCAGTGAAAGGGCATATAGACAGTGGAAGGGCACTGGCTCAGTAGAAGGTGGGCTGTTCAGCATTAGCATGTACAATGAGCTAAGTTCAACCCACAGCAGAAAATAGAACAGTGAAAGCTTACAGAATGGACCTCGCCAAAGACTGTTGTTTCCAATACATAGCAACAGCAAGTATGCGATAAGTGGGGAAAAAGTATATACTTAATTCCCCAGACGCTCAAGGTTTCGAATCTGTCTCCCTCTTTCCACTCCTTGCTTTCCAGTCTCTGCATCTTCTTCTGCTATGATGTATAGTTTTGATGTCTCAAGCTGTACGGGATATAAATGGGCTGGGGAACTTACGAGGCAAGATGTAATAATTACCTTTCCATAGCAACGAGAAGCATCCCTAAGAAAACAGCTTAGAGAAGGATTTGTTTCGTCTGCCAGTTTCAGGAATTTCAGACCATAGATTGTTGCTCTCTGTTGACTTTGAGTCCATGGCAGAAAGGACATCGTGGCAAGTGGCAACAGAAGCGTGTAGTGAGGAATCCATTCACCCTGTCTTGCACATGAACTAGAAAGAAAGGTCGTGCATAGGGGCAAGGTATAGCCTCCAGAGTCAAACCTCCACGTACTCACTCCTCCAGCTAGCCTTCACCTCCTATGATGATTACAACTTTCTGTAATAATCCTATTAGCTGGAACACAAGAGCCTGTGAGGGAATTTTATATTTTCACTATAAAAAGTCACCTTATGACCAAAGGATTGTTCAAAGTGGAGAATAGTTTACTGCCGCCAAATGAACTAGGCTGCTTATGTGTTGCGGTTACCACGCTCCCTTGCGATTCCGGGCAGAAGCTTAGATTATATTACTGACTATGCATACAGCTTCTTCATTAGCTAGGGGAGAAGTCATAAAAGCCACCTGTAGGCTGAGTCTTTAATCTTCCCTCTCTGCCTTTCTCAGTCATTTATTCCCTTGTATGCTGGTGGAATACAGGTGGCTCCGATGGGCTTCAAATGACACCAGGACAGAGAGACAGAGGCCTAGGGGATAGAAATAGAGTGAAAGAGGGAGGAAGGGTGGGAACGGGAAGACACAAGGGAGGTGATAGCAACTGGGATGTAATCTGAATAAATTATAATAAAAAATATAAAAAAAGAAAGAAAGAATATGAGTCTCTGTATGAGTCACTTCATGGGGTAAAATTACAATGTCATGGTGTCTCTCAGTTCTTATCTTTTTGTTGAAAAGAATTTAGTCAAGAGACACAGATAGTTTAAGCATAAATTTAATTAGCATAGCAAATAAAGTTTCCAGAGGCTATATGGGCTGTCCCAAAGGGAGAGGAGGAGGCAACCCAGAGGATCCTAATGGTAGATTTTAACAAAGCTCATACGACTGTTGATGGGGTTTGAGTCATATTCACTGGATAAGATGATACCCATCCTTCCCAAACTATAGTGGGCTGGATTTTTCTCTTTCAGCCAATTTCTTTCCATGATTCTCTAGAAAATCAAGGGATGATCAAAACCACGAAGTAAATGATATTATGATAAAGTCAAGGACTTTTGAGATTCCGGACCCTTCATTAGTGGACGTGTAGGAGCATGACCAGTGCCTTCCTTTTTAATGTAGTGGGGATGATCTCTCTGCAGCTTAAAGGAGGCTGAGCCACAATGAAGCATCTTGAATGTCAGAAAACATAGCTACCAAGACACTGCTGCAGTTTAGTTGCTTCATAGTTATCTACTTTTTAGACCCTGTCAAAGTCCAGGATGAGTCCCGTGACTTTCAGTTAAGACATTCTGTTATTGAAAGATTAACACATTCTGTTTTTTTTTAATTAAGGGATATTATACACACACATATCCTAACACACACATACTAACACATATGCACACACACATACTAACACACATACACATACATACATACACACACACACACACACACACACACGTTAACTCATACATACTTACACACACACCAAGATTCTACAATTACTTGTTAGGCTGCACAGACAGAAACTATCTTGGCCATGCCTTTTCCTAGTCACACTATTAAAATCTATCTTCTCCCCAGTAAGGAGATTGTTAGGGTTTATTTTTTTCTTTTTAAAATTTGCTTATTCTTCTTTCATGTGTTGATTTACTTATATAACATCTACCAATGTTACTCTTCACTAAAATCCTTTATATAAATCTGTCAGGGACAGAAAGGAACTTTTACAGAATGGACAATGATCCTATCTCAGTGTCATTTGGTCATTTGAATTAATTTTTAGGATGTGTTTACAGAGTCAAGACAAAGCAGTAGAACAGAGGTTTGGGAACAGCAACTATTTATTTCACTTTGTTCATATGTTGTTCTGTCAAGCTATGTAGTTCTGACTTTCCAGGAACCATATAGCCAGGGATGACTGTAAACTCAGAGTAATTTTTCCTGACTCAGCCTACATTTAGGATTACAGGTATAAGCTGTGCTATGTGTACTTTGTAGCCATCTCAACTCCACTTAGTCAATGCCCTTCTTTACTTGTCTTCTGTTTTGTTATGTATGATGCCTGCAGTGGCTCCATTAGTCTTCTCAAAGAGAACTTCCATGGTCTATGAGATGCTTCTGGAAGCTTCATTGACTTTTTTTTTTTTTTTTTTTTTTTTTTTTTGTCTTCTCCCTACAGCAATAGGCTGGATGTTCTTTTGAATAGCAGGCATTATTTATTGCACAGGTCTTTCAATGTCATTGCCCACAGAAAGAAGTATAACTCCAAGGGCATGCTCTACTCTGGATGCCAGACACAACTCCCATTAGCAGTAACGAGTCCTACGTGTACAACTGTTCCTTTTCCTGGACCACTGCTCCATCGCTGCATAGAAAGCAGCCTCTGCCATCCATCACATCACCATCCACTCTTGCTCACTTACTCTTTTCTTTAAATAACCTTCCAAATAAGAAAGTGGAAACATTCCAGTGTTTATCTCTGACTAATAGGTTCTCTTTAATAATAGCTACCAGGTCTTCCAAAGCTGATAGACGAGTTCGCTCTCTCTGGATGAAGGTCGGTGTTAAGGAGCTCAGTTTCACCAGAAAGTCAGATCAGCCACTAAGCAGAATGGATTGTAATAGTTTGAGGTTCAGGAACTCTGATTCCTTTGGATCCAAGACAATACCTAGCACCCAGTTAGGCAAGCAGTAGCCATAGCCATAACTATAGCCAGTACAAGCTTTGATGTTCATATTTACTCATGCTCAGAGAAAGCCCTCAAATATTTTTGCACTGAGATATCTGGTGGGTAGTATTCTAAACTTTGGGAAGTCTTTCACTTGTAAGTTTCAGAAAAATACAACATACTTATTTTCTCAGTCTTCTCTGCAGCTAAATTAAAGCCCATTGTTCTCTGTTCCTGAAAGTCTGAGATCTACACAACATACTTTATATCGGATACGGTAGAACACTGGAGGTGATTTTGCTCCTCAGGGAAGATGAACAATGTCTGAAGATGTTTTCGTTTGTCCTTATCAGAAGGAGGGATTGACATAGGATGAGCAGGCACAAGATACACTGCCCAACACCCTGCAATGCTCTGCTAGGCCCGGCCACAAAGGATTAGCTTGCTTATGTAAGAAAAATGAAAACAGAGAAAGTTTCTCATTAAGTAACTTTTTAAAAACAGATTATCATTTAATCCTGTTTTGTAGGAAAAAGACTTGAATGAATTTAAATAAAATACCTCTGAATAAACACTAAAAGCCTGAGAAAAAAAGATTCATGTCAGGTTTGTGTTAGATTTTTATAGTCCCTTTAAAAATAATTTTTATATAACTATATTATCTCTTCCTTCCCCTTTCTCCATCCAAAATCTTCCATATACCCCTTATTACTCTCTTTCAAAATTAATTATGGCCTCTTTTATCAGTAATTGTGGGGACATGTGCATGCATGTACATGCGCGTGTATATGCATGCATGCATGTGTACACACACACACACACAAATGTCTTGGTTCCACATGTCAGAGAAAACATATCTTTCTGAATCTAGATTATTATGCTTAACATGATTTTCCAGTTCCACTCATTTTCCTACACATGTCATGATGTCCTCCTTTGTGCATTTGCATCACGTTTTCTTTATCCACTCAGGTGTTGAGAGCTTTCTAGGCTAGACTCTAAGTCTTAGCAGCACCTGGATATGCCTGTTGAATGCTTCATCACCCAACATAGCTGATGATGTTTCTATTCATTCAATCTTTGATTCTACCATGTTTCTTATCAAAGTTCACTCCAAAGGTACCCCTGAAAGCACCTTTAAAATAACAACTTACCTACAACTATTATGGGACAGCACTCAAATGTTATTACAGCCACCTCAACATTTCTTAGTCAAAGTAAAGAAATGTGCAGGGAAAGCAGCCTGTTAGGGGTTAAATCCGACCTTGGGGATGGGAAGAATCTTTCCCTAAGAAAAAACAGACTCTGTTGTTTGAAATTTCCACCACAGGAACATAGCTTTCAGGGCTTAATTAGTCCTGCTCCTGCCAAAATAGAGAGCTTTCTCAAGTGGAAAGGAGAAAAAGCTTTGCTTGTTAGCACCCACCTATGTCTGCAGAGTACTGTTGTGATCCACATGTCCAGGCATAGCTGAGTCTATTGAAATTCTGAAGGTGAGTAATGTCTGATAGAATGCTGTGCCACAGAATTTGTTTTATTATCTAAATTTTGCAAACTTTAATATGCCTCCCAAGAAGTTGTCTTTTTTTTTTATATTAAGTATCACAAGGAAATGAAAAAGAAACAAAAACTACACAGAGGGGGGAATATCATCTTTCCAAATTATTTCAAAGCTGTAGTATGTGAATTTGAATTAACAAGTGAATCTATTTCAGTATAAATTATGTTTAGAGAAAAATGTGTTTCTCCTTGTCCAACTGAACAAATATCTATATTATTGTGAAATAGCAACACATTATTAGCTAGAGAGAATGCCTATATTTAACTACTGTGAACTTGCATAAGAGTCCAATAAATAAAGAATGAAACAATGAAGCATGATTAGAGGCCTGGTTGTATATACAGTAGAAGTCATATGCCATGCCTAAGCCTGGAGAGCAAAGACACCACCCAGGGCCTCACTTTAAGCAATTGTTTTCTGTGGATGAAATGTTCATGGGCCATCAAAATTCTTATGCTGATGTCACTTGATGTCAGGGGTTAGTATTAATTGCATCAGTGAAGGCTTCTCATTGTGACATTTTTATAGGTGCATATATTATTTTGATTATGCTTACCTTTCCTTACTGTTCCTCAATTCCCAACTTTCACCCCTCTCCCTTCCATCTTAACAGTCTTCCTCATAGTTCCTCCCATTTTATTTTTTTGTTCGCTCTGATTACCACTTTGAAGGAGAGGAAAAGCAAATGAACAACAGCAAAACTAAACTAATCCAACCAAATAAACAGACAAACAAAAATGGAAAGAAAAAGGAAAGAACCCAAGAAAAGACACAAGAAACAGACACAAATGCAGAGACCCACTCATTGGCACACTCAGGAATCTCATGAAAATGCTAAACTAGAAGCCATAATATATACACGAATGACCTGCAAGTTAAAAAGAAAGAAAAAAAAAATATATATATATATATGTATGTATATGTGCGTGTAACTTTAAACTTAAAGTTAAAATAAAATTTAACGAAAGAAAAATAAAAAGGTCTGACATGACATTATGAGACAAAGAACCTTCAAAGATGCCCTTGAGTTCATTTTTTTATTGGCCATCTACTCTTGGACATGTGGTCTACCATAAAGAGTTGTGGTGTCTCCAGTGAGACTCCCTTGGAGAAAACGAAATTTTCATTTGTAAGTGCTTATCAGTTGGGGATAGCTTCTGGATTGGAGATTGGGCACATGTCTACTTCTCTTTTGAGATCCAAGACCCCATGTGGTACAGACCCATGCAGGCCATATGCACGCTGCCTTAGTCTCTGTAGTTCATAATGTGTGCTGATCCTGTTGACTTAGAGAGCCTTGTTTTCTTAGTGTCCTCCATCGTCTCTGGCTCTTACCTCTGCAGACAGCTACTTGGTTAAGAGTGAGATCCACTATTCTCTCCACCCTCTCAGTACTGTGACTGTCTGGCTCCAACCTCTTTATGCCTCCTGGGAGCTGCCACAGTCTCTCTGAGTTTATATGTGAGTATCGCTGGGTATATTAACTACCCTCCAGGGTAGGCCCCATTTTCAGTGGTAAATGACCAACAGAAAATGAACTCAGTAGTATTTTTGTGGACTTTCTGTGATTAATTTTGTTTTGTTTATGTATATTTTTTTCTTCCTTTTGCTTGTTTTGATTTCATGTTTATGTTTTTGTGAAATTTTTTGTCTCTTGTTTTAAAAGTTTTAATTTCTTCTTTATTTTCACACACACATACACACACACACACACACAGAGAGAGAGAGAGAGAGAGAGAGAGAGAGAGAGAGAGAGAGAGAGAGAGAGAGAGGGAGGGAGGGAGGGAGGAAGGGAGGGAGAGAGAGAATGTTGTCGGGTGGGTGATTGGAGAACAGCTGGGGGCCAGGGAAACACGATCAAATATATTGTATATATTATATGAAAATTTTTAATAAAAGAATCAAATTGGGCTGGGCATAGTGGCGCATGCTTTTAATCCCAGCACTCGGGAGGCAGAGGCAGGTGGACTGCTGTGATATCGAGGCCAGCCTTATCTACAAAGCGAGTCCAGAACAGCCAAGGCTACACAGAGAAACCCTGCATTGAAAAACCAAAACCAAAACCAAAACCAAAAAATCAAATTGGATGAAGGCTCGGTATCTTTGGAAATAATAATTAAAACTCAGCAAGTTAACCAGCCCAATGGATGGTCTTTAAAGACACTGAGTCTGCAGCCATCTCTGACTCATGGAATCACTGCAGACAGCTGCAGTGGGGCTCCCCCCTGCAGAGGCTGCTGTGTGCAGAAACATCAGAACAAATCTGTTTGTGTTAGAGGCTGTCAACCCCTTACAATGTTTGATGACATGAAAGGTTGACTAGAAGACCCAAAGATCAAGTTTGAAGTATTCAGATGAGAACACTGCGCAGAGCAGGCTCGTACTCAGGATTGCCGTGCTGATAGTTTCCGATCTGCTGAGAAGTTTGTAGAGGCCACTTGTCAGAAGTACAAAGACACAGACCTGAAAATATTTTAAAAGGAAGGTTACTTTGGGAAAAGTGAAGAAAGCAAGCTAGGTGGCAGCTAAATTCAGAGCTAAACAAGGACAAGAAGGAAAACGTGTCAGGAAGTGCTGAAAATTCACATTTGAAAAGGAAGATTCTCCCTCACAATTGCCTTGTAACATGAGACTGTATTAGAACAAACTTGCAAAATTCATACTGTAAACATTACAAATAAATGAAGAACCATGTACATAAATAATAATGAAAACCCTTGGAGAACACAGTAATAGATGAGAGGAAAGTTCAGTACACTATGAACTGCCTTACTAGGTGAGGTAGGTAGGGGACACAAGAAATTGGCTGGTTCAAATGTTCAGTTCAGAAAACTGGGTAGGAAAATGGCCACCAGTTCATGTGTAGTGACCATTAATATCTTGAAAGTTCAACTTATATGTATCATATTAGTTTAAAGACCACATTGAATTGGATAACACAGCAAGTGGCTGATAGCTTTTTGCTTACTTTTGGATAAGCTGTGATCTTCAAAAATATCCTTAATTGTCTGATTATTTAACTAAAAGTTGCATCCCAATGAAACTCCAAAATCATTTAAAGTCATAGTCAGAGTTATTTTTCTTATGCTCTCAGGACTCATTTTTTTTTCTCTTGCTCCGCAGGGTGAGTGATAAGACAGGTGAGATAGTGTCTATTTTAAGCAGTTGTCACTCTAAAGCAGGTCACTCCCTCCCTTGGTTTGTGCTCAAGTGATAGCAAATAGGGTCACAGTGATCACTAGCTCAGAAGGTTATCAATATAGGTTTGTGGAAAGAACGACCTTAGCTCCAGCTTCCAAGCTGATTCCTCCATATTCTGTCACAGCCCCAGCATCATAGCTGCACACCTTATGCTTCAGGTTAGCTTCAGTCTTCATGGACACAGATGCTAGCATTTGCTCATGATTCAGCAAAAGCCATGAGGTGATCATGACACAAGGCTGCTGAAAGTAGATGTTATCTTGAAATAATACATTTCTCTATTCTGTGAACTACAGTCCCATCCACTAGGCAACTCACTATGCAGACAACCTGCCCTCTAAATACCAGGCTTTGCAGAAGGCAGAACTGGCTTTCCTAGGGCACCAGGTGGATTATTTTGCAATGTATTTAATATATCATTCTTCACACTGGGTTGTGTACCAGATAACCGGAAGTTAACTTAAACTCTTCTACTTAAGGCAACTTAAGGTCTCTCTCCTCTCACCCATCTTTAATCTCTTTAGGAATCAATTGATCAGTAGTGTCTTGTCACGTCAACCACTTTTTAAAAAATATCATATATATATATTTTTTTGAGGAGAAGCTTCAAGTATTTTTCTACTTACAGCTTAAAAATGATTGTGAAAAGGACATCATCTTATCACTCTAAACTATTGCAAGAGATGGAGACAATCACTGCTACTTAAATCCAGTGGGAGACCTTATTACTGGCCACAAAATCAGTGTATTCTTGCCAACCATACTCAGAGAAAAGCAGCTGCAGTGGCTTCATTGGGTTTACAAGGCTCTACTTTGAATAATCAAATAAATTACTTATTTTACTCCTTAAGCCAGTCATGTAGGTATCTTGCCAAGTACAGACTTGATTGTTTTTTCTTTGTCCTAATAGAGAACATTACTGTGGTCCAAGATGCTTAAAGAGAAATGAGATTCTCATCTTAAACTAGCAAAGTCCTTCTTACAACTTTTAAAGGCTAAACCAGGCAAGGTGGTGCACACCTTCCATCTCAGCACTTGGGAGGCAGAGGCACCATTCTCTTTGTGAGTCCAAGGCTAGCCTGGTCTACATAGTGAGTTTCAGGACAGCCAGAACTACATCTCAAAGCAAAGTAAAACAAAACATCAAAACAAAAAATAAAAAAGTCCAAGGAGAGACTTGGCTATATAGAAAAATTCCATGATTCCATGTTAACTTAGGCTACATAATATCCTGTTGCCAAAAAAGAAAAAAAAAAATAGAGACTGAATGGTTTGAACTTCATTCCTACCTCTATTATGGGGGAATTGTAATCTGTCAGAATTCTAGTTTTCATCATACTGTGAATATTAAAAT
Source organism: Acomys russatus (assembly GCF_903995435.1). Classification (NCBI taxonomy): domain Eukaryota; kingdom Metazoa; phylum Chordata; class Mammalia; order Rodentia; family Muridae; genus Acomys; species Acomys russatus. The sequence goes on along the minus strand of NC_067153.1, from coordinate 27,560,167 downwards.
AATATACAAGCATCTTATTGAGTGACTAATAGCTTCTCCCATTCTTTCCCTGGGTCAAGGACTGTGTCACTCAGTGAGGATGGTCATGTATTGACCAGTCAGCTGACTACTCAGGGTTTTTTGTAGTAAACAGTCTACCCAGCAGTGGTTATTCAGCTCAGTTGTAACCAGCGATAGGTAAGTCTAAGTGTGATGAGAGAGGCGTCCATGAAATGGGAGACATCAAGCATTCCTGCCTTCAGCATGATTGAGAAGCAGTTATCACCTTAGGAAGTTCAAATCATCTCCAACCACTACGGGGGTAAAAGTCCTGTGCTAGGATGGTGGACCGGAAGATGGAGAAAGTGTGGCCCCTGGCTACATTATCAAGTATACATTTTGTAGTAGACAGAAAACAAGTTATAACTTATTCGGAGAAAATAATTCATTACCACGCATAGAAAACTATATTTTCAATTAGCACCTAACTATTTCCCTATCAAGTAGTCATCTGGTATTACTAGGTGAAAGATTACCTTGGGAGAATGATTGAATGCTAGAATAGGGTGTAGAGCAACCATAAATATTTCATAGAGTCAATACTCAGACCAACATATGTTTCACTTGGATGCCCTTGCCATTAGGGATTTGTTGCATTTCTATATTGCCCGAAATGCCAAGAGTTCAGCAAAATGATAAAGAAAACAGTGTGGACTGAGGGATTCAATAGGCTTGCTCTAATTTGCACGAAAAACTCCCATCTTTCAGTACGGTCTAGTTCTGTAAGGACACATGTGCCTTTCCCTAAAACCAAAGGTTCTCATCAGCTGACTTTTCTCTCTGTAGATGTGAGAATTGAGCTGAGTGACAGCTGAAATAAATTTTGGTGGTATTGGCCTTGGATGCCCTGATGAAAGGCACGTCCCAGCAGTCCTTGGCTCAGTCCCAGGAAACGCACACTTGTGGCCTTAGAAGCATGACACTGAAGAAGCACTTAGGGGATCTGCCAAATGCACATGCTGCAGGAATAAGCCTGCCTCAGATAGCCTTGCTTGGCTCTGTGACTGCGGCCCTTTTAAGGGATCAGGAGCAAAGGCAGCAAATTCCATGCTAATCCACCCTTTAAGATCAGAAACATTGGTATTTGCTATTAGCTAATAAGATCCTGTGAGTCAAAAATGGGTCACAGTTATTGCCTCGCCTCTCCTGCTGGCCAGAAACACACTGGGCATGATAGCCAATAAGATTAGACTAGCTCAGATCCAGATAGCTCACAATCTTAATTATATACATTTATAAAGCAATGTGTTCACTTGAAACCGAGTCTGGGTGTCTTCTGGAGTGTTCCCTTCAGATATGAAATGTTTGGGAAAATCACCTATTTCCACTTACATACTCGGCTGCCTATTTCCATAACAATGAAGAGAGTTTCATTTAGGTATTAAGGGTTGTAATTTTTTACTCAAAGAAATGTCATATGCTTAGGGTTATAAAAGTGAAATAGTAATGAAAAATGGAAATACAAAAGCGAAGTTCCCCTTATCTCACAGTGAGACTCCTTAGAGAATGTCACAGCCAATATCTTGAGTACTTGCTCAAAAGTCTTGTGTGAACTACAAGTACGTTGAGTTGAATTGTACTGCTCCAAAAGGTGTGCTGAAGTCTGACTCCTTGCACCTTAGAACATAACCTTGCACAGGAATAAGTTATCTTCAGAGATAATCAAGGTAGGAGATATTAGGAGTGATGAACCCCATCCAATAATGTCCTCATACAGAAGGACAATTTAGAGCATTGGGTCAAATGCACATAAAAAGGGCAGCATGTGAAAATGAAGGTGGCGAATGAGATGGTGTTTCTACTAGTTAAGGGAAGTAACAGATTGCCAGCAAACCATCAGAAGGAAGGAAAGGATATCAAATATATGCCTTCCTGCAGCCCTCAGAAAGAAACATACCGTGGTCACCTTGATTTTCAGTTTCAAAAATCAGGAATGACATGACAATAAGTTAATAAACTCCAGTTTCTTGTCACCCAGTTGTCTTCTTGTTATAGAAGCCCTATTGAGTGAACATACATATAGATATTGACATTGTTATACAGATGTAAGTAGACACCTAGTGTTTTCTTATTTGCCATGAGCCATCATTTATTCTGCATTCTCTTTCTACTTGTCTTCTTTTAATCACCTTGTGACTATTTTCCAGTATAATCATAGCTGAAATTTCAACACTGGCTGGGAAAGATTCTAATTGCACAGACTTGGAAGGCAGAAAGATCACAGATTTACGGCTTGTCTTCAATGAGTTCAAGGTAAACCTGGGGAGCTTCTAGTGTGACTTCTTCCAAAATTAAGAGCATACAAAATAAAGGATATAAAGGACAAAGATATAGTTCAGTGGTAGAGCATTTTCCTAGCATTAATGAGGGCATAGGTTCCATATAGTTCAGTGGTAGAGCATTTGCCTAGCATTAATGAGGGTATAGGTTCCATATAGTTCAGTGGTAGAGCATTTGCCTAGCATTAATGAGGGTATAGGTTCCATATAGTTCAGTGGTAGAGCATTTGCCTAGCATAAATGAGGCTATAGGTTCCATCACCAGGATCAAAATTTAAGAAAACTTCAACAACAACAAAAAATTTAGCATTTTAATTAACTTTATAGGATTTCCCACAGTTGTTAATGAATGTACCCTTGACTTTGAATATATAACATATTACTATTTTGTAGACACCTGGATATTTCTAAGCGGAGGTAATGTTTGTAGGGATAGAGAGACAATGATAAGGAAATCATGGGTAGCCCTGTGCTTGACACCGAAGAGATCCCAGGAAAGGGCATGGCGAGGATGAGATGCTCCATTCATGATATAAAAACTGATTAAAAACTGAGGCCAGCTCTTCTTAAATAGGCAGGAAGATGTAAATATCCAACCCTTCAGAGGTTGACTGATTATAGCTTTGTGATTATCAGATTCTCTTTTCTCTAGATATACAACCGATAACTTTCTCCGTGCTCACCAGTTTCCTATGCAAACATTTCCACTGGGCAAGCTTGTTATGATGGAAAATCTCACCACCACATCCTCCATGCTAAGTCCCATGCCTGGCCTATAGTCTGCACTCATTAAAGAGAGTAAACATTTTATATAGTCAGCAGACATTTCTGCATGCCCACTGTGAGTTGGGAATCATGTTGCAGCATTTTCGTATACTAAAAGAATTAACATTTCTCAAAATAATACATAGGCACTCCGACATATTCATCAATTTGTAATGCAGCAGGTTGATATGAACTAAGGCCCTTACAGCTCCTCATCCCATGCAAGGTCTAGTTTTTAAATGTAGAAACTCAATGTTCAGTGCTTGTCTAAAATCTTCAGGTACTTGGAACATCTCCAAGAAATAATCTTTTAGATATTTTCTTATTCATCATTAGTTTAGTTATTTCTTCAAGCTTTCTTTCACTTGATTTTTTTTTCTTTAACTCTTACTTGATAAAGATGTCCTGTTAATGATGCAAGGCAATTGAGAGCAATGACATCTTTCAAGGCCCAATCGTGCATGATTTAAGGACCTAAGATGCTGAACGTTCATGGGCAAACAAGATTGATCTGTGGCTACGAGTTTGTTGTCTTCCACAAGTGTAGATTAACAACATGGACTGTTGTGGGAGTGTGCAAAGCAGAAGCAGACTTTGCTAAGAATTACTACAGAAAAGTGAGGTGAGAATTTGGGCCAGTGAGATGGTTCAGAATGTAAAGGCTTTTGCCTCCAAGCCCGATGACTTAATTTTTACCATGAGCCCACATGGTAGAAAGACAGAACCAATTCTCACAAGTTGTCCTCTGATTTTGAAACACACACACCACACACATACACACACATACACACACACACTAATATAAAAGAAAGTAAACATAGAAACATGAGAAATTAATGAAAAGTGAAACCTAAACTCTAAACTCCCTTCTCTAGGGCAATGGCAGAAATCAGGAAGAGACTGAGGTAATTTCTATTGAGGCTAGTGCTCTCTGTACTATAATGAGCTGAGCCAATGGGAGCTTACATTTTTTTTACCTGTCACTTTGGTCCACCCAGGAATATGATCATGTACTGTTTATGTACCAACCACCTAGTAAAGGTCGAATGCTCCTGTCTGTCCATCTCTGATTTGTGCTTTGTTAGACTTTGGCTGTCTGCTAGGCGCTAGTCAGTAGCCGATACTGCTACCTCTCCTCTTGAAGGTGTCTCCCTAGTTGTGAATTAGCCTCTCACCTTTACAGGTCCAGGTTTTATCTTTACTGTGGCACAGAGCTAACTTTGTCAAAGCTGCCAAGACATAGCTGGGGGCTAGTTTCTCATCTGTGGAGATCTAGGATGGTTTTCTACATGGAAGCGGGTTGATGGCAGGCCTCCTTACTTACAGTTAAGTTTGTTGCAATCAGCTTCATTAAAAGTGAGGATGTGTGAAAGGACAATAGTGTGCTATATACACATATCTCAACGGCTTTGGGGTAGCAGGGTACAGCTTGCCTGCTTCTGTTTAGCATGGTTATCTCATGGTCGGTTTATAGGTCCTTTGATTCATCTTCCTCTGTGCTCCAGACTCTGCCATTTTAACTCTTATCTTCCTTTCTACCCCCAGAATCTTTTCTTATCACATCATTTGGCTTACAGTTTTCTTTGCAGGTGCTTTCCCTTTATTACCTGAAGAGAGCTACCCTTTGCTCATTTCCACACTGTCAGAGGCTTTGCCTCCTGTTGAAGGAGGGCTTTCTTATAGGAAGTTTTAAGGGAATCACACAGTACTTTCTCACTCACTACCAAGACAGTTTCTAAGGCAAGTCAATTTGGGAGGCTGGATGCTAAATCCCACATGCACTCTTCCTTCTCAACAAACAAATCCAAGTTCTTGTGCCTAAGAGCTACAGCATCGGAGAGATTCTAGGAACACTAATCAATGACAGACAAGTGTGATGTGGATTTTGGAGCAGGATATTAAATGTAGTGTTTTTATTTGTCTGTTTGTTTTTTCAATTAGGAAGGGAAGGTTTCTTTGAGTATGTCTGAATTTTGCTTCACTCACTTCCACCCTGTGTGTCCATCAGAGCTGGAGCATCTATTTAAACTATTTGACTCCTTGCACAATTATCAAGATATGAGATAAGCAATGAGCTGTCCTGTGCAGCAGGTGGCCCTGCAGTTGTAGTGGTAACTGGACATGGACTGAGTCACCACATTTTGCTATATTTGTTGTGGCTTTGTAGGAAGAGTGCCCAGTAAAGTTTTCTACTTACAGGACCCAATCCACGCATTGTAGTTACTTTCAGGGTCTCCAGAGAGTGAAATCCAGTGGAGTCTTTATTTTTTAAATTTAATTTTATTTAATTTATTCAGATTACAACTCAATTGTTATCCCCTCACTTGTATCCTCCTGTTCGTCCCTCCCTTCTGCACTCACTGTATTCCCCTCCCCTATGACTGTCACCGAGGGAGACCTTCTTCCCCACTATATGGTCATAGGCTATCAAGTCTCATCTTGGTAGCCTGCTTATTCTTTCTTTGAATGCCACCAGGCCTCCCCACTCAGAGGAGGTGGTCAAATATGGGAGACCAGAATTCATGTCAGAGTCAGTCCCCACTCTCCACATAACTGTGGAGAATGTCCTATCCATTGGATAGATCAGGGTAAGGGTTCAATGTTTATTACTTGTATTGTCCTTGGTTAATGCAATACTTTGAGCAGACCCCCCTGGGCCCCGATCCACTCATCATCATGTTCTTGTAGGTTTCTAGGACCCTCTGGGTCCTTCTATTTCCCATCTCCTATATTTCTCTTACCTAGAGCTCCAGCCTTATTTGTAATAGCCAGAACCTGGGAATAGCCTAAATGTCCCTCAGTTGAAGAATGGATAAAGAAACTGTGGTACATTTACACTATAGAATATTACTCAGCTATTAAAAACAAAGAATTCCTGAAATTTGTGGACAAATAGATGGAACTAGAAATGATCATACTGAATGAGTTAACCCAGAAGCAGAAAGACTCACATGCTATATACTCACTTATATCTGGAGACTAGCCCAAATGGCATGTCCCATGAAAGTCTTCACTTACCAGGAGATTGAGATGGATGTGAGGACTTACCAATTGGAAGATAATTGCTGATTTAAATACATATCTTAATTTAACAAACTCTCCTGAGTATTTACAGCATGTACTAGAACAGTGGTTCTCAACCTGTGGTTTGCAACCCCTTTGGGGCATTGAAAACCCTTTCACAAGGGTCACCTAAGACAATCAGAAAATACAAATATTTACATTACAATTCATAACAATAGAAAATTAAAGTTATGAAGTAGCAATGAAAGTAATTTTATGGTTGTGAGTCACCATAACATGAGGAACTGTATTAAAGGATCACAGCATTAGGAAAATTGGGAACCGCTATCCTAGACACTTTCGTAGACATTAATTTGGTTATGTCTGAAACCAGTGCTCTGGGATAAATATTGTTCTCCATTTGATAAGTGAAAAGTCAAAGCTTAGAAAGTTGAACAAACTTCAAGTTTAGAATGGTATTATGGAACCATGTTCAACAGCCATAAACACTGTTTGTGGTTTTAATTGCCATTGAATGCAAGGCTCAAGTTGCTGTATGGTTTTTCCTAGTGCCTCCTTCTTTCTCCACCTTTTCCTGTATTGACTCCCCCTTTCCAATCATCCTCTTCCATTCTTACTTTCTTGAGTGTCAGCTACGTATCAGGCTGTCCCAGGACATAGAGATTAGAAGGTAAAGAGCAGAAGTGTTTGCTAAAATGAGACTTAATGAAGAAATATCTTTGAAAAACAGAGTTTTGAAGAAAAACAAAATAGAGGACAAGAAATACCCAGGAAAGCACAGATTCTCTTAAGGTCATCTAGGATGGAGATTGAGTCAGGGGAAGGTCCAGAACTTGTGGCCATTTCTTGTCTCAGTGGACTGCTGAGTCTGGAAGCATGGCACAATCTGGCTTTAGTTGGTTGGGTGTGAGCTTTTGAAGAATGTTGTGTGTGAATGCCTGTGAAAGGCTCTGAATAACCTGGGAATAAGTAATAACAAGGAGCCATGATATGGGCCAGTGAAGACCATTGGAAAATCCCTCTGGATGAGAGAGATTTCTCCTGTACTCATGACACAAGAAGCCTCTCAATGATTCAGGAGAGATAGTTTGGGGAAACAAAAGCTGCTTTTGTCATTGAAAGTGTCATTAGGTATAGCAAGGTTACATGACATGACATGATGGAGCTCTTATTCCCAGAAAGTAAGACAATGGTACTATGTCCTCAAGAAGAAGTGCTCTTATGTTTCCACTGAAGAGATATAAATTAGTATGCTTTTTTTACCTTAGGTATGTGTGTGTGCATGTGTGCGTGCGTGCATGTGTGTGTGTGTGTGTGTGTGTGTGTGTGTGTGTGTGTGTGTGTCGGAGAGAGAGAGAGTGAGAGAGAAAGGGAGAGAGAGAGAGAGAGAGAGAGAGAGAGAGAGAGAGAGAGAGAGAGAGAGAGAGAGGCAGACAGGTAGACAGACAGACTACAGAAAGACAATTTCTTCTTGATTGTGGAGGAAAAGCTTCTTGTCCAAATGAAGCATGGTTTCTCATCTGCTCTGGACTACAATATAATCTCAGTAGCAAAAGCCTTGCCCAGAGGGGAGGATTCTGCATTCCTGAAGGTCTGCCTGTGATGAGTAGGCACAAGTCACAGGTTTAGTGTAAGAAAATTCTGTGTGGCCATACTCCTAGTCAACATTTCCACACCTAGTGTTAATGCCTGCCTAGCTGTCACTGCTGTGACAGCTTTATCAGTATGGAATAGGACATTCTTTCCTTCATTTCTGACTCTCAGTGATTCTTGTCTTTGAAGAGTAGAGGCTAAGAGTACTTTGGGATTCCTTCAAATTTAATAATTATAAAAGGGTTCTTCCTATTAAACAGCAAGGGAACATATTTCAAAAATATTGACAGAAATCAAAATGGACAGCAACATACTTGAGGATTGCAATATGTAACCTTATAAACTATGGTTGTCTCTTCCTCCTCCTCCTCCTCCTCCTCCTCCTCCTCCTCCTCCTCCTCCTCCTCCTCCTCCTCCTCCTCCTCTTCTTCTTCTTCTTCTTCTTCTTCTTCTTCTTCTTCTTCTTCTTCTTCTTCTTCATCTTGTGTCAGGAGCTGCTGTTCCCTTTGGTTTGCAAGGTCACCAATTTCCACATGAGATTCCTCCATCCGTATGAGAGCAGGCTTGGAGGAGGGTAGGGCAACTAGAGCACTCTGAAGAACACCAAAATATATTCACAAATCAGAGGCTGTTCCAAGGGAACTGTAAATATTAATTTATAACATCTGAATTTTATCAATGGACAAACTGAGACACAAGAAGGGTGGGGTTCTTAAGGTTACCGGGTGAAGGGAGTGATACAACTGAGGTTCAGACCCAGGATACTCGCCATTCTCCTTAGTCACCACTCTTGTCTTCCATGGGTCCTCCATGCTGGACCCATTTCATCAACTACCTCTTCATCAGGATAGGGTGCTCTAGGCACAGTTCTTCAGAATGATCACAGTGAAACAAATATGAGTGTTAGTAATTGCCCTCACTCTAATCACTAACCCATCTCTTAGTCACTCAGTAGTTTGAAATATTTGAAACACAGAAATGGGGGTCATGCAAGGTGGCTGTAATCACCTGGCATTGGCTTAAGAGTTCACATATGAGAATTTTTTCCACAGATAAAACAATATTTTATTGGCAATAAGAGATGGAATTGAGCTTGAGAACATGAGAAGGGACTTTCTCTACTTCTAGAAGAAGAGCTTAGTAACTCAAAAGTGAGATGGTTCTCAGTTTCCCCATGTGCAGTTGTCTGTAGTCTTCCTGAATTCAGTTGGATATGTGCATTGGGAAAGATACTGGCTGATTGAGTTCTGAATAACATGAAAATCTGTAATACCAGGGGCTGGAAGGAAGGTCTTTTTTATTGGGACACCCCTGCAGGGAGAGGGTCTGCATCTGCTCTCAGAGTCTCTTCCTCTAGTCATATGTTTGCCCACCATAAGTCCACAGTATCCGCATACAGCTGAGGCTTTCCTTCAGGCTTGTGGCCTCCTGAGTTCAGTAGTTCAGGGACAAGTAACCCTAGTAAGTTCAACATTTCAGCTACAAGTTTATTTCACTTGTAGACACTGATAAATGCAGCTGTTTAGGAAAAACATGGTCACTCATAGGACTGACCAGGTCCCTTTTGCTTTTGTTGTTGTTTTTGTTATGAAAGCCAGAACTGAATGTTTGAGAGAGGAAGGCTTTCAGGGGGCAGGAACCCCAGAGAAGTTAGAAGAAACTTCTTATGCTGATAAAATGAAGGCTAGGGTGAGGGAAATTAATTTAATATTAAAATGGCTGGGTTTAAGATTAGTTTATATGTTAACTGGATAAACACACACAGAGATACACACACACACACACACACACACACACACACACACACCTGCTATTAACAACTTTTTTGTAGCCATGGAAGAACATGTACTACATTCACTCTATGGATCTAGAAACTAAATTATATTGGTTTCCCTAGGTCATGTGGCTGGCAGGTAGAGTTACATAGCATTTTACCCTATAGCCAGCATTTTTCTTTCAAGCTTAAAGCACGAATGCTCTAGTATAAAGTATGTAATTGTCTGATTTGCCCATCCTTAGAACATTCACCCATCTGCGTCATTTGATAACCAGAAGGTACATATACCTTGGCAAGAAGATTCTATTATTGGGGTTTGGTAATAGTCTTAGAGCAGAGGAGAGTGACCTAAGTTGTGACTTGGGATTGGTTTGGGATCCACTATTGACACCTACTGTTTATTGAAATGCTTGAGACAGGTCTGTGCAAGGCAATCATGAGACAACAAAGGACCAATGGCTTTTTAAAGCAGAACCTGGCACCTGTACTACTAATGGCATCCTGAAGATAAGTTAAAGAAGCTTCCAGTAGGAACAAAATCATGCCAGCCATAGTGCTTGAGTCATCTGGGGGCAATGACATAGTTAGTGGGTGCCTTTGGAGTATCTATGGAAACTTCCCTTTGGGAGGAATCATTGTGCACCATACTTTACTTGGTACTTGCTGGTTCTGCCTTATACAAAGGCCAGGTAAATAAGCAAAACAGTGAAGCTAGCTGACAATAAGGCTGAGCAGGGACTACAGCAAACAGGTTCAGTGTCACTTAAGGGATCAGTCATTCATTCGGTTGAATGTGAAAATTTTCCTCAAAAAAAATTTTTTTTGTAAAAAATTAACTTCATGATTGGGTAGAAAAAAGTATACCTATCCAACTGAACCAATCAAGTTCTCTACTTTGTGAGTTCGAAATAGTAACAGTTTATCCATGCTGACTGCTTAGGGAAGAGGAGATGTGTGTCCAGGACTTGAGCTTCTTACTGAAGGAAGGTTATCCTCAGCAAAATGCATTAATGTGGTTTAAGGTGCTTAGCCTAGTACCATCTTTCCCAGATTCCTCAACTGTCCCTGTGCTCCATTATGGCTTTCCAGCTCTGCGGAGAATTGTGATCTATCCTGCTTGTCTTGCTTCCTCTGTAGTCATTTGATTTCAGCCTAAAAGCATATTCTTCAGAGAAATCTTGTATAATGTTTTAGAGCACAGTAGACCACCACGATCCCTTCTCACATGTATCACAGGAACAAACAATCTTCCATAACCTAGAGCTTAGTTTACCATGGTCCTAGCACCACTATGACACCCTGTCACAAAGTATTTAAGAGTTCAAACTTTCACCTCAAATTCCTTGAGTTCAAGTCCCAGTAATACTGGTTACTGTTTTGTCTCTGGGCATGTTCCTTACAATCTCTAAGTCATAGTCTGACCTCCATGAAATGAGGAGAGTAACAGTCCCCTAAAAGTTTGATTTCATATATGTCTTCTCAAATGTATCACAGGAACAAACAATCTTCTATAACCTAGAGCTTAGTTTACCATGGTCCTAGCATCACGATAACACCCTTGTCACAAAGTATTTAAGAGTTCGAACTTTCACCTCAAATTATATGTGTGTATGTGTGTGTACACATACACACATATATACATATACATATGTATACAATGTATACATTGTATACATATGTATACCTTGAGAAAGAGCATGTTGGCTCCATAGGATACACTCATAAGTGGTTAGATAGGGATAGTTGCCTTTACTATTTTTGCCATGAATTTCTTGAGCACAAGAATGTAACATGTTCTGCTCGCCTTTTAACAGCAAGTCATAATGCTGGTGAAGCTCATGAACTGCTTGCTTGCTGCAGCTCTCTCCTCTCTCTCCCTCCCTCTCTCTCTCCCTTGCTCCTTCCCCTTCATCTCCCTTCCCCTCTCAGAGTGTGTATATATATCTTGAAGTCTATGGTGTTGTTTACTAACTCTGCCAGTCAGTTTCTTCAGTTTCCTCTGGGCCACAAAGAAGGGACGTGAGCAGAGTATTGATAGAGATGGGAGATTATTACAGAATACGGATGGCACAGAGGGAGGAGGAAGTGTCCCATTAGCAGTCCAGTCACTCAGGAGGGCCTAAGATGATGTGCACAGCATACTCTCTCTGTTAGCCAAGAGTTCCTCGTGTGACTCACTGAGGGCAGCCACTGAGTTTGAGTGATTTTTCCTTCTTTTGCAAACCCCAAATTAATTCCTGCTGAAGACCCTTTTCTTGGAGTATCAATTCAAATGATTTTCACATCTAATAGTGTTCTCTACAATTTAGCCAACTGTAATAAGCCTGTAAGGTCATCATTAAAAATATGGTGGTGCATCAAAAGCAGACCAGAGACTTTCCCATGCAGTTTTATTGTAAAAGCCTTCACACTCAGGGGAAGATCTTGAAGGCATAACTCTGCAAGAGCAAAGATACCTAAAAGGCCTACTGAGGGTGGAAATTCTATGTGTTGTGAATACAAGAGAGGTCTCAAACCCTTTGAGAATTGCCCAGGAGAACCTAAGGTTATAAACAGAGATGGCATACCCCAAACCCAAGTGGACCAATGTTTGAAAACAAGGAGTAAGTCCCAAGGAGGTCAAGAGACACCCTGCAGGATTAGAACCGACTTGACCACATGCTTCACCTCCACAATACATGAGCCCCCTGTGAACGTATCACAAATGGAAAGCCACTCCTAAGTAGGAGGACCCTGAGTTATCCAGCATTAAACTCCTGGTAAGAGGAAATGTGTGAAAGAAATAGAATGCAGTATATCTGGGCTCAGAGAGTGACATCCTATCGTTCTGAAGCAGAGTATTTAATGTTTGTACTGCGATCATTTGTGGAAGAACATTTTTTTTTCCTTGTTGTGGTTCACAATGACCTCCAGAGGCACCTAGCTCAAGTATAGGCCCTCAAGGCCCAGCCGATCTCAGTGGTTGGTCTCTTTGGTGGTGGCAAGAGTAATAGATAATTATAGCTTAATTAATAGTGATTTAAATCAGACCCAAAAAAGCTCCATAGGACCACTTTCATGCTGTGGTACTGTCTTAGTGTGTGGTATGCACTGAAGGATTAGACTCTCAGGAGATTAAAAGATACTTGGGCTAAAAGGATTAGGGAAGAGAGACAGAAATAGGGAGCAGGGGAGGGAGAGAGAGAGACAGAGAGAGACAGAGACAGAGACAGTGAGACAGAGAGATAGAGAGACTGGCCATGGGAAGTGGAGTAACTGTCATGGCATGTTCGCATTGGTTGCTCTACACTCATTTAGGTTTTTCTGGGAATTTGAGGAAAACACTGATGGGAGACTGTGTGTGAGCACTGAGGACTCTGAGGCAAGGGTGGGTGAACACAAAGTAGGGGTTTCAATATATCGGTTTCAAGAGGACATTGACTTTAATGTGATCCGTGAGCTAATGAGCTGAGGGTGACAACACTACTGGTATTCTCTAGGAGGCTACATAAACAGCTAAAATCTTTTAGCTGTTATATAATCGCATTTGAAAAGAAACAGAAAATACATAGCGCTCAAGATGTGAAGCCCTGTTAAATGAAGGATGGCTGAAAGATCAAGAAGTATTTATCCATAAGAAACAAAGCTTTAGGTGCCAGGAGGCAACTTTAAATATTCAAAAGTCTCTCACTTGGAAGTAGGATTACATTTATACATTAACACTCCGGGCCAATGTAGGATCAAGAGGTAGGAGTTAGGGACAACTTCTAATGTACTCCATTGAGCAGAAAATTCTAGTTGAGAAGTCTGAAGATCAGATGAGCTGGTGTAGGAAGAGGTAGTGTTCAGGTATAGGTTGATCAGGATATTAGAGAGATCAAGTGTAATTTAGCAAGTTGCATAATTTTCCTGTTTTACTTTCATAGTCATTAAATATGGAGATAATGTCAACTGTGAAGTAGCTGGGAAAGATTAAATTAAATAGCCATTTAATACGTAGTTGTTTATATTCTGTGGTGTGCACATATGTGATTTATTGTCCCTCAATCTGAAATTCTATGATTCCAAAAGCTTTTGGGGCTGGGGGGGGGCAAGTGTTGAAAGAATTAGTTTTTCTTCTCTGTGTAATATGCATTTCTCAGTATTGTGAAAAAGGCCTTGTAGTTTTCAAACGTGTTCTCGCTTCCTATGGAAATGTTTTAATGTCATTTTCCTCAATAAAAAACATTCTTTCTCTAACAGAGAGAAAGCACTTGACACTTAGCCTAGCGGCATCCCCCAAGACTGAAAAATGCTCTTCTTTGCTTGTGCAGAATGAAGAATGAGGATTTTTCCTTTCTTTCTTTCTTTCTTTCTTTCTTTCTTTCTTTCTTTCTTTCTTTCTTTCTTTTTCTTTCTTTCTTTCTTTCTTTCTTTCTTTCTTTCTTTCTTTCTTTCTTTCTTTCTTTTTTACAGAAGGCTTGAAAAAGACAGAGAAGGATGAGCCATGCAATGCTGTCCCTGGGTAGCGGCATGATGTGATTGTGTTTACATATCAGGCTGGTGTTTGGGAAGCTCCAAGCCTAATGGGGCACGTTTATCAAATTGCAAACAGCACCACTTAGGCACTGCCTGTGATAAAGCACCACCACAGAGTGCAGTATCTGTCCCAGTAAAAGATGATTATTTCCCAAGATAAAAGCTAACTACTAGATGCCAAAGCAATTCATCAATTCAATGACAAAAGAGAAAGAGAGAGAGAAAAAAAAGAATGAAGCGAATCACTTCTTTGGTGTAGTGTAAGACAAACAATGGTTTGATTGACTGGGTTTTGGCCACAAATACAGCCATGGCAAACCTACACCAGGAGTGAGGCATTCATGGGATTTTCATTGGAAGGTGATTGTTACTGTGACGCTTTTCTTTTTACTTTCCAATTTGCTCGCAAGTTACTCATGGAGGTGGAAGTCCAGTGATCGCATCATCACAGAGAGAAAGGGTTTACTTTCAGGAACTGTGGTTTTCATTTCAAACCTGCCAGCACTGTGTAGTCTCACAGAACGACAATATATATGGATGGCAGAGGAGGTTCGCTTTATAAAGGAAGAAATTCTATCCCAATGCCAACACACCTCTGAGCAGACATCTCGAAATCTAAGGGAAACGGGCATTTGGGTTTTGTTTTCTAGCTATAAGCCAGCTGGAGTAGAACACTCCTGCACTTTGAAATAAAAGAGACACTCTACTTGATATATTTTTATTGAGTTACCTGTGTGTGCCAAGTGCTGTGTCAGGCTCTGAGGATTTTGATTAACAGGCTGAGTGCCCCCCAATACATACTATAACACTAGGAGGGTCTGGATGAAAATGTCAGGAATTAATCATACAAATTTTCTTCAGCTCTCACTCTCAGGCACAGCGTAAGATGTTGACTCAGTGATGCTGCCCTTAAGACGGCAAATGGTAATTGATGATACTCTTCTCTTTGTGACCACACCCTCTATCCTACAGGCCATTAGCAGTAAAACAAATTAGCTCCTTCTTGTTTTGATTCATGTCCTTTAGGGGGGGGGGGTGTCAAAAAAGCTCAAACACACACACACACACACACACACACACACACACACACACACACGCAGACCCTTTGTCACTTCTATGAACTGAAGATAGAGTCGGAATGAATCAGTGTCATTGTGTAAGGCTCCTCTTGTGAGGGCTTGCTTCCCAAGGCCCAGAGTTAGTGAACCTCTTGTATTTTTGCTTTCTCCTGAGAGAAGGCTTCAGGAGAACAGTTCATAATTGTTAAGTTTCATAACTACACACCGTGAATAGCTTGTCCTGAATACTGACTGATCCTACTTTCATGGGATTCTGGCAATTAATTTGCTTAAGGAAAGCTGTGAAGTGTAGTTGTTGTAAACATCACTTTCTGATAGACAGAGCTTGTTTGGAGCCATTAATATGGATTTGTGACTACCTGGTAGAGATTGGGGGATATAGAATGAATGAATTTATTGATAAGGAAATAAATAAAGCCATGCACCTTAACAACAGGATAAATACTGATACATGCATGGTTAGATGGTTTCATCATTACACAAACCTTTTAGAATGTATTTACATAAACCAACACAACTGTGACATCACTAGGTTTTATAATCTTATAAAACTATATTGGTATATCCAATTACCACTGAATAAAATCATTGTCACTTGTGCCACTACCACTCTTAGCTCATAACTATAATTTCAAATACAAACACTGTGTATAATGAATAAAACTGTGGGGTCTAATACTACTTCTCCAAGAAAATGTGTCTGTAGTCCCAAGCAATTGAATTAAAATATGTTTTTAAGAGTCTGTTGAGAAGTTGAAGGAAAGGAAGTGATATGATTTCAACAATCCTTCCATCTTTTCTCACTGCCCTTCTTTTGCTCCAGATGCTAATAATTTATATTTTATCCTTAGTCTAGAGATTTGTGTGAACTGTTAATCTATTTTCTCCTTGAATAATTGAGTAAATCTGTATCATGTGGCAGAAAAAAATTAACAAATATTTACAAATATTACCAAAACTTCTGACATCCATAGGGGATGTTCATGCTTTGCAAGAAGCCATTGAATTTCTTAAAGTTGTGGATCAATTGAGAAAAAGAAGCTCAAAGAAAGTTGGAAACAAAACAAAACAAGGGGCCATTTTTTAGTGGAGAAGGCAGAGAGTAAAAAAATAAGAAAGAGAGCAAAGGAACCAGAAAGCAGAGAAATTGGGAGAGGAAAGACTGAGAGGGTGGAGGAGGTAAAATGACACTGTGACACCACGCAAGAGATAAAGAGACAGGGAAGCGCGTGGGTAAGAAGCCTGAGCTCCTCATGAAGAGCATTTTATTCCTAGCCTTGTTTAGGGGGCTACAATAAGACCTAAATTGCATTTCAAATGTTTTCACCTCTGGGTAGGCCCTCTCTTCTTTCTAAAGAAAATTGTAGTCCCAGTGGCTTTATAAAACTTAACTTTGAGCAAAGCACTTAGTCTACTTGTTTCTTTAGCTTTTATTGCAGATATTTCTTAGGCATTGACATGAAGTAATAGAAAATCTAAGGGTCTTAAACTTGGACAAGTCTGATTTGAGTCCTGATTCCTTTCTATTGGGTCAGGCCATGCCACCTGCATAGGTTTCACTCGTCTCCTTGTGATGAGGGTGGAAAGGGTCTCATCTGCAGTCTTGTCACCACTGAAATTAAACCTCTAGTAAAGATCTAGAAAGAATGTGTGCTTTACTCATCTGAATCTTTTCAGAAAACAGCCGACTGAGATTCGAAAATTCAAGGGAAATGTAACAGGACTATTAGAAAACATGTACAGCCATTCAGGTTTGGTCATGAGGCTAAGATGGAGGGCTATTTCCTGGGAGGCAGAGATGTCTATGCAGAGAGAGAGAGAGAGAGAGAGAGAGAGAGAGAGAGAGAGAGAGAGAGAGAGAGAGAGAGAGAGAGGAGTGCTGAGACCCATTAAAAGATGTGGCCAGCCTTTGGCAATAACTGACCTATTTGGAAGTAAAGGTGAGGTTCCTTTCCTCTCTTTTCCATCCTCCATTTTCCTCAAAGGTTCATTGTTGGTCATACCAAACTTGAAGCTATTTGGAGAGAGTTTGTTAGAGTCTTAAGCTTGAGGCATGGAGAAGAATGGAAAAGGGTCTTGAGTGAATGAAACTTATCCATCAACTTTCTTCTTTCTCAAGTCCTAACAGCCTCGACACGAGGGTGTACTTTTCAGTGAAGAAGAAGCATGCCATACAGGGGCCACTGGTCACTGCCAGACCTCTTTCATCTAAGCTTTGTAGACTGTGCCTCGTCTCGTCTCAGACATTCTTCTGGAGTTAGAAGTGAACACACACCAACCTCTTGTTAAAGGAACTGCAAGGAGAACACCCAGCTGGTCTGACAGCTAGCTCTCCATGAGGGTGAGTGGTGCTGCTCAGAGATAAACATGAGCTCCTGTTTCAACAGTGGCTTTTCAAGTTTGTATCTTGGCATGAAGCTGATTTTGGCTGATGGAATCACATAAACGGTGCATGTGCCCAAGCATGCAAGCCAGTCGCAACTTGTTGGATACATTTTCGCCTCCTAGCCCATGACCCGCAGCTGACAGAGCTGATAGTGGGTTCTTGCAGAGGATTGATTAGATACTCTCAAAGCCTGTAGATAAGTAGAAGATTGTTTTGGGGGAAAATGGTACTCTGTCATCACTTGGGCCAAGCTTTGATTTGTTGTCTGTTAAATTCCTGACATTTGAGTCCATGCTTCTCTTTGGCCTCCTCTTGTAGAGTCTCAATAGTCCTGAGGGCTAGATTCATATCCCAAGCCCCAAGATTTAGAATGTTGTCTAATTTGGGAAAGGGATCTTGTAGATCTAATTAAGAACACTGAAATAAAGAGAATATCCTTGCTTATTGGAAAAGATCCTCAACCCAATGACAAGTATTCCTGAAAGTGCCACAGAGAGGCAAGGGACATTGAGGAAAAACAATGTGAAGAGGAAGGCAGAAGTTATGGTAATAATATGACCCATAAGGCATTTGTTTAAAGCTGGAAAATAGATTGAGAAGATTTTTGTCTGGACCCTTTAAAAGGCATGTGACCCTGGATATAAGATTTCCAGCCTTCAGAATTGTGTGAAAATAAAGTTCCATGACTGCAAGCCAGCAGACACAGTTGTTTGTCCCAGCAGCCCCAGAGAACTATCAAGGCTCCCATGAACCCATCTGCTCTGACACCACGACTGCTACTCACCTTGAATTTTAGTAACTTGGAGTAACTTGAGAAGTCACAGAAGTAGAACAGATATTGTCTACAGTAAAATATTGTCCTCAATGCCAAGAACCAGTAAGTACTGGAAGAGTGCATTTGCTAACGTGGAGGTTTTTGATTATCATGAGTACATGTTCCCCTTCCTTCCATTTCTTAAACCCATCTCTTCTTCCATTGTCACTGCTATGGAACCTGGCACAGGCTTATTTCAACTCCTGACTAGTTCGTGCTTCTTCTGATCTCACTTCATAAGCACAAAAGTGAACTCACCTGACCAGGTCACTCTTCCCATTTAAATCACTGTTGATAGTTTGAAGGATAAGATCTATGTTTCTTGTTCAAACACATTCACAAATTCCTTGAATTCCCCTGAGTATGGGTCCAATGAATAGTATACAATAGAAATGGTGGTATGTGTTTTCCATGAATAGGTCATAAAAGCCTCAAGGGTTTCTTCCGGCTTTCTATCTTGGGTCACCTATTCTAGTGAAAGCCAGTTTCCATTTCAGGAGGATACTTAATAGGTACTATGGGGGTGAGTAGTTCACTTTAGGAGGAACTGAGACTTATACCAGCTAGCTTGGAAGGGAGGTAAATGATCATATTATAGGAAAGATGTAAATTAACCTAGCTTTAATTTCTCTTACTTGACTTAACCTCCCCATAGCTTTGGAGGCCACGTCTGGGAAATTCATTGTTACTTTCTCACTAGAGTGGCTGGAGCTAACATAGGAATGGCAGGATAACTGCTTGTTTATGCTTCAAGGACCTGGAAGCCCTTTTTTTGCTTACTTCCACATTGGAGTGAATCATGTGTGTTTACCCTCAGGTAGAGCAGCTTAATCACTGCATTCCTTCAACTTCTACTCAATCCTCAGGCTCTTAGGTCCCAGAGGTCCTCAGGCAAGATGAGGACTACCTGCTTAACTATACCAGCCAACCCAGAAAGGCCTAGTTTTCCCTTTGTTTAGCGGATGGTGGGTTCTGTGTGTGGAGGTTCCCTTTGACTCATGAGCCAAAACCCCACTAAAGCTTTGCCTATATTTCTGCACATTCGACCTCATTGCTAAAACTTCTATGTCAAAGTTCTCCTCACAGGTCCATCTTGACCGCAGCCTCGTGAGACGTTCTAACTGCAAGTCATTCCCAAGTTCATGGTTCTTCAGGACTGAGAGAATAACTGACTGTTTTGTATTGCCTAATTCAAGGTGCAAACAAGATAGATAATATGCATTTATGTAATCTAGCCCTGGCTTACTTCTACTTCCTCTTCATCTCTTAGTAGTCATTGTTTTTATATTCTGGAATTACCAGAAAGCTTATAATTTGAAGATTGCATTTCTTGTTTCTGTGTTATTCCTCTCTAGTCCTTTCTTTTTCTCCTTTCCCGCTCATTCCTTCCACCCTCCCTCCCTTCTTTCTCCCCTTTTCTGGCTGGCTTCATCATATTACTTGAGATTTGTATTCTTTGTTGCATAATATCTTAGCTTCTTCATTAAATATACCACTCAGCAGCTAAAGGCTTAAAACAATCACTTGATTTTTCTCAAAAGTCAATAATCTGGACAGAGCTGAGCAGAGGCAGCTTAATGCTGATGGATGTGGTAGCAACTGGGCAGGATGTGGGCCTGGAAGATCCATCACTTTTCACTGATCCTGACTGCTTGAGTTCGGCCTTTGAAACACAAATAGTGGAAGGAGAAAACTTATCCTTGCAGCAAGTTGTTTTTGTGTTCCACAGGGGGTGGCAGTCACACCACCACATACCTCTCGGGAATCAGTCAGTCAATCAACCGATCGATTGATCAATGCAAAAACATCAAACTTACCTCTTGAAAAGATGTGAGCTTGATTTGCAATATATCCTGAGCTCTGTGAAGGAAGGTACTGTATAACTCCTCAGCACGGGACTGAGGGGTGCACAAAGCCGCCTTCCTAACGTTGCCTCTCTCTCCTACGAATACGTTCTCTCTGTTGAAAATGGATGGAACTCTGTGACTGCTTCAAATGTAGACAGAGCTGAAGTGTTTATGTGACTTGCAATTTCAAGTGGCCAGGCTTCTATATTACTCTTCAGTATCTTACTCGTTGAATCAGCACCACTCTGGGACTAGGCCCAGTCTTTAGAAAGGCCTGCATGGAAAGGAACCAAGCCATATCTCACACTTCAAGCTGAGTTCCTAGGCACAATCCAACATTAACTTCCAAGCAATGTGTGTGGCCTTTGGAAATGGACCTTTCGAGCCTTAGCTAGGCCTCCTAAACTGATGCCACATTGGATCAGATTTAAACTGTCTCTCCTGAGTTCTGTTCAGACTGTTGACTTTTGAGAAAACTGAGTGAGTGTGACTGTTTGAAGGCACTCAATTTCAACATAAT
This sequence comes from Acomys russatus, assembly GCF_903995435.1. NCBI lineage: Eukaryota > Metazoa > Chordata > Mammalia > Rodentia > Muridae > Acomys > Acomys russatus. The sequence goes on along the minus strand of NC_067153.1, from coordinate 27,539,547 downwards.
CTTTTGATACAATATATATATATATATATCAAAGGAATCCATTCAAAGTACAAGAAATAGTTCAAATATAGGAAATATGGGCTATCTTGAGATAAATATACTCAAATTTTTTTTAAAAAGCATGTTACTGTGCCCCAAAAGAAGCTCCAAAAGGAAACAAGATCATCAGCCAGTTAGTGCACCACCTAATGTCTGGGGTGCAGGTTCTGTGCTAGATCTTGAGAGCATATATATATATATATGCTCTCAAGACCTATCTTTCTGGAAAAAAAAGAAAAAGAAAAGTGATAGCTGAATCATTTTTCCTATATCACCTTTGTGATTCTTTACTTCTTTCACACCTCCCCTTCACTCTTTTCCCACCTTTAACAAATACAACATGGGTGTCTGTGAAACAAAATGTTAATACTAAAATTAGCAATATAGACAGAGTTCCTATTCCCCCTGGAACTCCACATCTCAATGGGAAATTCTAGGCAATAAAGAAAGAAATTCCAACCAATAAGTAATTTCACAGCTGGAAAAATTGAGAATCTTGTTACTTGTGCCTTAGAGGAATTAAATAGTGCACAGTCATGCAGAAGAATGGGAGATGGAAACAGATATGAGCAGGACCCATATTTTAGATGGAATGTTCAGGAATAGTCTCTCTAAGGAGGTGACATTTGAGTTCTGCACAATAAGAAGGAATATCTCATATTCTAAGTGCAATGTATCCTGGGCAAAGAAAGCAGCAGGCACAATGTCATGAGGTGGGAGAAATATACTGTGCTGCAAAAACAATGAGGGAGGTTTTTATGGCTACAGCATAGTGAGTAAGAAGTTAATAAGACAAGGTTGGAAGAATAAGTGGAAGCCAGACCGTGCCTATTTAGAGGCTACAATAAAAGGAATTCCAATTTCATTCCAAACACAATTGATAATTACTTAATAGCTTAGAAGCAGAGAAGCCCTTTGAACTGATTTGCATTTTAAGCCCACTTTTCCTACTGAGGAGAGAATGGATTTGACTGGCAAGATGAGATCCCTCCTTTGGGAAACAACCAGGCAGGGAACTCTGTGCCTTGGTTCAGGGTGGTAGCAGAAAAATTGAGGAAAAAAGACAGACATTGCTGCACAGTATGTGGTTCTGACATGTGAGATTTGGTGGTGATTTGGGTGTGGGTGCTAGAGAGAAGGGGGAGTTCCAGTTATGTGGCTTTTCATTCCCCTTTGAAGTCTTTGGGGCTTCAGTGGAAGGTTTTTAGCATAAGTGTGTGTGTATGTGTGTGTGTGTGTGTGTGTGTGTGTGTGTGTTCACATACCGGTTCCTTCAGGGAGCATCCCCAGGTACTTCCTGCTGGAAATCATCTCTCCTTCCTGTGTATATGTATGTCCTGATGATTTCCACTGTCATGGAAAATAACATAAGGCATCGGTTAAAACTCAACTTATCTTATGGCTGAATTGATCTGCTCCCCACGTGCCCCTGTGCTTCCTTCCTAAAAAAATCTGTGTCTTAGAAAAATCTGTTCAACTCTAAGGCCCCTGTTCATTAAACATAAGTAGTATCTATATTATGGATTTTCCAGGTTTATTTCATGGAACATGGAGGGGAGAAAGATGGAACTGAGAACTTGTAGTCACAGAATCTAACTTTTGTCTGGGGGAAATAGCTAATATGGAGGACCTACCACACGGAGACAAACCGCACTTGTTTTAGTATTAATCTTGTGATTTCAATAGTGCCATCTTCTTTCAGAAGTGAATTGATTAGAGGCACAAAGAACTCAAAAACTCATCCCAGTGTTGTACTTCAGCATGCAACGTATATTAACTCCTTTCCCTTTTTTCTTTTTCTCCCTATACCTTCCACACAGCAGGAAGTATATGCGTTTTGAATTTAATCCTCTTCTCTCTCCCTGACACACTGCAGGAAGTAAATTCAGATATGCCAAGTGAGTAAAGCTTTAGGTTTTTGACTCATTTGTCAAAGGCTTTATTTTGATAGAACAAATACCAGAATTCTAGCCCCTAGAAGATGTTAGACTCTCCATGGTCAAGTAAGAGCTCTGTTGCCTGACTTACAGTGCAATGACCTTGGGACAAATTTGCTTGGTCTGTTTGGTCTAGAAGCTTAGACACTATACAATAAAACCTCTATTAACAAGACCACTCAGGAATGGGGTATTCTGATGACTAAGGCAGAAAAAAAAAAAAGATCTTTTGTTTTGAGGCATTTAGGAAGCCTGTCCTGCCCCAGTAAGGGCTGTGCAGTGAATATGATTTTTGTCTCCCATCACAATAACAGTGATTCTCCTGTTTTAACAAAGATGTTAAGGATTTATTCCAATGTAATTATTTTGGAGAGGAAGATCTGGGAGGAGATTGGGTTAAAAGTATTTTGGGACTAGGCTAGAGTTTGAGGTGCCAATTTTTATAAACTAAAACAGCAATAGCAACTTATTATTTCTACCCCCAGAGTTGACTTTTTTCTCTTTAAAAAATAGAGGAAAAGGGAGGCAGTGCAAGGTGGATATAACCAAATACATTGCCTATTTTTGTGAAAAATTTAAAGAATAAAGAAAAACATTAATTAAAAACAATTCACACAGATAAATACAAAAAATATTAATAAAAGAGTATAATTAAAGTCTAAAGGCTTCCTTTAAACTTCAATTTGATTTTTGCTCTAAATAGACTCATGATCTTTGGCTTAGTCAAAACTATATTTGCTTGAATTGGTTTAGAAAACATGTAGCTTTTCATTGTTCTTCAGATAAAGAAGGAAGGAAGAGGTTTGTAATAGAAGGAGGTAGAGATGAATGGATTGTTCCATATCGTTTACAGTAAGCCTTTAGTGAGTTTGTCATGGTACCAGGGCTGGAAGTACGCTATGAAAGAAGGGGACATGATGTGATTTTAGCAGTGAGATGATCTTTCTGCCCAAAATAGACCCACCTGCTTACAAATGTCTGGCATTCCTTTAGCTTGGGACAAAGTCAAAGACACCAGCTGTTCTCTCTGATACCCTTCCCACAGGCTGGCTGAGGCTCAACATTCCAGCCTTGAACTTAGGCTAAATTTTACTTCATAGTCTACCTTAAGGCATGTTCCTTCCTTTCCATATCTATCTCTCAGATATTTTCACTACAGTTGAAATTACTAGATATGTTCAATGAAAAGAGATGACACAATAGGGGAATTCAGATTCTTTCTATTCCTTTCTTAACTTACGACGAGCCCCTGACTGCCTATAGAGTAGTATCCTTCTATGGTAAATATTATTGACAAGTCAAACGGGCAGGGCTCTGAGGAGGTTTAAATTAAGCAAATATAAAGCAATAATTATCAACCTAATTGTCAACCAAGGTGGGAGTAGTGAAAACACTGCAACAATCACGTCATGTCCCAGAGTATAGCTGTGGAAAGAGAAGGAACTTTTCTATGTGTGATGACATGTATATAGAGTCTAGGACATATGAATCAACAAACACAAGATGTATAGCAGTGTTTCTAATATGCTACAGTTTAGATTTAAAGAGGAGAGAACAAATAAATTATGCATTTACTTATAATTTCACTAGCAGCATAAATCACAAACTATTTAAAGTTTGATTACCCATCATGAGATGGAATGTAAAAGCTGGGATATGAAAAAGCCAGATTTCTCTACTATTCATATTTTTTTAAGACTTGTTTTATTTTATATTTAGACTGTGTGGGAGTATGTGTATGTGTGTGTGCATACATTTGCAACGCCTGTGGAGGCCAGGAGAGGGCTCCAGATTAACTGGATCTGGGGTTATAGGTGTTCGTGGGCTGTCCAACAGGAAACCAAATTCAGTCCTCTGGAAGAGCAGCAAACAATCATACCCACTGAATGATCTCTCCAGCTCTTTACCTTACTTATTTAGTTTAGATTATCTAAATGTCTTATACAGATTACTTAACAAGCCCAAGTCAAAGAGAAAACAGAATAACAAAGCCTATGGATTTCTAAAAACTCAGTAGATATGAATTCTGTTTTACAATAGTCACCAGAATTACTTTGAATGCTGTTAAAACACAAATCTCCAAAATAAGATTGTACATCTAGTCTAGAGATACTGACTTTAAGAATACAAAGAAGTTCAAAGGTTTGTTAGATTGAGTTCTTTTGGGTAGTTACCAGTGACAACAATTCCATTATTATTAGGACTACTTCATTTAGATTAGGATAAAATGACTAAGTAATTAAATTAGTATTTTTAGAAGATAGGGTTCCTAGAATAAGTAGATAACATTGAAGAATCTGAGTTTAAAATCTATTAATCTTTATTTAAACTGAAAAGAGGTAGTATGGATTTATATATAGTGCCTGTTATTCTTTGTAAAACTTTTCTCCAGAATGCCTTTTCAGGAGACCAACAAATATGTCTGTGTTAAGAGAAAGAAACTCTGGGTTCTGCTAATGTAATATCTGCATTTTGTTTCTATCTGAAAGGAATCAAGCTCCTTGGAGAAATGGTGGGTTCTAGGTGTGGGGCAGAAAATATTTAAGATGAACCTGAGACATATTGTCATGATCAAATGGAAGAGTGTATGAGCCAACATAGAGGAATTCCCATGGGCTAGAGTTGTTGAAAAGCAACATTAAAACATGCCACATATGTAAAATAGGAAAGGTCCTTAGGATAGTGCTGGGTACTGGCTTACTCTTCAGTGGAAAAATAGAAAGAATAAAGTATTTATCACATTTCTTATTTTTTGTTTTTGTTTTTGTTTGTTTGTTGGTTTGTTTTTAATCACCACACATTTAAGGAGGGGAAAATCTTCCTTCAAATTCTCCTGGCTAACAAGTTCTGCAGGAAGGGCAGAATTGGAATGGTTCCTCTCTGCTAACTCTAGTGAATGCTGGATCTAGAAAATGAATGTTCAGGACACCACTAAGTAAAGTATGACAATAGAAGGATACCAGATAAGACATTATCCAAACCCACCGGTTAGTTCTCACATTAGCAGGTGGGGAGAGGTGGCAATCATGGGAGTCCTGAGATGAAATAGAGGTGAAACTATGTAGGCCCCTCTCTACACAGAGAGTAAATTCTGTGCTCCAAGTACACATTTGTTTTAACTGTAGATGAGCAAGGAAGAATAAATTAAAGGACAGTAGAGCACCAGGCATAGCCATTATTTGAAGCATTGCATAGTTTAAATGATCCATCTCCTTCTCAGTACAGAGGAGCACTTGCATGGAAGTAGGGGCAAGGGGGATGCTATGAACCCTCAAAGACCTAGGAGTCCAGCACCAATGAAGCTTACTGGATCCTAAGTTGATCAAACCAACAGGAAAAGTACACTTTGAGACACTTAGGTAAATTTTGTTGGCTTATTTATCAGATTTTACACAATGAGTATTAATTACATAATGTGTGATAGTGAGCAAACTATAATGAAATCTGGTCTACTAAAGACACAGAATGGCATGACTAGAGCTAGAAGATACAATATCTGGGCTATGCTTAATTTTTTTAAACTTTTATTGAATGTCTATGATTTACACATCATGCACCAAAATCTCTCCCCTCCCCCCAGTAAAATAAAACAAACAGACAAACAAAAAAATCTTGTCACAGAAGCTGTAGTGTATCACACTGCATAGCCTTTTGTTCACCTATATTCACTTTCAAATGGTCATGGGTCTGGTTGGAGGCCTACACTATCGTCACCAGACCCTGACTGTGACTGCTGTTGGATATTCCATTATTGCTGTATGTCAAGGAGATTCTTAATCTTTGAATCTGCAAATCTGGCCCCTTCATGTATTCTAACAAGTCATACATGGGGTAGATGTTGGGGTGAGGTTCACTCAGAGTCCTGGATCAGAGCCACTCCCTTGTCCGCAGGGCAGGGCCTGTTCTCCTACTCCTGTGTCCTCAGGGCAGGACCGACTCACCTGCTCCCATGTCATCAGGGAAGAGCCCGCTCTCCCACTTCCATGTTATCATGTCAGGGCTGGATCACCCACTCCCCTGTCCTCAGGGCAGGCCCTGGTCACCCATTCCCACATCATCAGGGCAGGGCAGGCTCACCTGCTCTTGTGTCCTCAGGGAAGGGCCTGCTCTCTTGCTCCCGCTGGGCTATGCTTATTAAAAGTACAGAATATAGATGAAACAAATTAGGCCTGATATTGAACATTAATCTCGATGTGGATAAGGGGGGTATTTCTGTTTTTTTTTTTTTCTTTTGTTTTAAATCTAAAATTGGGCGAAGTAACTACCCTTCTCTATCACATCGACAAAGCTGGTAAATGCATCTTTCCTTTTATTTACTTATTTTACCTATTTTTTTCTTAAATCTCAAATGACACCTGGAAAATGTTCTATAAGAAAGGAAAGCTTGGTTTGAGTCCAATGGGAATGGCCAAGAGAAGGAAAGATAAAATGGCGACCTTAAAAGAAAAGATAAAAGAGAGGGAGGAAGGTGAGCACTGGAATTAGGAGTATTGGCTGAGCAGGAGCTACCTCACATGCTGAGATAATCCTTCCTATTCTTCTAACTTGTCATCCCTGATCACTTGATGCTACAAAAAGTTTCTTCATCTTCGTCTAATCCACAATAGGACTTGCCAAGCTGTATGATGAGAAGACCAGTCTGGATGGAGTTGAGTATCCAGGGCACAAGACAGAGAAAAGAAGTGGGCCCCGTTTTATTGCCAACCATGTGAATAAGGAGCAATAGGGCCTGGGAATTTACATTTCAGGCTTTTAGTGTACGTTTAATTTTTTTTTTTTTCAGTGTTGAGGATCAAATATTATGCTGCCCTGGCTAGGCATCCTATAGTTCTTTTGTATAAAGTATTCTGTCTACACCCCAATTCTACGTTCTACTACTATGCGTCCCTTTTAATTTAGGGAGAGATGAAGGGCTAGTTAAAAAAAAAATCATCTGAGTAACAGGAAGGTTCACTTAGGGAATCTGTTTTTTGAATGCATCGGTGCCCATAACACAACTGAAAGATTCTCGGAATGTGGCCTAGTGTCTGAGGACTGTGAATGTGGGAAATCGTACCCTGACTTTTACACTGAAATCTGAGAAGGAGAGATAAGCCAGCATCTTCCCAGTCACAAGAAAGCATGTCTTGGGTAATTTCGTTATATGTAGGGAAACCTCAGACTTGGCGGGGAACTGGAATGGCGGCGGCGCTCAGACAAAACAAACAGCAGATTGAGTTTCAACACGACATCACAGGCAAAGTTGAAGGACCAAAATGGATTTCTCTACTGGTAATGTGGACCACATCCGGCCTAATACCTATGCGTAGAGGTGGACATTGGTTGTTGACGTTAGATGGAGTTTGACCTCATGTAGGAACTGGATGTAGGCAGTGTTCACCTTCTGACCCTCTTTGTTCAGAGAGCGGGGCGCTATGTAGAAGCAGGGGTCAGGAATCTCCAAGGGCCAGTCAGTCACCAGTCTCTCTGCTTTGTCGACTCCTGTGTGATTGAGGTGGAAAGCCTCACCCTGGAGTCTTCCGACTTCAAACACTTGGCAGCTGTGAGGCCTTGGCTGTGTCATACAGACTCATTTTTCTCTCCTGTTAGCCCAGAGAGTGGTCACTCCCCTTTTCTGATGAGAAGGGGCGGGTGGGGGGTAGGGTGAGGGGAGGGGGAGTGGATGGGAATGGGGGGAGAGGAGAGGAGAGAGAGGCCTGCAACCCGGATAGGAGTGAATAAATAAATACATTTAATTAAAAAAAGAGAAAGCAACTTGATTACACCATTCTTTTGAGAAGGACTGGGAGGTGGGGCTTGTGCCTTTGCTTCTGTGGAGGCTGTGTTGGCATGTCCTTTTCTGTGCTGATTAGCCAACTGGAGCAGAATATTTTCCAAGAGAGTTCTACCAACGTCAGGGTAACTAGCTACAACCGAGTTGTTTTAGAACAAGTGCCCTCCCATTTATTTTTATTTTAGTTTAATTTTATTTTTTTAATTTATTTTTTTTTAGTAACACTGCTTTCTTCTGCTAGGAAGTCTTGAGGCATTTAGTTAAAATCTCGCCAATGGAAATGTCTCTTCCCCATTTTGTGCATCATCCTTGAGTTTATGTACGGTGAGCAAACTAAAGTCCTGTTTAAGGAAACAAGCTGTGCTAACGTTAGAAAAGATACTTTGGGCAAATAAATTGATACGTAAACCACTGCCCAAGGCACCTTTCAAATAAGCACACAAGAAATACTACTCAACCACCCACTGTTCGCTCCAGTAAGTTTTTATACTTTCAGACAGTATCGTTTCAACTGTCACTAGAGTTTGAAGAAGGCATTTTGTAAGTATTTCTCACACTCTGTCTAGAGGGAATTTTGTCCCCCGAAAGCCGAAGAGGGGGGCGGGCGCTGAAGTAGTTCTTTGGCAGGAGAGAGTGGGAGAAAATAAGAAATACAACTGAGAGGCTATTGCGGGATGTTTATTTATCCACCACCATACATCTCTTGAGTAGAGATCTTTGCCCTTAAAGCCAAAACAATCAAGAATATGAAAAGGCAAAACAAAACATTACCAGCAGCCTTGGGTACGCAGTCCCTTGGTATTGCTGCCATCTAATGGTGTTAGGTGGTAATACAGGACAAAGTGAAGCCCTCACGTGCTTGGTGTTCGTTCCTTTTCCTGAATCCTAATAATCCCACAGGTAGAACAGATTTATATCAGAAAAGTAGAATTGTATGATACAACTTTAGTAGTGGAAATTATGTGATATGTATTCTTTAGAAGGTCTGCGTGTTTGTGCTATCTTAACGTGTCCTAAAGTGACACCTGCCAGACGAAGAGACTAAGTAGGGTAGTAAGATTGTTATGCACTAAATCCCGAGGAATACCCTTGACAGTTCTGTGCAGCTGTAGGGACTCTGAGAGCCCTTTGGGGGCAGATCTCAGTGCATGGGGAAGATTCGCTCCACCTAAAAGATCACTTAAGCGTTAAGTTACAGTAAGCTCATCTTACTTGAGATAAGCGGTCTATATTCAGTTTCTGTCTGTGCACCGCCTGGCGACTAGTCCCCAGGCCATAGGCGTTGGTGTTAGGACAGAGTCATAGGAACCCCTGGGTCAAGTTCTGAAGATTCCGACCCTACAGCGAGTTCTCCTACTCTCTTGGACTCAGGCCAATAGTTAATGCTATTAATACTCTAAAATATTTTAGACCAATGATAACTTCTTTGATTATTAGGTGGCTTATTAGCTTATATTGCCTGTCCTGTGCCACTACTCTAAGAGAGGGATCTCCAGTTTGATATGTGGCTTGCCTACATTAGGATTCCACCTGGCACAGTTCAGGAGAGAAAGTAGGAGCTATTTCAGAAGGAGTGGGGCGTGTGTGTGTGTGTGTGTGTGTGTGTGTGTGTGTGCCATTTAGCCCCTCCCCCATGTCTCCATTGTAGTTTATGTACATTCAGTTAAGAAGTCTTTAAAGATCAAATAAGTTAGCCTTAATTAAACCTATCTTTACAAAATAGATGAGGTAATCCTAGTAAAAACTGTTGCTGACTCAACAAAATAAAAAAAGTAATTACTAAAACCCTGTGCTTGAAAACAAAGCTCAGCCACATATAATAGGCAGTCACAAGGCAGATGGAGGAGACATTTCAGAAAAGCACATAGAGTGGGAAGTCCTGAATAAGCTTCTAAATAAGAAAAGAAATACTGGTCAAACCAGGAGAGTCAGTGTACAGTTCTTTCTTCTTCCTTCCTTTCTTTTTTTTCTTTTTCCTTTCTTTCTTTTTATTTATTTTTGAGACAGGGTTTCTCTGTGTAGCCTTGGCTGTCCTGAACTCACTTTGTAAAACAGGCTGACCTTGAAGTCACATAGATTTACCTGCCTCTGCCTCCTCCAGTGCTGGGACTACAGGTGTGCACCACATTACCATTGAGCTATCCACCCCACCCAGACACGATGCTAAAGACTGTTCAGTTAGAAATGATATGAAGAAACACTTGGCCTTTAGAGGTTATAGGTACCCTCTAAAACAACTGCAGTCTCAGATTATAAAATATACTAACGGTTAATTATTATAAGATGTACCCTTATTTGAGAAAAAAATCCATTAGCATATTCATTGAAAAAGACATATCCAAATCACAAAACAATAGGTTTAGTTTAAAAAGAGGTCTGAGTAAAGATGTACCATGAAAATAATATTAAAAGTAAAGACAAATTTGCATTATTAATGTCAGGTGAAAAAATTGTATGATAAACTAAAACCAGAGGAACTTGACACTGGCAAATACTAACAATAAAAGCATGCGATTCTCAGCAGTATTTTACACATTGAATAATGTAGCTTTTGGAAGAAAAAGGAAACACCTGATCTCATGAAGGGCAAATTCACAATTCTACTGTCATTGTCAGAGATTTAAAGAAATATCCCTCAATGCATTTTAAAAACAAAGAAACCAGTAATTAAAAAGAAAAAAAAAAAAACCCTGAGATTTATACACAAAACACACTTAACCTGATACTTTTAAAGCACACTTGGAAAGTTTATTTAACAAATTGAGGGTTCATAAGGTCCATAACTGATAATCAGGTAGATTAAGATCTCTGGACCACAGTACAGGCAGATGCCTTCAGGGCCTTCTACGTCAGAGCTCATATAGGTACTTTTCAGGAGACGGGATTTGGGTGGTAACCTGAGCAGTCTGAGAATCAGGCCAGAGACACAGCTACCTGCCCTTCGTAGCACATCCGGTAACTTCACATGAAGCCATGTGTGTGAACACAGCAGCCTCAGGTGAGAGCCTCTGCTTTTAAGTCAAAGGTCCATGTGACAGAAAGCATGCCACCTGCCATAGGTGCAGGCCGGGTACCAGAGGCTCTTTTGTGGTCTGTGAACCTCTCTGAGCAGAAGGCAAACTGATGGAGAGTTGGCATCCACACTTCGGCCAATGGCAATGGTCACCAGAGGAGCATGCTGTTGGGGATGAGTTTTGTTAGAAGCTCAATTGTAGAATTAGGATGAGCCATTGGAAATGACCTTGGCTCCCTTTCACTTATTGGGTAGGGAAAGTCTTCTAATCATTTCCCTGAAAACATTATTAAGTGAAGAGAAAATGATTAAGAAGCTATTTATGGGATCTCAGCAGATTTGGAATTAGCTACTGATTTTGAAGCTTTGGTTGGCAAGAGAAAACTAAAAACAAAAAACAAAAAACAAAAAACAAAAACCCCAAAAAACAAAAAACAAAAACCCAAGAGCATACATCGATTCAAGGTTTGAAAGGCAATGCATTTGGTAGTTTTTAATCTTCTATTGAGATTCCCTGCCTTGTGTTTAAGGCAGAGGGGAAAAGAGGTTATTATTATTACCAGGCAAAAATGCAGGACCGAGCTTTGGATTCAGTAAAAATGAATCACGTGATTTTGAGTTTGGGTGCCTCTGAGTGTGTTGATGTTTCAGAGACATCTGTTGTATAGTAGGTCTCAATTTCCCAACACTCATCCCTGGAGATTTAATGCATAGAGCATGCTCTGTGGGAAACTCCCAGAAGTATTGTGGAAGAAAAGTTATCTTCCCTACTGAGCCATTTGCCATACAAAAATCAGTTGCATCAGTCGTGACCTGGCTGTCAATCTGTTCTTTACTAAGAACCTATGATGCTCCAGGACTTCTGTGTATATCATCTATAACGTTCTAAACGACCTTTATTACACGTGAAAACACTATAGCTCATGCAGGTTAAATAGATGGGTTAATATCACACAGCACACAAGCTGCAGAGATGCTTTTGTAAACCAAGGTGTTTCTATTTTCCTAGACAATTCCATCAACACTTCAGTTTCCTGCATTTAGAGTCATGGATTGGGCAGAAATCCAAGTGTTTCTTCATATCATTGTGTGGGTTGGGGTGCGTAGCTTAATGGTAGGATGTTGGCCTAGCCTGTGCAAGGCTTTGTTTAGTCTCCAGCACTATAAACACAACAGAGAATAGGAACCATAATTTGTGTTTGTTTTCCCCAGTAAACATACCTCGTTTTCTAAAGGAAACTCAACGCTGCTGTTTAGTGATCGGTGACACTGGAGTGGGGCCAGTATCTTCTTCAGACGGCATCCTGTGCCTTTCGTGGGGGACTCTGAGCAAGGCTACGAGGACTTTGCGATTAATCATACAAACTGTTCCCATCTTGGGGGGAAAAAGTGTTCATAAATTACGTTCCTCTGGGTGCAAGTGAGAGTGGCCATCTCTGGCCGTATAAATTTTGAATGGTTCGAAATGAATGCAAAACCACCCACTCTCAGTAATCATGGCCCTGGGTGGGGAGGGGGGAGTAATGGGGCATTTAATTGAAAATAGCAGACACCATCTTGATGGCGGATGATTATTTTTGGAATATAGTATATAATTTGAACAGGCAATATTCCACTTCCTAATTATTTTCTTAGGCATGTATAAAAATGATTTTGCATCTCCTTGCTTCGTCCTGGGGAATAAAAGGATATATGGCACAGACTCTGTGCTTAGAGAGGAGAATGGAAAAGCTGAAACTGTTGTTTAGAAATGGAAATATAAATAATACCTAAACTGTAATATGTCTTCCTGTCCCTCTCCCCGAAGGCTCCCTCTACTGCTACTACACACTCGCTCACGTGTGTACGTGTGTATGTGTGTGTGTGCATCTATGTACGTGCATATGTGTGTGTTTGTGTGTGTGTATGTGTGATGTGTGTGTGTGCATCTACGTATGTGCATATGTGTGTGTTCATGTGTGTGTGTATGTGTGATGTGTGTGTGTGTGTGCATCTATGTACGTGCATATGTGTGTGTGTGTGTGTTTAGGGAGGTTTTGAGTGAGGCCTGAACCCAGGGACTTGTACATTTTAGGTAATATAATAAATTTAATCTCAGTGTAGAGCAGTGATTCTCAACCTTCCTAATGTTGTGACCCTTTAACACAGTTCCTCATGCTGTGGTGATCCCAACCACAAAATTATTTTCATTGCTACTTCCTAACTGTAATTTTGCTACTATTATGAATCATAATGTATATATCTGTGTTTTCTGATGCTCTTTGGTGACCTCTGTGAAAAGACCATTTGATCTCCAAAAGGGTCACAACCCACAGGCTGAGAATCACTGATGTAGAGCGACTTGAATTTTTCATTCGTGAATAATGTGTCCAAGTTGAAGCATTGTATTGAATGATCTATGCATAGTCATTTAGTAGGCTTTTATTTTAAGTCCTTTTGTGACTGAAAAACAATTTGGTTAGAAAAGTACAAAACGACTAAATTGAATGCTTAAAGATTATTTATTGCTCCATGGATTGTATGTGGATTGTATGTTTGACTATATTAAGCTTATTTGTGTGCCCTGTCGAGGCAATAGTATTCTTAGCAGCAATGGAAGTAAAGGAGATCATCTGTACTATTCATAATTTTGTCTTGTACCTCCATGCCCAGCCAGACTTTTACTTTTCTGTGTTTACAAAGCAAGCTTTATTTCTCTTGCTCTTAAGGATAATAATTCATGCTCAAGTCACACAGCTAACAAGGAGAGACAGGGGTTGTAGGCTAGTTGTTTGACTTGGTTTTTTAAATATTCATTTTTATTTTTCAGTGTGTGTGTGCACATATGTGAGTTAATGGGTGTGTACACATGTGTAAAGATGCCAGCAGAGACAGGTGGTTGTGAACTACCAGACTTGAATGGTGGCAACTGAACTTGGGTCCTGTGGAAGAGCAGCAAGCACTCTGAGGCACTGAGGCACTGAGCCACCTCTCTAACTCTACTTGTCCTACTCTTAAATATGGGCTCTTTGTGGCTGCTGTGATTCTTTCTCATTCCTATCCTTAGGAAAGCTCTGAGGACACTCTTGAGTGAGCCACAGCTCTGCTCATCACAACAGTAAAGTAGTCAGATCTTTACCTTGTGAGTGTCATGCAAATAGTATGCTGGCTACTGAATTTTCCAAAAGGCATGGATAAGGTGGGGCACCTACTTTGACAATCTTTGACTTCCCTTTGCTTCGGGGACATCTGAATGGTAATATTCTCATTGGCTGATATGTGGATTCAATGACCTGACACAGGTAGAGTCTGTGTTGTGTGCACAACACATATGGTCAGGTATGATGGGACAGAAACACAACTCCACACTGTCACCCTCGGCAGCCTGAAGAATACTCTCAGTATTTTACTGATCACAATTCATGCCATTGGGATTTGTGGCTTAACCACAGTAATTCAGGGCTTGTCAGCAGGAACCAGAGTTGGAGAGTTTATTAAAGAAACTTTACTATAGATTTTAAGCATGAGAAAGAGAAAGAAGATAGATAGATAGATAGATAGATAGATAGATAGATAGATTATATATATACGTGTTCAGAAAGAAGGACTTCCTCCAGATCATGGGCATGGGTGTTCCCAAGAGAGTCACAATGTTAATCTCATCTAATGAGAATAAGGGCCATTACCCAAAGTCTCTGGCCAAATTATATAAGTTTTATTTTATTTCAGACAGGGTTATTTCCTTAAAGTAGGGTTAGAGAAAATACCATTGAACATAGAAAGATTTTATGCTTAGATAGCCCAAAGAACTGCAAGACTAGGGGGTTTCCAAAGGGTTTTGGTTAAGTAGGAGCTTGGCAGATGCAGAACATCTTATCAGGGTAAAGATCAGGGTGTAGAACATGTCAAATTCCAGAAGATGGGTGAAAACTTGTACAAATCCAAGCTTTACAGAAAACAAGAATGAACTTAGTTTGATTTTGTAATAGATGGCTTCTAATCTTAAAATTAAGTCAAGATGGTTCGTCAGTAGAAAGTAAGACACACACTCATATGTGGGTATGGGCTCCTTAAGGGAGAGTTAGAATTAAGTGCCCTAGCATTAGCCATATATGTCATTTTGGTGACCTTCAAGTTATATTTCAAAAGGCTGCCAAGAAAGCCCCCATTCTTTCTCTCTTCTCTGTTAAGTAAGATTATATAGAGTGACTTAGGTGAGATTATAATCTGATACACACACACACACACACACACACACACACACACACACACACACACACAACACCCTAGAAGTACCAGTGCTGTATATTAAACTAGGGTTTAGTACATGTTTTTTTTTTTCCTTCTGTAATTGGGTTTATGAGGTTTCATGAAAAAATTAAGTTTACAGCTAGCAAAGGAGGGCTTTAAATAGTTACTCATTGTGCAGGAATTCTAGCTTTTGTGATGCCAAGATTTTCCTGGGTAAGGTCCCCCTCATTATCCAGTCTTTTTATACTGTCTCAATACAAAATGCTCAGTGCAGTGTTTACTTTTTGTAAACTTGACACAAATTAGAATCACCCAGAAAGAGACTATCTCAGCTGAGAAATAGACTCAATCAGAGTGGCCTCTGAAGTATTTTCTTGGTTAATGATTGAGGTGGGATAACCCATCCCAGTTTCAGTGCTGTCACATCTGGACAGGTGGGTCTGGGTTGTATACTGAAGCAGGCTGAGCAAGCCACAGAGAGCAAGGCTATAAGCAGCATTCCTCTCTGGCCTGTCCTCAGTTCCTGTTCTAAGATTCCTGCTTGAGTTTCTGTTGTCTTGACTTCTCTAAAGGATGGACTATGACTTGGAAGTGTTATCCAAATAAACACTCCCCTTCCTCAGGTTGCTTTTGGCCATGGCGCTTATCACAGCAACATGAGGCAAGTCAGAACACTAGGCTCATAGTAATCTTAGTAGCAGTGGTAAGAGAAGTAACGATTTTCACCTTGCTCCCTTTACTTACCTTTTCTTATACTTGGCTATGTCCTGCATTCTCTTCAAAACTCTCTGCATGTTTTATTGGTACATATTGCAGTGACTCTTCTTTTTGGTTTTCCTTTCCGGCTTTTTAAATGATGAGAAACTCCTTAAAAACATTCATTGAAGTAGTTTTTTTGCATGTCTTTGCCTGAATTATTAGTGGCTACATACTTTAGATTTAAATCACGTGTGTGCTAACTACTCCTTGCTGGCGAGGCTGTGGTCCACTCCCTGCCCCTATTCCCCAGAATAAGCTTATTCCAGGTATGCTGTTAACATTTAACTCTCTTAAGTCAGGGAGACCAGTTGTCTATTCATAATTTCTCCCAGAGACAGTTGGGATTACTCTAGACTGAATCTGTCCAATAATAAGCACGTACACATTTTCTTGGTATTTTCTGTGGTCATCAGAGCTAAATTACCATGTACATATATGCACAGCCTGAGTCCAGACACTTCAGTCTATCTTTATGATCCCACATGGCTTAAGCCTCATCACAGGAATTCCTTTGCCATGTCCCCAAGGAGTGTGGTTTTCCTTTTATGTTAAAAGTCTATCATTATTGCTAGGACAATGGCAGTCTCTGTTTGAGCCTCAAAGAATTACTGGGGCTTTTACTTCATGGTAAAGTATTGTGGGTGAGTGAATGGGCTTGAGCCATTTGCACTAAGTTGCGACTCTTGGCACTAAAGGTGGTTACTGACAAATGAAACAAGAGACGGCAACAGCAAGGGGAAGTAAGGATGGAAAGGTGCAGTAGATAGAATTGTGCATGGAACAGTCAATAAATACAACAGAGTTACAGTATAGGGGGCTTGATGCAAAAATGAACTCAGCTGTGCGTCTGAGGTAACACTTCTATTTCAGATAAATAGGAGCCTGGAGTTCAGGAGCAAAGTTCTGAAATCCAGGCTTCTGGAGTGATGGATAGACGGGCTGGGAAGAGTGACAGGAAAGCAACATTAAACACCGCATCAGTGAACTAACCAACACAGTTACTTGTTTGACCATAAGGGTAAAGAAACCTTAAGTTAGTTCCTGGGTCTTTCTCACCTGGAAAACTACTTAAGACCTCCCCATCCTCATGGCTCTTGCAGCAGAGGCAAGCACGAAGCTTTGGAACTGGCTCAGGGTTTCAGTAGGCCATTTTGCTTAGGCATGTAGAACAGGAGTCAGGGGTTCTAAACCACAGACTAGGATTGCTGTCCTTCCTGTTCATATGGAATGTTATCCCGTGAGCTGGAAACCCAGGAACTACACAGCTCTGAGGTAGGACAGTGTCCCAAGGGAAGGGTATCCTGAGACACGGGGTGCCCAGGAACCACACAGCTCTGAGATGATGCCTCCTCAGCAGAGGCATTACAGCTCCCAGGGGAGGGTATTCCCAGAGGAGCTGAGGTGCACAGAAGCCTCAGCCCTTCTCCACTTGCAATTTTCTCTCCATTGCTTCTTGACACAATGAATCCAGGAGTGGTTGCCTCTGCTCCCGGGCATAAGGCAGCAGAAAACTGAGCAGACACAGCTTTTTAATAAAGGATTTCTTCGTGGGTGGAGCTTTTCAGGATAGAGATGTCAAGAGTGGGGTTTCAAGTTCTGAGCTTGGGGAGCTCAGGGATTGATGGGTTTTTGTGGAAAGCTCAGGGACTGGTGGGTTTTCCTGCTTGGGGAATGGTGGCTTTTTGTTCAGACTTTTCACCTAAAATTAGCACAATCTGGCATGGGTCCTATTGAGAAGCTAGATGTGAACACTGTGACCATTACAGATGGGGAAATGCTGTTATGACAGTTAGAGAAGTTGAGGGTGTGGGGGCGGGGCGCGTCTAGCTGCTGAATCTCCCCAGGCAAGGGCCTGACCACTTTCCTGTCTTGAGGATTTACAAAATTTACAGAGTATATACTGAAAAGATAGAAAAGTTGTTTTTCAACCCCGGCCACTCGGTACCTTCCAAGATGGCCTCAGGGCTGTTCTATACTTTCCGAGAAAAATCACACCCTCATACCTGTCCAGAGCACCTGACAGCACATGACATCCCAAGCTGAGCTCTTGCCCCCTCAGGGATAAAATTACTAGTAACCAATCATTTTAAAGGGCATTCTTAAGAACCAATCATGGTCCAACAACTCTACTTAACCGCCAATTCTGCGGAATAATCAGGAGACCCCTGATTATTCAGGGTCTCCAGTTCAATAGAGCTTGGTAGACCCCGTCTTGACAGATCAATAAAGCATCCCTTGCTGTTTATATCGGACTGGACTCTCGTGTCTCATTGGGCTCCGGAAAGTAGGACCTAGGCCTGAAGTAGGACCTAGCCTCCAGGTCTTACAATATAAAATTTAGGAAGTTTACAAAGGGAGTCTACAGCAGGGAAGCCTTTGCTGCAGCTTGAGTCAGCATGAACAGACAACAGAGAACAGAGAGAAGATGCCGCCTCCATGGATAGCTCCTGCCTTGTTATCTATCTCTGCAGCAGGCTGGGACAGGAAAGAAAGTCCAGATGCTGTGGACAGCTACCGTGGTATCTTATGAGGGCAGCTCGCTGAGTTGAGGAGGCATCACTGCTCTGACAGGAGCTGCCCTTTGTCAGGAGCCACCATCTTGACAGTTCCTGGAGCAGCTGTATAGGCTGGAGAGGAAGAAGGACTATTGTTTTGACAATTCTTGCAGCTCACCGTTCAGGGCCTACAAGGATGAACATGGCTTTTCCAATTTGAACAGCTGAAGCAAACTGACTCAGAACAACTGTGGCTGCATTTTAGTTGTTCAGGAGGCAGAGCGAGAATAGATCTATTTCAACAAGGTTGGGAATATAGCAATTTGTCCAGTTATTCTTTAAACAAGCATGTATTAGGAATTACAGAGAGTTTTTCCACTGTGTTGCCACTGAGATGTACAACATCACTGTAAAGCCTGATGGGCCTTAGTTCAAGGGACCAAGTGTTTACTACCCACACTTGTGTGTCCCCTTGAGGAGAAACACTTCCATCACTTCCAGATGCCCCTGTACTTCTCTCTGTAATGTCCTCAAGCTGCCTCAGGAGAAGACCTGACACTTAGGTCTTAGAAAATTAGGAGTACCAGACAGGAGAAATTCTACCTTCCATCAAATCACCCTGTCTCAAGGGGCTGGTCTTCTCATTAGGGGAAGGAACTCATGCCACAGCTCTTTATTTCCTCCCTTGACTTCCTAACATCGGATCTTTTTCTTCCTGAGGACCTATCTCTATCTGTCGGACAGCTGTCAATCATGAAAGCAATAAGGTGTGACTCTGTAGCCTGATAGAAAAACACAACAGGTAACATGATGCCCTGCTACTGCCTCAACTTATTAGATCAATTCTACTTCAAACTAGTTAAATGTAAATCCCCTTAAAGAAGTCTATTGGATCCTTTATGGGATGAGGCTTAGACTACAAATGTCCCCAAGATGAGTGGATGTTACCGTTATTTTGCTTTCTATTGTGTGTTTTGTTTCTAAAAGCCAGGCTTTATTGGCTTGAGTAGAGACTGTTTAGAGTTGCTTAATGTGAAATGTCTTTCCAGACAGATGTGTACTAGGCTTTCCAGTGTTTGGTCATACCATCAGGACCATTTCTTGCTGGGGAAGCTATTTTTCTCTAGTTGTGCAGTACGTTTCAACTTTAAAGGACATATTGTATGGTGCTAGGTTTTTGCTTCCTTTTCGAGTACTAGGGATGGCCTGAGATAAGAAATATCCCCCCCAAGATACTGAAGACATGTTAATGGTTACTGAATGAAAGGAGACACATTTCATCTCATGAGGGCTCTACTAGGTTGGTAGTCAGGTTACATTTCTCATCACCACGACAAGCTGATGTTCAATCAGAAACAGTGTGAAAGGGCTCAGTTTAGTTTAGCTTACACTTAAGAGGTACTATGGTCCATTGTGGTTGGAAAGTCATGGCTACAGGAAATGGTTGCATGTGTTTGTGGTGTCTGATCACTTTACTGCAGCTATTAACCTGAGAGCCTGCTTCTGGTGGCTCCTGTTTGCTCTCTAGGCTCACACAAAAAGTGCCACCAGCTGGGGACCAAGTACTCAAAAATAAACCTGTGTGTGCTTTTTCATATCTAACAGTAACACCTGGATTGGGATATTAAGGAGGACACTGAAGCTGTGTCCAGACTCAGTGGGAAAGGTGGGAAGGTACCACAATGATAATCTTTCTTTTCTATGGAATGGAGGCGTGGCACAATGTTAATTTCTTCCCATGGAAAAATGTTTTACACGGAATATTCTAAAGCTATCAAAACACAATTTGCTTTCTATCATGTCTATAAAACCATGAACTAAGATTAAATTTCTCTTGTAAGAGAGGAAGCTGTTTTTCTGTTAATAGGCATTTTTCAATTATGTAAGTGCAATAACAGTAATAAAATTTTATTGGTGTCATGTGATATTTTTGCACCCTTAAATTCCAACCACTCACAAAGCTTAAGTGAATTACTTTAGCAAATAATCAGACCATAATGTTCTAATTATTGTTAGTGCTTTACAAAGGCAATGTGTAAGCCCATGGCTGATGATGGCTGAGCATAGGGACTCTAAACTTACATGGTGGCTTTATTTATATACACACACATACACAGAGACAGAGAGAGATAGAGGGAAGGATGGAAGGAGCGAGTGAGAGAGAAAGGGGGGAAGGAGGGAGAGAGTGAGAGAGAGAAAAAGGGGAGAATGAGAGAGAGAGTGACAGAGAGAGAAATGCACACACAGAGAACAAGTGTATGGTGGCATATGTAGGTATTTGTATGTGCACATGTGGGTGCTTGTGTGTGTGTGTGTGTGTGTGTGAAGGAAGGTCAGAGGAAGATAATGATTGTCTTCCTCAACCACTCTTCACTTGAGAAAGATGGTATAATTTCCTTACTTACTTATGTACCACATTTTAACATTTTCCAATTATTTCTTTCTTAACTTCTGAGGTTAAAATTTAACTAGAATGTTTCATATATTCCATTTCTTCTCTCATACACCTCCCATATACCCTTCCTCTCTCTCCTTAAAACTTACGGTCCCTTTTTTTTCACTTATTGTGATTACATGCTTTTTTTTTTTTTAAATACAGTATCTCTTACTGAATCTGCAGCTCATAGATATGCCTATGTTGGTTGGCCAACAAGTGCCAGAGACTCAGCTCACAGTGCTGGAACTGGACAGATGCCGCCATTGCATTGTGTGTGGTTGCTGAGCAGCTGCAGGTCCTGGTGCTTGGCTGGCACTTGACCAGCTAAGTCATATCTCCAGTCCATCCTGATCTCCCCATTTTAAATGTATTACTTTTCTAACACAAATTTTATGCTTTTAGTGAAATTAAACAGGGTATGTTTAGTATGCCAACCATCTATTTTCTCAATGATAAAAAAAAAAATCAGTTTTTTGGGCTGTGGTGGCGGCAATCATAGCCTCCAAACAAATAAGACTGACTGATACACATGAAGAATGAGGAGCTGGTAAAAACTCCATTTGGATGATGAACCTTATGATGTGTAATGGGCACGTGATTTCCACAGGAGAGCTCGAAAAGCCAAAGTGGTAGTAGGACAGGCAGTCAGGTTTTCAGGAGTGGGCAGATTCTCCCCTGCTTCAGTAGCTTCCAGATGTTTGCATTGTGACCACTCCCTGTAAGGAATGTTTATATCACAAATGAATTTTCTATTCCAATATCCAGCAGACAGGGCTATTTCCATAGATGCACAAAACAAGCAAACACTGATGTAAAATTCCTTGCCCTTCTTCCCCTGACTAGCTGTGACACTTTACACATGATCTGTCAGCCGCTGTTCAGGCAGGAGGTGAGGACAGATGCAAAGTGCCACAGCCAGACAGGACACACACACACACACGCGCGCACACACACACACACACACACACACACACACACACACACAGAGAGAGAGAGAGAGAGAGAGAGAGAGAGAGAATCTAAATGGGAGGTCTGCATCAAATCCATCTCTTTGGAGCTTAGGGAATCTCACGGAAGAGGAGGCAGAAAGACTGTAAGGGCCAGAGGGTGTGGAGAACACCAGGCGAACAGCGTCCTCCGAATCAACTAGCAAGGGGCATATGAGCTCACAGAGACTGAAGCAGCAGGTCCTCTGTGCATCTGTTATGGCTTTCAGTTTAGTATCTTTATGGAACTCTTGACTGTGAGAACAAGTGGGTCTCCGACTCTTATGCCTGCTCTTGGGACTCTTTTCCTTCTTCTGCATTTCTGTGTGTAACTTTGATATGATATTCTTTACTTGATCTTATTGTATTTTATTTTGTTGTGTTTGGTTATAGTCTCTTGGATACCTGGTCTTGTATAATGAGAGACAGAAAGGGAGCAGATCCTGAGGGGACGGGAGGTGGGGAGGAACTGGGAGGAGTGGAAGGAGGGGAAACTATAATGAGGATGTATTGTATGAGAAAAGAATCTAGTTTAAATAAAAATTAAACATTTAAAAAAAAGCAGCTGGTTATAATAGACTAAGCAGATTGTTGTCACTTAGTGGGTTGCTATCAATACTCAATAACCAAACGGATTAAGCGACTTGAAAATTTGTATTGACCGGTTTTGGAATCATATAGGTACTTTTAAATTATTAGTATTATTGCCAAGTTTGAAACAAAGCTGGCATGATTAAATCAAGTAATTGTGAATGAGAAGTTTAAATTTGCATCTTGCCTTTAGCCTATGTCCTGTGCATTGTTGAAAGCTAGCTAGATGGGTACAGAGATCAAAGATTCAAGAACCGGACTGCGGAGCTGGAGAGATGGCTCAAAGGTTAAGAGCACTGGCTGCTCTTATAGAGATCCTGAGTTCAATTCCCAGCAACCATAATTCGCAACCATCTATACTGGGATCTGAGGCCTCTTCTGGCACATAGGTGTATGTGCATATACAGCCCTCACATAAAACAAATAAATCTTCCAAAAAAAAAAAAAAAAAAAAAAAAAAAAAAAAAAAGAAAGAAAAGAAAAGAAAAGAAAAAGAACTGACTGGGCCCGGATCCTTGCTCCAAGTTAGCTGGGTGAATGAACACAAGGAACTTCCTCAGTGTCTTTGGTTTTCAATATCCACATCCACAAAATGGACATGTTCGCTCTCTATGGATTAGTGTTTGGAGTTTCTATGAGGCTTATCCAAAAATCATATAATAAATAATACTACTGAAACGAATCCCGCAAAACTGTTCAAGTCAATACAATGTCTGCAAATGTCTGCCCACAGGCTCGTGTGGTCCAACTGCGGTGAGAGTTATCAAACGTGCACACTGCGGGCCTGTGCCTGACCCTGGGCCCCTTGTCTACACGACCAGTCTCCTAGCACTCGAGAAAGCATCGGCTTTCCCGCTTTGTACTTGAAGCCACTAAGCTTAGAGAGCTCAACCACAAGAGCCAGTAAAGCATGGTGCTGGGATTCTACCTCGGCGCACAGGAGTTTAGACCCTCAGCACCTACTTATGAGCCTGTACAGCCACCCGAGTCCTCCTTTCCTCAATTTCTCACCAGTGCCGCTTCCGCATTAGCCACCCTCTGTAATAAAAGGACCCTTTCCTTATACTAATATGTAATGCTGTTTGTAACTTTAAATTTATTGCCCGATGGTTTTTTTCCTGTTGCGACAAAAATCCCAGATAGGACAAGCAAGGCCTTTGCTTTGCTCACGGCTGTGTCTCCAGCACACAGGCTGGCACCTAAGGTATATAAAATATGCCCAGTAAGCACAGTTGGACGAATAAGTTAATTAATTGAGGTAAATTAAACAGAAATAAGGCATTGGAAACAATATCAATACAACTTTATCAAATTCCATAGTCTTTAGAGTTTTCATTGAGACATTGTTTCTCCTAAGAACTTAGTCTGTGAAGTTCCTCGTTTATTGGACTACCCTTAACGCCCCTTTGTTTTACTAATTAAATGGGGGGGGGGGGCGGTGGTGGAAATCAAGGCATCAGAAGTCTTAAGTTGCAGTATCCATATCATCCACTAGATGGTGGTACTATCCCACAAAGTGGGTCATCCACACTAGTTCTAGTCATGCCATTGTGTTTTATTGGTTTTTTGTCTTTTGTTTTAATTTTGAAAGATTGCCTCTGCCTTCTTTATTATTACTATTTTTTTGTGATTTCTATTTTTTATTTATGTCTCTTTACTCACTTTTTTCTTTTTCTTCTGCTTATACCTTAACCTGGGAAGTTTATTATGCAATAAGTAGACATGTTTATTTTATTTTATTTTTATTTTTTGCAAAGGCATTTTGTTTATCTTTAAAATCCAGTGAATTTATGATACTACTGATTATGTAGCTTTCCTTTAAGTAAATAAAAACAAAAATGACAGTAACTCCTTTGTTGAGGTCATCCATGTGTCTAGGCAAGGGTGGAGTGTTTGTGTAGCAGCTTAATTTTGGAAGATTTTTAGGTACTTTAAAGATTAGAGATTTGAATTTGCCCAAGATGGAACAGGTGTTAGTAGAAAAAAATCTGAAGTGGGATCAGCTGGTCTACTCCTCTTCCACTTTGCCTCACTGATAACCTGCTGCCTGGTCTTTTAAATTGAAAATGACACTGGAAGCAAAATGTTAATTAGGGGATTAATTAGAAATGTGGAATAAGATTATTCCTGGCCACAGACATAGTCCTAGAACACAAGGGCTGGATGGTGTGCAATATCTCACTCTGCCACTGCCGAGTCCAGCTTTCCGATGGTTCCCTTCAGCATGCTTTCATTTTCGGAAGTCTCTAGCCCCTGGACTTAATCTCTTCATTAGGGATTATCTCCCTCTTCACACTTGGAGCTGCTGCAGAGTTCATGGCCATACTGCTGTGTCCTTTCTCACTATACCTGTTATCTTTCTGCTCCGGAATGTTGCATCATTGAGGGTGGAGAAGAGAGAGAGACGGGGCGGGGGCGGGGTCTCACATGACCAGTGAGGTCTGAATCTGATCGTAATTGTTTTCTGTTGTGGCAGGTGGTCAAATGTCACAGGGAGAGTGAAGGCTCACAAGGTGCATTTCCTATTTATCAGTGGCTTTCCAGGTGTCTTCCCACCAGGAATATCTTCCTTGTCTGTCCTTCCAGCTGATTGTCCCATTTTGTCTTCGTTCCAATGCCTACTTTATAGAAAGTGAGTACTTTTTAAATAGTTTTAACTAATATGAAATTGACTCTGGTAGTTCAGAGAGCTTCCTGGTTGTAGTTGCTCATCTCACCCTGTGGTGTTTGGATAAACGCCAAATCTCTTTCCTCTGGAAGCAGGTGAGGTAATATTTTAGCAAACTGTATAAAGTATTTGTTTCCATAGATGGCTCTGCTGACCAGATCAGTGTATTTTATAAAGGACTGTGCCAACCACTGATCTGTAAGGATTCTTGCCTTATTTGTCCTATTATCTTGGTAACAGGCCTTGAGTCAAGGTATGCTATTAGAAATGTATTACATTTATTTATTGTGTGTGCATGAACATATGCCACGGTGTTTGTGTGCATGAGTGTGTGTGTGTGTCTATGTATGTATTGAATGAATTAATTATTCTGTATATATAAGTTAAATGCAGGAAATTAATACAGTAGCAGTTTTCTTTAACCAGCAAGTTCTCCAATGAGTGACACAGAGTGACAGTGATTAATTGTTAAGCTACAGGCACTATGCTGGGCAGATTCTGAGCTATTCTAATCCTCATATCCTTAAAACCCATATAAAAACCAGTCACTTGACAATCTGATGACTCCTGGGCAGATTCTGCCCCATTAGTCTGTCTTCACGGCTACATGCTCCTTGTCCATTCTGCCCCATGACAACTCCTTTCTCTCTGGCTTCCTTGCCTCTGGCTACATCTTCTGCAACTTTTCCTGTGGTCCTTGTGTTCTCCTGACTTCAATCCTGGGAACCTAAACTCTACCTACCTCTCTTCTGCCCAGTCACAGGCTTCAACATCTTTATTAGCCAATCAGGGATAATTGGGGGGGCATTCCTCACATCAGTCAGGTATCCTTGACTGGGGAGCATCTCTTATATCCCATGGATACAGGAGATGGTTCAGCATTCATAACAATGCCCATGGCAGGGTGGGAACCAGGTCACCTGGCACTGAAACTAGCACCTGAAAGCTGTGCACAAGACCATCCTCCAGTGTGTGTGTGTGTGTGTGTGTGTGTGTGTGTGTGTGTGTGTGTGTGTGTGTGCAAGTTAGAGGACAATCCAGACATCAGTTCTTTTCCACCACATGAGTTCTGGGAATCAGTCTCATATTTTTGAGTTTGGCATCAAGTGCACTGTTCAGTCATCTAATTGATCTCAAATGGTGTTATCTTTTTTAGCTCATGAAGAACCACCACAGTCTTATGTTCTAGTTTGCCCCTCTGTTGCTGTGATAAATCACTGATGAAAAGCAACATGGGGAAAGAGAAGATTTCTCAGGATCATGAGTTAAAGTCCATCATTTGAAATGCCAAGGCGGGAACTCAGGGCGGGAACCTGGGGGCAGGAACTGAAGCAGAGGCCATGGAGGAGTGCTGCTTACTGGCTTGCTCCCCCTGGTTTGCTCAGCTTGCTTTCTTAGACAGCCCAAGCCTACCTGACCAGGGTTGGCACCACCCACAGGGAGCTGGTTCCACATTCATCAATCAGCACTCAAGAAGATGTATTTGAGGTGAGCCCACAGGCCGATCTGGTGGAGACAGCTCCTCATCTTAGGGTCCCTCTTCCTAGCTGTGTCTAGACTTGAGCATGGTTGACAAAGGCTACGTATAAAATTCGGCCGATGCCTTATTATAGCAAGATTTATATAGTAGGAGTATTTTCTAACTGAGGTTGAAAATCTTATTATGATTTTAAATCTTATGCCAAAAGTCTGAGAAGGGTGAAAGTCTCCTATAGCAGACAATTAGAGCTTTATCTCCAACACTGATGTCGTAATGGATCCCCTGTCCCTCTCCTGCTTGCATAATCCTCAGTCCCTAGCTTAAGGAGTATTTAAGATTGGACCTAGGCAAAATGAGGAAGTAAGTAGAGAGAACAATCCAATCATCAGCTGAAACGTTAAAATTCAGTTTGACAGTTTTCTCCAGCTAAAACAACTGACTCTTGGAGAGATTGTTTTGGAGACGCCTGGCTCTGCTTGAGTGAGTCATTTCCAGAGAGACCCCTGTTAACTGCTCTCCTAATCGGTGCTAGTGACTTGCTTTTGGCAAGCCCCCTTCCTGAGTGTTAGCTGATGTCCCAGTGATTTTGTGCCCCCAGGAGATGCAATAGGTGAGTTACCAGTCCAGACCAGTACTAGCATTTGGGGCCCCTCATCATTCCTACTGATAGATCAGTAAATTCACACTTTCTTTTTGTTTCTTTTTCATGTGTGCATATAAACTGGTCTCATCAATCAAGAAGTTGAGTCTGAAACACCAAATAGATCCAGTATATCTTTGACTGAATTGTGCCCTATACGTTTAGGGAAGGGAAATGCAGGAATTAAAGATAAAACATGGAGGAGTAAAAAAGAATCCTATCCCAACAAACTGAGGTCTTAATTGAAATTATTTGGAACACAAGATGCTGTGTCTCCCAAACTCTCTAAACACAGGAGGCACAGACTGTGTCAGAAACCCATGATTGTAACTCAGAGGGATATGACATCCTCTGCTGGGGAACTACACAGGTGGTGTCTGATGGGCTCCATTCAGATCAGTTTAATTATTTATCTTCACAAATGTTATTTTTGAAATGCGATTTGCTGTTCCCTGGGCGAGAGAGAGAGGGGGAGAGAGAGAGAGAGAGAGAGAGAGAGAGAGAGAGAGAGAGAGAGAGAGAGAGAGAGAGAGAGAGATGGTCTGCCAGAATGCCTCTCCTCACCTCCATCCTGCCCTGAATGCTGCTAGTCTGGTCTGAGTAAGCCATGTGACTCTGTGACTTTGGATTGGCTCAGCCCCTGGAAAAAGAACCATGACTCCCATCGGGCTTGCTTCTGTCCACCCATCCATGTCCACACATCTGGGCTGTCATTAAGTCCATCTTGATTGATGGCTACTCCCTCCTGTTCTATGCCTTAGTGACTCAGTAAATGTTCCCAGGTGTTCCTTCCTGCAGGAGGCTGCTTCATCATGCAACTTTCCTTCATCTGGACTCTCTTCTTATGAAGCCCAGTGATTGTTCAGCTCTTGAGCCATCCAGTACCCTAGCACATGCTCCTACAGTGTCATCATCCTGATTGTATTCATTGTAGTTAAGTGCTTTTCATGGGGCAGGTCATATAAATGTCTGGAACATGAGAGACATAATTTAGTTTTTAGTGATGGCATCACCATCAGAACAGGCATAGATCAAATTAGCATTCAAACGAGTGCGGCGGGGAAGTGATGGGTGATATTGTGTCACATGGAGTTTGTATCAGGATTGGGGGCTTTGGGGGAAGGTCTAGTTTAAGATCAAGAGAAAGATTGGAGTCTTATTAAGGTGGAGATGTAATAGCACTCTGGGCATACTCTGGGAAAAAAGAGGTAGAGACCCGTGCTTAAGAAGGACGTAGGGAGCATGGGGGTGTGGCTAAGTGGTAGCACATTTGTCTCGTCCTAGCACCAGGTTCAGACTAATCTTCAGCAACACCCATACTCACCAACACAAATAAACAAAAAGTGCATGAGCATTAAGCACCACTAAGAATGGAGAGTCATTGACAAAGCTAGACAATGGTGTGGACAGGCCTGAGGCCAACCTCATATCTCTTGAGAACTAGCTTTGAGTTTAACCCGAAACAGGAAGGAAGTAACCGGGAGGTCATTACCGTGTGGAAGGTGAGTTTTGGAAGGAATTCTGTGACCTCTGCCTGGCCAGTGGATCTGCGGAAGCGGAAGACAGGGCATTAGAGGCTATTTCAGTACTCCACGGGAGAGATGCTTGTAGTGGTAGGATTTTGGATGATGACTGCTGAGAGAGGGAAGTGTTCTTCAAGATCTCATGTCTCTTTTCCCTCTAACTCCCTCAGCTGCCTTATTGGAGCAGCTCCCGGGCTCTTTCTTCAGAGGGAGCTGAAAAGTTCTGGGGATGGTGAGACAGGGGTTGAAGTTGGGGAAAGGCACAGTTGGATGTTGTGCACCAGGAGACCTGAAAAGAGAGTTCCTGTGGGCACTGGAGCCTCTCACATATCATACACAGGCCACCATTGTCCCTTAGGGTCCAGGTTTTTAGACTCTGGGGTTGTGTAACTGAACGATGGTGTTGCAAAAACATTGGCAAAGGTGAAAGATTTCTGAATGTACAATAACCAAAAACTAATTTTGAATGAAATGTGAAAAGAGTCTTCCTGTGCATGTTGCATCTCTTCACAACTGCCTTGGCTCTGAACACTCACAGCATGTCTACTTTGTCCTGTGTGTGCCACCAAGCCACAGGATGCCACGGAGTGCTGTCTGAAACACATCAGCTCACAGTTGTGACTACTGTATGCTGTAAATTATGGGGTTTTATTGTGCATGTAGTGTTTGCTGTCTCCATGTTAATGGGATGGTTTAGTTGCACAAAACACTTTTCATATTTTCTGGTCATCCCTAACCACCATGTGTCAAATTGGCATATCTTTACTTTGAATTGTGTTACAACGTCTGAGTTACTGATTTGAGTTTCATAAAATTGATAAATGACTTTTGGCTTGAGAGTAAGATGGGGTTTCTAGCCTTCCCTGAATTGGCCCTGCACACACTTCTGCCACTTTGAACCACATTTTCAGGTAAAGAAGTATTCTAAGAATTAATGCTAAGTTATCAGTCAACTATGAAAAACATTAAAATGCTCTGTGATAGCAAATATCCAGCAAAATATAATTCTTTATGCAAAATAATTCATCTCATTAATATGCAAGTAGGCTTTTGTCTTCAAGAAAACATAAAATTATATGTCTATAGAATTCTTTTGAAATAAATTTGCCTATGATTTATTATAATTACAATGTGTGTTTATCTATACCATATACCCATTTTTCCTAAAAAAAAAAAAAAAAAAAAAAAAAAAAAGTCAGTTGTGAAGGGGATAAGAACTGCTGCACTACCCTGTCCCCTCCTGCTCATTTTCTTGTCCCCTTGTTGGTCCCCAAGGAAAAGCAGCGACATCTGAAGTAAGGGGAGCAGAGAACAGACCCCTCCAGGGAATGGGCTGCTTCCTTAGTGGGGAAAGCTGAGCCCAAGATGAAAAATTATGATTTGGAAAGAAGTGACTGAGATGTAAAATAATTCAAACTGTCCAGAAAGTGTGAAATATGCCTAGGGCAGAAATATGGGAGGGGAGGCAAGATTTGACAGTGTCAGGAGAAAAGAATGCTGCAGTGACTTTAAAATTCTCATTAAATACTTATTCACACAAACACATTAGTGCAAATAAACTCATGCATGAGTCCACCAGAACTTTCATGTGTATGTACATATGCATGTGAAAGCACATAATTCTTCAGTATTTATCTATTTTTTATGACACATGTGGACAATGTCCATGGACAGACAGGTACATTTTCCTGTACACAGTCTTTATAAAATTTGAGAAAAGATAGATATGTGTGATACAGATGGAAACGATCTTACAGAACCAGGGAGTTCTTAGCTTACTATCTCAAAAATGAAATGGATTTTAAGAATACTTCCTCTGAGCTACCATTGTACAAATGTCTCAGGAATGTAGTAAATGCCATTCTATGTTTTTTTTTTTTTTTAAAGAAATGCCACTGCCCCTAACCATCTGTCAGCATCTAGTGTCATAATAGTAATAATTATACTACAAATAGAACTGTTTGTCAATGCAGTGAGTGAGCATAGAAGCTATACTTTCTTGGCTATGCTTTATTGCTATGTCAGTAAATCTACTTCTTATTAGACACTGTCTGTTCACAAACACACACACATGTGATTTGGATGGTCATGGAAATTGCTGGTTTGCCTGCTTTGTTTTTTTTTTAATGTTTACTCTTCTGTCTTAGAAAACATAAATGCATGTTACGATAATTAATCTTATGTATTGCATTTTGAAAACACGGTCTTGGAATTCAATTTGTTAAGATGCACTTAATTTTTTTGTAGTCATTTATGTTGATAATTTCCTTTAAGACTCTTGTGTTGTGTTTCCACCTTCAGAACACTTCTCTGATTCTGAGATCAGAGCAGTTCTACCTGTAATTTGTTTTTTCTTATCGTTTTATTTTTTTTTTTATTTTTTTTTTTAATCGTTTTATTTTTTTAAGAATCAATTTAATCTACACTGAACTCATTTTAGTGGTCAGTAACATTTGATGGAGAAGTCTTTCTGATTTAAATCCAGTACAGGTTTGTTTTTCCCTATGGCAGGGAGCCAATATGACACGAGTGAATGCTGCCGACTTGGCCGTCACAACTACCAGGGCTTTGCTAATTTACTTTCATGATTACTGTGGACCAGGATGATGTGATTAACATTCTCATTATCTCTGAGGGTACCAGGGGTCCAATAATATCTTTAAGGATTTTAAGAAAAAAATGAAATCAGACACCCAGTGTTAAGCATTTAGTTTTATTCCTCTGTGTTCTCTTAACTTGAAAACATTCTGGCATGGAAGCCAGAAAACCTGAGTCATTTTATGTTTCTCTCTTTGTTAAGCATGGCACTTCTTCTGTTCCCTGTAGTATTTTAGTTATGAGCAAGAGTTACTGGTGTCATAGAGTTGTGTATTTATGTTGTGTGATGTATTATGTTTCTCTCTCTCTTACAGCATAAATGTATGTACAGAGAAAGGAGGGAGAAAGACAGGGAGGTAAGAGAAAGGGGAGCTAAAAACCTTTGCAAAGTAGTCTAAGGTATGCAGATGCAGTTATGAAAGTGCTGTTGATGGGGCGGGAGGCCAGCCCATCTTCAGGGACCAGACTGTTAGTACACCCTCACTTGGGCTATATTAAACAGAGCAAGATTGACCTTATTGTGCAGCTGCTTGGTTTCATGTAACAGAAACTGACTCTGGTTCACTTATGCAAAGAGGTAATTTATTGGAAGGAATGGAGTTGTTTGTAGATTATCAAGGGGGTGGAGAACATGGGCTGCACAGATGTTGGGTGTTGGAGGCTGTGAAAAGCAGAGTGTGTGCTTTCCTTATATTAGGACCTGAGAAAATACTTTTCCTAAATACTCTCCTATCCCCAAGGAATGAAATCTAACTGTAACTAATATTTTTTTTTCATCATCCTGTTACAGATCAAAATTTGGGGGAGCATATTTGTATTCCCCAAACATGTCATATGCTTGCCCTTTGGCTGAAGGCGGTCAGAGTGACTCAATTAAAGTTGTAAGACTGTGTCTAGACAGGGAAGAGGGAACTCTCCATAAGGAAATTGGGATTACATTTCTAAAAACAGGACATAATATTCAGTGGCAACTAGGGCAAGTCACAGTGCAGCTCAGAGATGGTGAGTGATCAAGATGGTTGTCCTAAAATAAAAGCCAGGTCATTGTTAACATTTCTTCATTAACAAATGTCAAGTCCTAGAAGTATAGCCCTAATATAACAATGATCTTCCTTTCCAAGACGGATGAAATGGGGAGAGAGATCCACAATGCTCATCTACGGGGGCTATGGAGGTCCAAACTTGGGAAGGATTTGGTGCCTGAGCCAGGGTAGCCCAAGACCATGGACAAAAGCAATTCTGAAGACTCCAGAGACAAGAAAGAGAGTAGGACAAACAACTTACAGCTGTCTTTGTGTTAGTGTCCAGCTCTTTTCTGTCTCAGCAAAAATGAAGTACCGTGATATGTCTGTTACTAAAATAAAGAAATAAAAATGTAATTCATAAGGTGTTACCTGTCTCTGTCTCTCTGTTTCTGTGTCTCTGTCTGTCTGTCAGTCTGTCTCTCTGTCTGTCTCTGTCTGTCTCTTTCTCTCTCTTTCTCTCTCCCTATGTATGTATGTATGTATGTATGTATGTATGTATTCTCAAGGGGGAGCTGATCCATTAGGAACAGGCAGACATGCCAAAAGCAATAAAGGGGCAGGCTCACTGGGCTAGGCAGGCAGTAGTTACAGGCTTTCCAGGAGAATCTTGCTCATTCATTAATTCTAGCCTTGGAAGGAGGCCAAGCTGTGTGGTTTCCTCACAGCAAGGGGCGAGATCCTGATGATTAAATGCTCTTTGTTGCCTTGCATTTCACTTTTTCTAGTAACTCACTTTGAAGAATGGAAAGCTGAGTTTTCAATGCTTTGTTGTTTGCTGAAGCTAAAGCTAGCAGTAATTGAAGCCAGTTGAATGAGGAAGGCCATGGTCAAGGTAAAGATTGGAGGACAGAGGAAGTTCAGGGACAGAGTAGTGGCTAGGTATGTTCTCCATTCCTCCCTTTTTTATGTATAAGATTTTAACTGCGATGAGTTTTTGTAAAAACATATAATATTTGGAAAATATGTTCCGTTTGCCATTTTCTCCGGATCATTTCTGCTTCACTGTGCACACAAGACAGGACCTGAATGATAAGAAATGACTTTTCAGGGGACAGTACGATACCATCACTGAATGGTTGACAATTTCATACTGTGTTCTCTCCTCCCAGAATCCTTTGCTTTGTTTGAATAAATTTAAATTATTTAATTAAGTTGAAATCCCTATTCTATCTTCATGGCCACGCCTGAGTTATCTTGAGCAAAGGAAATGCTTCTGTGTAGTGTTGTCCAAAACTTATTAATGATCTAATGAGATTCAAAACCTGGACAGGC
Source organism: Acomys russatus (assembly GCF_903995435.1). Classification (NCBI taxonomy): domain Eukaryota; kingdom Metazoa; phylum Chordata; class Mammalia; order Rodentia; family Muridae; genus Acomys; species Acomys russatus. The sequence goes on along the minus strand of NC_067153.1, from coordinate 27,506,081 downwards.
AATTGTTATAGAGTAGGTGATTTATGAATGCTAATTAAAGTGAATAGAAAAATGAGGTATCTTTGTGACCAGGGTTTCTTGATGCTATTTTTGTTCCACTTGTGGAACTCGTTGTTTGTGGTGTGGTTCTTGGACTTGGCCATGTCTGCATGGTACCCCTGTGGCTCCCACAGCACCTGGAACCAGAGAGAAAGAGGTATTTTGCTCTTCTTGAATGTGTGTAATATGCAAAGCAATATGGTAGCTCTGGGAAACCAGAGCTAATACCTTCTGTCAGGAAGTTGCACATATATACGCACGTATTCATTTTTAGTTGATTAAAATATAATTACATCATTGTTTTCCTTTCCTCTTCAAAACCTTTCCTATGTCTTCCCTTCTCTTGTTCCATCTCAAATTCATGGCCTCTGTTTCTTTAACTATTATTATTATTGTTATTATCATTATTATTATACAAAATGCAAATTAATATGAATGCAACCTGCTGAGTCCATTTAGTGTTGCTTGAATGTATAACTTTTAAGTTCTGACCATTTTGTATTGGATAAAAAATTAGGGTTATCTTTGTAAAGACCTTTATCAAGATACTGTTTGTGTATCATAATTTTACTATTTTAAGTGCATAATTCAATGTTTTAAATTTAGTTATATAATTATGTAGCTATCATCACAATTCAAGTTTAGAATATTCTCATTATGTGCCAAATAAGCCCCTTACTAATTAGTTTCTCATATCTTCTTCCCTGCCTTTGGCAACCACTAATCTATGTTTGGTTCCAACATATCTGGATATTTAATATAGATGGGATTGTATAGAATATGGTCTTTTCAGTCTGACATCTTTCATTTAGTATAAAGTTTTGAGGTTAATCTGCATCATAGATTTGTATGGGTATCACTGATTAGTGAGTAATAATGTTTATTTGTTCATCAATAGTTAGCCACTTGGGTGGTTTGTACATTATGGAAGTTATGAATATGACTGCTTTAAGTATTTATTTACAAATTCTTTGGGGGAAACATATGTTTTTAGTTTATATGTAGAATAATCCTAGATCCTATAATAGGTTCACATCTACTTCTTGAGGACCTGCCAAGTACTCTCTGAATTGACTGTTTCATCTTAGATTTAGATTACCATGAGTCTGTTTAAAGAAACAGACCAAGAACCCACTGCAAGGGTTAAAAGAGTCTGTGATGGTTTAACAGTGTTCTTGTAAGATGCTTAGCACAGTCTGAGCCTTGGTCCTGAGCTGCTCCTTAAAGATAAGGGCTGCGTGACCCAATGAGAGAAAAGCAAGCCGAGGGGTAGAGAAGTTCAAGGTTTTGCTTACGTCTATACTGAAAGCTCAAGGGAGATTTGAGACTCTTAGTTTGTGTTTATCTGAACTCAGAGGTGAACTTAGAAGATCTGCACAGTGAAGGCTTACTTCCCTCTTAGCTCTGGAGATGAGACTTAACACAGTTAGTAGCTATGTACTAAGAAAGATACATAAATCAAACTGGAGAGCTCTGAGCCAGGGTGCCCCTCTGAGACAGGATGAGACAGTAAATTGATTCTTAGTGCTGTATGACTTGGATGCTCAAGATGTAAAGAGAAAACTTTTGTTTCATCCATAGAAAAGTGCTCTAAATCTCAGAAATACATAGCAAAGTAGAAATCTAATTAACTCAGTGTCTGGTAAGTGCTATCATAAAACAGTCATTATGCTGAGTGAATGACATTTGGTATATTATACCCAGTCCTCACACCAGCTCTCTGAAATGGGCTTTGACTGGCCCATTTTATAAACAAGGAGTACTGACCTTTAGAAATATGAGGGGCTATCTCTCAGGCTACAAGCTATGGAAAGTGACATAGCTGAGACCTAAATATCACTTTGGACTGGGCTTGTCTGAACAATGCCATGGAATTCTTCAAAAGGCATTGACCACTATGAAATTTACTCTAAGACTGGGCTATAAAATATGGTCTGTGGTTACTTTGAAACAAGAAATAGAAGTTTGCTTTTTGAATCTATGTCCAGTAAATACAATTTTAGTCTTCAACTTCAAAGTAATACACGAATAGAATTACTGCTTCTTAGTCTTGAGAAAATTTCTACACTTTGGTTAACCATTTGGGAGTAAGACTATATTCCAAACACTGCTGATTCATGAAAATGTTGATCACAGAGTCAAAAGCTTTTGCTCTCAGTGGGGTCTTTCATTGTGTGATTCTTGATAGATATATAGGAAGAGCTGTCTGTGCTTTGAGATGACCCAGTGTCGTACAATGCAAGCTAACCTAGCATGGCTTCTTTGGCTGCATTCTGGTGAGATAGCTAAGCTAATCCAGCAAAGATTTCCTTTAATGTTTGCGATGGATGATCTTGTCCACTTGATGGGATTTCAAGTCACCTTGTAGATAATCATGTGAGTGTCTGTAAGGGCCTGTCACAAGAGGACTCATGGAGACCTACCCTAAAGTTGGAGGAAATAATGTAGGCTTTTATCTCCAACCCAGTTAAAGAAAAGTGAATAGAACCAAAGTGTTATTCAGAGTTTTTTTGGAGTGACAGAACTTGTAGAATTAATCTCTCTATTAGAATGTAGATTGATTAGAATGACTTGGAGGCTGCAGTCCAACAAATACAACGTTGGTTGGTTGGGAATGGAAAGTCTAAGTATCTACTATTTGCTCAGTTCACAAGACTGAATGTCTCAGCTGATCTTCAGTATGAACTGGACTCCCAAAGAAGAGGATTCTAATGCCAGTGAAGGAATGGACGTCCTAGCCAGGCAAGGGCAAGCAGGGAAAGAGTGAAAGATTCCTTCCTTCATGTCCTTATATAGGCTTCCAGCAGAAGGTGTGACCCAGATTAAAGATGTGTGGTGTGTCTGCCTACCTCAGAGATCTAGATTAAAAGTAGACTATCATACTTCAAATTAAATTAAAATACCTCAGACATGCTTTCTGGATTTGTCTAAACTTCTGCATCTGAAGGGAGTTTTCTTGTCTTCCACCTTGAACCCAACACTGGATAGTCTTATGTCAATTTGACATAAACTAGAGTTATCTGAAGAGAGGAAACCTCAATTCAGAAGACATTTCCATAAAACACAGGTTAAGGAATTTTCTTAATGAGTGGTTAATGGGGGAAGGCCCAGCCCATTGTTGGTGGGGTCACCATTGGCCTAATGGCCCTGGGTTATATAAGAAAGCAAGGTGAACAAATCATGGGGAACAAACTGGTAAGTAACATCCCTATATGGCCTCTGTATCAGCTCCTGGATCCAGGATCCTGTCTTGTTTGAGGTCCTGTCCTGACTTCCTTTGACAATGAACAGAGATGTGGAAGTGTAGGGGAAGTAAACCTCTTTGATTTGCTCAAAGGTCATGATGTTTTGTCGTGCCAATAGAAACGCTAACTAAAACACTGATGTAAGATAAGAAACCAATATTTTGACACTTGTTATTTATTTATTTTTTTGGTGGGGGGTTAAATGTTATGTTAGAAATTTCCCCTGAACAAAGTGATGGGTTGGTGTTTGAATGGGTCTTATATTAGTTTTCTAATATATGAAAAGATACGAGATAAAATTCACAGTGAGAAACAGAATCTAAATACATTTAAAGATATATACTAGGGTCATACATATATACATACATATTTACACACAGATATCAGAGTATTCTTCAGTTCAATAATTTAACTTGTCCTGATAAACTATTGATTAACACAAAGATATTTCATATAATAAACATGTTAGATAAACAGTTAAAAATTAAATTGTGGCTAAATAGCTTGTACAATACCATTCAACAAGTAAGTGCCAGAGGTGGGAATTGAACATGGCTGTCTTTGGCTCTAGATTGCAAAAATCTTTTAATCACTTTGGTTTTCCAGTTTAAGCCTCTGTTGTTTTACTGTTGTCCTTGCATTTAATTACTTCTTTATCTATATTGTGATACCACAGCGCAGCTCTGTACCGTCTTGTGTCTACCCAAATCTGTTGGGCCTGTCAAGCTAATTGGTTGTGACATTTCGCTTCCAGAATGTGTAATTATGAGCTTCATTGAATAGGATGCTCAAATGACAGTTAATAGTACATTTAAGCATCAATCCATGTGTTTTTGAAACCAAAGAGGCAGCTAAGGATGTAATGCTCATCAAAATGCTAATGGAGTATATGGGAAAGTAGCCCTGTGCGGAAAAGCAAGCCAGAGTGGTTTATGAGAAGTCCTATTTACAAGTCACAGTGAGTCTCTGTGCACATGTTATTGTAACGTTCAGACACAGGGGACTGGTGCATCCTGCTGGACTTCGAGGAAAGAACAGATCCACCTCTAGCTCCATGAAGTTTCAGTGTCTGGTGCCTGCAGAAACTGATGACCAAATATGGCTGATTGGCCAGCTGACGGATGTCAAAAACTGAGCCACAAATCTCTTGACATGGCATCAGGCATTTGATAACATGGAGGAAGGGCTCTCGTATCTAGATGGCCAGGTTTGTATCCTGGTTTTGCTATTTGCAAGTTTCATGAATTTTGACAAATTACTTCACCTTCATCTGCATCCTCACTGGCAAATTTATGACGTAGTTCAGCGCTGTCCAATCCTGGATGTCTATTACATCTCCTGGAAATATAAATATACTTGTTTTGGGCCAAATTGGTTTAAATTTGGGAACATACTGGCAAACAGAATTTTCTGGGAGGCGTCATGCTCTTCAAAATCTGGGTTACATGAAACTCGATAGGCCATGGGCCTAGGAGAAAACCAAATACTATTGTTGCACTAAAGGAACATAGCAATAAAATGACTCCTAGTGGCATTCTGCTATTTTCCATAGGTCGGTGTCTCCCTTGGCAACCATCAAAAAAGATCTCCCTTGCTCAAAGGAAATTAACATATAGACTTACAACTGGACAATATGCAGAGTGAGAGGACACTGTGAGAGTGAGAGCAGGTGACATTAATATAATTGTTGTGAAACAAGAGGCTTAAAGTAGGACCTGCTTTGGATAACTAGAATTTTGGGTCACTATACTGTAACAGAAATAGTCTTATTAGCTTGAGCCTGAAGTGAAGGTGACATAGCATGTAGACTACCTGCAATGGTTACAATGGGAGAAACCACTAGGATAGTAGAGACTGTTGTTATTTCATAGAGCATCATAGCCAGTGGATAAATCAATGTAGTTAAAATAGCTGACTGAAACAGAAACTCACTGGTAAGTGGCCTTGCATTGGCATAACTAACTGGGTCATTCAAGTAATCATTGGACGTTGACCTTGAAGTATGGCAAGTTTCTAGAAACTTCTTGCCATCTCAGTTAGTCCTAATATTATATCCTAAATAGGCCAGATTTTCCAGGACATGCATCTCCTAATGTGTTCTTCCAAGGAGTTTCTTTCATGAAGGCCAAGGTTTCTTCACTTGATCATTCTATTTTAGCCAAAGCTGACTGAACCAGAGTGAAGGTCTAAGTTTGGACAAGCTGTAGGCAGTCAGTCTGCTTAGAGGTGATGTGGCAGCCACAGATGAGGTTGCAGCTGAGACTTCTGACTGTCTGAATATGTGTGATCTGGAGACATGAGAAAACAGTGTGTGTGTTTATAGGACTTGAGAGTCATGGAGCAAGTCAAAGAGGAGCTGAATGAGCCACACTACTAACAGTGGGAAGTGAACCCAGGGCATTCCTACTGGAAGTATTGCTCAGTAAGCACCATCTGTGTTTGCAGATGACATTTGGTCTCAGGGAAGCTTCTGCATTGGTTCTTTCTATGTTCCCATATGACCTCATTTATATTTTCTTACCTTCCTCAGAGCTTAACCCACAGCTCAGATAGGATCCTTCTAAATTGCATATAGCACTACCTTTTCTCTATTCTAAAATATAACCTGTGCAAATTAATGCTCTCTCTCTCTCTCTCTCTCTCTCTCTCTCTCTCTCTCTCTCTCACACACACACACACACACACACACACACACCCCTAGCCCCAAGCCTTCCAATAGAGCCTGGGAAGCACAAACAAAGACAGCTACAAATGTTGATTATTGACAATAACAAAGCCACATGAGTAATTAAATTTATTTGTGTTTTGATATGGAGCTTCTGGGTCCAATTCAGTAAGATGTCCCTATGAGGTGACTTTCCCTAAATGAAACCACTTTGCTTTGGGATGGAGTTTTAATTTGTCAGGCTATTATGAACACAGTTATTATTATTTTACAGTGGGGGACATTGTCTCAAATTGTCCAAAAAAAAAAAAAAAAAAAAAAACTTCATTTTTACTTCATGTGGCTTGTTCCACACTGAGAAAGTATCCTTTGTGTTTTGCTTGTGAATTAATATTCTTTTCTTCTTCTATCTTTAAAACTGGCTTAGCAACTGTGAGACCATTTCCTGCTGGCCTCCAGAAAGGCCATGTGCATGGGAGAATCTCATTAGCATCAGGTTTAGTGCTTACAGTCCACAGAGGACGATTGGGGTCATGGTGTAGCTGCTTGTTTTCACCCAAACATATTGTAATTACAGCAGGAAGGATTTTCACACATAACTGAGGAGTAAAATTACACTGTGTTAAGCCATGTCTACTGAGTAATACAGATACCATAATATCCCAGTTTTATAGACTGTCATCTCAATGCTCTTCTTCCAAGTTGGAGTCTCAATTCCCTTCACAGGTGTTACATGTTTATGCTGTAACACAACTCATCTCTTCAAGTTGAATGTTTTGGCTTAAATTTGTAAAACCTACATTTATTCATTCATTTCCTCTGTATTTTTTCTAACATCTTTTTTATCCCCAAAATAGTCCCATGTGGCAAGTGTAATACAAATACATACTCATAGACATAATATAATATATTATACATAATATATATATATATATATATATGACACAGGTTTTATTTCTGAGAAATAGATGGTTTTAGAAAACAGATAATACTCTTCAATTCATTATGAGTCTGAATGCTGTGGGAACTAACCAATTTGTTGCCAGAAGTGAAGAAATTAAAGCTTTCTTCCTGGAAATTATATTTAGAAGGATACACTGAGAATTTACAGGTGGATAGGGTTGGGAAGATGACTAAAAGAGAGGACCAAAAAGGGCTTTGGTAAATGGTGATGCTATTAGGATACATGAACCCTATGGATCATGATGAAAAGTATGTGCTAGGTGCATGCTGGCATCTTTCTCTGGCAAGGCTTAGGCTTCATGTGCGGTTTATGGAGTCTGGTGTTCATTCTAGATGTTGTTCTCAGTCTCACCAGATGGCTTTGGATTTTACTTAGCACTGCAATGACGTGTGAGCTCTGACGTGGTGAGAACCGTCAAGTTGAGATCTAGAAGTCGGACAGCAGACATTTGCATGGTGGTTGCTCTGGGCTTAATAGGTGCTCTTCCAAATTATTCACACCCAGGCAGGAGGCATGGGGAAAGAACTGACTCAACTTTGTACAATAAACAGGGGAAGAGGAAGTTAAGCCTAAAACCTGTGTGATGCTTATGGGCATCTCCTCTCTGGAAGGATTGGAGGAGACATCTGAACAGAAAGGATGCCAGGAAGCAGTTACGCTCTTCCTTATCCTCCACTCCTGTCACAGACAAGCCTATACTGCCTTTTATTAGCAGAAGTTACTGTTGCCACTCTCTACATTATATAAAGTGAACGTTAGAACATGTATTTTTGCTGAGAATCATGCTTTTAATATTCATTCTTAGCACTGTTCACTGCAGTAGTTTGCTTCTTCTTTTTTTTTTTTTAATTTTTTTTATTAATTTATTCTTGTTACATCTCAATGGTTATCCCATCCCTTGTATCCTCCCATTCTTCCCTCCCTCCCAACTTTCACATGAACTCTGGTGCCTCATATTTGACCATGTCCCCTGGAGGGGGAGACCTGGTGGCACTCAGAGGAAGGATAGCAGTTTGCTCTTCTTATTGCTTCACGGCGCCCTATTGTATACCACCACAGTTTTATCTTTATAGTTTCTTGAAAGTTTTGTATGTGTTTTGTTCATATTAACCCTTGTCTACCAACTCATTCCAGATGCACTAATCCTTTTCTACTCACCCAACTTTATAATCACCGTTTTCCCAACACTTTAAGTCTAATTTGTGCCACCTGTGTGTTCTTGGATGCGTGATCTTCCATGGGAGCATGGTCAACTTACCAGCAGCTATACCTTTAAAAGAAAAATGACTCTCTCTCTCTCCCAGCAGCAATCAATTACTAATAGCTTCTTGGCTATGGGTGGGACTTTTGGTCCACTTCCCCTCTCCACGTTAGGAATCTGGTCTGCCTTGAGTGGGGACAAGTTTTGTGCATGGTGCATATTTGCAGCTTGCCTGCTATGTTCTGAACACACTGTTTTGTTTGTAGTTATCCATCACTCCTGGATCTTACTTTTTTTACATCCCCTGTTTTGTTATGATTCATGAGCCTTGGGAGAGGTATGTGTGAGATATAGATGTCCTACTTAGGGTGGAACATTCTACTCTTCATTGTCATCTGTGCCATTGTGGGTGTCTGTGATCATTTCAAACAGAAACATCTCTGGTGAGGAATGAAAGGGGCATTTGTTTGTGTTCACAACAGTAAATCATTAGAAGTCAATTTAAATACTATGTCCATTTAAAAGAATACAAATTGTAGTAGGTTCTCCTTTGGGCCTATAGCATGTCTATCCATGGGTTCTCGGCCTGATAATGGTACCAGATATGGCTTTTATCTCCTGAAGCAAGCTTTGAATCCCATTGGAATGTGATCAGTTACTCCCTCTGATGTTCAAGCAACTGTTGCACTAGTGGGCATTTCTTGCCAGATCAGTTATTGTAGCTCACAAGGTTCACAGCTGGGTATGACTGATGTTACTTCTCTTTCCCAGAAATGGTGCTTAGCATCTTCCAGCACCATTAGAGATAAACGGCAGAGATGCTGCTTCCAGGAGAACCACAGCTTGATATTTCCTTGTTCCACATTTCAAGTATGTGTTATCTTCCTCAATAGAGTCTTACTGCAAAGGTCTTGAGGGTGACCATAATCATAGCATTGGCATGAGTTTGTCTTTGATTATTTATGAACTTTTGGCTTGTATCCCGTATTTGGCCATCATGATAATGCTTACTTGGCCATTTTGATTATGTCTTTTGCACAAACATGTACACATGCCCATTTCTCAAGAGAGAAAATATAGGTGGTAGACAATGTCTACTCAGACATTAGGGATGAGGTTAAATTGGCCATATTAATTAACACCTCAACCGGAGAGGTAGAAGAGTTCTAGTTGTGTGCATATTTTCCAAAACTGATTTAGTCACTCTTTTAAAAGTTTCAGACAGTTTAATGGATGTACAAGACTTTCTGACTCTGATTTTAACAAGCAACTCAGTAAGGTTTCAAGAAGTTGACACTTAGTGATCCTTGAGTGGTGTCTTTTAAAACTAATTGTTCATATAATTTACTGACTTAAAAATTGAGTCAATCAGCCTGGTTAGCCTGGCATCAGGGATCACTTGATGACTAGGGTGATGAGGGAATGAAGAAAATACAAACATACACAGACAGATGTACGCATAGGAACAGCTGGAGTTGTTGTTAGAAGACCCTACTACTTAAGGTCTCAGTCCACCATGTTTGGACAGCTCTCCCAAGCTTGGTGCAGAATGGAGGGCTCCCTTTCTCAGGAAGGGACTTCTTTCTCTCTGCCTGAATTCATCTGGAGAGTGTCTCTAGGTAAGACCCTGACCCCTGAGGGATGTCACATAACCCTTGGCCAAAATGTAAGTTTAACTTCTTTTTTCTCCTGACAAGAACCTGCTGGACAAGTATCTGAAATTTCTGCATTGTAAAGCACTCCTGGCACCTCAAGCCCCAGGCAATAGTATACACCTACTCTGGGAACCCATCCCCCTCCCCCAAGAACTATATGTAGCCCTTGCTCAGCCCAAATAAAGTTGATCCATCTAACTAGGCCCTCATGGACCAGTGGTCATTGATTCAGGAGGAGGAAGGGAGGGTCACAGGTTGGGTAGGTTTGGTTCTCTCATGGAGAAACTGCAGCACTCTAGAAGCTTAGTGTGCATATTATAAACAGTTTGACAGGGAGCTCCAGAAGGTAGGATTAGCTAATTTATGAAGCAATCTCTGTAGGGAGCTAGTCGTTAGGTCATAAACATCTTGGGGAGGAGAGCTGCAGTGGCATTTTCTGCACACACATCAACATTTGCACAGGGAAGAGAGGAACTCTTGCTGACCTGGTGTGATGGTTTGAATGGAAATGGCCCCCATAGGCTCATAGGGAGAGGCATTATTTGAAAGGATTGTGACACATGACCTTGTTGGAGAAAATGCCTCACTGAGAGGTGGGCTTGGAGGATTTAGACCCCCATGCCAAGCCCATTAGCTCACTCCTTCCTGCTGCCCAAGGATTCAGATGTAGAAATCTTAGCTTCTTTTCCAGGACCATGTCTGCCTGTGTGCTGCCATACTTCCCACCACGATGACAATGGACTAAACCTCTTAGCTATAAGCCAGCCCTGAGTAAATATTTTCTTTTCTAAGAGTTGACATGGTTATGTTGTCCCTTCACAGCAATAGAAACCCTAAGACAAGTAGCTTCTGTGTTGTGATGGGCAGTAACCTCAAAGTGTGAGCTAAGACATTCCCAGTCCCCTGCCTAAGTTGCACTTTGTTAGAAAAAAACCAGCAACAGAAATTAAACTAAAACATTGTCACTAATTCTCAGGCCTTTCACTCTCTTAGTGACATACATTAAGGGAAGTTCTTAATTTGACTGAAGTTAATCTTTTTTTTTTTTCCTTTATCCTTATACTTCTGGCCTCATTCCACATTTGTATGATGTGCAATAAATGCTGTGCTTGCTCATTGACATTAGATATAAAGGGAAGAGATGTGACTAATTGTACTAAAGGAGGTGAAGGTCCTCCCACTGTCAGGACCAGGGTGGAAGAATACCACAAAGGCTGGAGAAGTCCTGAGTTTTTATGAGGGAGCTCACAATGGAGTGATCAAAGAGGTCCAACACATGTAAGGATATCTCACATGAGAGTTGTTTTCTAGAAACTTTAACCCCAAGACAAAACCCTGGATGGAGTCCAGAGCTCTGCTTTGACCTCCGTTTTCTTTGTATATTTGTGCCCAGGCTATGGCAGGGTGGGCGGTGCTGACTCAGCCAGCTTCTGAAGTCTGAGAGTTTGCAGATGGTGTAAAAACAAATCTAAATTGTTTTCAGGATCGACAGAGCCATTTGAGTCCCCGTTTTTTACGCATTATACGCTTATCAAATGCTTCTTGCTTTCCTGGTGCAAGTATCAACATGGAGATAGTTTGGAACTGTGCTTGGGTGAATGCTAGTTTTCTTTTTATTATTATTTTGCATTAAAACTTGGATTGCATTGGTTTATTTTATCCTTTTAAATTCTACATTTATTTAGCCAATACTTTGTGATCTATTTGACATTAACTTTTGTCTATGCGTTTTCACAAGTGACACATTTAATCCTTACAACAATGACTGTGCTGTTGCTTTCTTACAAATAGGGATATGGAGGCCAATACAAATGAACTTTCCTGTCCAAGGTTATGTGGCTAATAAAAGATGGAGTTTAGAGTTAATTTATGTTTCTACTATAAAGACTGCTATTGCAATTTTGAATTATGAGAGCTACAAGGCTCACAACAAGAGACAAAACCCTTGGCTAAAATGTTTGTGTCATTTTTATGAGAACATAATCAAGCTACTTAACCCCTGAACCTCATCTTTCTTTATTGTAAAATGGGATAATCAATGCAGAAATTAGAAAGTTTTTGTGTATTTCTTCAAAATTGTATTTATTTTGGTGCATATGGGATATATATCTTATGTACAATATATTTTGTTATGTCTATCAGTACGTATGTGCCTGTGTGCATGTGTGTATGTGTGTGCGTATGTGTGTGTGTGTGTCTATGTGTCTGTGTATGTGGGGGGTATGTGTGTGTTTGTGTGTGGGGGGAGGTATGTGTGTGTCTGTGTGTGTGTGGGTGGGTATGTGTGTATCTGTGTGTGTGAGTATGTGTGTGTCTGTATGTATGTGTGTGGGTATGTGTGTGTCTCTGTGTGTGTGTGTGAGTATGTGTATGTGTCTGTGTATGTGTCTGTGTGTGTCTGTGTCTGTGTGTGTGTACCTGTGTGTGTAGGCTAAAGGACCACCTTAGGTGTCACTCCAACCATCCACTTCTATTTTTGAGACAGGGTGTCTCACTAGCATGATGCTCCCTGTGCAGGTTGGGGAATGATCCCTAGGACTCTGACTATTTCTGCCATCGCAGGTCTAGGATTACAATCCTGCATCACCATGCCCAACGTTTTATTCATGAGCTCGGGGGGCTTTAACTGAGGTCCTTATATGTGTGTATTTACAGACCTATCTCTCAAGCTGGTGATTTACTCATTCTTCCATCTATGGATATGCTCAATTTCCTACAGTGAATAAATGAATGAGTAAATAAACATGTGGCACCCTTTCTCAGCTGGCCCTTTAAACATTCTGGGATTCCCACCAGTGAAGAGTCTGCAGATTAATGACAAACTTCTTGCTATGTGGTTGCTTTGACATCAGGGTCTTTGTCCCCACCTCCCCATACATGGACTATCACTCAGGCTTAAGGAGGTCAGGATCTCATAACAGATGGGCTGAGGTAAACTATCAGATCCACTCTTGATGAGGTTTTTCCCCTAGAAAATGACTTAACTTCTGTAAGACTCAGTTTCCCCTTTCTATAATAGGATGAAATGTCTACCAGCATGGGCCATGGTAAGGGTTAAATGAGTTCATGGATTTAAGAATTCAATACTGAGCTAACCTAACTGGAGAGTCATCATTCATCAACAAATGACAGATTCTACCTCATCCCTAGTATTTTTATTCCCATGTGACCGCTAACCCACTCATCCTCCAAGACTCAACATAAAAGCTGAGAACAATTTCAAATAGGCTTTCTTTAATCATTCTCCATAGTTTATTTTGTCTTCCTTTATTTCAGTAATATATCAGTTACATCATAGGCTTTTCTGATTTCTTTATAGACAGGCACACCGTTTCTAACTTTATCACTAGCTGTTGGGCATGTGTATGATTCACTAACTTAAAGAAAAAAAATTAATGGCCATATGTTTAAGTAACTCATATTTGATGGCTTTTTCCGGACTCCTTTGTTGAGCACTGAGTGTCACATGTGAAGGAAGAGGCAAGATGTTTGCATCAATCCAGGGAGAAACGGTGATGGCATTAGCTGGGTCAGTTCCGTCGCCAGTTGTTCTTGGTACTTCAGGCTGTGTATTGAAAGAAGAAAAGGGTTAGCAAGAAAGAAAATAGGAATAACAAGAATTCAAGCGCTAGTTTTTCTATTTCATGATGACTAATTTAACTGTAGTCTTATGGTAGATTTGGCCTGTAGATGGCTCCATTTTCCTTAAAAAAAAAAAAGATTGAAAATGTACGTATTTTCTGGAAGCTTTTGGATTACATTTTTGTTTCTCTTTGTTTTCCTGTAGATGTGGACTTCCCAGCCTGAGGTGATGGGTTAACATAAATTAATAAATTAATATGCATGTTTCACTGTCTTTGTCAGTTGGCAGCATATGCTTTGCATCATATTTTTTAGACAATTAGTTCATTCTGAATCACTGTTTAAGAACCACTAAGAAACTTGAGTGTCTGCTGAAAACTTCTGTAGCTTGGTTACATTGAAAGACTCCCAAAGCATTTTCATTCACTCACTTACTTGATGAATGGCTGCTGTGTTGCCAGAGGAGCACTGCTTGAGTCAGTGAAGAGGATGTTCAACTGTGAATAAAAGTATTATTCTAGGCGGGGCAGTGGTGGCACATGCCTTTAATCCCAGCACTCGGGAGGCAGAGGCAGGCGGATCGCTGTGAGTTCGAGGCTAGCCTGGTCTACAAAGTGACTCCAGGTCAGCCAAGGCTACACAGAGAAACCCTGTCTCGAAAAACAAAACAAAACAAACAACAACAACAACCACAACAAAAACAAAGTATCATTCTAAGGTGCATCTCTTGTAAGAGTGCCATGTGTGTGGATGACATTTATTAAGAATCTTCAAACGTAAGGCACAGTGACTTCGCATGCTATATACTGTCACCTTGTACGTATCAGGAAACTGTCCACCTAAAGATTCCACAAACCATGGGGAAAGTATTGGAACAATGGGAGTCTGTGATGAATACCTTTATTTTTATTGTTATCCATGCTATGCAATATGGTATTATTACCTATATATGCAGCACAGTTTATATAACTGTTACATCATGCTGGGGATAGTAATAAAAGTTGATTTCGAAGGTATAGGACGATGTACTTACGCCGTATACAAATGCTCTGTGTTTTTTTATACAAGGGACTTGAGTACCGTGGATGCTGGGACCTGTGGGAGACTTGGAAGTAATGTTCAGTTAATTCTGAGGGGGTGACTGCAAATTCTGTAACTGAAATCCATCTATCGCAATGACGTGACACCAGAGACAGAGAGCCATGAAGTAACTACTTTAAGTCCAACTTGTAGTTTTTCTTGTGGGTACTAGTCTTTCCAAGTCAGGCCACTATCTCAGGGTCCTGCAGACCTGCAGTTTTGGGAGACCAGAGCAAGCGTTACTGAGCAGACCCCACAGAAGCTTGGTTCCCTTCCCCTGCAGTGCTTTATTTACTCTGCATTTACCCTAACGTTTATTCCCTTTGTCAAGTTATTTTACATTATGTTAGGGCCCCACCTGCCAGCTGTATCTTCTCAGTTTATTTATTTCAGCTTTAAAACAAGCCTCTTTAATTGTAATGGATGTAGGGAAAAAGAGAACAGGGCTATTACAACTGTTTAAGTGGCAGATGGGTTTCTGTAGAATTTCCAGAAGGAAGTATCTGTGGTAGACTCAAAATTCTTTTGAAAAGTTCACATCTTCAGGACTCCAGACTTAAGGTCAACAGAGGAGAATCGCTCTCTTTAGCCTTTACAGTGCCCCCAGCTCTTCCTGAGTGCTTCAGTTCTGCCCTCAGTCTCTATACATCCTTTTCTGACTGAATTGTTATTTACAACAGAGACCAATGATGCCCCAGCAATGCCAAGTTCTTCTTTGCTGATAGGCTGCTCAGGTGCTCTCTGCATCCAGCCTAGTTAGGAATGTGCTTTCCCTGCTATTCTGTATGTTTGCCGTGGGCAAGTAAGTGTTGTCTAGTCAGGTAAATATGAAGGGTTTATTTTGTATTTTTGTTATAAAAATGAGCATACCTGGGGCACCTTTGCATATTACGTTATTTTTACCACACAGGTGATACAAGGCAGGATGATCATCTTCAGAACTAATATCAAAAGTGGACCTTTGAACTGTCACGGTTTCATTTTAATTCTTAGGCTGCTATCTAAGAGAGAAGCAGTTTGTTCCTTGCTTAAGCAATTGTAGGTCTAATACTTTGTCCTGTTTTTGTTTGTTTGTTTGTTGTTTTTTGCTTTTCTAAGAATTAATACTTTCTTTTACGACTTAGGATCAAGTTGCTATCTTAACAGATATGGAAGTAAAATTGAATTGAATTTAGCCTAAAGGAATCCTTGCTACGCTTTTGTAGAACATGAAATATTTGATAAAATTGGCCATGTGTAGTACTTTGGAAGAGAGCCTGTGAACTAACATAGACTATCCCTGGCCAAACTACCCAAGAGAGTTAACACCATTTCGGTGGTCTGAGCTCCTTTCTTCTACACTTAGAATGGAATCTACTACTAGAATTAGTGCTGGAGGGAGGAGTTGGACAGAAGTGAGGCCTTCGGTCTTGGCTAGGTTAGCAGTGTAGCAATCGCTCTTAAGTCGGAAATACTCTTAACATTGATACAATGAAATTGAAAGGGAATACATGGGTAGGACACTCAGGGCTATGGTCACTCACCTAGTAACCAAACTGGAAGCAAGTGGGACAGATGTCAATGAAGACTTTGAGAAAAATTATTTCCGTAGAAACCAGAGGTTTGGTCTAAAACCTAGGGTTATTTAAATCGTAGGCCCCTAACATTTACAGTGTGTGTGTGTGTGTGTTGTGTACATGCATATGTATTGGGGGTAGGTTAGCAGAAACAGAAGTCTTAAAACACATGGAAATTCAGAAATTATACAAGAAATCTATCAAGAAAAATATTAAATAATTTCTTATTTTCCTAGTCTGAAAAACATACTATATTTTCCAGGATTATCAAGGAAAAAAAGTATATTCTATCTCTATCTATACAATATTTATTTAAGCTATATATTTATATTTTAAGTTACAAACCCATACACACATGTGTTCTTGTACATGTATTGATAGAGTGTATACACTATATATCCATATATCTATATGTATTATCTACTTATATTCATATATATCTATTATATACCCATATACATATATACCTATGAAAGAGAAAGAAAGAAAAAAGGAAAGAAACTTTTTTTAAAATGAGAGACTTGCTCACATGACCTTGGGGGCTATAAGAACTTAGTCTTTTTATTAGCAACCTGGAAGCCCTTGACAGCCACATGGACCTCAAAGACCTGGGGACCATAAATACTGACAACCTAAGAGAAAGATAGAATCAACATTGCAGCTTAAGCAAAGAGCACATGCGCCGTTCTGCTTTTCGTTTCAAATCAAGCCCTTGATACCTACCACACTGCAGAAGGTGGCTCTGGTTTGCTCAGATCATGACATCAGATGCTGATTTCTTCTGGAAACACTCCCACAATCACAACCAGAAAGAAACATTTTATCAGCTAAGCATCATCTGAGCCTCGTCGAGCTGAGAAATATGAAGTTTAGATATCACACACACCCTGACAACAGCGTGGATGGAAAGTTATAGTTTAGAATTTGCCCAATACTTGGAGTTTTCTTGTAGTAGTATGTCAACATTCAGAACACGGCTCTTTGTTCACTGTCCTTTTCTCCAGACTTGGTTCTATTTGCAGACTCATTTTCTATCCAGTTTTTAAGGGGACTTGATACACGTATAAACACTCCTATGTCTTACATTCACATCTATGACTCACATATGACCCAGTCTCTTCAACCACCATAAACAGCTGGAATGCAAATTGCTATAAGTGGTATTTATGTGGCATTGATTTCTGGGCAACAAGTTTTCAGAAAATGCAGTGAATGTCTTTCTCTTCATTCTGCTTCTTTAATGTTATTTTTACCACCATAGCAACTGACAGTAAAACAAATTCTCTGAGAATCCATACATTTAACATATTGTATCAAAATTTTAGACACGTTCATAGAATATGTAAGCTTTTTGAAAACAGAGCCAATGTGTATGTATACTTACGCATGTGTTTCAGAGAAATTGCCTGTCTTACACAAAGGGCATATTTGATAGAAAAAAGAATGTGTGCTTCATGAATATTCATAAAGAATATATATGAATAAATGAATGACCAAATATATTTTCGTTCTGTTAGGCTCTTTGTAATAAATTCAAAATGTACCAAGTTGTCAAGTGGTTCCCATCTGGGAGCTCATACTAATATTTGGATAAGAACAGAAGGTTCAGAAATGTGTTACCTAGGCAAAGATTGAAAAGTGGTCAGCCACGTTTATATTAAAAATTTCCCAAAGTATTTTGTTTTTGTTTCAGTTCTAGGACAAACTCAGGTTTGGGGTAAGGATGTATTTTCTTCAGGAGCTGTCCCTCAAGCCCGCTTCTGCACCCTTTCTAAGAGCAACAACTGGAGCTCGTGTTTAGACTTCTCAAAGTATTTGGGCTAAAGAGAGACCATCTATGTGTGAAGGTAACTATTCGCAGTAGTGACTGCAGAGGCATGCAAGGTAGGAGGATTGTATTGTGTGATACACAACATTGAAATCCTTCCATTCCCCTTTCCCATATCTTTGTTCTCTCTAGGAAAAACACTCATAAGGCACACAACATATCTTTGTTTTCACATTTCCAGCATTACTTTCTTTATGCACATATACTGAGACCATCTGTCTAAAATGTGGCAAAGTCTGCCAGCTCCAGATTGGCCTCACTAGTCATCTGAGAACACATAAACAGAGGGATTATGGAAAAATAAATAAATCCTGCCTAGCTCATGATAGTTTTTCTCCTCATCAGCATCTTGCCAGACATGAAAAGACACAGGTTTACGTCTTTAAAACTTTCATGCAGAAAGCAGATAAGAATTTCTCTGTAAATCACTTGATCCCTTATCATACTGCTGTGCTCTCTCAACTATGAACCAAATGAAAAATTAGCACCTTAAAAACCCACCAGCCTTTGAAGGGTAAAATTCTCCCGCATGCCAATAAGCACATGCAAGGGTGAGATGAGATGAAAAGCAAAGTGTTTAGGGCATCATTGGCACAAATGGCTATTTGAGGGATTTTTGTACCTTCTGTGCACATACAAATTGCAAATTAACAGCCAACAGTTTCTCTCTGTGTTGTCAGCACCTGCCCGCCTAAGGCTGAGTACAGGGATTTAGAGGATGGGTCTCCACAACTAGTTCTCATACTTGAGAAGTTGAGGTACACTGCCCCAAGATGCTTTTGGAAGAATTCTTTTTTATAAATTTATTTATTTATTTATTTACTTAATTACTTTATATCCCGATCATAGGCCCCCTCCCTCCTCTCCTCCCAGTCCCAACTTTCCCTTTCTCTTTGCCCCCTCCCTTTTTCCTCAGTAAAAGTGAGCACCCCCTACCTACCAACCCCAGCTCATCAAATCACACCATCACTGAGCAAGTCCTCTTCCCCTGTGGCCTGGCAAGGCAGCCCAACCAGAGGGTAGTGATCAAAAGGCAGGCAGCAGAGTCCATGTCAGCCCCTGCTCCCTTTACTAGAGAACCCACATGTAGCCTGAGCTGCCCATCAGCTACATCTGTGTAGAGGCACTAGGTCCTGTCCATGCATGGTCCTTGGTTGGTGCTTCAATGTCTGCAAATCCTTTTGGGCTCTGGTTTGTTGGTTCAATTGGTCTTCTTGTGGTGCTCCTGTCATTTTCAGGTCCTTCTATCCATTTCCCACTTTTACACAAGACTCCCTAGCTTTGCCCATGTTTGCCTTTGAGTGTCTTGCACATCTATTTGGATCCATTGCTGGGTGTGGCCTCTCACAGGACAACTATGCTAGGCTTCTGTCTGCAAGCACAGCAGAGTATAATTTAGAGTGTCAGGAGTTGCTTTGTCCCATGGAGTGGGTCTTAGGTTGGGCCAGGCATTGGTTGAACATTCCCTCAGTCTTTGCTCTATCTTCATCCATGCACATCTTGCAGTTGTTGTGGGAGGGTTGATGTTCCCTTCCTCCACTAGGAATCCTGTCTATTTAGAGGGTATACTCTCCAGTCTCCATGACCCCAGTTACTAGTAATCTTAGCTAGAGTCACCACCTCCATATCTTCCCAGATGCCTACCCTATCTTGTCTCCAGCTTGTCACAGATGCCTCTGCCCATGGTTCTCCTTTCTGGAGAACCTCTGTCCTCCCACTCCTGCTCTCCCCTAGTCTGACCTCCATCACCTTTCTCTCTGAGCTCCCTCTCCTACCTTGTTTCCTCTCTTCAACCACTTCCACCTCCTGAGTGAGGTTTAATCATCCTCACCTTAGTCCTACTTGTTACTTATCTTCTTTGGGTCTGTGAATTGTAGAATGTTTATCACGTTCCATATGCCTAAAATCCACATATAAGTGAGTACATATACCATGTGTGTCTTTCTGGGTCTGGGTTACCTCATTCAGGAGATCTTTTCTAGTTCCATCCATTTGCCTGCACATTTCACGAGTTTCTTCCTTTTAATGGCTGAGTGGTATTCCGTTGTGTAAATGTACCACAGTTTCTTTACCCATTTGTTTTGAGCCAGAGAATTTAAAGACACTTTGTGTAAGCTCTTTTTGTCTTTTGAACCATGAAAAACAAGAGCAGAAGCAATAGAGCTGAATAAGCAAGCAAACAAACCCCCATGGCTAATATTTATTCTCTGATAAGTGGTTTTATTATGACAAGTGACAGATTCAGAATCATTGAACAAATTTTGGATGGCTCCTATGCACCAGACACAAAGAACACACACAGGTGCTCTCAAGTTACCCCTTAAAGCACATCTATGTTGGCTTTCCATAAATACCAAAGTAATAGACTCCAGCAAGGTACAAGAGCACGAGACCATAGTGCTTCCTGTTTTGACTATGTCTGACCAAATCAGTTTAACTATGAAAACATATGAAAATAGACAGGGGTGCCTCAGTTCACTCTGCCCTTTAGTTGAGAGACATTCTAGACTTGATTCCAGTGCATGGAATTTTAATGGCAGGGCACTTTCACCCAGAACAAAAAGTACCAGACCAAAGAGAACTTAAGAAGGAAGGGGAAGTGAATGATAAAAATCTCATCTTGTGAACATCGTAATATCACTTCAAATTCCAAATGCAGTTATGTATTAAACTAGCAAACTTTGAACCCAGAAACTTATCAAAATGCTAATTTTCCATCTGAGGCCCATTTATGAACTTTCAATCAGCATGTAATTTCGCTCTGACTGTCTGTCTGTCTGTCTGTCCGTGTCTTTCTTTCCCCCTCTGTCTCTCTCTCCTTTATTCCATGAAATACTTACTGTCCTTGTTTATCTGTATGTGTGTGGCTCCAAGGTAGGAATGGAAGAGGAAACAAATATGGAGTCAGTGTTGACAGAATATGACTTTGCAGTGTCTGCCTTACAGATTTGTGAAGCTTATTTTCTCTTCCCCTCCCCCTTCTTTGTCTTTCTCCCGCCCCCACTACAGCCTTCTACTCTTGTGGGTTCTTTCTTATTAGCTACTTCTGAAGGCTTCTGGAGGCAACTCCTCAATTCCTAGTGGCAATGCTAATTTTCACTACATCCTTATATGCTTATTTCACTTTCTTTTTCAGCCCTTTGTTCTTGGTGCATTGCTTCACTGTATGCTTTTTTTGAAGCCTTTTTTTTTTTTTTTCTGAGTTATGAAGCCTTTTTTTTTTCTTCAGAAGGCTATTTGGAAAAAGATACTGACACCAGTACAGTCTTCTTTCCCTCCAGTGTTCATGGCATTGGTCACTGGGAAGAATGTTAGATCACCTCCTCCCTGAAAGGAAACACAATTTATTTAAGTCACATGCTAGCAGGCCAAGCAGCCTGCTCATCTACCATCACACAGACCTGCAGGTGTACAGACTCATCTGAATCCGTAACACACAGGGCCCTGGCAAGGTTCTCTTGTGCAGCCAGAGTCACAGTGATGGTAGGCCCGAAGTGAAGAGCTGGCTGCAGCTGCTTCCTCTTCCTTCTCTTTACATTTATACACTCGGTGTGGTACTGCTTTCATTGCCACAGAAACTTAACAGTGTTAAGCCAGGGTAAAAGTCATCTGATGGAAATTTTCAGTAAGGCTCTGCACTTTTGGGATGCTCTAATTGAAAACCTTCCCTTCTGATACTATTTTCTCTGCTGCCCGGTGCACACTTAATAGGATAGCCGAGTTTTCTGCTGAATGCTGTCATCTGTAACTTGGGAATAAGAAAATTTTACTTATGATGAATAGACGGATGAAATATGAAGTCAGCCAAACAATTGGTAGGACACAGGAGGAAATTTTAAAAAGTCAATTTCCTTCTTCTACTCCCCTTATCGTCTCACAAAAATAAAAAAGACATTGTTTTATTGTTATTGTTATACTGAACAAAGAATTGGGAACCAAGTTATTTCATAAAAATAATAAAGATTGTCCTTTGCCTCATGATTCAGTACAATATTTCCAATGAATTCACCTTTTGTATAAGTATTCATTTTGTACCCATAAAGTGTCAGACATAATTACAGGTGGCAGAGGAACAGAATGACCAAGTGAAGCATGGCCTAAGAGAGCACCCACTACCTTTGTCCATGACCATATATGTCATGCTGGCAGTTTGGAAAGACTATACTCATGTCTATCTATAAATTTCTGTTCTTAAAGGATGTAAAAGATGGGAGATCAAATTCAGGCTCCCAAAACATTTAGATTTAGATGAAGGATAATTCCAAGAGGTTGAATAGGTGAGCACAAACATTCAGTTCCCCCAGTCAAAGCTCAGCATTGTTTCCTATGCAACACTCAACAAAATTGTTTGTCCAGTAGGCATGAAAGCCCAAGGGAATTTGAGGACAAGCTCCCCTGTGTCAGATGGTGAATTATGAATGCTTTTGACTTGTTAATATTCAAAACTAACCAATGCTGTCTTTATATTTTATGATTTTTTCCTGAGCATCTTCAAAATGGAATTGTGATAACGGAGGTTTTAGACTAAAAAGCCCAATATGATGAGAGACAATGGACACACACGGAAGTGGGTTTCCATTATAATTCCTGATTTGCCTGTGTGAGAGGCAGCCTAACCCAGTGGCTATAGCTTCTGAACACCCATAGTTAGTACATGTTACATGTTCAGTAGAAACAGTTCAGTATGGGCTCACATATTAGGGGTTGGGGGAGCATAATGGTTTGAAAATGTGATATATTTCCTTTTAATAATTGAGATTTAAATACAAGTTTAAGCAAGGGGATGAGGAGAAAGAGTTTCTTAGAAGTAAAGATAGAACACAGAGAACATGGGAGTAGGTTCTTGAATCTCTTACATATTATCTATTTTTTAATTGTTTAAATTTTAATTTATTCATTTTACATCCCAATTGTAGCCCCCTCCCTCAACTTTTTCTAGTCTCACCTCCCTCCCTCTTCTCCCACACCCTTTAGTCTTCAGAAAGGGGGATTCTTCCTTCCCTACCATCTGACCCCTGCCTATCAAGTCTCATTTGTATTGCCCGAATTCTCTTCCTCTATGGCCTGTCACAGCCACCCTGCTAGGGGGAAGTCATCAATGAGTGGGCAACGGAATCCAGGTCACAGGTAGCTCCTACTCACTATATTATAGGGTTCACATGGAGACTGTGTTGCCTATCAGCTACATCTGAGCAGGGGTTCTAGGTCCTGTACATGCATAGTCCTTGGTTGGTGTATCAGGATCTGCAGGTCTCACTGGAGCCAGATTTCTTTTGGTTTTGTTGTTCTCCTTGTGGAATTCCAGTCTCCCTCCTGTCCTTCTATGCCCCAATTGTCCTAAAAGTCTTCCTGTGCTCTGACTCAAAGTTTAGCCATGTGTCTCAGCATCTGCTTTGATCCCTTGCTGGGTGGAGTCTTTCAGAGGACCTCTATGGTAGGCTACCATCCTGTTCCCTCTCTACAAGAACTTCTGTTGTCTGTTCTATTTGCCATTCTGAATGAGAATTAAGCATCCTCCCTAGGGTCCTCCTTGTTATTTACCTTCTTTAGTCTGTGTATTGTAGTGTGGTTATCCTGTATTATATGGCTAATAGCCACTTATATGTGAGTATATACCATAGGTGTCCTTCTGGGTCCAAGGTTACTTCACTGAGGATGATCTTGTGTAGTTTGCGTACAAATTTCAAATTTTCCTTGTTTTTGATAGCAGAATAGTATTCCATCGTGTAAATGTACCATAGTTTCATTAACCATTCTTTGGTTGCGAGACATCTAGGTTATTTCCAGGCCCTGGGTATTACAAATAAAGGTGCTTTGAACATGGTTGAGCAAATGTCCTTGTTGTGTGGTGTAGTATCTTTTGGGTATATGCTCAGGAGTGGTATAGTTGGGTCTTGAGGTAGAGCTATTTTCAGTTTTCAGAGAAAGCACCAGATTGATTTCCAAAGTGGTTGTACAAGTTTGCACTTCTACCAGCAATGGAAGAATGTTCCCCTTTCTCCACATCTTTGCCAGTGTGTGCTGTCACTTGGGGTTTTGATCTTAGCCATTCTGATGAGTGTAAGATGGAATCTCAGAGTTCTTTGATTTGCATTTCCCTGATGATTAAGGACATTGAGGATTTCTTAGGTGCTTTTGGCCATTCAACATTCCTCTGTTGAGAGTTCTGTTTAGCTCTGTAACCTATTTTAAATTGGATTGCTTGGTTTCTTGGTGTTTAATTTCTTGTGTGCTTTATGTATTTTGAATATTAACCCCTGTTGGATGTGGGGCTGGTGAAGATCTTTTTCTGGTCTGTAAGCTGTCCTTTTTTCAGAGTCCTTTGCTTTACAGTTTCCTGAGGTCCCCATTTATTAATTTTTGATCTTAGAGCCTGGGCTGTTGGTGTTCTCTTCAGGAAGTTTTGTCCTGTTCTAATGAGTTCAAAGATCTTCCCCACTTTCTCTTCTAATAGATTTAGTGTTTCTGGTTTTATGCTAACTTCCTTGATCTACTACCAGACCTTCAAAGAAGAGCAACTAACAATACTCTTCAAACTAATCTACAAAATAGAAACAGAAGGAACATTACCAAACATTCTATGATGGCACAGTCACTTTGATAGCTAAACCACACAAAGATCCAACAAAGAAAAAAACAATCTCAGATCTATTTTCCCTATGAACATTGATACAAAAACACTCAATAAAACACTTGCAAACTGAATCCAAAAATACATCAAAGAGATTATCCAACATGATCAAGTAGGCTTCATCACAGTGATGCAGGGATGGATCAATATATGTAAATTCATCAACGTAATCTACCAGATAAACAAACCTAAAGAAAAAACCCACATGATAATCTCCTTAGATGTCAGTTGAAAAAGCATTTGACAAAACCCAACACCTGCTCCTGTTACAATTCTTGGAGAGATTATGGATACAAAATGCATACCTAAACATAGTAAAGGAAATACACAGCAAGCCTATATCAAACTAAAGGGAGAGAAACCTACATTAATTCCACTGAAATCAGGGGCAAGACAAGGCTGTCCACTCTCTTTGAATCTCTTCAATATAGTACTTGAAGTCCTTGCTAGAGTCATAAGATAACAGAAGGAGATCAAGGGGAAACAAATTGAAAAGGAAGAAGTCAAAGAATCACTATTTACAGATGGTATGATAGCAAACATAAGTGACCCCAAAAATTCTACTAAGGAACTCCTACAGCCATTAAATACCTTCAGCAATGTGATTGGATTAAAAAAAAAAATCAAGATTTAAAAAATCAGTAGCCCTCCTGTGTACAAAAGACAAAAGGGCTGAGAAACAAATAAAGGAAATACCACCCTTCATAATAGCCACAAAAAAACAAAAGATATCTTGGTGTAACTCTAACCAACTAAGTGAAAGACTTCTGTGAAGAAAACCCTTCAAGTCTCTGAAGAAAGAAATTGAAGAAATATCAGAAGAGGGAAAGATCTCCTATGCTCACATATCAGTAGAATTAACATAGTAAA
This sequence comes from Acomys russatus, assembly GCF_903995435.1. Classification (NCBI taxonomy): domain Eukaryota; kingdom Metazoa; phylum Chordata; class Mammalia; order Rodentia; family Muridae; genus Acomys; species Acomys russatus. The sequence continues at coordinate 27,480,765 of NC_067153.1, read as the reverse complement.
AATAGCCAGTTACCAAAAGCAATCTGTAGATTCAATGCAATTCCCATAAAAATGCCAACACAATTCTTTACAGACCTTGAAAGAACAATTTTCAACTTCATATAGAAAACCAAAGAAACCCCAAATAGCTAAGAAAATCCTGTACAATAAAAGATCGTCTGGATGTATCTCCATCCCTGATCTCAAACTTTACTATAGTGCAACAGTAATAAAAATGACATGTTATCTATTTGCAATGGCATAAAATGAGAAATTCAGAGGAGTTGAATACAGAAATAAGTTGACATTAATTTAGCAAGTAATGCAACCAAGAACCCTCTTCTAGATACATATCTCTTGATAAGTATGCAATAATTTCAGCTAAGAGATGAGAATTACAGCAATGATCCATTAGTTGTTATTTCCTGAATCACATTTCCTTTGTGCCATATGATCAGGCACACCACAGCTCACTTGGTGGCTAGCTAAAGTAGAATACTCTCTTATGTGGAATGGAAAAATTAATACTCATGAATATTTATGATGACTATTGGATGCATTTTTAATTTTACTCATAGTTACTACTAACCAATGAATATTTTTGTAACAATCTTTTAGGATCTAAAAGTGAACAATAGCACATCAGTTGCTGCTTCTAAAATTTGCATAAATACCAGAATAAAAAAAGATTTTTTTCCTTACTCTACGGAAAGCGAGAATCATTCACATTTTAGAAGTATATATTTTTTTGGTATTTATTTCCAGGGTAGGAATAAAGCAGCCAGCTGTGTTGTGAATTTCTCAGTCATCTGCTACATTAACTATGGCTCTTTCAATATCTCCCTTTGTTATCTCCATGCATATAACATTTTGAATATTCCTTTCTGTTTTGTTTTTACTTGGCCGAAAGGATGAATTACAAATGAAAGTCATGGAAAGATCTATCACCTCTTAAAGAATACTACTTCTTCTTAGACTGAGACATAGCAGTGAATATTTCCCCTTGCCGTGGGTATCTGAGAGTTCAGCTATTTTCCTCCATTGCACTAATAAAAAAAGAGTGTATTCTAAGACTATAAGGGACTTCTCTAACTTGTTTTTGGCTTTGGACAATAGATTTCCCAATTTAATTTCAGGGTGGTTTAAAATTTCAGCAAACTATAGATATCAAAGACTTGTATCCTGAACGATGGATTACAAAGGACAGAGTTCAGAGTGTATTTCCTTACTTTATTAGGAACTTCAAATTAAAGACTTATTTTAAAAGATCAATAAAAAGGAACATTGACAATGTCAGAAAAATTATTACTCTTCTCAGTGAATTTTTGAGAGTAGTAAGATAGTTTGACTAACTAAAGTAAATAAGACATGTTTTGGCATGAAAAAGTTTTACTTGGGACATAAGGAGACAGTTCGAGATTATTAAATTTGGAGAATAAGCAGAGCAGAAGAATATTGTTTTCTTTGCTGTGGGATATGACTCATTTATGCTTTAATATAATTCAATAAAAGTTATCGCATACTTAATTGCCTTTTGTACTCTTTGCTAATAACTAGAATGTTAATATTTAAATCAAATTACTGATAAGTTCTTAATTTTATACTAATTGATTTTGTTTAAAGACAGCAAGGAAATTTTGTCTCTTATGGTAATGCTGTCAGCAATGGGATCACACTCACCAATTTAATCATCCTGGGACTCCTGGAGTTATCCTCTGAGGACTCCTGCCTATTCACCAGGCAACAAGAATCCATTGTCAGTTCCCCTCCCTTTGAAAGAAGTTCTGTAGGATGCATGAGCTACCATTGCTGATAGGGGTTTTGGTTGTAGAAGACTGTGAATAATTAAATCCACTATCAAACACTGATGCACTTTTGACTTAAGAAGAATGTAGACACAGCTTCTTTTTTTTTCTCTTTTTTTATTAATTTATTCTTGTTACATCTCAATGGTTATCCCATCCCTTGTATCCTCCCATTCTTCCCTCCCTCCCATTTTCCCCTTATTCCCCTCCACTATGACTGTGCCTGAGGGGGACTTCCCCCCTATATATGCTTATAGGATATCAAGTCTCTTCTTGGTAACCTGCTATCCTTCCTCTGAGTGCCACCAGATCTCCCCCTCCATGGGACATGGTCAAATATGAGGCACCAGAGTATGTGAGAAAGTCATATCCCACTCTCCACTCAACTGTGGAGAATGTTCTGACCATTGGCTAGATCTGGGTAGGGGTTTAAAATTTACCGCCTGTACTGACCTTGGCCGGTGCCTTAGTTTGAGCGGGATCCCTGGGCCCAAATGTGCCTATCATAATGTTCTACTTGTAGGTTTCTATGACCCTCTGGATCCTTCTACTTTGCTATTCTCCCATGCTTCTCTCATCTAGAGTCCCAGTAGGATGTCCTCCCCTCTCTCCCAGCACACAAGAAGAAAATTTGCTCAACCATGTTCATAGCAGCCTTATTCCTAATAGCCAGAACATGGAAACAGCCTAAGTATCCATCAGTAGAAGAATGGATAAAGAAAACTGGGGTACATATACACTATGGAATACTACTCAGCTATTAAAAACAAGGAATTCCCGAAATTTGTGGATAAATGGATTGAGCTAGAAATGATCATAATGAGTGAGTTAACCCAGAAGCAGAAAGACTCAAATGGTATATACTCATTTATATCTGCATACTAGCCCAAGGGGCATGTCCCATGAAAGCCTTCACTTACCAGGGCACAGCTTCTTTTCTGTTGCAAACATTCAAGGCCACTCAGTGGCCTATACTGTCTCCATGCACACTACAATAGTCTTGTCTCCTCTGGAGGCATCACTGCCACTCACCCTTACCAAGAACACCTTTTACTTAACATTTTCTGTAGCTTTCCCTGCTATAGGGGACTATTGTCGCTTTAATGGCTCAGGCAGAAGTCAAAACCTTAAAGAAATGTACAAGGGGACTGTGTAGTGTCTTTTGCATCTTCATAGGACTATTTTCCTCTCTCTGTACATAGTCTTGGAGTGCTCATTGGAGAGAAAGATATTATTTCTCTTTTGGTTACAGGGTAATTTACACTGACTGTGCAAGCAGAGATAAGTGAGCAGCTAAAATAATGCAAGAAAAGAGAATAGTCTCCAAGAGAGGTGAAAGGGGATTTTGAAGTGACGAATTTCTCCTCAGAGCCTGAGAATGCTTTCTGCACAGGCAGCGTTTGGATAATTTTAAGGATGATATACAGTCCTGGTCTTTCAGCTGTCTATTTCACACGTACATTGCCTGGAGGGAACAAGGGAGCTAGTTCGTGTGGATTGGGAAACACTGTGACGTATTTTCCTGTAGACTGTGCATGGCTCATGGGCTGTCCATCACAATGTCTCCACAGTCTACCCCAACTAGCTCCCTTACCCACTCTAGGCAAGGTGGGTGCTGAGTAGACAGCTGAAGGATGATAGGAAGGAAAGTGTATTGCATTAGTGCTTAGGAGAGCTGATGAGTGCTTACATTAGCACAGGGTAGGGGAAAGAAAGAAGAGATATATGGGAAGTGAGGCAACATGTACCATAAATCAGTGATTCCAGAAATAGCCAAGAAAACGAGGCTGCTCAATGCTGTGGGAAAATACTTTCTGGAACCCACACCTCTCATGGTGATGGGTGGTGTCATGTGCCAAGAAAGCTTGACTTACTTGGAGATTACAAAACATTATCCTTAGTATATGCATAAGGCATCACTTATACACACACACACACACACACACACACACACACACACACACACACACATGCCCACATCACATCACATCACATGATACATGCTTGGATGCACACACACACACACACACACACATACATACACACACATACACATGATGTAAATCTTGTAGACCGTTTAACTCAGAAAAAAAAAAAAAAAACGAATGGATAAACCTCATAAGAACTATTTGGAAGATACTGAGAGATTAATTCTGATACTGTGACCTACCAGCTAGAATCTTTTGATGGAAACTGATGTCTGCTTCCTTGTACTCACAGAAGATTAAAGACCATCCAACTATCTATCGTTGTCGGATATTTGATCACATTGTGAGCCTCAAGACTGTATACTGGTCAAACTTATTTCTAGTTGTGGTGTGGCTCAAGCCTAGCATGCACCTTTAAGCCAAGATCTTTCTGTAAAGAAGATTAAATAAAGTCAACCATAGGTCAAGAGGTGGAGCAAGCAACCAGTTGACAGTGAGTGAACATAGGGGAAATGAGGTAGAGGGAACATAGAGAATGAGGTAGAGAGATGCACTGGGATTACAAAGGATGGACATCCAGTTTGAAGGGGTTTAAGACAGTGTGGAGAAGGGTCTTTTCCCTTCCGGGATGTTAGCTGAGTAGGAAGGTCATCTGTGTGCTCTGTCTGCCTCTCTGAGCTAGCAGGCTTTCACGCCAGCATTTGGCTCCTGAGTCCTTATTGGTAAAATCAAACATTTGGAATTTTTTTTTTAAAACAACAAACTGCCATTTAAGATACGTGAAATATTTCATTCTCAAGTTTGGTTTTCTAAGAGAAGCTTCTATATATCAGTGTGTCTATCCTTCTAAATGAAGGCATCTGTATACATGCTCATTTGGCTGGATATAGACTGCTTGTTAACCATGTCCTGGTAAAATAGCTTCTTAGTTCTGCCTCAGTAAAGCCGATTTCAAAATGTAGAAAATGGTTAAAATGTATAGATAATATTTTACAAAAATAATCTACAAAATTATATAACCCTATTATTTTGAATTAGTATTCCACAGATGATGTGTTACATGATACTAATTTACAAGTGGAATGTCTGCTTCATACACCAGATTTGATCACTGCTTAATAATATTTTATTTTCAAAGAGTTGAAATAGATTTTCTATGAACATTTTATTAAATGCAACACCTCTCATACATTGCTAATCATTTCCTATTATATTAGGTCATATAAAATAACTCCCACATCTCAGTGGTTTAAAATAATTTCCTTCCTTACTCATTTTACATAGTCTTTGCGGGTCACTTAAAATTCCATTACTGTTGGCCTTATGGCTTTGATTCTATTTCATGTGTTGCTTGGTAACTAAGCCAAAGAATAGCTAGTATCTTGAGCACATTCTTATGAGAGTGAGGAGAAAGGAGGAGAGGAGAGAAAAAGAAAGGAGAGGACAGGAGAGGGGAGGGAAAGAGAAGAGGGTCAGGGAGAGGAGGGATGGAGAATGTGGGAGAAGAGAATAGAAGGGAGAGACGGAAAGGGGAGACAGATGAAGGGAGGAGAGGAGAGAGGAATGATTGCATGGTGAAAACAGTAACATCTAAAGACAACTTCTGGCTCACTATGGCACATATGATTTCATCAGCCAAAGATGAGCCAACTGTTCCAATGTCAATATAATATGGCCAGGAAAGTATATTTATGTTGTGCAAAGGACACTGCATAATGGCAGTGAGTGTAAACTGTCTTAGTATGCCTTCAACTTCAACCACATTTTCCAGAATTGCTAGAATGATACTGACCCTGTCTGAGGAAATGTTCACCAGACTCTTAGTCAGTGACAACAGTGAGCTAAAAAAAATGTCATGATAACCTCTTTGTCATATTTGTTGCTGATTTCTTTGAGACCTGTGAACGAATGATTTCATTTGGCTATTATGGGTATACTGGCTGGTTTTGTGTGTCAATTTGCCACAAGTTAGAGTCATCAGAGAGAAAGGAGTCTCAGTTAAGGAAATGTCTTCTATGGCATTTTTTTTTTCAATTAGTGATCAAGGGGGTAGAGCCCAAGTCATTTTTGGTGGCTTCATTCCTGCGTTTTTAGTCCTGGTTCTATAAGACAGCAATCTGAGCAAGTTATGTAAGACAAAGCAGTTAGCAGCATCCCTCCATGGCCTCTGCACCAGCTCTTGCCCCCGAGGTTCCAGCCCTGCTTGCTTTCCTGTCCTGACTTTCTCCAATGATGGACCATGATCTGAAAGTGTAAGCTGAACAAGCTCCTTCCTCTCCAACTTTCTTTTATGTCATGGTGTTTCATCACAGAGACAGAACCCTATCTAAGACAATGTGTTAGATTTCATTTTTGTGGTAGTACAATGTCAGGTGCAAAGAACAGCAATTAAGTCAAGCTAGCAGTATTAGTATTTTTTTCCTCAATCTATTTTCTTAAAACCATAGATCCATTGACACATTCTCTTCTGACATGCTACAAAATATGAGTTGTGAGTTCTCTACCCTCTGGTAAGTTGTTTTTTTTTTTTTTTTTTTTTTTTTTTATTCCAATGTTTGAAGCACCCATTTAGCTATCTATCTAGTCAGGGAAGTATGTTTCACTTATTTTACAAAACTGTGTTTGTTTCTGTTTCTCTTTTAACTCAGCTATCACACAAATAATTGAGACTCTTATATGTGTTTAATAATAAGCTTCACAGAAGAAGAGCTTAGCAGTTATTACTCTAATCTTAACCCTCTATTTTGTTTTTGTTTTGTTTTTTTTCTTTTTTTGAGACAGGGTTTCTCTGTGTAGCCTTGGCCATCCTAGACTCACTTTGTAGACCAGGCTGGCCTCGAACTCACAGCGATCCGCCTGCCTCTGCCTCCCGAGTGCATCTTAACCCTCTAAGCTAATTTGACTTCCTCCCAGGATGCATCCAAGAGATACTTACACTTTGTAGCTTTCCCTGCTCCAGCTCCTTTGTGGACATATGCTGGTGGCTGAATCCCCTACTTCCTCCTCTGACTCCACCTCCCCTGGCTGACAGGAGGTCCATCTCTCTTTTCTCCCCTGCTCAGCAATTGGCTGTAAGCTATGTTATTGGCATAACAGGGGACAATTAAGAGCAGTGTTTACACAATAATTGAGACAGGAGATTCTCAGAACAAGGATTGCAAACAGATATTGGAGGTACAGAAATCAGCATTTGAATTACATATTAACCATAATGGCTAAAGAAGTATCTTACCCTGGGTGACCATTCAAAAAAATCAATTAATTATTTGTTTTTATTTATTCTTCTCTCATACATTAAATCCCCAACCATAGTTTCTCCTCCCATCCACTCCTCCCATTTCCTCTCTCCCACCTCCCTTCTCCCCCAGATCCACTCCTCTGTTTCTCTTTAGAAAAGAACAGGCCTCTCAGAGGGGTCAACAGAACAGGGTGTAACAAGTTACATCTACATGGACTGCAGTTGTGTTTCTCAAGGCTAGCTTCAGAGGTCTAGAACTAAAAAAAAAAAAAAAAATTCTAGCACCATTTTGGGTAGAAAAGGAGAATAAAGAACAATGGTACAATCGTTGAATAACCCTTAAACTTTCTGACTCATGTTCTTTCATTTTCCATTTGCCAGAGTAACTAAAATAACCATGGCTGGTGGGAGAAGCATGTATGATGCACACAAGGCAGAATCATAGAATTCTTTTACAAATGTGACAATAAATAGCTGAAAAGGAATATAATCTATTACATGCATAAACATTTCAATATCAACTTCTTATTTCTCTATTGTATTCTGCATGCTAATTTGTAACTTCCAAGATATAAATCATGATAGGAAAACTAATTTTCTTGAGGAAGTGTATATCAAATACCTGGACTCCAATATGTACAAAAATATTTATCTGATTCTCATACTTCTTGTAAGGTTGATTAGTAAGTGATATCAAATGATTCTGACAACACTGGAAAATGTGTTGTGTAAGCAGAAAAGTTGGATAATAAATGATGATGTAATTTTAATATTTAATATATCTAGAAAATTTCTATTTGTGAATTTTTAAAATTAATATTCTTCTTTCATTCTTTACATCTTGACCATAATTTCTTCTTCTTCCCCTCCTCCCTAGCCCCTTTCACTCACCTACCTTCTCCCCCAAATCCATCCCCCTCAAAAAAAAAAAAAAGCATGCCTCCCAGGAACATCAACCTATCATGGCATAATCAGATGAGACTGACCTGTCTCTTCACTTCAAGTCTTAGAGTAATTTTGATTTGCATATCTCTTATGGATAATGATTTTGAACATTTCTTTAAATGCTCTAGATTTTATCTTGAATTTGCACCATAACATTATTTTAAAATGAGAACACCCAACTTTGACCCCAGGCTTGCTGCTTTAATGGAAAACAGTAGACAGGAATATCCAATCCGCTCTAATTCTTGATCATTAAATTTGTACATAGATACTGTATGCATGTGTCATTATTTGTGATGCATTTCAAATAACAGACAAGATGATGGTATGTGATCAGTGGTGGGTTGTACTTAGGCAGGGTGTCCTTTATCTGATGGGCAGTTGAACCTATGCGAATAGTTGGTATTCTAATACTCATAGTAAACAGGGGACATAAAAATAGAGAGGTATAAATTATAACAAGTCTTCAGACCATATTTTAAAGCCATCATCTTACAAATAACTGTATACAAAAATTCACATTTCTCTTGGGAGACACTACAAGAAACAAGAACAAACTCAGGCCTGCGGCTGCACTCTTAGGTCTCATCTGATGCTGCTGTGGAGACACACATGTGGAGTACTTGGCAGTGCTCAGTAGCCTGGGACATCTGCCTTGTTCAGATTGAACCTTAGAGAGCAGGATCTGGCAGGTGTTGAGTGAATGGTTCTGAATACAGATGCAGTCTCACAACTTTCAATGTAACACTCAGGTGATTCATCAGAAAAATGGAATCGTGGGGACCTTGTGTAACCAACATCTGTTCTCATACAGAGAGAAGTGCCTCCAGGAAGGGCTCAGCTTCTTCTGCATATGTACTCCCCCCCCCCCCCCCCCGAGAGCTGAGATAGGACTCAAGAGCTGGAAAGCCATCTTAACAAGCCACCAATAAACAACCTTTGCTCAAGCCAGCTGCAATGTATGTCCTCAATAGCCTAGTTATGACTTATCATTTTGTCTGGTGTTCCATGCATATAAAGCTGGGACTCTTCCTAAGTCTAGGAAAAATGATTTAGTGGCAATGTCTTTTGAGCTAACTAAATCACATTTAAAAAATCTGCAGTCAATCTCAGTAGTATGAGGGCTGGTATAAGAAAAGACGAGCTGGCTGTGGTGGCACATGCCTATAATACCAGCACTTGAGAGGCAGAGGCAAGTGGATCGCTGTCAGTTCTAGGCCAGCTTGATCTACAAAGTGAGTCCAGCACAGCCAAGGCTAACACAGAGAGATCCTGTCTCGAAAAACAAAACAAAACAAAACAAAAAGCCAGAACAAAGCAAAACCCAACCCTCCCCCTCCCAAAGCCCCAAAACATTAAAAAAACAAAAAACAAAAAAACAAAAAAACAAAACAAAAAAACCCTTAAGGCTATCTTTAAGGCAAAATTTAGATTATATTTTACTGCCCCATGTTAGAGTTTAGAAATTACTTTGGAACTGTATTTCTTGGATCTCAGATAAGTAATCTAATTAAATTTGAGCACAATAACAGAGAACAATCACTGTTAATAACACACAGATTAAAAAAAATAAATAAGACTTCTCTTGACTGAAGCTCTAAGGAATATAACAAAATCATTGTAAAGGGATCAAAATATATGTTGTAAGAGTGAAAAAAAAATTAAAACATATTGCTAAGATAAATAAGCAATAAAAATTATGGTCAGCAATAATTAAAGCTATATAAAGAAGAAATATTGACATGTAAAAAGTCAAATATTTCATGTACAGAGACTATGACTATGTAAAGCTGTATTACACATTCTCAAAATAATTTTCCATGATCATCAAATATGTCAGTTGGGGTGTCTGTGGAGAATTAACCCAGTGATTAAGAGCACTGTCCAAAAAAAAAAAAAAAAAAAAAAGCAAACAAACAAAACAAAAGAGCACTGTCAATCTTACTGAGGACCCAGGTTTGATCCCTATATCCGCATGGTACATCACATTAGTTTATTGTGGAAACCAGGCACACATGTGGTATACATACATTTATACAGGCAGGCAAAAACACTCATACACATAAAATAAATCTTTAAAAAAGATGAATTGGCTCAGAGTTCTGGAGATATGGCCAACAGAGCTAATTAACTGATGACAATTTATAACCCTTGTACCTGAACCTTATTTATCAATCATGCTAATACACAGTTAATAAAGTTGAATCTTTAGAGAGTAGCATTATTTTGATGAGTTTCTCAATCATTGCCATCATAAGTTACCATTCAATATGCTTTGGAAAATGTCAGAGCTATATACACCAGGGACTGGATCAGTCATCTCTTATTGGTTACAACAACCACAAAGGGTTAGGCTGGAGCTCAGTGTTATAGTCAGTGCTTGCCTAGCATGTAAATTCCCCAGGTCTGATCCAAAGTACTCTAAACACCAAACTGATCAACTAACTGCCACTCAAAACATGTTAACATCTTCAGTGCCTCCACCCCCACATCTCAGAAGGTTGTCTAGATGACTTCTTTACGCTTGGGATGTATAGGTCAGTCAGATGGCTCTTTTGTATATTCTATCTGTAGTGGACTAGTGAGACAGCTGCAGCATGTTCATGTTGTATGACGGTAGTCCCATTTCCAGCTTGCTTCCGTGAATAGCTATTGACTAAAAGTAGTTGCATAGATATGCCCCAAGTCAGGGATTGGTAGATATTTTGTAATGTTATATGTCATGAAAATTGGGGCTAATAATTTGGTCCTTCTCAAGGCTCCAGGGTGCAAACGGTTCAAAATTCGTAATGAGAGATAGATAGATAGAGATAGATAGATAGATAGATAGATAGATAGAGAGATTTCTCTTACGAACATTGATGTAAAACTGCTCAATAAAATACTTGCAAACCAAATCCAAGAACACATCAAGACATTATTCACTGTGATAAAGTAGGCTTCATCACAGGCATGCAGGGATGGTTCACTGTATGAAAATCCATCAACGTAATCCACCATATAAGCAATCTGAAAGAAAAAAAAAAAAAACTCCACATGATCATCTGCTCAGATGCTGAAAAAGCAAACAAAACCTGGTCATGTTAGAAGGCTTGGAGAGATCAGAGATACAAGGCAATATACAGCAAGCCTATAGCCAGCATCAAACTAAATGGAGAGCAACTTATATCAATTCTACTGAAATCAGGGACAAGACAAAGCTTCCTACTCTCTACAATATAGTATGTGAGTCTTATCTAGAGCAATAAGACAACTAAAGGAGATACAAATTGGAAAAGGAAGAAGTCAAAGTGTCGCTATTTGAAGATGATATGATAGTATATATAACTGACTCCAAAATCCTACCAGGGAACTCCTATGACTCATAAGCACCTCCAGCAAAGTAGCTCAATACAAAATTAACTCAAAAAGTGCAATAGCCCTCCTATATACAAAAGATAAACAAGCTGAGAAAGAAATTAAGGAAATAATACCTTTAACAATAGCCACAAACACGTAAAGTATTTGGTATAACTCCAAGCAAGGAAGTGAAAGATTTCTATGAAATAAAAAACTTCAAGTCTACAAAGTAAGAAACTGAAGAAGATATCAGAAGATGGAAAGATATATGCCAACCATACAATCCCCTATTTAAAAAAAATATTGGGTAGCTTATCTTTTTATTTAGAAATCAAGGCTCATTAAAGGATGTTGAGTTGCTCTTAGATATTAATGATGGGATGGGAGGCATGAGGAGGTTCCCAGAGGTGGGTCTTCTTCAGGTACTAAGGTAGCTGGGAGAAACTCAGAACCCTCATGCTATCTTGGAAAGTTTTATGGAAGACTCCTTCTACTCTGGAGTTCTTTCTCTCTTAAATTCAGAAAGAAATCTGTTCCCTTCTACTTCAGGAAACTTCATGAAATTTCTATGTACTTTCTAAACCTTTCCCAGTTAACTCATGTGACTTATAAAACAAAGACTGTAAGAAGTATTTCTGTGTTTTTGGACTTTGGTTCTAGTAGTCTCACATATGAATAATCTTTGTAAGGAAAGTTAGAACTTCGCTTTGTTGTAAGGCGTGGAGTTGGAAGTCTCTGAGGAGGACCATGAATAATTGTATTATAATAGGCCTCTCTTGAGTTTTATATGGTATATGGCAGTCCCTTTGCTCCACATTTCAGTACTATTACAGGCTTTTGGCCTTTAGGAAATCTAGGGCAAACGAAAATTGCACCATAGGCTTTCCTACTTCTCTTGGACTCAGTTTTCTGGGATTCTTTCAGGCATTTACCAGCAAACTGTCCACTTTCTATGTTTGATTATTTTGTATTCATTTTCTCTTCTTTTATTCCTCCAAGTAATTGTGGGTTTGTCTGAAAAAAATCCTTTATTGTTGCTTCAATGGCATTTTGCAAGAAGGAAAAAGTGAACTGATATATTCAGTTCCCATCCTTTCTTTGTCTCATTATATTTATGCATTTTCAACCAGTGCAATTGAACATTTAAATTCTGTTTCCTCTCTTTAAACCGCAAACTTTAAACCTGAACTACTGAGAAATAACAAAAGAAATCTTCTCTTAACATATTTGTTATACAAATGTTTTTGGTGCCAATACAAGTCATTAATCATTTCAAAGTTGATGTGTCTCCGATTGTTAGGACTTTTCAGAGAGTTCCCCAGATAATCACTTTATAAAACATAAAATGTCCTTCCAGGGGCTTGCTGGCCTTATTCAGGGGGCATTTCCTCTGTCCCTGAAGAAAACCGATGGTCTCATAGATCCTGTGGTGCTAAAGACATGTCATAGGCTGTTCTGTAAGGGAGTGAGTGCAATATTAGAGGATATATTCAAAGAAACACCACCTCTCAGGACTTCTAAGGCTTTTTAAATATGTTAAGATAATATAAAATTAAAATGACTTTCATAACCTATGCATTTTTGTCTCTGTGAGTTGGGAGAAAATTTCTCTCAATTGTGCATTCTTAAATAAGAATTATATTGATTTTTTTTTTTTTTTTGGTGGACTTGGAAATTTTCCTGGTGTTAGACTCCTGATTTTATGAGGGCCTCATTTCTGTGATCATCTAATGATCCTGAGTAGATCTTATAGGAAGAGTAAAGAAAAGAAGGAAGGAAAAGGAAGAGAGGTTATCAGGGGCCCTTCTCAAATACTACTTTGGGACCCTGACACAAAGCTTAGGCTTAAATAGAGAGTAAAGGTCTGTGTAACTGCACTGCCCTGGACAAAGTGCGGTCCTGTCACCATTAGCATCTACTTTCAGTCCCTCCTACAAGGAGGTCTGAAAAGTCAGAACTCTGCAAAGTCCCTTTCTAAAAGCCAGGTCCCTTCTGGGCAGAGTGGGGACCAGGCTTTTCCTTTCCAATCACAAGATATCAGAAATTAGCAATGAGAAAAGTTCCAATTCCTTGGGGACCAGTGTTTCAGAGGTCTGACATTGAAAATGAGGGACACAACTGCTTCTTTAGACTCTCTCCACTCATGCCAGGATGGTTAGAAGACTGACGAGCAGCCGACCCCCAGGAGGGTGAGGTACACCTGTAGGGGTGCTGGAAACTGAAACTGAGTCCTCTGGGAAAGCAACAACTACACTTAACCCCTGAACCATCTCTGCTCTGCACATTAGTTTTTGAGATAAGGTTTCTCACTAAAGCTGGAGCTCACTGATTGAGCTAAGATAACTGGCCAATAAGCTTCTAAGGAGCCAGCAGCCCCCACAGCCCCACCCCCATTGCCAATGCTGAGACTCAAACACATGAAACATGGCAGCTTTCTCGGTGTGTGCTGGGGGTCTGAACTGAGGTCTTTATCCTTCTCAGTATGTACTCTTAAAACTCAATAGGTAAAAATTGTAATACAAAATCGATTTAAAAGAAATATTGAGAGACATTCACCAAAGAAGGAATGCATGTGGAAAATAAGCACATGTAAAGATGTTGAACATCACTAACCATTAGAGAAATAAAAATTATCACCATGTTGAGCTATTACCGTAAGACTGTCATAAAGATGGCTGCTGGGAGTCCTGCTCAGTGGTAGGGTCCTTGCTTCCCACGTGTGAGTCCCTGCCTTTGAATACCAGCACCAGAGTTACTCAAATAACGATCATACCAAATGTGAGCTTCCACGTAGAAAAAATGGACTTCTCATAGGTTGCTAGTGAGACTGTAAAATGACACAGTGTTCTAGAAATAAATACAGCTGTTTCATAGGGAAAAAAAACAAACCACCCATGAATACCCCAAATATCAGCCAATGGATAGCTGAGCATTTCTCTGTGCAAAATTAAAAGCCCTTTCTTTAAAAAACAATCAGACACACTATTGTTCATGGCAGCGTTCGTTCTGTAATAGCCTCCGTTTAGGAACAATCAAATTGTCCCTCAACAAACGAATAAAGTGTAGCACACCCACACTAGGAAATGATGCTTAGCATAACAAGGGAATGAGCTTTGGATTCAGTAAATAGTCTGGCTAGTTCCCAAGAGCATAATGCTACAAGGAAAGAGCTAATCTCAAGAGGGCCTGGGTCCTGTAAGACATCAGGATGAGCAAGCTGGTAGGCAGCATTGCTCCATGGCTTCTGCTTCCTTTCCAGCCCCGACCTTCCCTTCATGATGGACTGTGATTGGGAGGACATGTTAGCTAAAGGAAGCTCTCTCCTCCCTAGGTTGCTTCTGAACATGGTGTTTTATCACGGAAATAGAAAGCCTAAGTAAGAGAATGGATTTTCATGTGTTGACATCTAAAAATGCTGCTGTTACCATCTTAGGAGGAATAGTCCCAGGACCTAAGTGCATGATTAAATTCAAGAGACAATAAAATCAGGAAATAGGCTAAAGAGTGTCATCATAATATTTTAATTATAAGCAATTTTTATTCTTGCTTTAGGTTATTTTGAAGGTTTCGTTTTAATTTTGTTTTGTGTGTATGCATATGCACATCCACGTACTTTAAGTTCCAGAGGAATTGAATTCTCTTGTAGGTGACATTATAGACACCTGTGAACTGTCTGAAGTGGATGCTTAGAACTGAACTCAGGGTGCTGGCAAAAGCAGTGTAGGCTTTTAACCATAAAACCATCTAGGCCTTGTATTATATTCTGCGATGTTAAGCCACAATATTTTCATTTTGATGCTATCTCTTCCTTTGTAAAAGAAAATTTAAATGTGTGTATATGTCTTTGTGTATGTACATAGACATCTTCACATGGCTCTCTGTCTCTCTGTCTCTGTCTCCCTCTCTCCGTGTGTCTCTGTCTCTCTCTGTTTCTCTCTCGCCTCTATCCTCTTCTCTCTCTCTCTCTCTCTCTCTCTCTTTCTCTCTCTCTCTCTCTCTGTACATGGAAAGCAGAGAAGATTTCAGATCTTGTGGAGCTGGAGTTGTAGGACATTGTGAACCACTGGACATGAGTGCTGTGGCTCGAACTCTGGTCCTCTGCAAGTGCAGCAGATACTGTCAGTTTCTGAGTCATTGCTCCATTCCCTGATGACCATTTGTCTTCGAGTTTCTATTGCTGAGATGAAACAACATGACCAAAAGCAAGTTGGGGAGGAAAGGTTTATTCAGTCCACTCTTTCACAGCACAGCTCATCACTGAAGGAAGTCAGGACACAATTCAAACCAGATGGGATCCTGGAGGCAGGAGATGATACAGAAACCATGGAGGGGTGCTGCTTACAGCCTTACTTCCCTGGATTGTTCAGCCTGCTTTCTTATAGAAGCTAAGACCACCAGCCCAGGGATGGCACCACCCACAATGGACTGGGTCCTCCTGCATTAGTCACTAGTTGAGAAAATGCCTTACAGCTGGATCTCATGGAGGCATTTCCTCAACTGAGACACCTTTCTCTCTGATGACTCTAGCTTGTGTGAAGCTAGCATAAAACAAGTCAGTATACCATCTCTTTTTAATTTATCACACATATTAATTTTTGCTTCAGTTTAATTAATTTACTGGGTTTCTCTCTATTTTCTTTTTCTTATCTTTCCATATGGTTTGCCTTTTATACAGTTGGAATATGTTTTCACGTAGGTCTAGGAAATAGTTCCCAAATTTGAAGTGATCAGCCAAAATATCCCCTCAGAAACTATCTTCTTTGAATTGTTCTACTAATAGTTTCTGTATAGGAATAGATTTATTTTGTTCGGTCTATTGTATGGAAACCTCTGCTTCTTAGCTAAAATTTGATGCAGCAAGAGGCAGATACTGGAGACTATATATATGAAATAGGGAGAAAAAAAACCCGAAAGTGGCAATAAACATCCTTTGAACATGAGTCTTTATAGCTAATATTGCTCATCTTCCTACATGAGGATTCTGTGGGATGATTGCTCATGGCCCATCATTCCTGAACATTCCTGAAGACATTTCAGCCTCAGGACCAACCATGATGCACTTTGCTATTGAGTGTCTCTTCTCCATGGGATGCTGCTGCACTGAGCATCCGGAGGAGACCCTTAGATGATAAATGAGACTGACTTGAGCCATGAATGTTGTGATTTAGGAACCTCAAAGCGGGCCTGTTGAAGAAAGAAGTCTGACAGCTCCATGCTCCTGAGCTTGGAAGGAAAGAAAGTCAAGTTCTTAGTATTAGTGAGTTTCCCACACAGGGCCAGATGCCGTGTCCTGTGAAGAAGTTTGATACCTTGTCATAGCCACTTTCCCATTGCTGTACTTACTTCCTAAGGTTGACTTATAAGAAGAATTGGAGGAGGAACTGGAACTATACACCCAAGTGAACTGAGGTAAAAAAACAAAGCTGGTCCTGAGCCATGTCCATATGTCACTTCCTTCCTAAGAGCAGTAAATCCCATTGGCTTCTGGGGTCTGCTAAACAATTTGAAAGCTCTGTGGCAGGTAAGGAGCCTAGATTAGAAACAGAACTCTTCACGTTATTCATCACCACAGAATTGGGCCTCCCTGCAGGGAGGAGCCTTGGGGAATCTCAGCAGTGGAAGCCTCAGAATAAAGCCATAGATCAAAGGATAAACATATTCATACTCGTGAATACTTTTAAGTAATCCATAAAACAGTCTTTATAACATGCATGGTGCTTCATTTGAACATCCTGTTTTTGAAACTATAAAAGATTGGTGCAGTAAATGTGATAAGAATGCTGGTAGCTAAACTTAAAAATACAAGAAGAGCTATACTGGGAAGCAACAGGTAGTGATTTAAGTATTTTTTTCTGAGACAGAAAGCTGAAATTACAAAATAATTAGAAACTATAAATTTGAAATAATGGGAGCATAGATCACCAACAAATCTTAATTTATAAGCTGTGTTTTGCTATTTTTAAATTTATTATGAAATTGTAATTCAAAATGGAGGGGAAAGATGATGTTCTCAATATTTACCTCACTTGTAAATTCATTCACTTATCCAAAAAATACAGCTAGTTTCCTAGTCTTGTAGCAGGTATTCTGCCATATTGTTGATTCTGCAAAAACACTCATGTTCTGAGTGTGAGTCTTCCTTATAACATGGACAATGACATAGTTCTCATAATAGATAAATGCCTGAAAGAATATATATATGTTCATGCAACAGTACATTTTGGGAACATCTGAAGATGCAATTTACATAAGTGGCATTGTATGCATTATTAGCACCGCTATCTCAAAAGCATTTAAAGTATCTGGCAGGCTAGAAAAGGATGAATTGGGGTTGTAGACTTCCTTTAGATTAATTTTCCTAAAGTTATTTACTTAAATAATATTTAGTATTTAGAATTTAAGAATAATATTTAGTACTTCTGTATTTTTCTACCACTTTTTCTTACATTCAGTGAAATTTCATTTTATTTATTCACTTTACATCATGATTGTACCCCCCTCCTCACTTGATCCTGGTTGCACCCTTCCTCCTTTTTCCCTCTCTCCCCTCTCCTATCCTCAGAGAAGGGGAGCCCTACCCCTTTGTACCAACCCATACTAGTTCATCAAGTCAAATCAGGACTGAGCACATCCTGTCCTCTTCCCTGTGGCCTAGTAAGGCAGCTCTGATAGAGAGAAGTGATTTTAAAAAAGCAGGCAACAGAGTCCATGTAAGAGACAACCCCTGCTACCCTTACTAGGGGACCCACATGAAGGCTGAGCTGCCTATCAGTTACATCTGGGTAAAGGGCCTACTTGCAGTCCATGCATGATCCTTGGTTGGTGCTTCAGTCTCCACAAGCCACTCTGGGCTCTAGTTAGTTGGCTTTCTGTTGGTCTTCTTGTTGAGTTCCTGTCAACTCCAGGCTCTTCTGTCTTTCCCTCAACTTTTCCACAAGACTTTTTACACTTTGCCCAATGTTAGCTTGTGAGTCTCAGCCTCTGTTTTGAACTGCTGCTGATAGAGCCTCTCAGAAGCCAGTTATGCTAGACTCCTGTCTGTGAGCATAGAAGAATATCATTAATAGTGTCAGGGGTTGGCTCTCTCCCATTGGGTGGGTCTCAGGTTGGACCAGGCATTGGCTGGACATTTCTTAAACCTCTGCTCTATCTGTTCTATCTTTATCCCTGCACATCTTGTAGGCAGGGTAAATTTTTGGTCCAAGTATTTGTGGGTGAGTTGGTGTTCCCCTCCCTCCACTAGGAGTCCTGTCTAGTTAGAGGGTGTCCTCTTCAGTCTCCATGACCCCTACTATTATGTGTCTCATCTGGAGTAACCCTCATATAGTCTCAGAAGCCTACCCTCTCTAAGGTCTCTAGCATGTTATAGATGCCTCTGCCCACAGTTTCTCTTCTCTCTGCTGGCCCTCTCCTGTTCCCACTTTCCCCAGGTCTGATCTTTACCCTTATTTCTGTACTCCTCTCCCACCCTGTACCCTCTCTTCAACCACTTAGACTATCTATTCCATGTCCCCTTCTGACTGAAATTTAAGCATCCTCCATTGTGTCCTCTTGGTTATTATGTTAGGATGTTCACGCTGTAGTGTATGGCTAAATCCACTTATGAGTGAGTACATACCATGTGTGTCTTTCTGGGTCTAGGTTACCTCACTCAGGATAATCTTTTCTAGTTCCATCCATTTGCCTACAAATTTCATGATGTCCTTGTTTTTAATAGCTGAGTAGTATTCAACTGTGTAAATGTACCAGAGTTTCTTTATCCATTCTTCAGTTGAGGGACATCTAGGCTGTTTCCAGATTCTGGCTATTATGAATAAAGCTGCTGTTAACATAGTTGAGCAAGTGTCCTTGTATGGTAATATATCTTTTGCGTATATGCCCAGGAGTGCTGTAGCTGGGTCTTGAGATAAAGCTATTGCCAATTTTCTGAGAAACTGCCAGGTTGATTTCCAAAGTGGTTGTACAAGTTTGTACTTCTACCAGCAATGGAAGAGTGTTCCCTTTTCTCCATATCCTCACCAGCATGTGCCGTCACTTGAGATTTTGAGCTTAGCCATTCTGGTAGGTGTAAGGTGGAATCTCAGAGTCATTTTGGTTTGCATTATATCACATATAATTTTGTTACTCTTATTATTACCAATATATGGACGGTATGCCACTGTAGGTTATTAATAAATAGGAAATATGTAGCTAAAACATGAGAGCTTGGGACAGTAGGTTTTTTTCTTAAATAAAAATCTGCATGTATCATTTGGGACACTATTTTTAACTCCTGTTTTATTGTACTTTATGTAATTAGTTTGCCCACTAAGTAAAGCCAAACTATTTGAAGAACCAATAGGATTAGGGGTAGTTGGTATTTGAAAACAACATGATAGATGTTATATTAACTGTTTTCTTTTATCAATGGACTTGCTTCACTACAATAACCTTTCTTTGTAAGCTACCCATTTCTTTAGCTGTCTTTTTTTAAAAAATTTTTTATTGATTTATTCTTGTTACATCTCAATGTTTATCCCATCCCTTGTATCCTCCCATTCTTCCCTCCCTCCCATTTTCCCATTATCCCCCTCCCCTATGACTGTTCCTGAGGGAGATTACCTCCCCCTATATATGCCCATAGGGTATCAAGTCTCTTCTTGGCAACCTGCTGTCCTTCCTCTGAGTGCCACCAGGTCTCCCCCTCCAGGGGACATGGTCAAATGTGAGGCACCAGAGTATGTAAGAAAGTCATATCCCACTCTCCACTCAACTGTGGAGAATGTTCTGACCATTGGCTAGATCTGGGTAGGGGTGTAAAGTTTACCACCTGTGTTGTCCTTGGCTAGTGCCTTAGTTTGAGCGGGACCCTTGGGCCCAAATCTGCCTATCATAATGTTCTACTTGTAGGTTTCTAGGACCCTCTGGATCCTTCTACTTTGCTATTCTCCCAGGCTTCTCTCATTTAGAGTCCCAATAGGATGTCCTCCCCTCTGTCCAAGTGTCCTGGTAAGTGAAGGCTTTCGTGGGACATGCCCCTTGGGCTAGTATGCAGATATAAGTGAGTATATACCGTTTGAGTCTTTCTGCTTCTGGGTTAACTCACTCATTATGATCATTTCTAGCTCAATCCATTTATCCACAAATTTCGGGAATTCCTTGTTTTTAATAGCTGAGTAGTATTCCATAGTGTATATGTACCACAGTTTCTTTATCCATTCTTCTACTGATGGACATTTAGGCTGTTGTCATCAGGGAAATGCAAATCAAAACAACTCTGAGATTCCATCTTACCCCCATCAGAATGGCTAAGATCAAAAATTCAAGTGACAACACATGCTGGCGAGGATGTAGGGAGAGAGGAACACTCCTTCATTGCTGGTGGGAATGCAAACTAGTACAGCCACTTTGGAAATCTATCTGGTGCTATCTCAGAAAAATGGGAATAGGGCTTCCTCAAGACCCAGCTATTCCACTCCTTGGAATATACCCAGAAGATGCTCCAGCACACAACAAGAAAATTTGCTCAACCATGTTCATAGCAGCCTTATTCATAATAGCTTAACTTCTTTATCTTGATTTTTAGACCCAACAAGACAGGAAAAACACTTACTTCAAACTAGACAAATGCAAAAGGCCAAGTCACTATGAATGTAACATGTATAGAATTCATTATTCTCATGATTGTCACATGGTTTTCCCTGCTGTATGCAGTTTGTTTTATACACGTGTAATAAAATAAAAGTATTAAAAAAACAAAAAAAATTAAGCTAAATAATAAGTTAAAAATATAACAAAAATATATGTAATATTTATTTATCCAAAATACTACATGGCTGTTACTTGTTCAGTAGAGCAATCAAACTTCAGGCAACTCTGAGTTTAAAAGTTAGGCAAATAAGTGGAGAACAGCAGTGTAGAAGGAAGCTATTGGTCCAAAGTATCAAGCTCGAGTCACAAGTTTCATTACTTTCCCATCAACTCAAGGTTCTGAAAGCAAAATTCCACATTGGCACTAAGATGCTCCAAAGTAGGGTCTCTAACATCTTTATTCTGGGATAGATTATTTAGTATCATTCATTAACCTGTCAAACAGGTGCTTCTTTACCTTTAAGTGCATTTTTGTTTACAAAAAAAAATCTGGTTAAATATTGAGCTGTTATACACTGTTTCTTCTGGTAATATCCAATAGTATCATCACTAACTGAAAGTAAGAAATATGGTCAAGAGAAATGGCCTAGTAGGTGGGCTTAGCGGCAGCTTTAATGCTTCACTGCTGTCACTTATACTTCTGCTCTCTCTTTCTTAGACAGTGCGTCCATTTTACGCAGCCAAATAATCTTAAGTTCTTATCTTTTGTGTAAGCCAACACAAAACATTTTGAAGCAGATAGGGATAAATTATATAAATATACACATGGGTACTACATAGTCCAAATAGAAATTGATTGTTGATCATTTGATGCTTTCAGAGAGTCAAAAATCACAGGCATGTTAGAGTTTAACTCATTGTAGCATTTACATTATAAAATTTGTGAAAAGGTCAAAACATATTTGGTGTTGACTTTTTGATTCTTTTATATGCTAACTACCTTTATCTCTTTTAGTCAGACACTAATTTCATTCCTTGTTCAAAATGTTTGTTTGTTTTCTTCCATGCTTTGGTCAGCACCTTGCATGCTCCTGAAGAATTCCTCTGTCAACTTACTTTCAGTGTCCTTCCTCCTGTGCTGCTTGGATTTTGTCAACTTGGCACAAACCTAGACATATTTGGGAAGAAAGAAACTTAACTGAGAAACTGTAGGCAAGTGTGGAAGGTGTTTTCTTTTTTAAAATATATTTTATTAATTTATTCATATTACATCTCAATTGTTATCCCATCCCTTGTATCCTCCTATTTTCTTGATTAATGATTGATGTGGCATGGTCCAGTCCATGGTTGGTGGTTCCTCTGCAGTTGTGTTATCATGGATGATATAAGAAGGGAGGCTGAGCAGATGAGAAGGAGAAAGGCAATAAGCTACATGCCTCCATGGTCTTTTCTTAAGCTCTTGTATCTAGGTTCTTGCTTTGATTTCCTGCCCCAGCTTCTCTAACTTATAGAATGTGAACTGAGAGTTGTGAGAAGAAATAAACTCTTTCCCAAGTTGCTTTTGGTCATGGTGCTTTATCACAGCATTGGAAACCTAACTAAGACAGTTCCCATCTCTGCAGTCCCTCTGGGAACCATTCTGTCAGTCATCCTGACTACTAGGATGCAAACCATGGCTGGATGGATGTATGCCTGCCCAAATACTGGAAAATAAAAGCTTGCATCAGAGTTGGAAATGAGAGGTTCTAGTTTGATCTAACATCTCTGTGTAGTAGAGGTCATGATAATTCAGAAATTGTTAGTGCTGTTTCTGCTACATGGAAGAAATGCAAGTCTGTGAAAATACTGCTCAGGACAAGAGAGAAGAGAATGAGGAGGAGGAAGAGCAGCAGCAGCAGCAGCAGCAGGAGGAGGAGGAGGAGGAGGAGGAGGAGGAGGAGGAGGAGGAAAAGGAGAACTGTTCTAATAAATGAGAACAGGAAGGTCAAAGTAACCTCAGTGGCCTCAGAAGTTGGAAATGTTACACAGGGATGTGAAACTAATACATGTCATGTTGTCACATGCCCTTTCCCATTTTCTTCTTCTTCTTCTTCGTTTTTTTTTTCCCCCCCTTTTCTTTACAATACAGAAAGGTGGGTTTTGTGTACGGTCTAACTTCACTCTTTTCCTAGGAAGAGCCATTCTTCCTTGGATAAGACACATGGTAATAACAATATTGCATAAAGTCAAGTATATTTCTGAAAAAAACTTCATTATAACAAGTAATAAAATAAAATGTATAGATCAACTTAAAGGTGTACAGAAAAAAGGAGAGCAAATTTCAAGTAAACAAATTCAGTTACAGTGTGCTTATGACTGGCCTACATTATATATCCAAAACAAAAATAAAGCAATAAAAGTGAAAAGGGCATTATTTTAGGTTCTAAAAAGGAGTAGAAGTGATAAAATGAATATATCAAAAGAGAATTTGTTAGGCTTGTTTACATGACATCATCTGGGTAATTCAACAATGGCAGAGAACCCTGATAAGTCCATGAGGGTGGATGTCTCATTAGTCCCGATTTGGAACTGAAGCCCTGGAAAATTCTTGAAGCCTTCAGACCACAGTCTCTGTTACTGCTTGTTATCGTTATGTCAAGTGTCAAGGAGTATTCCCCGGCAGCAGTACGACTACGTTCAGTTCTTCTGGAAGAATGATAACCAGGTTAGGTTAGAGTGTAGCAATGTCCATACATGTTCAGTGATTGGCCTTGTCTCTATCTTGCCTCTTAGATCCTAAATTTAATGCTCTGAAGATATGTAAACTGTTTCTCACTGAATACATGGCACACGAACTTTTTAAAAATTGTTTCTATAAAAATAAAAGAGTCAGGGACTTGAAACAAAACAATCTCATTATTTTATGTTTTTGCTTCTCAGAAGTCAACGGAGTTCAAACTGAACTAAAATTAAGCCATGAGCAGCTTTAGTCCTATTTTAGGGACTTGAGGGATGTGTGTTTTGCACTCATTTAGATGGTTGTTTGAATTCAGTTCCTCATAGCTATACGAGCTATTACAGCTATTTTCTTACTGGATGTTCCATGAAAGTGGGACCCAGATCTAGCAGCTGTGATATTCCTTGGCTATTTTACCCACCTCCCCAATCTCCTCCTTCACAGATGGCAAAAATGAAGGAAGTCTTTCCTAGGTCACATATTTTCTGATTGACACTTCTGCTTTTTTGCTTCTAGTCTTAAGTGTCCCTGTGATTGGAATGGACCAACAAAAAGATTATTTCCCATTTTAAGGTTTTTAAATCGTATTTGCCAAATACCTTTAGCAATTGGATATTTGAACTATCTATAAGCCAATGGCATTAACCATGGGAAGGCTTCTTTGTGGGTAGGGAAAAGGAAATTTAGATTTTTCATAAAGATTCTTTTATCTGTGCGCATATGCTATTTCTTCTCAATAGGAAGTATACTTCACTGCCAAGCTATAGTTGAGTTGGACCTCCAGGAAAGGGCTCTTCCATGTTTTTGTGCTCATGTGTGCAATCCATGGAAATCTGCTAGGTCCGGATTCTCATGCTCAGGTTAATTTTAAAACAAAGCAGAATCAACTAAAATGATGACATTATTACTCTCTGCAACCAAATAATGAATCCGAAAAGACATATGAGTGAAACAGTAGAGATAAAATCTCAAACCCTTCAAAAACTATATCATTCCCTTTATGTGACATTCAGTGAATTACAAAACCACCGGGACAGAAGACATATCATTGCATTCCGGATGCTGTGGGTGAGGGTGACTGACTTCAAAGGGTGCTGGAGGAGCATTTTAGAGTGATGAAAATATTCTGAATCCTGATCATGGTCGTGGCTGCATGAATGTGTGAATATTTCAAAACTTATGCTTATGGTGTAAATTATATTGTATATAAAACATATGCGTCAACAAATAGGACATTACGAAAGTGATATTTTAAAAACTCTCATGTTTATTTTCTCTCTTCCTTCTAGGCAAGGCTGTTTTATTTATTTCATGTTAGGTCTCTGATTTTGGTGTGAGAGACTTGTTGCTGAAACTAATGTGTAGTTTCTTTTAAGATCTGTCATCCACCCAAGTGGTCAGCAAGGAGGATGATTTCCAATGCAACCTCCCTTTACCTGCAGATAAGGGTCTTTTTCATGCTTCCATGGAGGACCAATGGCTTTCACCAAATGCATTGAACTAAAGTTGCTTATTATTATTCTATTTTATTTTCTTAAAACTTCTATCAGGAGCTAGAAAGTTTACTCAGTGGTTAGGAGTACTGGCTGCTCTTGCCGAGAACCTATGTTTGACTCCTAACACCTACATGGCTGCTCACTATTGTATTGTATATAGTACCAATTCTAGGAGACCTGGTACTTCCTTTTGGCTTTTGTGGGCACAGTGGCCAAAGTGTGGGCACATATATATATATGTGTGTGTGTGTGTGTGTGTGTGTGTGTGTGTGTGTGAGTGTGAGAGAGAGAGAGAGAGAGAGAGAGAGAGAGAGAGAGAGAGAGAGAGAGAGAAAACACACTCATACACATAAAAACAGACATCTAATAAATCTAGATGCTGTAGTTCATACCTGTAATTCTAGCATTGAAGAGGCAGTCAAGATTTAGAGTGTATCTATGCTACATAGTTAGAGTCTACTTCATAAGACATAGGGAGAAAAGGAATAAGGAGAAAGAGAGAGACAGACAGAGAGACAGAGACAGAGAGACAGAGACAGAGAGACAGAGACAGAGAGACAGAGACAGAGAGACAGAGACAGAGAGAAAGAGACAGATATAGGGACAGAGACAGAGACAGAGACAGAGACAGAGACTGAGACAGAGACAGAGAGAACAAGAATGCTCTATACATTCCCAGGACCATTAGTTGCCCAGTGTATTAAGATGATGCCATCATATAATCCATTGCTTTAGCTACTTGCCCTTCATAAAGCAATCCCAATTTCATTGGATTTTAATGGTAATCCTCATATTGACCAGATGTTTCATTGCCATCTGACTACTTAATGATTTTTCAGACTCCCAAAATTCCTCATCGGTAGTCTCCAGACCAGTAAAGCAAGTTACTTTTGGAAACAACTGGGTTATCAGAAGGATTTTCAGAAATCCAATTCTGAGTTGAAAGTCAATGTGTAAGATGTACACATACATGTTTGGGAAGACATCCAATGGAGGAGAAATGACAGAGGAGTGAAGCCGAGAAAAGGGCATGCCTATGTGGAGATAGATTACTGTTTCCTTTGCTACAGGCAACTGCCTTCTTAACTCTGCAGGACTGTGTTACAATGTCACCTGAAAAGCATTTGATGTCTGCCTCAGGGGAATAACAATGCACCATATCTCTGCCAGCTATTGACGCTCATTAAGTGAACTCTTGCTTTGGGGTCAATTCTGCTTTATGTATGGGTTCACAGATGTAGACACCGAGCAGGCTGTTTGGTATACTACTCTGGAGTATCTGGAGACCTGAAAGCAAAGAGCAATGACATGGGTAACTGGAAATTAACTGCTGCCAACATGAAGCTGGAAAGAATTTGTGCTAACCTGCTTACTTTAGCTGTGGCGTGGTACTGGATAGGAAAGACCAAATGACCGAAAAGTGGGGCCTGAGGGGTGTGCAATGTATTACATGATAGAACTCTTGTAAGGAGTTCAAAAGTTAGTATGTGTGGCACATGCCAGACAAAGCCACTATATCGTTTCTTTTATATGTAATAGCACATGAAATCAAGGTGTAGAATTCCATTGGCCCTTGTGATACGTCTTTCAGTCATGGACGTTAAGTGATTTTTGTAAAATTGTAATTAGCCTGCATAGCTATAACAAAATATGGTTTATGTGGCCCACGCGAACACAAATGTGTTTCTTACTTGTGGACGCTGAAGGTCTGAGATCTTGGTCAGGATATATAGCTTTGGAAATTCCATCTTTTGAGGGTACAGACTGCAATTTGGGGTATAGAAAGCAACCACACAAGCTTTCTGAGGCTTCTTGTGATAAGGGAACCTGCAGTATTCATCAGTACTCCGCCTTCATCACCTGAATCCTTCCCTCTCAAGGCCATTCGCTAATACCTGCATATTGAAGACTAGAATTTGATCATATGCACTGGGGCAATGAGTTAACATTCCTCTGGATGACTTTACTCATGTGCACTCGCTCAGGTAAAGAGCAATAAATCCACCACAAATCCTTCTTGGAAATTATCTAGGATTAAAACTTAATTTGCTTCTAGCAACTAGACTACCAGTTATGGCTCTTGATGTGAGCAAAACAGTAGCATTTCTTTCTGGAAGCATTAATTCTGAGGGTTACTCTCCAAATATTTATTTTCAACCAGCTTACTAATAGGTCTTTAAAACTACAGAGGTTGATATTATTTAAAAAAATAAAGTGAATGATTTGCACCAAGTGAAAGACTGCACGGGGAATTCAGGGAGCTTTATTAGATAAAGCAGCAGGTTGATTTAAGGAAGAGGAAAGGGGTTGTGTCATTGTAATGGCAGCAGCAATTACGGAGCTTATGTTTGAAGCACAGTGGTGAACACATGACATGCCAGTGATAACTTGGACCCCACTTGAGTCACGAATAAATCTCATTGGTGGAGCTCCAGCTGCTTCTTATGGTCAGCCACTTTCTGATGCATCCGTGCTTACGTTATGTAGGTTATTAAATGTTCAGAACTGCAGCCTTGTGAGTAGTTATGTGTTACCACTGCTATTCACAGAGAGGAAAACAGTGGGCAAGTATTAGGGTGAGTAACTTGATTCAGACTGGGCTACCTAGCTGTTAAGTGCTGGGATAAGCCTGTGACTTCCTATTTTGTTCTCAGAAACGGGTTCCCCATGCCCCACTGCCTCATATCTAAACATCCCCTGCTACTGTGCAGGTGGCTCGTGCATAACAACATCTTTCTGTGGGGTTACCATGCATATGGGTGAGAATTAGGCTAATAAAACTCAATGGAAGTGTTTTAGCCTGAAGAAAGCAAGGTGCCCCCCCCCTCGCCCTTTCTCCAGAGTTTATGTGTTGACAGTGTAAAGAACGGGTACAAAGAAGGTTGTCTTGTTTCTGACTTTATAGTCTCCATCTGGTCAGGAAAGGAGTAAATTGGCCACATCTGTTGCAGATCTGTGGCTGTGTTTTTGAGCCTGGAAGCTTTGTTACAAACCCTCAGAGTACCACCCCCACCCCACCTTCCCCAAGCTCGGGCCACTATAACCTGTACAGCTTGCACTTATATTCATTTTCACAACTTTTGTACTCTTTAGTAGGATTCTCCAGTCACTGATTATCTTGAATAGCCTGCAGGGAAGGAGTTGCATACTAAAAATCAAAGTTATAGGAAGTATGTGATGTTTGGGGGCTGATAAAGTGAGGGTGATACATAAGATTTAAGCTATAGAATGAGAAAAATAAGGTTTCTACAAACTACTGTTAGGAAGTCAAAAATGCAACATCAGTAATAACTAAGAGGAAATTAATTTGTAATATAAGTCCATTTATAAGAATAATAAAATTACTTGAGAGAAATTCACATTTTTTTGATTTAAGATTCAAGTTAACCTTCCTTCATTCAAATTCATTGCAAATATCTATAAAAAAGGTGTTTAAGATTATAATGTTTCATCAATGTATATGGTTGTTGTTTACATGAACAGTGTAAACAGAGTGCATGGAAGGCAGAAGAGGATGTTGGATCCGTTGGGGCTGGAGTTATAGGAGATGGAGGGTTACTTGGTACCAATGCTGGGAAATGAGTTCAGGTTCTTCACAAGAACTGCAAGCATTATTAACCACTGCACCACGTCTCCAGCCCCTATAGGAGCTCGTTTGAATTCACGAACTGTTAAAAAGAAATTGTAAGTTAGCTTTGGATCATAGGCCATAGTTTCCAACTCCTGATTTAGAAAAAAAAATTGAATTTATTTTATTTTTGAGTCTATTGAAAGGGAGAAACAAAATACACATATTCTATAAATAGGTCAGAGGACCATCATGAGTAAGTTTCCATACAGTCATTTACCAGGCTATTTTCCCATGCGAAAACAGAGAGATGAGTTCATATTTTTAGGACTCAGTGATTTCTGCATTTGGAGCTTTCAGCTCTACTCCAGCCTCCTGCAGGAAGGGGAAATGGTCCGAAGGTTGAACAGATCACTAGGAGTCATGGATTTCATCAGGTATGTATCTGTAATAAAGGTTCTATAACAACATAAAAGGCTAAGCTTCAAGGGCTGGAGAGACTACTCAGTGGTTAAGAGTGCTTGCAGTTCCTCCAGCAGGTCTTAGTTTAATTCTGAGTATATCCATGTCATGTAGCTTGCCACCATCTATAACTTCTGCATCAGGCATTATTCCAGCCTCTAGAGGCGCATGCACACACATGTATACATGTGTACACACACACACACTTTACCTTGAGCTACTGGAAGACTACTGATAGTCTCCATCATTCTCCCCACTACTGTGTCTTGTGCATCTCTTCCATTAGGTAGGCCCCGAGTTATATTCATTATAATAAACCGGTAGCCATATGAAAAGTGTTTTTGAGATCTGAGCTATTTCCCCACATTGTCAGGTCCTGAAAGAGCATTAGGGGTTGGTATCCCAATACATAATTCAATGGACAGAAGCTATTAGAATCCAAAAATGACACAAAAAGTTTTGTGGGACTAAGCCTTTAACTAGTGGGGTCCAAGCTAACCTTGGGTGATTAGTATCACAACTGAGATATGTAAGGTGTTCAGGTAGTATCTAGGAAGTCAGAGAAGGCGTTGGCATTGGGAAATGAGTTAAGTAGAAGTGCACATGATCTTAAACTTGCAACTATAACTAATTTAGGATGCTGTTACAGTGGATTGTGGTATTTCCTAAATGTAATAACTTGAAAGCTTTGTGATGACATGGAGACATACACGTAAATAGCTTCCGGGTAAATAATAAATTGATTTTAAAATTCAGGATTTCACACTATAGAGTAGGCTCCCTGGAATTTATTATGCAGCTGAGACTAGCCATCACTTTTTTTTTCTTGCAATGCCTGTCTTAACCTTTGCCATGTCCAGTACTGTCTAGATAGTTTAAAGTGATGAGGCCACAAACCCCAGGAGATTCAGTAATCTGTAGAAGCAGAAAGAGGCAGGGAAGAATCATTCATAACAGCAGGGACAGTCTACCCTATTGATATTTGACTACTCTTGTCTCCAGAATATAAGGAGATATTTGCTGTTATTTTGTTCCATCCAGCTATGCTATAGTAGGCCCAGGAAAGGGACACAGTGAGCAGATATCTCCAAAGTGTGAGAGTTTGCTGAACACTCCTCCATAGTTCTTGTTTTGTCTAGACCTGGCTCTACCACTTACTAAGTTATCTTTCTAAAAACTGGATATGTGAACCATTCAGACGTATAAGAAAATGTTGTTGTTTCTGTGCCATTACGCAGTAGGATCAAGAGCCTCAGAAGATCAAGAGTGTTTGAATGGATTTGCTAAATGAAAACAGTAACCTGAGACTTGACTTTCACATAGAATGTACATTCCTGCACAACTAGGTTCAGCTACACAGATGCTTGGCTTGACAGATGGTAGGACATTCCCATAAAGAAATGAAGCCTTAGCTGGGTGCATGCCTCTAACCCCAGCACTGACAGAGGCAGAGGCAGGTGGTTCTCTATGAATACAAAGCCAGCCTGGTCCACAAAGCAAGCCAAGGATAGCCAAGGCTATTCTGTCTCAAAAGCAAACACACACACACACACACACACACACACACACACACACACACACACACACGAAAGAAAGAAAGAAAGAAAGAAAGAAAGGAAGGAAGGAAGGCTTAGGCATCAGGACTTACCATGAGAGTAAGGTAAGGATTCACAGAATTAAATAAATTACAGCACTCATGAGGAGACATGAACGATCAATTTATAAAACTGAAAATTTAAGAGCAAGCAAGAAACAGCATGGTAAGAGCCACTAAAGCAGAAAATGTGATTTGTCACAAGTTTCAAAGCTTAAGCCCATTGTTTCCAAGGGTGCCGCCTGGAATGTCCCTGCAAGCTAATAAAACCTACAGTCCTCCAAACCCTCCTTCATTAGTAGAAATGTGCTAGGGCAAGGACAGGAAGAAGCCAGACGTTTTGAAGTGCTATTCAATGCACGTTCTAAGCTGAAGTAGCCTCCAGGGACTCTAGGCAGTGGGCCTTCTTATTTGAGGGAGATACACATAGCCAAATGACAAACAGGAGCTGGAAAAAGGCCCATCTAACAGCAGGACCAGTTTGTGCCTGGGCTCAGTTTTGTGCTTGTTTCTCTAATGTCTGAATGTGTCCCTGCACATGTTTGCCAGCTTACAGGCTATATCATTACCAAGCCGATGAATCTGGAATAGGAAACATTGTAAAAAAAAAAAAAAAAAAAAAAAAGGCTGAATTAATCATTTAAGGCCCTTGTCAATCTCTCAAAGAAAAATCTCACATAGTTACAGAAAGGAACACACATGAGGACATAAACTGAAGGCGTGAATGTGGTAATGAGGATTAGAAGCAACTTGGCTGTCTCTTGCATGGGCTGCGGACTGGTACACAGGTGGATGTACACTGGGTATGTTATCCAATTCCGGTAACTGGTAGGTCAGCTAGATATTGACACGGAAGAATGCTTAGTGTATGTTCCTTAATGAAAAACAATAAATGCAGTACAAAGGAACCACATAAATCATACGTTAAAACTGTATGTGTACTAAAACTATACATCTCATTGAAGTAGACAGTAAAGATAAACTATTAAACACAATGGTTATTTGAAGAGGAAAATCAGGGTGACAAACAGGGATTAAAGGATAGAAAACTCTAAAGAAGCAAATGAAGAAAATGTATTTAAAACGAAAAGAAGAATGTTTTTTTTTTCTTGAAGAAATGACAAGAGCATATTCTCAGATGGAAAAAAAGAAAATTCAACCATTTGCGTCCACAGGCTCATTATAGCAATCCCTCGGAACATGTAGGACACGATCACGCTATCCATAGCAGGAAGCGGAATTTGGAATGTGCCAGCTGGGTGACAAGCAGGTGTTGTCTGAGGGTCTAGTCTCTCTTTTCCACAGAGATGTATTCCAAAGGACAGTTGGCCATCATTCTGTAGTTGAAATTCCCACATCCTTTCTGAATCTTCATCGCACCTGCATAGAAATGGCTGTCACAAGACGTGGGATCGGTGTCCCAAGAAAGTCCTGGTTTCCTCACACTCCCAGGAATTGGGTAGAAGAAACATCCGGTCATCTCCAACAACATTTCAAGCAGCTCTTCATTAATGCTCAGGGGAATAAAATGGGACGACAATTGGATCTAGGGGCCTCTAAATCACTTTCTTCTTTATTTTTCTTTGAACAGAGTTCCTCATGCATAACATGCCTGAGCCAGAGCTTCGGGAGAGAGGAAGGTGAATTCGGAGTGTATAGTACTCTTTAGTAGTCTTAACAGCTGCTTCTGTGGCTGAACCCAGAGGAAAGAGGATGTTTGTAAGAAGAGCCAGGATAATTATATGGCTCCACAGAGGCACAGGGCCGTGTTCCTGAGGACAGAGTGGTGAACCAGAGTGAAGTGTGAGGGTCTAACACGAGCAATGCTGAGTCCCCAAAGCTCTGTATTTACGGGGAGGTTTTTCTTAGCCAGGTTGAGGGAACATATGGGAAAAGTCCAGGCCAAATTTACAGGATGGAAACAATGAAGCTTCTAACAGAGCAAGCTGGACAATGAGAAAAGAACAGGAAATGGGAAATTCCACCCTGCAAGCTGTTTCATTTTATTCCACTAGGAAAGCTGAGCATCCTAATAGGAAAAGTATCCACTTTTCACGAGCCCTATCCTTGGTCTCATTGCAAGAGCCCCAACTCATTTTGCAGTTCAAATAAGTTTTATTCATTTTTTATAACTGAGTGATTGAAATGTGGTTACTGTGGCCAGAAAAGGAATTTTAATGCTACTTTTCTTTGATTAATACTTATTTAAATTAAAAGGAGGAGCAGGGTAAAATAGTTTTATATTTAATTTGTACACAGACAATCGATAGGACAGATGAACATTGCCCAGTACCAGGATTGTTCGCTATCAGTGTCTAAATTCAAAATCGTAAAAATTCCATCCCAAAGCATTCCATCCCTCAGCAATAGCTATTCACAGAGCTCAATATACGTAGCCAGCAGTAACCCTACTGCCTATTTTTTTTTTTTTTTTTTTGAGACAGGGTATCTCTCTATAGTGTAGGCTGTCCTGAACATACTTTGTTAACCAGGCTGGACCCTAATTCCCAGAGATCCTCCTGCCTCTGCCTCTCTGAGTGCTGGGATTACAGGCATGGGCCAATGAGTGCCTAAAAATTTACTACCTACACTTTTAACCTGAACATAAGTCATTGCTCTTTTCCAGCCATCTTCGCTTCTACCTTTCTACCACTGCAGAGAGCTTTACTGGCAAGTAAAATGATTGATATCTCACTGGCAAATTAATTAATTATTATTTCACCAAACTATAACCACAGGAGGCCTCCTCGCCAATGCCAAGGTAATGTTCTCATTTCAGCATCTGTATTCTGTCCTTACGGTGTGGATCCCCATCAGTGTAGACTCAAATACACTTTTAGTCCATCAGTGTACACCCTAGTATGATTTTATCTTCAATAGTTGTCTTTTCTTCCTATGTTTCAAGGAATTTTTTTTTACAGATTGTTTACTTGTGGAAGCTTTCTAATTTTCACAGAAATGATACCTTTCCTTTCTATGCACAAAGATGGATGAGAAGTTCAATATAAATTTACTGGGAGATTTGACAGGTCAATCTACGAAGGTACGTCTGGCCCCGTAACTGTCTGACTTTTTACAAAATTGTATGCTTGTTGATTTATAAAACCTTTCTTTAATGATATTAGGGACAAGAAAGTGTTTTTTTTGTTTGTTTGTTTGTTTGTTTGTTTTAAGTAAAAGTAATTAACTATGAAACTAGTTTTTAAATGTCTTATCTTTTTTTTTTGTTGTTTGTTATTTTGAGATAAGGTCTCACTATGTTGACTTGGCTTGCCTGGAACTTAGTATGTAGGCCAGACTAGTCTCAAATGCGTAGAGCCAGCTGCCTATGTCTTTCGATTGCTGGGATTAAAGGCCTGTTCCACCATACCTACATGTAATTAATTATTCTGTTCATTCACATGTGAAGAAAGTTCAGGGTAGTCAGCTTAGAGGCAAGCTTCATTTTTTTTTTTTTTTTTTTTTTTTTTTTTTTTTTTTTTTTTTTTTTTTTTTTTTGTGCTGAGAAAGCCACAAAGCACATACTTTTCTTTCATTCATGGGTTTTGGTATACTAATGACCATGTGTACATAAGAAAGCATTCAATACACTATCTATTGCTTTTCTCTAGAAAATTTAGATGTAGCAAAGAGGAAAACATAAGAGATAGGAGCTTAGCCCAAGATGAAGTAGTACCTTTGAGACAATCTGAAATTTATTTAGTTTTTTTAACAAAATAAAAAAATAAGAATATAAAACAAAACAGAAGCATCACATAGAAGTTAGACAAGGCAAACCAAGAGAAGAAAAGGAGCCCCAAGGAAAGGCACAATAATCAGAAACACACTCATTAACACACTCAGAAGTCCCATAAAAATACTAAACTGAAAGCTATAATACATATGCAGAGGACCTATTGCAGACCCATATAGGCCCTGTGCTTGTTGCACCAGTACATTTGAGATTTGCTCAATTGATTTAAAGGGCCTGTTCTCTTGGTGTCCTTCATCCCCTCTGGTTTTTCCACTCTTCTACCCCCTCTTCTTCTGGGTTCTCTGAGCTCTGAGAAGAGGAATTTATTGGAGCCATCTTATTTAGTATTGTATGTTCCAAGGTCTCTTTCTCTCTTATGTAATGTTTGGCTGTGAGTCTTTCTATTTGTTCCCATCTACTGAAGGAGGAAGCCTCCCTGATGATGGCTGCCTAGGACTCAAATAGCAAAATAACATTAGGAGTCGTTTTATTGTTGTGATGATGATGATGGTGATGATGATGATCATGATATTTTGAGCCAGAAACTGTTATTGGAGGTGGGGGAAGTACACAAACTGTACTGAGTATACAGCGTTCAACAGCATCCTAGCCTTTGCCGGTGAAGATCAAAAAGATTCGCAGTCACTGCTGAATGCCTCCTCACTGAGAACCACTGCTCTCAAAGACAGCAAAGCATTAAGATCATGACGTAGAAGCTTTGATACAAATATCAAGAGTGTAAAAGGGAACATTGGGCAAGACATAGCTTTTTGTGAGTATCATCAAGAGAAACTACATTGGGAAGTACAGTGGTAACTTCTCACTGAGAAAATTCATGTCAGAATGGTACCAAAGTGATCTTGCCTATGCTAAGGCCAATGCACAAGAAGTCCCTGTGTATCCCAATACTGTGGCCTTGTCCTTCCTTCCCAGAGTTAGAAAATGAGATATATAGAAGACACAGAGACAAACCAAGGTAAATCTTCCCTTGGCTAGCAAACTCTATTTCTTAAACATTGTGATTTGCTAATGGAAAAGCACTATGAAATAATAATAGATAAAGACTTAGTCTGAGAATACTGGGCTCAATTTCCTGATTAAAAACCATAATTTTTGCCATGGAGACTTCTTGCCCAAGACACCTGCATTTGTTTAAAATAATTAATATCATTGTTTTAAAAATTAAATTATTACTATTAAATTATTTGTCTATTATCTTGGCAGGTAGAGACTAGATGTTTTCTGTTTCCTTGGTATTAGTTCATAGGCCCATGTTGGATTTCAGACAAATAGTCATTAATTGAATTAACGGCTAGCCATTAAGAAGAGCTTGGCTTCAGCCATTGCCTATAGTATGCTGTCATGATAGATCTGACACCCACACATGAGAACTGTAGAACCAACAGTTTGCTTAGAACAACTGAGGACAAGGGAGCAGATGGAGGAAACGCGTTTCTTAAGGATGAAACTACACATCGTTGTGTTCTGAACGTTCCGAGAAGAAAAGAGGCAGGTGGACTAAGAAACTGTGGTATATTTACACAATGGAATACTACTCAGCTATTAAAAACGAGGAATTCTCGAAATTTGTGGACAAATGGATTGATCTAGAAATTATCATAATGAGTGAGTTCACCCAGAAGCAAAAAGAGACAAACGGTATATACTCACTTATATCAAAACACTAGTCCAAGGGATACGTACCATGAAAATCTTTACTTACCAAGAAAGTGGGTCAGAGGAGAGGACGTCCGATTGAGACTTTAGGCAAGAGTAGCATGGAAGAAAGGGGAAATAGTAGGACCCACAGGGTCCTGGAAACCTACAAGAAGAACTTTATGACAGGCAGATCTGGATCCTGGGGTCCTCCTCAAACTAAGGCACCAGCCAAGGAGAATATCGGCAGTAAGCTTCGAACCCCTACCAAGACCTAGCCGACGAACAGGATATTCTCCACCGTTGAGTGGAGAGTGAGATCTGACTCTCACACGAACTCTGGTGCCCCTTTTCTGACCATGTCCCCTGGATGGGGAGACCTGGTGGCACTCAGAGGAAGGATAGCAAGTTACCAAGAAGAGACTCGATATTCTAAGAGCATATATAGGGGGAGGAGGTCTCCCTCAATCACAGACATAGGGGAGGGGAGAAGGGGAGAAATGGGAGGGAGGGAAGAATGGGAGGAAACAGGGGAAGGGCTAACAATCGAGATGTAATATGAATAAATTAATAAAATTAAAAAAAAAAAAAGAAAAGAGGCAGGAAACGATGGAAGACAAAATTTTCTCATACTCTGCCCAGTTTAACACAGTGCTAGCCGAAGGCTGATCCTTTCTGGGATGCCACCATATGAAGAACAGCTGCAGATTCAATGTGGGAAAGCTAGGTCCAGTCTCATTGGGAAATAGCAAACATCCCAGAGGACTGTTATTAAAGCCTGTGTAAGAAACAATGGCGGTTTACTTCAACAGGTCAATGCAGGTCACTTGAGTTCTCCTTGCCAGTCAGCTGCTGGCTTTTATCATAAGCATCATGATCCGTACTTTACCCTGAAACAACTGAGTCAGAGGCTGAAGGCCGGAAATGAAAATTAAAACTACGAGAGTGTCAGTGAACTGAGGTTGAACCATCAGCTATTTTCATTACAAAATAACAAGGCACTAGGGAGGTAGCAGTTGCTTTGAATTATCCATATTTTAGAACAAACCCTTATTAGAACAACAAGGCACTATTCAATTGTGCAAGGTACATGCAGCTAATTGTAGCTTTTTTTCCCCCAGAATAGACTTTCTTTTCAAATTCACTTTAAAGGATGTCAAAACATTAAATATCTGCCAGCAAATTAAAGACTTCCTGTTTTGACCTTAAAGTTGTGTCTTCAGTGTTAGCCATCTTCTCATTCATACATGGTGCGCTCCATCCCCAGCTCTCTCTGTCTCTGTCTCTCTGTCTCTCTGTCTCTGTCTCTGTCTCTGTCTCTCTCTCTCTCTTTCGCTCTATCCTGGGATGCCTCCTTCCTCTCCCTCCCTGCCATTTCTCTCTCTGGCTTCATGGCCCACTCACTATCTCTATCCCTTCCCTTGGTCCCCCTCCTTCTTTCTCATAACAAACTTCCTTATACCAGATCTGTTGCGTGGTGTGAAACTTTTCAGGGGGTACACCTTGGCACAGGCCTGCCATGATTAGCCTGCCACTTCATTATACAACACAGGCTTCAAAGGCCGGAGGATGCAAACCAAGTAAAATAATTTCTTGAACAGATTAGTATTCACTAATACTAATGCGGACAAGTACACAGGAGCCACGTGTGCCGTACATCTCACATTTGCAATTTTAAATGAGGAAGTGACTCTGTGATGTCTCAATGAATAACATGAAGGCACAAATTTAGAGACAGGTTGATATCTTGCTTTGGTGACAAAAGATCAGATCCAAGGCTGCAAGCAATCTGAGACTTAGGTCTCTTGCTATGCCATGCATGTACATAACAAATTGTTCTTTCTCCCAGAGCTTCAGAAAGAGTGTGCCAGCCACAGATGTTCCAGCTTGCCCTTGAAAAGGAAAGAAAAACTTATGGAACCATGGCTAGCTGCTTATTAGCCTCTACTAGTGCATACATCACACACACACACACACACACACACACACACACACACACACACACACGAGGAAGGTCACCTTACTTATGGGTATCTGTCTACAGAAGTGTGAGACTATAAACTTTGGTTGTTTAAACTAATGGTGGGTTAATTTGTGGTAGTCTAGAAAATTAGTATAAAATGAGTAAATGAGTACATGAGTAAAAAATAAAAACTATAGAGATCCTGGGAGGTACCTCAGAATATGGTGTCCTTGACTCTCACTCAACTATTTACTTATACAGAATCACAAGTACTTATGACGAAGACATGTACTACAAGAGGTATGGCATAAATAAAGCATTCAGAGGTGCTTTTGGACTTACGTGGAAGACATGAATTTCTTATGTTAGTTTGATGTTTGTTTTCTGTAATAGTTAAAAATAGGCCCTTATTGTAATTTTCCTATAGGCCCTTTACTTCCTTTGAAATGAAGAAGTATAACCTTTCCTCGATTCAACGTGACCATGTGACTTGTGTGACAAATGGCATATGAGCTGAAGATACGTCAGTTGTTAGAGTGGTGGCTCTCAACCTGCCTAATGCTGCAAACTTTTAAAACAGCATCTTCCTTAGGGTTGCTATTGCTGCGTTGAAACGCCATGACCAAAAGCAAGTTGTGGAGGAAAAGGTTTATTTGGCTTACACTTCCAGATTGTACATAGTCCGTCATTGGAGGAAGTCAGGACAGGAACTCAAGCACAGCAGGAGCCTGGAGGCAGGAACTGATGCAGAGGTCATAGGGGGTGCTGCTTACTGGCTTGCTTGCTCATGGCTTGCTCAGTCTCCTTTCTTTCTTTCTTCCTTTTATTTAATTTTTAAATTTACGTCCTCATCACAGTTTCCCCTCCCTCCTCTCCTCCCAATCCCTTCATTGTGCCTCCCTTTCCCATCCAGCACTTTTCTCCTCAGAAAAGGGAGGCTTCCTGTGGATATCAGTCTGCCTTGGCATGTAAAGTTCCCATAAAACTAGGTGCATTTTCTCCTACTGCGGATCAGCCTGCTCAGGCATGGCTCCAACTACAATGGGCTGGGCCCTCCCCCATTGATCACTAATTGAGAAAATGCTTTACAGCTGGATTTGATGGAGGCATTTCCTCAACTGAGGCTCCGTTTTCTCTGATGACTCCAGCTTGTGTCAAGCAGACGTACAAAATCAGCTGCTAAATATAGTTTTTCATGTCGTGGCGACCCCCAACCATAAAATTATTTTGTTGTTACTTCATGACTGTAATTTTGCTACTGTAATGAATTATAATGTGATATAATGTGATCTCTGATATGAGACCCTGGAAAGTTTCATGGCCCATAGTTGAGAAGTGATGTGTTAGGGTTTCAGGACCAGAGTATAAATTGCTGTGTTTCCTTCTATTTACAAAGGGGACAAGAAACATATCCATCTGTGGACAGCACATTCAGAATCCCCAGTGTGAGAAATAAGGCATCCTTATTGCTTTAACTTCAGTGAGCTTGTTTCCTGATGTATCAAGGTTTATAGTCCAGTCACCTAATAAGCACATAAACGCTCCATTTACTTACCTCATTCACACATTTCATTACTTATTTGCTTATTTTATCCTCAGTTTCCCTGACATTGTGTTGTAAGTGCTTACGGGAGAATAGTTTGTGTTATTCTATGTACGACAACCATGTTCTACTGTTGTGGACAGTATACGGGGGCTTTTCATAAACATGTGTTGATAAAATGTACCTGGTAGGTATAATTTGATCTAATTGAACACATTACAGTTTTCTTTGCTTTTAAACCAAGTTACACAGTATTCTAAGCTTTTTATTATTATTATTATTTCAGAGTTCAGCAGCGTCTTTAGAAATCTCTCCAAATATATTTATTTATATATTTGTACTAGGATAAAAGGCTTCTTAAAAGAGCATGGAACCAGCTGCCGGATACACTGAACATACATTGACAAAGGAAGTGGACTGGATTATCCTTTAAAAATAACTAATATAAAACAGCCTTTAAGACACACGAATAAGAAGATGAAAGCCAATAAAGTGAAAGCTGAGGAGAAATTTTTGAAATGGATGATTGACAAAAGGAAGCCTATTGGAAACAGAGGCCTTCATACTGGTGCAAAACAAAAGTGGAATTCATTAGAAAGGTGGAAAAAATACCCTCAATGTCAAAATAAAGGATGGAGTGAAGCAGCAGGCGTGGCATTTGGAAGCAAGGTGCCATCAAGCTGGATCATGCTCGCATGGGAGTTCTGGGG
This sequence comes from Acomys russatus, assembly GCF_903995435.1. Lineage (NCBI taxonomy): Eukaryota > Metazoa > Chordata > Mammalia > Rodentia > Muridae > Acomys > Acomys russatus. The sequence goes on along the minus strand of NC_067153.1, from coordinate 27,440,520 downwards.
GCATCTGAGCTCTTGCAGGTGGGACGCATATTGTGCTTTCTGACTTAGTAGGCAAGCTAACGCACTAAGCTTGCAATTTTGGTTAATTTACCTTTGGAACCTTTCTTTGCTCAACTTTAGCAACGTTTTCTTGTATGTCTTGTGTGTGTGTGTGTGTGTGTGTGTGTGTGTGTGTGTGTGTGTACATGCTTGTGTGCATGCACATGCGTGTTTAAAACAGGATCTTTTAGAATTGTCTAAAACAAAAATAGTCTAAAATGTTTTCTTTGAGTTATGATGGGAGATGATAATTATCTGATCACTACCCAACTTTGCTTAACAGCATTTCCTAAGAGTATTCTGTGGGTGAAATATGAGATGGTTACCAGGCATCCAAATGTGAGACGCTTGTCTCCTTTAGGATTTCACTAATGAGTGAACAAACATGTAAACTTCTTCAACAGTAGCTCTCAACTTGTGTGTCTATCCCATGGGGGTCAAATGGCCCTTTTCACAAGTGCATCAGAGAACACAGATATTTACATTGTGATCCATAACAATAGCAAAATGACAGTTATAAAGTAGCAAAGAAAAATAAGTTTATGATTGGGAGTTATCAAGACATGGGGAACTGTATTAAAGGGCTGCAGCCTTAGGAAAGTTGAGAACCACTGAGCTAAAATTTGGATAAAATAGAGAGTACTATAAGAGCTCAGAGGAGATTGAATTTCAAACATTTGAGTTTTAATTTAGCTTTAGTTGTCAACTTGACACAACTTACAATTTCTTGGGAAGAGAATCTCAGTGAAGAATTGGCTCTACTTGGTTGGCCAATAGGCGTGTCTGTGAGGGACTGTCTTGAGTGCCTTGATGTGAGAGATGCAACCCTTAATGTAGATGGTGCCAAGAAGAGACTTGATAGGCTATGAGCATATAAAGGGGGAGGAGGTCCCCCTCAGTCACAGTCATAGGGGAGGGGAGTAAGGGGAAAATGGGAGGGAGGGAGGAATGGGAGGATACAAGGGATGGGATAACCATTAAGATGTAATATCAATAAATTAATAAATTAAAAAAAAAAAGGAAAAAATTAGATGGTGCCTTCTAGTAGTAGTTCAGATGGTAAGACATTGATGAAGGAAGTTACTCTTCTTTTCTTTCTTGGACATCATTCTCACTGGCAACTTCACATACCTTATTGCTGCCACTGCTGATGCCTTCACTGATGTTAGAACTAATTCAATCGTTTTCTGATGTAAAGTGAAGACCAGTAGCTCTCCAGGGATCCTCCAAGCCTTCAACGCTAGATTGTGACTGCTATGGCACCCAAACCTAATGACCGAGCAACTACATGTTTCTAGTCCCCTCTGGTGTGAGATAGCCATTGTTGGTCATTTCCAACTATATTCTGAAAGCTAACCTAATACATCCTTTTAAAATATATGTAGAAAATCACTATGCCTGCTGCAAGGACCATCTTTGGGAGAAGCAGGAAGGGAAAAAGAACAAAGAAATTTCTGGCATATATTTTGAAGTGATTTGATGCTTGAATGAGGAAGCCTTTGGTGAGGAAGCAAAACATAAAGCATGTTGAGTGAATTCACGTGGCTTAAGTAAGATGTGATTTCAAATATGTCAGAGCATTATGACCTTGTAATTCATATGATTTAAAAAACAAAACAAAACAAAACGATGAGGTTTCTATGGTGGCCCCTTTCTGTCCTGTTAAATGGAAATCTTAGAGGGAGATCACAATACAATTTAAGTCATACACAAGAGAGAGAGGGAGTATATCAAATCTTACCCCAGGAATTTATGCATAAGTTGAGGATACTATTCACAATTGGGAAAAACTTACATAGATAGCTTGCATCAAACAATGTAAAATAACCCGAAAATAAACTCCCAAGTGGATTATTATTACATTGAAAAGCAAAAATGTCAACATTTTCTCAAAGACAGGTTGAAATTAAGCAAGCCTTTGCCTAGAAGGATTTGTTGAGATGATTATGAGCCTGTAATTTGGATTCTTTCTTTGCTTCCTACCATGTTTCAAGGTGAGAAACTCTCCAGTTCTCTTCAACAGTTGCAGAAACAGTAGTTTAGGCTACTTTGCTTCCCATTAGATACAGAGATGTTGACAGACAACCCTTCTCCCAAGATACCTTAAGCAGAGAGAATTGTTAGAGGTTCTTGGAAATATCTGCATATTTTATCAACAAATAAGTGAAAAACTTGAAAAGTATTATAAAAACATTTATATATGCTGGCCTTGTTAAAGGAGCTTCAAATGAGTTTTTTTCAGGATCAAACAGGTATGAAATCTATAAAACAGGATTTTTTCTTTGTCTTTTTTATTATTTATTTTAAAAATTTATTCACTTTATAGCCCTATAATAGTCCCTGCCTTTGTCTCCTCCTGGGCCCACCCTCCCTCCCCGTTTCCCCCAACTCTCCTCCCCTAGTTCTCAGAAATGAGGAGCACTTCTCCTCTATCATCTGACCCCAGCCTATCAAGTGTCACCAGGACTCCCTGCATCTTCTTCCTTTGTGGCCTGGCAGGGCTGCCCTGCTTGGGAGAGTTGATCAACAAGCAGGAAATAGAGTCCATGTCGGAGAAAGCTCCTGCCCCCCATATTAAGGGGCACACATGGGGAGTGAGCTACTTGTCAACTACATCTGAGCAGAGGGTCTAGGTCCTCTCCATCCATGGTCCTTGGTTGGTGTGTCAGACTCTGCAGGCCTCACTGGGTCCAAATTTGTGGCTCTGTTGGTCTCCTTGTAGAGTTCCTGTTTCCTGCCAGTCCTTCTATCCCCCAGCTCTTCCATAAGACTCCCTTCCCTCTGCCCAAAGTTTGGCTGTGAGTGTCAACGTCTGCTTTGATCCCCTGCTGGGTGGGGTCTTTAAGAGGACATCTATGGTAGGCTACCACCCTGTTCCCTCTCTTCAACTGCTTCTGGTGTCTACTCTCTTTGCCTGTCTGAATGAGAATTAAGCATATTCTCTAGGGTCCTCCTCCTGGTTATTTAGCTTCTTTAGGTCTGTGGGTTATAGTATAGTTATCCTGTATTATACGGCTAACATCTGCACATAAGTGAATATATACCATGTGTGCCTTCCTGGGTCTGGGTCACCTCACTTAGGATGATCTAAAGAATTACAGAAAAATACAAACAAACATGTGAAGGGATTGAACAAATCATTTAAAGAAATGCAGGAAAATACAAACAGGTGAAGGAAATCACTAAAACGCTTCAAGATCTGAGGATGGGAAAAGAAATAATAAAGAAAGCACAAACTGAGGAAATCCTGGAAAGAGAGAACTTAGGGAAGAAAACAGGAACTACAGAGGTAAACATTGCCAACAAGAGAAAGAAGAAAGAACCTCAGGTGTAGAAGGCACAATGGAAGAACTTGATGCATCTGTCAAAGACAATGTTAAATCTAAAACATACCTGACATAAAACATCCAAGAAACCAATAACTCCATGAAAAGATGAAACCTAAGAATAATTGAACAGAAGAAAGAAAATATTCCTGACTCCAAGGCCCAGAAAATATTTTCAGGAAAATCATAGAAGAAAATTTCCCCACTCTTAAGAAAGATATGCCTATAAACATACAAGAGGCACACAGAACACCAAAGGGATTAGATCAGAAAACAAAGTCCACCTGCCACATAACAATCAAAACTCTAATTGTATAGAACAAAGAAAGAATATTAAAAATATGCAAGGGAAAAAGGCCAAATAACATATAATGCCAAACCTATCAGAATCACGCCTGACTTCTAAGCAGAGACCATAAAAAACAGAATGGCCTGGGCAGATGTCTTGAAAACCCTAAGAGAGCACATACAGTAGTACAGACTACTGACTACTACACTGAGCGAAACCTTCAATCACCATAGATGGAGAAAATAAGATACTCCATGACAAAACCAAATTTAAGTAATATTTGTGCACAAACCCAGCATTATAGAAGATAGAAGGAAAACTTCCACTTGAGGAAGTTAACTACCCTGCCCCCAAAATAACAGGACATAAATAACTTGACTACAGCAAAACCAAAAGTACACAAACACACTTCAAAACAAGAATTTTTATTTTTATATTCTCCTGTTCTCCCTCAATACCTCTTATTACTTTTGTGCAGTTATTCATGTCTGTAGTTTAGAGCAAAGTTATGACAACAATCCTGTTATTTGTAACTTCCCTTCTGATGTTTTGCAAATGAGCTGAGTTTGAGAATCACTGATTGGAGCTGCAGAGATGACTCAGCTGTTAAAAGCTAGGCTCACAACCAAAAATCTAAGAGAATAATTGATTGGTTTGGCCATTATCTCTGCCAACGTTACCTACTGGGCCTTGGGGAAAATGTTACACAATCTCATATTTTTTTGTGTTAATATGAGAACATAAGTAATTTCTTCCAAATGATTGTAGGTTGGGGTGAAGCAGGAAAAGATGTGAAATACTTAGAGCTGAGTGCATGGTACAATTGTTACAAGGTATCTATGCCGATGTTTAACATAAAGGTGCTCACATAAGGAAACTCACATTAGCCTTTGGCATAGTACTGAGAGGTTGTTATTGGCATTTTAAACTTTCAAAAATAAAGAAACAGTGACAAGCCAAGTCTGGAGAGGAACAGTGGATCACCAAACCATGGCAGACCCAAGCCTCAGCCTTCTTCCTCTCAGCTGCAGATCATCCGCCATCTGTACCTCAGCCTGACCACAAACACCAAAGCTTCAACTCCGGCTGCAGGTCAAGGAAGAGGCTCAGATATGGCCTTTGCTAACAGATATAGAAATACGTCAAGACTGTAGTTAAAATGGCATGCTTGACTAACTGATGGTCCTCCTTGTGACTTGTGCGGTAAATCTCTCGGGGGGGGGGGGGGGTAAGCAGATTAATTGCATAATCTCAACAAATTAATCTTAAATTGCAGTGTGGCGTTGGAAATAGAATGAAAAACCTCAAAATATTTTATTTCCTGTAATTGTAAAAGGCACTGAAAAATGTAAAGAAGTCTCATGCTAGTGGATTGGCAGATTTAATATTGTGAAAATGGCTACGTTACCCCAATTAATCTATAGAGTCAATGCAATTTCCATCAAAATTCCAAGACACTTTCCAGAATGGGAAAGTCCTACATTTCATTCAGAATAAAGAAAGAAGACCCCAACTAGACAAAGTAATATAAATTAAAAAAGAGCAATGTTGGTCTCAAAATTCCAATGCAGTCTGCAGAAATAGCCACACATCCATGTTTGTTGCTTTACTATTCACAACAGCCATGTTGTGAAATCAGCCTAGGTGTCCATCAACAGGCAGATGCAGAGGCAAAATACAGTATATATGAACAATGAAGTTTTATTTAGAAACACACATACATACACACATACACACACACACACACACACACACACACATTCACACACAGAGAGACTGAAACCATGACTTCCACAGAAAAACAGATGGGATGGATAGTATCATATTAATCTATATGAGCCAGACTACGAAGACAACGATCACATGTTTTCTATCATACTATGGACCTTGTATCTATACACATATACACACACAAACACAAAATGCACATATACACATACATTATTCTTTTTTATGTTTATTTTTTGGTTTTGTGAGACAGGGTTTCTCTGTGTGACATCCCTGGCTGTTTTAGACTCATTTTGTAGACCAGGATGGCCTTGAACTCACAGAGATCCACCTGCCTCTGCCTCCTGAGTACTGGGATTAAAGTCGTGTGCCACTGCCACTCAGCTACACATGCATTCATACACATATCCACACACATACACATATATCCAAACTCATAAATACATATACATATGAGCACACACATAGTATATGTACATGTATACACACATATATACACACATGCACACCCATAAACCATATACGCTCATACACATTCACACATACACACATGTATGTACATAACCATGCATGGACACACACACAGACGTGTGTGTGTGCATACACTTGCTTGCACAACCTAAAGAGAAAAGCAATTTGAGAGATGGAAGAAGTCTAATGGGAGAGGACAGAAGAGATAATAGGTCAATTTATATGATATACTTTAATGGAAATATCATATGAAACTTTTCACTTTCTATAATGGATACAAGTCAACAAAAATGTAAAGATTTTTTCAGAAGCTTATTCCATATTATAAGAAGTATACACAATGCTATTTTCCTATATGGCTTTGAGAAAGCAGTATACAAATAGTTTATTAAATTTCTCTATTTAAATCATTGAAAATATATAGACTCTCTGAGTATGTGTATTTTCTGTTTTCCCCACTTGTACAGTGTGCATTTTGTTATGATTTCTAGTTTTGGTTTCTATGAGGTGGCTGCTGAGCACAAAACATTTTTCTTATGATTGCTCTTGGTTCTGTTACTGGGTGAAAGCTGGGCAGGGATTTTGAAAGAAAACATTAAGAAATATAAGTAAATAGTTCACTGTGTTTATGTTAAATCGTTCATATTTAACCTCATAATCTATCACTAAGACAAAAGATATTTTTTTTTGCTTCCCTTTATACATGTTTTGTAATCAAAATTTTCCCTTGTAAGGTTCTTCTCCACATGTTTGCTCCTTATATATGAGCATTAGGTTAAAAATCAAACTGAAAATATATAAACAGAGTCTCATCCCTAGCATATGCAATAATTGTTCGGTACACATATAAACCAAACTGTAAAAATCCTCTAAGATGAGCACTTGCTCGTCTCAGTATTTTAACAGTTATCAAATTATTCCCAATTCAAATGAGAGTCATTTTAAAGATTATTAGGTGATACATATGATTGTTCTGATTAGTCACTGGCTCTCCAGAGGAGATGATTGCATATTTTATCAACTTCGGTCTCTCTAACAATGGATCCGGCTCTGGACTGATTTTTGATCAAGTTACTTTTCATTGTGCAAAGGTAAGTGACATGAAGGCATTTAAGTTTTGTTGCATAGTCCTGGCCTTCCTTACTCTTTTGTATTAACCACTGGGTCTTATTTCTAGTTTCTAGTTGTTAGTTACTGCAACTTAGACCATGGGATGAGCCAGTAACTAAGATGTACATCAGTCAAGATACAATTTTTTCTTTGAAAACATTGTGATTTCAGAGTACTGTGTTATTCTCTCAAGACAGTAAAAGTTGACTGATTATAGAAACACACAATCAAGGGTTCCAAGATGGCAGCACCCTGTTTGAGCAGCAGGTCATCAGTGAACACTCAGCAAACCAAGGGTGGATCTGAGACCCACCCAACAACAGCATTCAAATGAAGATAAAGATGATGCTAATATTTCTTGGGCAGGTTTTTAAAAAACAGAGCTGGGATTTCACACTGTGTATCCATTCTAAAGTATAGATAGCAAGAATGGTTTTGATTGACAGGTCTTTAGGGCTACACAGCTGCTTAGCCTGTACCATGAGTGAATAGTGCCCATTTGTTTCACTTACCCTTCCATGTGTATCAACAATATGGTAAGAGCCACCTTAATAAGACACTTAAGCAGTGTGATGGCCAATCATGATTGTCAGTTTGCATCTTGAACCAACTGAGAGGCACATGTGGGCAGGCCTCTGAGGACATTTTTACAAAAGGTTAACTGATGAGAGAAGTCACGCCCGCCATGCACAGAGGCGTCCAGTAGGCTACTTGTATATAAGAACATGTGAAAGAAAATCAATTTTGCTTTACTGCCTGCAATGCTGTTAACTGGGGAGCGTATCTGTCTATTCTGCTGCTGCTGTTGTTGCCACAATCCTTCACTGACTTCAGAATCCAGCTTCTTTAGTTTTCCAGTGTCATCTGAAGTCCAGGGATATTCCAAGAATTGTCCCAGTCTTTGATGCTAGATTGGAACTATTTCTATAGTTTCAGGCATTGGAGGCTTACCTGGTTTGTAACCTCTTCAATGTGTGTATGGCCATTGGTGGAGTATCCAGATCCTAGGATTGTGGTCCATTGTACTAAGTTCTCCTTTATAAAATAAATACATAACCCACACACAGTGTAATCTGTCTGATGAAGATCAGAATTTAGCAATGAGAAGATAACTGAATTTCACTGAATTCCAATTTCATGAGCAGGAAGATAATCATGATTGCATATTATTACCTCAGCTGTTTGCAGGGCAGGCTCTTCTTTCCTGAAACACCCTTACTCTAGTTTATCATTGCTTGGCTTATTACACTTTGTGTCTTAACTTCTTAGTTCAGTCACAGAAAAACTCTTTTTCCCTTTTATTTTATCCTGGCCACAATACTTTGACTCTCCCTCTTCACAAAGATGGTATGTCACATCTTTGTCTAACTCACACACAGCACATGTCTCAATTGCGAAATCTCATTGGCTTGTTCCTCAGCTTATTGCCTGAATTTCCTAGGGCTATTCTCTTTGGTCTTCTGTATCACCATCCTTGGGCTGACCATAGTAAACAACACTGAGCAGTAACAAATGTTTTGTGGAGGTAAACCAAAGCAAATAAATGGAAAAAAAAACAATGCCTATATTAGTGTGCATTTAATATAGGCAGGCACTGGAAATCAGAAACTTTTATGTATATCTTCCAGTTGTGGAGTGGAACTTGAGTAGCTTAGCTAAGTTCCCCAGGATCACACTGTTGATCAATGGCAGCAGAGTCAGGAATCAAATCCAGTTATAAAAGCACTGATGTCTGTGTCTCTTCCTAATGCACATCCTCTTCATCTTGCTCTGTAGTTGTGAACTGGCACTGAAAGAAATGTGTATGTGAACATGGCTTACCAAGGGCTTATGCAAATATCACAGCAGGAATGTTAACTTTAACCAGCTTTTTGTATATGTACCTCAGCTAAAGTTAGAAAATATGTTGCCTTCAACTCTTTTGTACTTTTCTTGTGTATTTCCGTACTGAAACTGAAAGAACCAAGCCTTTATACTGAATAGAATATTGATACTGTATAGATAGCAACATGGAAAATAGCTTCTAGTAATCCTAAAAATATACTGTAAGAAATTCTCAAAGAATAAAAAGAGTGAATGCTAGTTGGAGGCAGCAACACTGGGAAAATTCATCCAAATGTTATATGTTTTCACGCACATGTTTTTCCTGAGAATCAAAGGTTAATCAGTTACCTTACCTAATTATACGCGGTTTGCATTTGAGAAGGAAAATGCACAGAAGGAATTAGAGTCTTCTTACTCCACGTGTGGTCTGTGACTATCTGCATCAGGATATACCAGAAAGTTAGTAGAAAGGCAACCTTTCTGGTATCCCTATCTCAGATTATCTAATATGTATAAAACGAACTTGAGTTTTAACTGCTGTTGGTAGTCAGAGACTGAAGCACCAACTAAGGCCCATGCATGGCCTGGAGCTAGGTCCATACACACATGTAGCCAATGGGCAATTTGGTCTTCATGTGCGTCCACTACTAAGGGGAGCCAGGGATGTCTCTAGCACGTAGTCTGTTGCATGCTTATAGATCACTTCCCCCTCATGGGACTGCCATTCCTGGCCACAGTGAAAGAGGACGCACTCAGTGCTGATATGATTTGACGTGCTGGGGTGGGTGGGGATGGGAAGAGCTCAATTTCTCTGAGGAATAGGAAAGGGGATGGGGGGAAGAAGGAGGGAGGGTGGAACCAGGAGAAGAGGAGGAAGGGGACTATGATCAGGATGTAAAGTGAATGAATGAATGAATGAATGAATGAAGTTATGGGTGGGAGCTGAATTGATGACCTAGAATCAATAGTACTTACTGCTCTCAGGGAGTTCAGCTCCTAGAACCTACTTTGAACGGCTCACACTCACCTGTAATTCCAACTCCTGGAGATCTCACCTCCCTCTTTGGCTTCCAGAGGCATTGCCCACATGTGCACATGCACACATGGACACAGATAATTAACAAAAATAACTCTTAACAAAAGCATAATATATTGTGTTATACATATGTTGACAGGGAAATATAACCTGGGCGGTGGTTGGGGGCTTGGGTTTACCCAGAAAAAGCTTCCACAGAGATCTGAAATAAGACTGAGACATGATAAATGGGATGAGCAGTGCTTTCCCAAGCAGGATTTGGGAAGAAAGTGTGTTCTAGAAGGAAGACCAGAGGTAATCAGGCAAACAGTGGGTCCACGTGAATTTCTGAGGGCGACTGGGTAGTTTAACACGTTTGACAGGGTGACTGTGATTGAAGAAGAGGTAAATAAGTGACAAAAATGTCAAAGCTCTTGAACTCTACAATAAGGCATTTCTCATATTAAAATGGTGTATGTTTGGGGAAAAGGTCCACTTTTATTATTTTATAAAGCTCTCTCTGCTCACCACTTGCATGCGTATACGTGTGTTTCTCATGCGAGTGTATAGTGTGTGTGTGTGTGTGTGTGTGTGTGTGTGTGTGTGTACGTGCACATGTTGCAGTTAGTTCAGAAAATGCAGGAGGAAGATAAAAAAGTCAATACAAAATTTCAGAAAGAAAGGTGAGGAGGCAGGAGAGATGGTTAAAGATTTTGGGCCCTTCCTGTTCTTGCAGAGGACCTGGGTTCAGTTCCAGGACTGACATCCATCCCTAACTCTGCTTCCAGGGCACCTGATGCCCTCTTCTGCTCTCCTCAGGCACCATATGTGCACACAGTTCACAGATAAACATACATTGTGGTTTTCAGGAATGTTTGTCACTTAGTTTGCAAAAATCCCACCTGAGTTATGGGGAAATAAAGAGCAGCATCTCTGTGTTTACTGACAGAAGTAAAAATGTCCCGTCCATGTGAAGTGCCTATTTCTCCAGTGTGCCAACATTCTTGCCTTTCCTCACTAACTGCTCTACCACTTTTTCAAACCACAAACCTTACGTCTCGGAGTTTCTACATGTTCTCCTCAGAGACTATTAATATATCGAACCTCTGTCCAAGCTTTCCAAATGCGTTCCAACCACAGCCCCCAGTCTTTTTCCACCAGGGGGCGAGAAGAACCATTTTCTTTCTTTCTTTTTCTAATTAATTTATTCATATTACATCTCGATTGTTAACCCTTCCCCTATTTCCTCCCATTCCTCCCTCCCTCCCACTTCCCCCCCTTCTCCCCTCCCCTATGTCTGTGATTGAGGGAGACCTCCTCCCCCTATATATGCTCTTAGAATATCGAGTCTCTTCTTGGTAACTTGCTATCCTTCCTCTGAGTGCCACCAGGTCTCCCCATCCAGGGGACGTTCTTAAAACATTTCTTGTTCTTTCTTCTTGGGTCTAGCGCACAGCCTGATTCAGAGCGTTTAATATCAAAGAAGAGATGAGTGGATGGATGGATGGGTGGATGGATGGATGGATGGATGGATGGATGGATGGATGGGTGAGCAAACGGGGGAGCTAAACTGAGCAGCGCTGTGAAAGAGCTGAGGGAAACACGTAGACATACATTCCACGTCATGCAATGGGACGGCAGCTGCAGCATGTCTTAAAAAGAAAAATATACAGCCATGTTATTTTCGGCTCCACAAAGCGAATGGTCCATTAGCAGTGCTTTCATCCTGTCTACAACCTTCAATTCATATGCACTCTCAGGATTTTACCTCTTGAATTTCTTGCTGCCTCCTCTGTAGGTATTCTTTGCTGCCCCTCTTTTCGGCAGCCCGTGAGGAGTCAATGTTTCCCTGGGGACAGTTCTATGGAAGCAGTCACCGGAGCCAAGCTTCTGGCATCATCACAGCTGGGTATCACATGTTAGTAGTGCAGGAGGGGGAAGAAAAAAAAACAAAAAAACAAAAAACAGGTTTTCTCCTCCTGTATGTTCAGGTTCAAAAGATGACACAGACAAACCTTGGACTCTAAACCGAGAACACATCCTGAAAGTCCTGTCAGGAGTAAGCCCCAGGATTGCCGCCTGATTTTTCTCATCAGAGGAGTCATTCCTAGATCCGGTCACCATGACTGAAGGTGTTTTAGTAACTACTCCAATTTTTGCTGGGTAAAACAAAAGTCTGGAAAGCTCACTTCATAGCAACCAAGGGCTCTGCGGGCAGCGTGTTTGCCGCGAATCATCACTGCTGCTTTCTCATGGCCCATCTCCCATTCCGTTTAACCCCTCCCCATTCCCTCATCTTCCCTGTTCTCTATCCACTCCCTGCTTAAGCTGTTTCTTGTTTGTTTGTTTTGTTTTGTTTTTTAACCTCTTATGGAGACATCTGCTCATCAAGATTCACCGCTGCTCTATTCAGAAGAGCGAGCCAGGAAATAGAATGGGCAGAGAGGCCCCTCAACTGGTGAACAGCTAAATGAAAATGTGCTACATATATCCAAGTTCGTAAGGCTATAAAGAAAATCACAGTTATGTATGGAATTGGCAGTTAGATGGATGAAACTGCAAAAAAAAAAAAAAAAAAAAGAATAATAATCAGGTGAAATGATCCCGCAGACAAAACTGGCCCATGTTCCCCTTCACACATAGACCCCAACTTGAAGTGTCTAATTGTGTGTTTTGCATTTGCTGCATATATATGAAGCACACATTCTGCCTCTGTGATAAATCTCTGAGAAAAACAGGTGAAGAATGAAAAGCTTTAGTTGAGTTTTAGGCTTCATTTTACAGCCTGTTGTTCTGTGGTTTGTGGCAGAACACTGTGGTGGGAGCCACGAGGTCGAGCACACCGCCTCCCCTCCTGGTGAGGAAGCAGAGAAAGTCAGGACAGGAGCAGAGACTAGATCCAACCTTCAGGCTTGCCCTCCAGTGACCCATGTCCCTCAGCTGGGGCCTCATTTTCTGATGTCTATGGACTATCAGTTATGTCTTCATACTGTGAGTCCATTAAAGACCAGGTTATTAATGAACTCAGAGTCCTCATGAGCCAACAACACCCCTAAGCCCCATGGACTGGCATGCAAGTCTTTCACATATGAGCCTTGAGGGAAAATTTCTGATCGGAATTGCAACCCTGGCAACCAAGCCTTTTCACATGAGCCTTAGGGGAATATTTTAGATTCAAACCAAGCTAAATTAAATTTGTTTGGAAATGATATATTAGTGCATACTTTCTATGGGTGTTACTGAATTTCACACAACCCACTTGTCCTCAACAATTATTACTCTCTAGTGTAGGGAAGAGGCTACTTTCTAAAATGTTTAAGTGATCATAACATCTCCTAGGCTACTTTCATTATTGACTTCTGTTTTCTTAACTAGACGCATTAATCTGATATAGGGCAATAAGCAACAGGCAGGACATGGTTGGTGAGAATTTGGAGCTTTTGATACCTGACCATTGATTTTACTGTTCTGTTCTGTTGGTTGAAAGCTGTAAAAGGCTGTCTTCACTTACAGAAGGATGTCCTTCTTGGGAACATAAGTAGTGTGGCTGTGCATGTGTGCATAGATTGACATTCCATGCTAGTACAGCAGATGAGGTAAAAGTAAGCTGTCACAAATGACTGAGGCAGAAAAAAAAAAAAGAAAAAACCAAACTCATTTAGCATTGTGGTCCAAACAGCCTTGCTCATAATGAATAATTGTTAATTTTCTCAGAAAAAAAGTAGAATATAGGAAAACTTGAATCAGTACGGATTTCTGAGGTGTATTTGAAAACATTCATTAAACCTCTCTCTCTCTCTCTCTCTCTCTCTCTCTCTCTCTCTCTCTCTCTCTCTGTGTCTGTGTGTGTGTGTGTGTGTGTCTCCCGCTTTCTCTCTCCTTCCCTCCTCCCTCCCTCCCTCCCTGAGAATAGACATTCTGTGATTTTCATCTCAGCAAGTGGTTCTTTCAGAAAGACATGCACTGGACATCAGAGACTGATGATCAAGGCACTACAAATCCTTCTCTTTAGCTGCTTGTGCTCCAGCTGGTGCATCATAAAATATATCATCATCACCTGACCATGAACTAATGCACTATAGATAACACAGGCCCGTGTTAAGAGGGGAATCTCCAAATCCCACTTATCAATAAAGCTCTTGTTTTTCTCTTTAGATGAAGCTTTTTACTCTGGAATTAGTGAAATAAATTGGAGATAGACTTCTCTGAACACTAAGTGCCCATGATATCTGTGTAATCATACTTACCTTGTAGGGGCAAAATTAATGCTGTATCTTATATGTAATTTATATTCTACAATTAATGATGGTCTGTATGAGAACCTGTCCTCTAGGTGCCCTTCTCTCTGCATTCTGAGAATGACATCTGCTAACACTCTCCAGAAACTCCACTGGGCAATTAGATATAATTAATGCCCAATGATCCTCTGAGATAAAACAACTTCCTTGGAGATTCAGCCTCCTGGACCCAACCTGCCTGAAGGACTACATTCCTGGGACTCAGGACCCCCACTTGTGGTTTTGTCCTTGCTTTCCTGTGACCCCTGCTGCCTCGGGAAGGACTATGATCTGAAGCTCTGAGCCTGTAATACATGACCCTGTGTATTTTGCATTGGTATCAAGTCCTGGTGGTCTTTTTTGGGGGTCTCGCAATCTGGATAATCTCGTCATAACAATCTCAGAATGCTGATGATGTATAGTGGTTTATATCTGCACCAACACAAGTTTTCATGTCCTGTGACTTCGGGTGAGTTTCTGAAGCCATCTCTGTGACAATTTTCTCATTTGTAAATTGGATATCAGGCTACTTGGGAGGGTTGAGTGAGGATTAAAAAAATGAATGAATGATTTTAAAAAGACTAACAAAATACTAAGCAAATTACAAAACAATACGGGATTATAGCTAACTGGTCAAAAATACAGTGATTGTTTCTGTCCAGATTATTCTCTGTCAGTGTCACTAGGTTACTCCATGTGGGGAAAGCACCATGAGCACACAGGCTTGAAAACACAATCTATGTTTTTATCATGGTTCAGGACATGATGGGTGAATTTTTTTGTTCACTGACTAGTGGAGAAGAAAACTGAGGTGCCAGTTGCACAGTGTTGAAGCACCAATAAAGAACAGCAACAGGGTCGTTTGGGTTTAATTATGAGGAGCCTCAGTCTCTTTAAGTCTCTGTCCAGGAACTTGATTTTATCACAGAGAAGGTGAAAGCCAGAGAAACACTTAAACCAAGTGGTCATATGACCACATCTGTGCTTTTAAATGATAATGAGAAAGAGTGTATAAAGAAAACATGGTGATCCCGGTGTGACGGTGCATGCCTGTGATCCCAGCATTCAGGGAGGAAGAGGCAAGTATATCTCTTTGAGTTCGAGGTCAGCCTGGTCTACAAAGGGAGTTCAGGACAGCCCAGGCTATACAGAACAACCTTGTCTGGAAACAAAGAGAAAGAAAACATGGTGAAAAGGAAGTAGTGAGAACTTTATTTCAGAATGGTCAGCATTAACAGAAAATACAGTATTGATAGAAAAAAAGATAGCTAGAGGAAATGCTGGTGTAAAACCAGTCAATTGACTTAATGGATTTATACATCAAAGGAAAAAGTCAATGTTGTTTGCAGTGTTAGATTTGTGAAACTAAGGCAGGAAAATGTGCACTTGAGAGGAGTTTCTGTCTTCCATAATTGACGTCACCAGTATGGCACGTTGCCTAGAAACATTTCTTAGGAAGAAAGAGAAAAGAAAAGAGCTTGCAACTGTTGAGTTTCCCCACACTGGCCTTTAGCCTGAGCCGCGCAGCACTGAAGAAGCAGTCAGAGAGTAGAGGGCTGCCAGAAGAGAGTAGCAAAATCGAAAGCCAGAGAGATGAGCACTCCCAAGGAAACAGGCTGTCAGTGGGAATAGTCAACCATCACCACTCCAAAAGACTCTCCATGAAACATTTGTTAATGCTGAAAGTGACCTAGTCTCTCCATGTTTGAATGTCTTTCCCCTGCTCCAAAACCACTATGCGTTTTACAGATACCACTTGCTTTGCTCTTTCAGTTCTCCTCCAAGGCCTTCTGAGGATCACAGGAAGGATCTTGACGTAATGCCATGTGTATGTGAGTCTAATGACTTCTCCCAACAATTATCTCAGGGTAACAGCCCTGCTACATCCTTGAAAATTTCTGGAAAAATCTGAACATGCAATACTATAGCTAAAAATGTTTTAAGTGTCATTATAATACTTATTTTAAGATATTTGAATGAATAAATGAATGCATTGCTATATGCAAGTTTCAGTTATGAAAATCAAGTGTGTGGAAGTAGTCCTAAATCATCAAAAGAAACCAATTTTGCAGTTATCTTAATGTTGACGTGTTGGTACAATCTTTACACTTAGTGGTGAAAGCATCATGCTTGGTGCTTACTGCCATTTTCTTAATTCCCAGCCTCCTTACAGTCACTGGAAATTACATACTAAAGTTCTTGTTAATTCTAAAAGCCTATGACCCCTAAATGCCTCTATGCTTTCAGTTTTGGGATTTATCGTCAATAATATTGAGTATTTTTACTTAATCCATATTGCTAAGCTCCCCAAAATCACCATGAAGATATATTTATTCTAGGTTATATAGTGAGACTGTAAGATCTACTTAAATGTTGCAGTTACTCAGATCTAGACTTGGCTGTTTGTGCCATGGACACTGAGAATGACAGTCACTGAACCTCACTGTTGTCTCTTAACTGTGAAGCCATTGTTCCTTGGAATTCCAAGGTAGTATGAGGTTCTACTTGAAAGTGAAGAAAATGTTTTCTTTCTTTCTCTGCTCTTTGGTAAGATATGTCAACAATTTTATCTTTGTCCAGAGTCTTCAGAAAGTCTCTCATAAATATCACACCCATCTTCTGACCTCTGGCTTTATCAATACCAGCATCCAGTAAACATGACCATCATACAAGCCACCAGGAAAGTAAGAGGAATTGTTACACACACTTCCCCTTTTGATTTCCTCATCTTAATCATCTTTCTTCCATGTTTCCTGGCTCCAAACTAAAATTCTCCCTTCCCTAGATATAAAACACAAGGTGTATGTATTGTAGTGGACTCGATTGTGATCTGTCTGTGTTATACATCTGTATATTAAAAATGTCCCTTTCACAGCAGTTTTTGTAATTTGCACTGTTCTATTTGCATAACTATAAATGGTGCTGAAGACTAGATATTGATGTACCATTTCATTGAGACACCAAAGGTCAAAAGCAGTTCGTGGATGCCAAAACTGGTCTCGTAAAACTGGGTGTGGCAGCTCAACTGCTAGTTCATAACAGGCAAAGGGATTGTAAAAAAAAAATCATATTCAGATTCGTGGCATTTGCCCCTTCTAAGCTGCTAATCAAAAAGTATAAACAGATTAGGAAATGAAGATAGGGGATAATTTTGAAAGAAACTCTTCCTTTGTTTGTTCTCCTTCAAGAAAGAAGTGTTCTTCCATCTTACCCTAAGACAATAAAGAAAATTACTTTAAAGATTTTTTATTCTACTATCATTTCTTTCAGATTTTTTTCTTATTTTATACATATGATTGTGTATCATCTGAGTGCCTTGTGCCTCACCTCTGGATGTTAGAAGAGGGCATTTGAATGCCCAGAACTGGAATTACCAGATGGTTGTAAGCTACTATGTTCGTACTGGGAATTGAACTCAGGTCTTCTGCAAGAGGAGCCTATGCTCTAAACTATCCAGCCACCTCTTCAGCCCCTCTCGCATAAGAGACTCTTAAGAAGACCATTTAAGTGATTTTCGTAAGCTTCTGTGATTTGCCAAGCTTAAGATTTATGAAGCAAGTGTGGAAAGATGCACGTCATAAACTATAACTTGACTATCCTATAGGCATCTCTGGGAGCAACATGATTTTTTCCCACAGAGAAGAGAGTTCAGCTGGTATAGCTCTGTGGTTTGATTACCTGGAAGATCCCTGTCACTCCAGCAGTGGAGAGGAATGCTGGGACTCTTGTTATGTGAGGAATGTTGGAAGGAGCTTCCTAAGAGAAAATATTGACCATGACATTAGAATGGCAATCAGACAATCCCGATGGAGGGGAATTCATGGAGCTGCACAATGGACAGCAATTAGAGGTCTGACATTAAAAGGCTCCAATGCTACTGAAAGCCTTACAGCTCCACCTCCCTCTGGCTGGCTAGGCAGGAATCTATAGTTGTGGTATAGAAGATATAACACAGAAGCAAATTAAATTGACCAAAGCCCAACTCCTTTTTAATGTGAGATATTTAGGATTCTGCCAGGATTAAGTAGAGAGACAAGAGAAGTTAAAATTGAGATATTTTAGGAATATAAAGAACACACTCATAAGGACCTAACTTTATACATTACTTAGATTACTATTGTTCTGGAGGAACCTATGTGGCCTGTCTGCCTAAGATTTCAATAAAGGGCAGAGAAGAACTACCTATACAGTATTATTTGACAAGGAAAATGAAATAGACATCTTATAGATGCCCATGTCTGAACATCTAGAGCCCATAGATATACCACAATAAATGGAAAATAAGAATAACTGCTTATTCCTCACACAAGGAAGGGTATCCCAGAGTATCCAGCATAATCATGACTTAGCTGTGGCAAAAGAAGAGCGAGGGGTCCAGGTCAGACTTGAGGTTGAATGGGAAACATGAACCAAGGAATGGGAAGAGTGTGGTTGCCATAAATCACAAAAGGCAAGAAGGTAGATTTTCGTATAAAGACTCATAAAAATATGAAGCTTTGTCCATGCAGTGAGACTCATTTATGACGTCTTAGCACCCCAGAGTACAAGAGTCTAAGATAGTAATTTTTAAAGTGTATATGGGGGGGCGGGGGAGAGGGATGTGTGTTGGGGAAACACTACTGTCATGCTATATGTGTGGAAGTCAGGGGACAAATTTCTTTAGCCAATTCTCTCTTTCTACCTCTCCATAGCTTCTATAGATGAAGCTTATGTTGCCAGACTTGTATGACACTTGCCTTGACTCAGAAAGCCATTCCTCCTGGCTCTGAATCTGTGTTTTTAGTCACAGAGTTTGTACTGACTGTCCATAGAAATCTCATGCTGAGAATACAGGGAACTGATATATTTGAGCTTACAGTCCCTGCCTTGACTGAGATGCATGAATTAAAGGATCACGTGGTCGGTCCCAATTATATGGAAAGAAAAATTCTCCAAGTGGAGGATATCATGTATTTTAACACTCACTGGGCTTTACTTCACTTACTGAGTAAGCCTCTCTGGAACTCTAGCAAATAGGTTGGACTGTTTGCTTTAAAACTCAAAGTTATTCTAAGAAAAGTGGCCTCGTTCATAGTCAGCCTCATTCTCTTACTGTTTTCGAAACAGTGTTCTGAGCCAAAGGCATGACAGAGGAGAAATGAGAATGCCTGCTATTAAATTGTTTGGGTAATGGCGTCACCCCTCTTTATGAGCTTGGCTGACTTCTGCTTATTTATAAAGGAGAACACTGAAACACGGAGTCCTGGGAAATCAAGGCAAGCAAACCTCTGGGTCTGCCTTTAGTAGAGGGACATTACATTAATTTACAAGTTATCTGTCTATTCACTTTTTTCTAGAGGTAAGAATCTTAAAAACAATCGCTAACAACAAAAAAACCTGAAATAGTTGTTAACTTGGTTGAAAACAAGATAATCCCAGCTTCCTCCCCGTGCCCTCGTAGAGATCCTACCAGCAGAATAAATGAGTGTCATTTCTTACATTGTGTTCTTGTAAAAATATTATATGAGTCATATGCTCTACTCATGTCCAGATGCTGAAGGTGAGAGAGACTCCCCCGATCTTGCCAGGTGTGCACACATAGCTAACCTCCCTACTTGTTTAAGTTCTGTTCACTGTCTCAGTGCACATATTACCAAATTAAGGACAGAGTTTCTATCAATTCTCCACTCATTCATACTTTTCATAGCCCAATTGCAGTAGGGGTTGGATCAATCAGACAGGCCTCTTTGGGCTCTAGTTCTGTTACACATCTCAGGATCAAAATATTTAATTGTGTAACGTATTTCCTGTAAACCTTGAAACAGTAGATGTTTTGTGAATTCTTTGCAGTGGGAGAAGGATCTTCAACCTTTGAGTTGCTGTATGAAATTCATACTCAAACTTAGTGCCATAACACAGACACAGTGGGGTTCACTCTTCACTCACATTAGTGGACCTCGGGTAGGTGAGAGTTTTGAATGGCTCACTTGTTCTGCGTGTGTCCTCCCTACGTATGTACCAGCAGTGAAAGAGAAGAGGAAAGTGCTAGTCACTTCTCAATTGCTCATTGTCACATCCCTTTATCTCTAGCCCATTAGCAAGAAATAGTCACAGCATAACAGTTCTGTGAGATGCCAGCAAAACCCAGCTCCTAAACTTGTTTGCACTTCCCAGAACCAACTCCGGTAGAAGAGAAGCATGGGTTTTTGATGATCGGTTGCAGCCTCCACTATGGAATGCAACTTACATTTGATGTAAGTTGGTATGTGTATATGCACATATACGTAACATAAAATCTTTCATGCCTTTTGTCAGCCCTGTGTCACTATGCTAAAGTACAAAATGTTTTATTTTACAAGCAACATGTAAAACTCTGAAACTCATCCAAATTTGTAATTATCTGATAAGCCCTTTCCCTCAGCACAGCATACAGAATATGCTCACATGCATTGTAAACTCAATTGTTGGCTTTGAATCTTTATACTTTTCCTCTATTGGTGGAGCCTTCCCCAGCCTGTTACTTTGACCACAATAATACAGCTTCCTTTGCTAACAGTTGTTAGAAAACATGTAAGCAAGTCTTTACAATGTGTTTATGCACCTAATGCTTTTTCTAAGGTACCTCTACCATCAGGATTTTAGCAACTTGCCACAACTCTATGATCTCTAAAGGGCTAGAGGTGTAAAAGATTGAACCGCTAACTCTACCAACTATTCCTCACTGGGAAGTGGAGGGGGCTTGCTGCATTCACAATTGGATCAGCCAAATCTACACATCTCATAATCAGTCTGAATGTGTATTTACTAGATGTTTGAGAGCATGCCATGCATCACACAGCACCATTGACTCAAGAGTTAACTGATCGCGTTTCAGTTTTAAACTTTTCAACTCAAGAGCCAAGATAACCATGCTATCACAGAATTTCCCATGTCCCCACTTCCTGCTGGGAATTCTCTACACTCAATATTTCACGAAGTCCATGACTTATATGCTCCAAATAATGACTAATTAATTTGTCTTCAAATGCGAAGAAAGAGTTAGAGATCAGTCTAGTGATGTAACTGTGGATGGCTGTCATTGGGTGATGTTGCTGAAGAATTTGGTATAGTTCCACTCATTCTAATCCTACTGATCATAGGACCCTGGATGCTTACAATCTTTTATTCATATTTTAGTTTTTTAATGCTTAGAATATTTTATTCGTATTTACTTGCACATCCAATATGCCATGCCTTACTACTTGACGTTATAATGGTTTGTCTCCAACACCGATGGGCTGTGTTTGACAGTCAATCAACACCTAAGAATCTGTATGCTGTTCCGGGGCCTTTCTGGCCATCGAACTATTTCTGACTCTGGAAGATCATATCATATGGGTGAAGGTCAAGGAGAAAGCTGCTGATGCTTACTCGAATTTTCTCTTCTGTCTGTACATGTCTTTATGAATTTTTGTTTTGTATACTCCCCAAACCAAATTTTAGAATTTGTGTTTTCTCTATCATAGTTTTGTTATATATTTACTGAAATGGGTTAGTATAGCTACTGCTACTCAAGTGATTGCCCAAACAAGAAAATATATCAATTTCAATATAATATCAACATTTATGAGTTAGCTGCTGGCAGTTATAACATTATATCTTGTCTTTCATTACATTATATGTTAGATTACTTTTTGTGTTTGTACTTTTGTGTCATGTTTTTGTGTAGCTCTGTGTGTGCGTGCATGTGTGTGTGTGTGTGTGTGTTTGTGCATGTGCACATGCCTGTGGAGGACTGAGGTTGACTCAAGAATCTTTCTCAATTACTCTCTACTTTATTGATTGAGACTGGCCCTCTCAGTTGAACCCAGAACTTGCCCACAGAGCTAAGTCTAACTAAAATGCTTGTTTGAGAGCCCCAGGCTCCAGCTCCTGGGTCATGCATACTTTTATTGGTCTTTAGTCCCTGGATTATTGCTCTGTTCCTTGTACACCAAGCACTAGATTCATTAAGCTAACTTCCCAACACCTGGAAAATTATTTTTGAGTTAATTAAAAGGAAGATAAATTTTACACAATAGCGGTGCTTTAGGTAGCATTTACTTCACAAACCATCAACTGGTGTCAGCCGGGCACTGGTGGCGCATGCCTTTAATCCCAGCATTTGGGAGGCCGAGGCAGGTGGATCGTTGTGAGTTTGAGGCCAGCCTGGTCTCCAAAGTTATTCCAGGACAGCCAAGCTACACAGAGAAACCCTGTCTCGAAAACCCAAACCAAACCCAAAACAAACAAACAACAACAACAAAAACACCCAACAACAACAAAATCCAACCAACCAACCAAACAAAACCAAGCAAATAGATAACACTAAGGTAATAAAAAGGCTTCAAGTAGGCTATGTCTTCATAGTTTCAGAACCCTGCCATGTCCACTTGTTTTATGAAAGAATTTCACTTAGCAGTTTCTACTTTTCTTTATCTGCCAGCAGCTAGAGGCATTTTCCTTAAAAACTTTTGTCACAGATCAGCATTTCTTTAACTTTGTAGATTGGGAAAGTGAGGTCCACTTTGAAGTTATGGTTCATTTTGCAACTGGTAGAGTAGAAGGGATGATGTATTAGGGTTAAGAACTCAAACAGATTGGGGAAGAAATGAATTAACAAGACTTAAACCCGGAAGCAATTATTTTCATTTCAAAGTGAAAATCTGTATATCCAGATGTCAGAAAGGCTAGAGAGGAAAAGAAATGGGAAAACTACAGCCAGAAAGTGGAAGAGTGGGTCAGTGGGGGAAGATGAACAGCACTCTCCTTCTTCCTCCGGGATTGAACAGCTGTTGGGAGAAGCTAATGTTTCCTTTTTGGAGCTAACTCGGAATCAACTAAAAGTGCCAAAAATAAAGATGAAAGGAAAAACATGTGGACATTAAAACTGATTCTCTTTGCCCAAATAAAAACAGATGGCTGGAAAAAGGTCAAAGAAGCTGACCTGAAGACAGAATGGGTGGTCCCAGGAGAGCCTGTGAGTTGTCATGCTGACTTGTCCAAACTTTTGAAAGAAACTAACTATTAAAACGAAATAATTCAGATTTCTAGCCCTAGTTGCTTGTTATCTGATGGTCTTAATGAGAAGAACCCTGGGAAAGAGCCTTGTAATGGAGTGAGTGACTAGGAGAAAAGCAAGAAAATTAAGAATGGGTAAAGGAAGTGAGAACAACAACAAAAAGAAAAAAAAAACCAGACTGTCTTGCACTAGTGACTTCTACTTGGTACAAAAGAGAAGAAATATCAATGAGTGTGCGTAAACAGGAAACAGGAATAGTGGGCATCTGCCATGCACATAGCTATCTCAATAGCGATCAGGTGGCTAGCTACTGAAGTGCAGCCACTAATATGAGAAGTCAGGGCTGTTGGAGGCAAAACTATAAGGAGAATTAGTGCATAGAAGTAGTGGAGGTGGGGTGTTGTCGAAAGAGTTCTGACTCACAATGGAAAGGAGTATCAGAAAATTAAGTTGTAACTTTCGGAGGAAGGTGCTGGATAAGGGAAGCTGGAGAAGTCAAGACTAGCCAGTGCTATGAAAAAAATATTCTTTTGGACATCATTAAAAATAAATGAATAAAAGAACAATTTTCCAATTCCATGTAACAGCAGGGTGTATCAGAAGGGACAAGGGCAGAAAGCATTGGATTAAAGGACTATAGGAAAGTTTCGGTCTCAGGGAAAAAAACTGGTCCATAGATATATTTCATTGTTATCTATGATTTAAAAAAATATCAGAATTCTTACTTCAAAGTGGATTTTGATTGTTCTTCATACCAAAAAAAAAAAAAAAAAAAAAAATGACTAAGTTGATTATCTCAGTTCTAACTCTCTGCTGTGAATACATATTTTAAAATAATATGCACATATATAAATGTTTTACTAGTTACAACAATAAATTTAAAAACTATTCTGTGAATTGGAAAAATGTTTATGCATTATTCCAAAGCAACTGTCTCTAATATTTTTATATTATATTTTTTGAAGATTAATTAAATGCAATCTCTATCAGAATACCTACACAATTTTTTAAAAGACATTAAAGGATCAATTCTTAACTTCATATGGAAAAACAAAAATCCCAGAATAGCTAAAACAAACCTATACAATAAAGATCCTCTGGAGGAATCTCCGTACTGGATCTCAAGCTGGTCTATAGAGCAACAGTAATTAAAACAGCATGGTACTGGCACAGCAATAGGCAGGTT
The DNA here is from genome assembly GCF_903995435.1 of Acomys russatus. Lineage (NCBI taxonomy): Eukaryota > Metazoa > Chordata > Mammalia > Rodentia > Muridae > Acomys > Acomys russatus. Next base: position 27,416,236 of record NC_067153.1, on the reverse strand, counting down.
GACCAATGGAATAAAATCAAAGACCCAGAAATTAATCCACACATATATGGGCACTTAAGTTTTGACAAAGAAGACAAATCTATTCAATAGAAAAAGGAAAGCATCTTCAACAAATGGTGCTGGTCTAACTAGATGACTACATGTAGAAAAATGTAGTCATATTTATATTTATTCCTATGCACAAAACTTAAGTCTAGATGGATTAAAGATCTCAACATAAAACCAGAGACAATAAATTGGTTAGAAGAAAAAGTGGGGAAGAGCCTGGAACACATTGGCACAGGTGACAACTTCCTGAACAGAACACCAACGGCCCAATCCTTAGTATCAACAATCAATAAATGGGACCTCATGAGTCTGAAAAGCTTCTGTAAAGCAGAAGACACTGTCAACAGAACAAAGTGTCAGCCTACAGACTGGAATAGATCTTCACCAACCCTACATCTTACAAAGGTCTAATATCCAAAATATATAAAGAACTCAAGAAATCAAACACCACCAAAATCAATAATCCAGTTAAGAAATGAGGCTCAGAACTAAACAGAAAATTCTCAACAGAGGAATATGGAAGGGCTGAGAAACATTTATAGAAATGTTCAACATCTTTAGTCATCAAAGAAATGCAAATAAAAATGACTCTGAGATTCCATCTTACACCTATCAGAATGGCTAAAATAAAAAACTCAAGTGACTGCACATGGTAGCAAAGATGTGGGGAAAAGGGAACACTTCTTCATTGCTGGTGGGAATGCAAACTGGTACAACCACTTTGGAAATCTATCTGGTGCTATCTCAGAAAGGTGGGAATAGGGCTTCCTCAAGATCCAGTGATTTCACTCCTTGGAATATACCCAGAAGATGTTCCACCACACAACAAGGGCATATGCTCAGCCATGTACATAGAGGCCTTATTCATAGTAGCGAGAACCTGGAATCAACCTAAATGCCCTTCACTCAAAGAATGTATTAAAAAATTGTGGTACGTTTACACTATGGAATACTGCTCAGATATAAAAAACAAGGAAATTCCAAAATCTGTGGAGAAATGGAGGAAACTAGAAATGATCATACTGAGTGAGTTAACCCAGAAGCAGAAAGACTCACATAGAGGTATGTCCCATGAAAGTCTTCACCAACCAAGGACAATAGTTTCAGTAAACATTGAACCCCTTCTCAGATCTAGCCAATGGATAGCATATTCTCCACAGTGTATTGGAGAGTGAGGACTGTCTTGGACATGAACTCTGGTGCCCCATATTTGACCACCCCCCCATGGTGGGGATACCTGGTGGCATTCAGAGAAAGAATAAGCAGGCTACCAAGATGAGACTTGATAGCCTTTGCCCATATAGTGGGGGAGGGTGTCCCCCTTGCTCACAGACATAGAGGAGGAGAGTAGGGTGAAAGCAATAAGAAGGGAGGAATGGGAGGATATAAGGTATGGGATAACAATTGAGATGTAAACTAAAGAAATTAATTAAATAAAATTTTTTAAAAATCTGAATTTATTGCCAGTATTTCAGAACAAGTTGTTCACATAAAAATTCTGATCTGCCATATTTTTATTGAAAAATTATAGCATCATATTAAAAAAATAACCTGGAACACATCAATATAATAAATGTATCCCCATTTTCCTCTCTTGAATACATATATGGAAAAATAAGAAAAAATGGGCTGGTAGAATTGAAATACCTGTTTTACTGAGGAATCTGAAGAGAAGGAGTTAACACAGGTAAGCAGAATCAAGATTCACCCCATAAATATTCACACCTGCAATTACAATCAGAGAAAATGACCAGAAAAATACAGACCTACTAAATGTGGTCCTGATTCCATAATGTTTGTCCTGTGCAAGAACAAACAGAACACTGCCAAGAAGAAAGCATCAAAAAAGCCTGGCCCATGAATTCTAGGCCCTCCTACAAACATGAGTAAAACAGCTACCAGCCAAATCTCAGAAGAGCTGGATGAAAGCCTGCCTGCGCAGAAGCCAGGTGTTCCTTCTATTCAGCCAACGTGATCCTTCTATTTTTTTTTTTTAACCTTTCCATCCCTGGGCTTTCGTCCCCTGCCCTACAAGACCACAATAACTCTTGGCTCTGGAAACTGAGAACTAGTTTTCTTCTGGATCTCTTCTTGTTGTTTGTTACATCTTAGACAGCATTGTCTCTCATTTACATGGTCTGTCTTGCTTTTATGGTATTCATTTACAACCTATGCATTGGTAGGTATTTCCAGTGTGGTCTTTACCCAATCACACAACATGTGAGTGAAGCAAACTGATTCCAGCTCCATCCTCCTGGGCGCTAATGGGACTACAAATCAGGTAGTAGAGTCTCCAGTTTGGCAGCCTTCTGTAAAGACAATAGACATGTACTGACCATTAGAAGAATCTGTGGTAATAACTATTCTTAATATTAAACTCTGTGTAGCAATAAATTAACTTTGCTATGAAGTGGGACGTCACATATATTGAAAACATTCCTAACTATGCACCAGAAAGTAGACAGATGATAAAATGAGAGAAACAAAATGGGAGAGGCACGTGGTTTCGCTCAACATTCCTGTCACTCCTCCCAGGAAAGGGAAGCTGAATGAGGTTACTCAAGACTGTCCGTCCCCTTCTTTGCTTCTTTTAGCTGCTTTCTGCCTTGCATCCCATAGTGTCCATGATTGTCTTTTTGCTTTATGATCTGTGCCTAGAGGTATTCAATCAATTCAATCGGTATATCTACATGAACTTTAGGCAAGATGTCTGAAAAAAGGATCTGTTTATAAAAAATACCGAAAGCACGTTCAGCAGCTGAATAAGCTTTGTTTTTTGAAAACACTTCTCTGAATACAAAGCAAATTGACTAAACCTTTGTCTACGACACTACTGTTGCTCATATCATATAAATTTTGATCTATATCATTTAAGAATTTGTTGTGTTATATAGGTTGCTATATAGAATAAACTGAATGATGACACACACATATATTTCTCTAAAATAATCTGTGTCCAAGAAGAAGTAGATAGAAAATATCATGTATGAGATTAATGCTGTTGGTGGGGGCATCTCTGTGACAAGCTGGAGATTTAAGAAAGAGTAGGCTTTTGGGAGGATATGGGGATGACTTTAGTTGAGACTCCTAGTACCGGGGGGTCATATAGGCTGAAGAGGACACTCTCTAACTAGATAGGGCTCCTAGTGGAGAAAGGGAAACACCAACCCACCCACAAATACTATGACCCAAAATTTACCCTACCTACAAGATGTGCAGGGATAAAGATAGAGCAGAGATTGAAGGAATGTCCAACCAATGCCTGGCCAACCTGATACCTATGCCATGGGAGAGAACCGATCTATGACACTATTAGTGATATTCTGCTATACTCATAGCCAGGAGCTGTCCTCTGAGAGGTTCCACCCAACACCAGATTGAAACAGATGCTGAGACTCACAACCAAACATTAGGCAAAATGTAGGGAGTCTTGTGGAAAAGTTTGGGCAAGGAGAGAAGGGCCTGGTTGACAGGAGCTCTACAAGAAGACCAACAGAGCCAAGTAATCAGGGCCCAGCAGGGCTTGCAGAGACTGAAGCACGAACCAAAGACCATGCATGGACTGGACCTAAGCTCCTTACACAGACGTAGCAGATTGGCAGCTCGGTTTCATGTGGGTTCCCTAGGATGGGGAGCAGGGGCTGTCTTTGACATGGACTCTATTGCCTGCTTCTTCATCACTCTCTGTTAGTGAGGCTGCCTTGTTAGGCCACATGGGAAGAGGAGGCGTTCAGTCCTGATGCTACTTGATGAACTGGGGTGGGTGCACAGGTGGAGGCTCTCCTTTCTTAAGGAATAGGGGAGAGGAGGGGAGGGGGAAAGAGGGTGGGAGGGTGGGGCCAGGAGGAGAGGAGGGAGGGGGACTAGGATCAGGACATAAAGTGAATAAATAAGTAAAATTAGAAAGCAGGTGATTGACTGCAATGTGTTCCACTATTTTCTTAACAGTGTGAAGAAACAACAAGAGCAAGGGTGTCTATCAGGCAGTTGATCTAAAATGGTGGGAAATTAGTTTCTTTTCTTCACATGTCACACAATGCATGGTCCTATGAAAGACTGGATGAAGGAAGATGTCAAACAAAGCCACATTATTGTTTGACTTACACGGGGTGCCTTATCAGAGTCAAATGTTATAGTGAAACGGTTGGCAACTGTTTTAGGTTTACTATTTCTATGATGGTACATCATGACCAAAAGAAACTTGAGCGACACTGTTTTATTGTTTTACACATACTGACTCATAGTCCATCAAGGGAAGCCAGTGTAGGAACTCAAACTGTGGGAAATGAGGGACGAAGTAATGCAAGAATCATGCAGGGGGGTGGGGTGGGGGCTGGAGAGATGGCTCAGCGCTTAAGAGCACTGATTGCTCTTCCAGAGGTCATGAGTTCAATTCCCAGCAACCACATGGTGGCTCACAACCGTCTATAATGTGATCTCATGCCCTCCTCTGGCCTGCAGATGTACATGCAGGCAGAGCACTGTGCACATAATAAATAAATAAATAAATAAATAAATAAATAAATAAATAAATAAATCTTAAAAAAAAAAAAAAAAAAAAGGAATCACACAGGGGTGTTGCTTACTGGCTTACTCCTCATAGACTGCTCAGGCTGCTATCTTATAGAGTCCAGGCCACCATCCCAGGGCTTTCCCCATCCAGTCACAATGGTATGGGTCCTCCAGAATCCATAACTAATTAAGAAAGTGCACCGCATCCTTAATCCCAGCACCCAGGAGGCAGAGGCATTTGGATCTCTGAATTCTAGGTTTGAGGCCAGCCTGGCCTGCAGAGAGATAGAGAAACCCTGTCTCAAATAACCAGAAAAAGATAAGCCAGGACAGAAAGTGATGAGAAAATGTTATGTAAGCTGAAGATGCATTGAACTATCGTGGCAGCAGTCGACATAAAGGTGGCTAGAGTTTTAAAATGTTTTGATTGAAGAATATTCACATTCTCTGATGATTTTATACAAACTAATGTGTAGCTATTTTGTCTGGACATTTGGTTGAACAGTGTGCTCAATGACTGAGTAGTGAAAGGACATGACATATTTGGAGAGAGGGTACATGGTTTAGTAATTTAATTTTTGTATGTTCCTTGCATACATAAATTAGTATCTTGCAGACACTTTTATGGTTCTAGTATTTTGTTTTCTCCTCATGTCTACAAATAACACCCAAATTATTTAACGTAAAGAAGCTGCCCATTCATTTCTTTGGTGTTTAATGAGCAAATGAATTGCTAGGGAACATAAGCTATGTCTTGATTTTTTGCGTTTGTCAATGCCACGTTGAAGGCATAGAATAAAGCAGACAGTAAATGCTGCAGAATAAACAGATCTCTATTTATTTTTTTCCCCCAGTGATATTTCTGGTGCTCGAATCCGGCTTTGGTTAGTTTGAGGGAAATAAAGAACAAATTAGTATATGTTTCTGGCATGCTTTTTCTGTCACTTAATCAATGAAAAGTTACTCTGGGAAACAATTTATACTTCTTATCATCAAATGATAGATGTTAACACCGTCAACTTCAAAACTTGCAAAAGTCAGATCATTCCCTAAACTGTTGGTCATTACAAGCCCCCTCGCCCCATCTTGCTGGAATTTTATTTAGAGAGGCATAAGAATCTCAGGGAATACATCCAGGCCTTCAACCATGATCCTTTAGTTCCAAAGGACAGATGACTGACTCTCTGTTTAAATCTTGTTAAGAGGGTAAACAAATTATGCACTGAGCTGGTTCTAACTTTCTGTAAATTAAAAATCACCTTTAAGTATCCATGTTTGTCCTGGGTGGTTGCCAGTGCCTGCAAATGCACATATACTGGCTGGGATTCAGCTGTCACTCCGCCTCCCAGCCTTTTTCCATATTGGAGCCATAAACTGTCCCGAAGTTATACCTGTCCCAAAATCTACTTGTGAAAAGGTACATTTTGCTAAGTTGCTTATCTCAAGACTATCTCAACCTGAAAAATAAATTTGGAAAGTGTTCCTTACAGCCCCTGTCAGATTGGCAATACACATAAATTAAATGTTGTTAAAGGTTTTTAACACCTTCCTCCCCCAACTCATCTTACTGCAGGATATTTCCACAGTGTAGCACCATTATATACTGTGAAGGAGGGAAAGCAGCACATGTTTGTTCCGCGAATGCTTTCCCAGAGACCCGTGGTACATTGATATATCTAAAAGTTACTCCTCTCTTAGTGGATCGAATTGTCTTTATTCCTTTCTTCTCCATTGAGGAAAGAAGAACAGGTTAGACACTGGGATATTCCCCATCAACACCTGGCAGAGTAGGAAAGTACCTTGGTTTGGCTGTTTGTGTTCTAAAAAAGAAAAGAAAGGTGTGGAGTTGGACGGTTGGGCATGTGAGGAGGATTTGAGAAAATGAGGGAATGGAAACTGCTATCAGAATATTCTGTATGAAAAAAATTTATTTTCATTTATATATATATATACACATATACATGCAATGGGCTAATAATTTTCTTCACTTTATCATCTGTTATTGACTTAAACTTTTTCTGTCTTTCAGGCTATGATGGCACAGCTTTCACATCTTAAAACTAAAAAGATAAGCTACAGTCTACTATTAAGATTTGAAGATGAGCCATCTCTTTCCTACTACAGTCTTACTTGCTCTCTGATGGCCTCCTGAGGGAAACAAAGTGATCCTCAGTATTTTGACGTAATCAACTGATTAATCATTTGATGGATTCATAATATATTGGTATTGTTTGGAGGTTGTTACAAATGGGAGATGGGGCCGAGGTGGAGAAGTAGATCACAGGAGGCATGGCTTTGGATACGACATCTTGCTTTGGTTTCTTCCTGTATTTGCCTCTTCTAGAATCTGTCAGCCATGAGATAAAGAAATTCTCTCAGCACATGTCGGAAAATCACAACCACACCATCCACCGAAGCACAGGGAGGCCAAAGAATCAGAGTGAAACCTCGGAAACTGTGACATCAACAAATCCACCCCTCTCTTAGGTTGCTCATGTCAGGTAGTGTTGCAGGGTGCCTACATGTCCAGCAGGCCTACTTCCCCCACAAGGCTGCTATTACAATTGTATAACTAGGTTAATTTATACAGTGCTGCAGGTTATACAAATACAAAGAATAATTACAATGTTTTCTGCTAACTGATTCTTTTATATCCTAAATGGTATGGCTGACTTTCTCTGAGACCGTTGGAGATGGAGCTATTATAAAGGACACTGAGATAGGATAGATAGGATTCTACTCTGACTTCAGCCAGGACAAGTGGACTTTCCAGCCATGGCACAACATGAAATTCAAGGGTGGAGAATTAATTAAGAGGGAATATTAAGAGGCCTCCGACTAATTGGATTTATTAAGACTCTTGCTGACAGATCTGGGTGATGATATATGGCTGCATGTATAGTGAGAGACCCTGTTTCAAAGGAATAAAATGGAGAATAGTAGAGCAAGACACCTGACCTTCTCCTCTGAAATATTCTAGCATTTTCCCAAGCATGTGCACCCCCATATATGTGCATATCACACACACACACACACACACACACACACACACACACACTCATACAGAAAAAGTAAAAAATAGGTAAATTAAATCTAATGACATACTTATTTAACCCACTATGTCCACAATATTAATATAAGGCAAACAATATAATCAATGTACAAAAGGCATATTCTGCTTTCTCTTTTTTGTATCAAACTTTTGAAATACAGTGTGTCTGTTGCACCAATAGTCTCTTTTCAGACTGGCGGCAAGTGAAATGCTCCAAAGCAGATTTTGATAATATAGTTATTGTAACCCTATAAAAGCACTGTTGTCAGTAGGATATTAGTGTTTATTCTAGTAAATGTGAGAATATTAGTTGGACCTACCCAGAATGCCCTCAATTTACACATGCTGTGTACACATCATTAAATGGCCGTATTTTTTTTTATTTTAAGAAAGTACCAACAAGTGATGGGATAACAATTGCATTGTAATTTGAATAAATTAATTAAATAAAAAACAAAGCAAACAAACAAAAAGAAAGCAACAACACTGAACACTGTTGATATCCATTTCCAAATTATGAACTGTGCTACAAAATATTCTTCATGTATGTGCACATATATAATATTCATCACAGATATATTATTTTCAGTTAAGATTATTTGAAGTAGAATGTCTGGACAAGGATAGATACACTAAAAAATTCATTAATAAAGATATTATAAATTACCCATGATAAAGGAATAAGTATTTCATTGGCCGTGTCGTGTGGTAGCAGTGATGATTTCATTCTTAAATCTCTGTACCATTTCTTCGGAGGTGGAGGGCAGAAAATGATTCAAATCCATCCTTAGCTATATAATAAACTTGGGGTCAAACTGGGCTACATAAGACCCTGTCTCAGACAATATTTGTATATATATACATGTATATTTAAACATTTTAAACAATTTTTGCATTTTGCAAAAGATGTATCTTGATATTTGTATTAAATTGTGTGTGTGTGAGTGTGTGTATGTTTATGTGTGTGTGTGTGTGTGTGCTAGTACATGCACGTGAATATAGGTACCTGTGGAATCCTGAAGATTCCCCTGGAGACAGAATTACAGGCAATTCTGATCACTCCAGTGTTGGTCCAGGAATCAAAAGGGAGCAGATCCTTCTTAATCACCGGAATATCTCTCAGGATTTTTTTTTTTTGTTATTTTTAAAGACTTTGATATTTTCATATTAGTGATAATCGCACAAATTTTAAGCTTATTTTAATGAAAATACTGCTGTAATGAAAAAAGAGTGTCAGTGCATTTATTGGTATTTCTAGTATGTCGAAGATTTTTATTTGTAATGGCAGCTTTTTGAGGCATATTGCATGAATCATGAGTTCTCATACATGACAAAGCACATAATTTAGTACTTATAGTGTGCTCACTGAGTCATGTCATGTTAATTACAATTTAATTTCAGAGGGTTTTCACAATTGTGTCAGAAAATCCTAACAATCTCTCTTTGTTTTCTCATCCACTCATTGTGGCCAATCACTTATGTGTTTTTTATTTCTGTAAATTATTTGATTCTGGGCACTTTATACACATTGTATGTATCATGCCTAATTTCTAATACCTGCCACAACATTTTTCAATATGATAGTTTATCAATACTTCATTAATGTTTATTAACAATGTAGAACATTTTTCCTTTGATTATGTAGGATAAGGTCTTTCCTTGAGCCCAGGTGGGCCTCAAGCACACTGTATCTCCAAGCTGTTGCACAGTCACAGCAAGTTTTCTACCCATTAGCATCCCAAGAGATGCAGTTACTGGCGAGAGCCAACATGCCCAGCCCCATTATATTTTTGTGTATGGGCATATGGCATTTAGTTTATATACTTTATCATTTAATAAACATGGTCTTTGTATTTCAATTTCTTCTTTATATTAATAATGTTTCTATGAATATTTAAACAGATTTGTGTGTGCATAAAGCTTGACATATGTTTTGAGTATTTTTGTATATACAACAGCATAGAATTATTTAGTAAAATGCTAAATCTAGCCAACATTTTGAAGAAGTACAAAAGTGTTTCCCAACATGCCTGAATAACAAAAAATCATCCAGGAATACATAAGAGTTCTGATTTCCCCACATATTTCCCAGAAGGGCTGCTTTTGGTCTATGTGATTGCAGCCTTTCTACCTCTGAAAGGATATCTCATGGTTTTAATTTGCATTCTCCTAATGGCTTTTGATGTTACGTTTCTCTGTGGTCTTACTGGTCATTTGTGTGTCTACTCTGGAAAGCATCTACTCAAATTTAATGACTGCCTTTAAATTGAGTTGTTTGTCTTTTGAGCAAGAAAATACTGAGTTGTAAGAATGTTTCAAATAGATTGAATTCCCACTTCCTTAAGGTTATCATATGAAAATCTATAAATCTCTCTGGGTTTTAAGTTTATAACCATAACCCAACTCTTAATTAGACAACAGCAAACATTCATCTGACAATGTGATTGCCCAGAAAGATTCAGAGGATTTTTGTACTGGATCTGTGCCTTTCATGGTAGTGCCTCCACATTCGATATAAAGAATTTGTTGAGTATTTTTCTCCATAACTATACTCACATACATACATTCATGAGAGAACTCTAAGTGTTCTACCTACTCAGTCAAGGTCACACTCCTTTCATATAATACTGATCAATCACTGTTTAAATAGGTGATTTAGTATTTCATTCTAAGTATCTCACAAGGGATAAGCAAAGTTTTCTGCGAATGGAAAACCAATACATCAGTTAGTCTTTGTTAGCTATATATTCTGTATTGTAACTATTCATCTTTGATGTAATGCAAAAGCAGACATAAGCGATACTTACATAAATGTACATGAATGTCTTTTAATAAAATATTATTTATAAAAACAAGGAGCCAGATGTTATCTAGGAACTCCTAGGTCCAGAATAATGTTATAATCACACCTGTGGTTATTTATTTTTATTTTTATTTTTATTTTTTTTATTTTTTGGTTTTTCTTTTTTTTAAATAATAACTTTTATTTGAAAAACAAGCAACAAACTTCACAGAGTAACAAAATACAGATATTTTGACAGATATTTAGTACATGTGAAAACAAAACAAAGTGACATTGGTTCAAAAATAGAGCTATCAATATAAAACAGAAAGCTTCAAAGAGACTCAGCTCACTATATTTCTTTGTGTTATAGGCACAGAAATGGACTTAATCTAGCTCACTTCCGGGACAGAGAGAGGAACACTCCTTCATTGCTGGTGGGAATGCAAACTAGTACAGCCACTTTGGGAATCTATCTGGTGCTATCTCAGAAAACTGGGAATAGGGCTTCCTCAAGACCCAGCTATCCCACTCCTTGGAATATTTTTTGGTTTTTCAAGACAGGGTTTCTCTGTGTAGCCTTGGCTGTCCTGGACCCGCTTTGTAGACCGGGCTGGCTTCGAACTCACAGCAATCCACCTGCCTCTGCCTCTCGAGTGCTTGGATTATAGGCATGCACCACCACGCCCGGCTCACACCTGTGGTTATTGAATAGAGCAACATAATAACAATAATATTAATACTAATAACTGGTATTAAAGAATCAATAAATGTTCTTCTTGTAAGTTTCTAGGACCCTCTGGATCCTTCTATTTCCCCCTTCTCCCATGCTTCTCTTACCTAGAGTGCCAATAGGATGTCCTCCCCTCTGTCCCACTTTCCTGGTAAGTGAAGACTTTCATGGCACATACCCCTTGGGCTAGTGTCCAGATATAAGTGAGCATACCATTTGACTCTTTCTGTTTCTAGGTTAACTCACTCACTATGATCATTTCTAGTTCAATCCATGAAGGGCAGATCGGGCCCAGGGGTCCTGCTCAAACTATGGCACCAGCCAAGGACAATACATGCAGTAAGCTTCGAACCCCTACCAAGATCTAGCCAATGGACAGGATTTTCTTCACAGTTCAGTGGAGAGTGGGGTCTGACTTTCACACGAACTCTGGTGCGCCATATGTGACCACGTCCCGTGGATGGGGAGGCCTGGTGGTACTCAGAGGAAGGATAGCAGGCTACCAAGAAGAGACCTGATACCCTATGAGCATATACAGGGGGAGGAGGTCCCCCTCAGTAACAGTCATAGGGGAGGGGAATAAGGGGAAAATGGGAGGGAGGGAGAAATGAGAGGATACAAGGGACGGGATGACAATTGAGATGAAATATGAATAAATTAATAAAATATATTAAAAAAGAATCAATAAATGTCACTTTATGTAAACAATTTAAGATATTTTTGCTTATATACATATTGGTTCAATAGATGTCGTGGAGGACAATTATATTTGTTTCATAATTACATTTTGGCTATACCAGTGATCATTACTAATGAGGAATACTTTCAGCTTGAGGGGGAATTATTTAAATTTTGTTTACTAAAGTAATACACATATTACTGTATGTATGAGTGTTCTGTCTGTATGTAAGCATGGGTACCATGGACATGAATTGATCCTAGAAATCAGAAGCCAGTGTCTGATTACCTTGGATTTGCAGAAGATTCTGAGACACTATATGGGTGCTGAGAATTGAGTCTGGATCTTTTGCAGGAGCAATAGAACACTTTTAACCTTCCAGCCCTGGCTTTATTTTTTAATTGCTTCATTGTAAAAATTCCTCAAGTAGCATTATGATCACTTTTATTATGTCCCTCTCTCATCTTCCCATACATCCACCTCCTCTTTTTCTTATTAATCTCTCTTACACATTCATACCATTTTCTGTTGTCTGTTTCTCTTTGTGTTTTATCCATCTGTGTAACCTCAGTAAGGGAACTATCCACAGGAGTTTGGTAAGTTCACCAGTGGTTACATAAGTGAAGACAATGACTGCCCTCTTCCAGGGCCCATCAGCAGTCAATGGCTCATCAGTAAAATGTAAGTTTATTATCCTCTCTCCCAACCGTGGCTGACTGCTGAGAAGGTTCACCTTGTCCAGGCCCAACACAAGTAATTGTGAAGGTCTTGAGTTCATGATTACATAGGTTATATTTAGAGTGTGGGACTTTGCTCCTGTTCTCCCTAAGATTTGGCTCTTATGTCTGGTCTACAATGTTCCATGTGGTCTAGATAGGGTAATATAAATGAGTTGTTTCATATTGAGCCCTCATTCATCACTTATTCTCAGCATCTTGATCTTTCTTTTTTTTATTAATTTTAATTTTATTAATTTGTTCAGATTATAACCAATTGTTATCCCATCACCTTTGTCCTCCTGTTCCTCCCTCTGTCCCACTTTCACCCTATTCCCCTCCCCTAGGTCTAAGACAGAGGGGGACCTCCTCCCACACTATATGATCATAGGCTATCAAGTCTCATCTTGGTAGCCTGCTTATTCTTTCTTTGAGTGCCATCAGGCCTCCCTCTCCACCAAGGGGGGGGGGTGGTCACATATTGAGTATCAGAGTTCATGTCAGAGTCAGTGCCTGTTCTCCACATAATTGTGGAGAATGTCCTGTCCATTGGGTAGATCAGAGGAAATGGGACTAGAAATGATCATAATGAGTGAGTTAACCCAGAAGCAGAAAGACTCACATGGTATATACTCACTTATAATTGGGCACTAGTCCAAAAGGCATGTCCCACGAAAGTCTTCACTTACCAGGAGATTGAGATATATGTGAGGACATCACACTGGGACTCTTGGTAAGAGAAATATAGGAGATGGGGAAATAGAAGGACCCAGAGGGTCCTAGAAACCTACAAGAAGAACATCATGATGGGTGGATTGGGGCCCAGGCGGGGTCTGCTCCAACTATTGCACTGACCAAGGACAAGTAGCAAACATAGAGCATCTTGGTCTTTCACCAGTCCCTGTGTTCATCACTATTCTCTATAAAAACCCACTTCTCTGATGAGGGTTGAGAATAGCTCTTAGGTAATAATAGAGACAAGACAGTTCGAAGGCAATTTAACTAAAATTCAGACATAAGTATTGAGGAGATTATTTCTTATACACATTGCAGCCATTGCACTAGTTTTCATCCCTAATACAGCACAAAAGGGTATCACTTTCCCTACAACAAAGCCAACAGTTTTTGTCATTTTCGTTGTTGATGATGGTCATTCTAACTGGAGAGAAATGGAACCATGTACAGGCTGATTTTGCATGTCAACTTGACACAAGTTAGAGGAAGGAGCCTCATTGTAGATAATGCCACCATGAGATCCATCTGTATGGCATTTTCTCAATTAGTGTGGGAGAACCAAGCTCATGGTGGATGGTGCCATCCCTGGGCTGGTGTCCTGAGTTCTTTACGAAAGCAGGCTGAGCAAACCATGATGAGCAAGCCAGTAATCAGCATCCTCTGTGGCATCTGCATCTGCTCCTGCCTCCGTGTTCCTGCCCTGTTTGAGTCCATTCCTGACTTCTTTCAATGATGAACAGTGCTATGGAAGTGTAAGACAAATAAACCCTTTCCTCCCCAACTTGTTGTTTGGCTGTAGTGTTTCATCACAGCCAAAGAAACCCTAAGTAACATAATCCTTAAGGTAGTTTTAATCTGCATTTCTATGGTGGCTAAGGGTTTGAACACTTCTTTTTAAAAAAGCAAGCCATTTGTATTTTTTCTAGAAAAGGCAAAACCAAAACAACACCAAAACCAAAAGACAAATAAATCCCTATTAATTTCTATAGCATATTTTAAAATTAGTTTGCTTTCTTGATGTTTATATTTTTTTTTATAGCTTTAAATATTCTAGTCACTGCTCTTCTGTCAGAGGTATAATTAGCAAATGCTTTTTCCTTGCATTTTGTGGGTCACCATTCCAGCTAACATATAGTTGCCCTTGCTGTACAGAGGCATCTTAGTTTTAGGGGATCCTCTTTATTAATTGTTAGTTTTATTTCTAGTGTTAAATTTTACTTCTTGTGCTTCCAGAGTGCCCTTACCTGTGACTATGTGCTGAAGCGTGTTCCCTCCCTTCTTCTCCATCAGAGTCAGAGGATCAAGCCCGCTGCTGATGGTTTTGATTCGTTTGAGTTGAGTTTGGTGCAGGGTAAAGAAGAGAATCTATTTCCACTCTTCCATGTGTGGATATTGTTTCCACAGTACCATTTGTTGATGATACTATTATATCTCCAGTGTGTATTCTGGCGATGTTTGTTTTTTAAAAAATCAGGTAGATGTAGTCATAGGTATGTCTTCTCTCCTATTTCATTGATCTATATGTCTGTAGCTGTTATGTGCAGAGTCATATATAGGTCCTCTCTTCTACTGCATTGATCTATATGTCTGTGATTTTGTTTTTTTCCAGGGGAATTCTGTTTATATCCCTGTGGATTTGTGGTGTAACTTCAGACCAGGCGTGGTGATGGCTTCAGCAATCAGGATCTCCTTGGTGTTTTGTACTACTGGGATGTAAAAATTAAGATTTTTTAATTATGTCTGTGAATAATGATATTAAAATTTTATTGAGATTGCTTTTGGTTAGGAAAACCATTTCCAACTTTCCCAATATTAGTTTTTCCAATCTATGAGAGCTCTCATTATGTTCTAGAGCCTTCCTCAGTTTCTTTCTTCAGCAGCTAAGAGTTTTTCTTGTACAGTGGCTATACTACTTTGATTAGGTTTATTACTGAGTAACTTGTTTAATCACTACTATGAATGGAATTATTCAGAATTTTCTGTCTGTAATTGATAGAAGGCGTGCAAAATTTGTGTGTGTGCATGTGAATTTTATGACTTGTCTCTTTTCTTAAACTTTTTTATCAGCCGTAACAGAATTTTGATGCCATCTTTCTAGTCTCTTATTCATACAATCAGATGATATATACAAACGATGTGTGGCTTCATCACTTTAGGTTGTGTAAAACTCTGAGCAGTAGGCTTGGCACACGCTGTGTATTTTATGTTAGATTATATTTCTTCATTTTTAATACCGCTGAAAGTAAAAATTCAGGTATATAATATTTTTCCAAGTATATCCAAACAGACAGCAAGTTATTATTCAGACTACCAAACCCAGGTAGTTAGGAGCTTTGATGAAGTGTTGTGGGAAGAGAGCTTCACAGAGTATTCAAAGAAGGAAGTCAAAAGTTACATTTGATTGACTAAAGTGGAGCAGTGCCTTAGAGTCCCTACTTATAGGTAAATTGGTAATTTATGATTAGTAATCTATAGTCTATGTCACTTAGCTTCTAAATGATTAAGTTCAACTTTCTTCCAAGTCTGTCATCATTCGGGCTGAGGCCCTTGACTTGTATCCAAGAAGGCAAACTTGCCTCCAACTGTGGATATGGATGGAGAGGCTTTGGGAGATGATTTCTGGGCAGATATTGGTGTACTTTTGTAAATTCTACAGCTGGGAATGCTACTAGGCATCCTGGAATTCTCTTGAGATTTGAGATTAGAAACTGTCTTTAGCATCAGTATACAAAATTCTATACCAATGAACTAAAAGTCGCCTTGTGATGTTTTAAGTTGATAGATATGAGATATGATAGATATTGATTTACATTCAGAGTTTTAGACTCACCAAGATAGGAAAGATGCTTTCTTCAAGGTTGCCAAATACAAATAACCAAAACGCTATGAATATAACAGTTACGTAATTCCTGACTGTTTTGCGGTTCTTCTTGCTGTATGTAGTTTATTTTCAATATGTGTAATAATATAAATGTGTGTGCAAAAAAGTAAAACGATATTTTAAAAAAGAAACTGTCTTTAGAAAATCTATGAACTACATATTGTGCAACTCTTGCAAGTGCCCCATTCCACAGACAAAGGTCAAAATAGCACAGTTACTGCTAGCTGCAGGAGATATCCAGGTATCCAGGCACTACTAAGTCATAGACTTGCTGGCTTTTATAATTAAAAAATGTTATCAGCAATTCTGTCCTGAGATTACAAACTGACAACATATATGGGCTGGGTGCCAGGATGTGTTTTGTTCGCAGGTGTAGTCTCTTAACAATTGCTGTGCCTCACAGCGGAACACAGATGAAAAGTGTTCTTGTCAAAATTTAGAACATCATTGTCACTGGGCAGCCAATGGTGGATGGAAGCTGGAGAGCAACTGTCTGCCATTTTCAGCCCTAAGATCCCTGTTGCAATGCTTGGAGCCCACACAGGTCTTTTCTAGGCAGTTAGTGTTTGAGCTTTTACTACTATAACCACATTAGTTCATAGACCAAAAAAGAAATCATCTCTTTTCTTGGTGTAATTTTTGGAAAAAAGAAAAAATGAGATGGGATGTATCAAGAAACAAAGAAAGCTAATGCTACAGTTGACCTGGAGCCTAGCCCACTCCTCTTCCTGCCATGTGATGACGGCATCGCTGTCAGGAATTAACCACAGTGAATGGAAGAGTAGCCACAGGGACACAGTTACTGGAGAGATAAAAATTATTTTAAATGCTATTATACTTAGGGGATAAATGATTTGTTTTGTGCTGTGCTTAATAACTAATGTGCCTAGATAGAGGAGTTGGTTTGAAGATGTGGATACATAGATTGGTAACTGGTATAAAATCGCCAATGGACATAGCTACTTCCAATTTATCTTCATTTAGTTCCAATGTATTAGCCAAACCATTAGCTCAGCAGCAACGAGTAATCATTGTTTGCCCAGGAAATTGGCTCTTCCTCTTTCAGTTTACCTAAATGGCTAAATGGCAGGGAGAGGTGTTTCCCAGTGTATATATACAGACACGAGGCAGTGTGTATATTTACACAGTGCGCACAAGTCTGCAAAGCAGCATGTGCTTGCTGCAGCATCTGGCTTCCTGTGATATCCTGACCTCTGCTCCTGGACAGCTGGATCGGCTCCGAGTTGCAGCCAAGACTTACAGGACTCACTGCTTTTCTACCCCGTGTTCGCCGAGAAGGAGTCACAGAAGGTTACCACCTAGGACCTTGTTTTGGTAGCCCTGCTTCCCTAAGGAATCTTTTACTGTTGAAACTGTTCTACAGTAAAGATAGAATTCCTGTGAGAAAGTCATGTTCTGAAATCCTGCTTCTCACCCCGCCTCTCCAGCTCACCCCTGCCAAGGCTCTCCACCAGGGGATCTGGGGCAAAATGTGAGGCTTAAGGCAAGACAAGTTCTGCACAGGGGCAAGGAGTCAAACAGTCCCGAGAATAACCTTCACCTTGGACAGTGTGAAACTGAAAGCTTCATCCATGCCACCTGGGGCGCTGCTGTTAGCCAGATGTGCACCAAAGGAAACACAAATCACCACAGTGTAGCAATGCTCTCTTTCCTCTCTGCTCAGAATGACAAACTCATGTATACATTCATTTGTACTGAGAAGACAGGAAAATTATATCTTAGCACGGTTTTATTTTCGGATCATTTAAATAATAGTCACTGCAATTTACAAGCAAGCTTTTCACCATTTCTCCTCTTAAAGCCTCAAGAACTCTCTAGGCTGGGAATATGTCTAAGTTTACTCGCTAGTTTGTTTGTTTTTTTTTTTTTTTTTTTTTTTTTTTTTTGCCAACTACTGGCCTGGCCTAGATTTATCTTTAGTGGCAAGCTCTCTGGTTAGCCAGAGCTTGAAGGATGTGTGTGTGTGTGTGTGTGTGTGTGTGTGTGTGTGTGTGTGTGTGTGTGTGTGTGTGTGTGTTTATTTTCTCCTTGCTAGGAACTCAAACACAAAATGAGGCCTTTTAGCTTTCTGAGCGGACATCCATCTTTCTATAACTTCTTCATTCTCCTTTATAATCTCCTTCCTTGCTTGCTCTATCTCTGCCCGTTCCCTCTTTTTCTCTCTTCTGTTTGTCCTTCCATCCACTGTTCCCAGAAGTGACTTTCCCCTTTTCCTCTTTCTCATCTCCTTCCAGCCATTCTTAGTGACTTGGATATTTTTCATCTCTGTATGCTCTTATTAAGGTAATTACTTAGTGTTCGATTTATCTGGTTTTTTTTTTGTTGTTGTTGTTTAAGGTCTTAAGAGATCATTTCCGTTGACTCCCTAGCCTCCGCTGTGCATCAGTGCCAAGACTCTTCAGTATGTTTACTCTGCTGAGGAAATTAATGGAAGTCTTTTGGACACAAACTCTCCCAACATCCCTCCCTAGCCTTCCGGACTCATAGATCTGCCCACACTCTCTCGTCCTTTTTTCTCTGACATATGAAAGCACTGGTGCCTGTTTCTGGCTTGTTTGCTCAATCACTCTGCAGTGACTTCCTCCATGCCACCTGGAAACATTTTTCGGATACCTCTAACACCAAGAATTCCCTTCCTACCTTTCCCTTTCTTCCTATCTCTCCTTGCCATCATTGCTTTTGTTGAGAATTTCATATGTGCACATAGCATTTACATCATTTTCATCCCCTCTCCATTATCCAACTACTTCCAAGCCACCTCCCTTTCTAATTCATGACCCTAATTTAATTATGCTCAGTTTCCGTATGTGTGTGTGTATGTGTGTGTGTGTGTGTGTGTGTGTGTGTGTGTGCATAAATGCAACCAGTTGTGTCCATTTAGTACTACATGTACATGTGTTTAGCTCTGATTCCTTCAGATTGGAGCGCTGATCAGGAGTCACTCCTGAAGAAGCCTGATTCTTTCTCTCTTACCTTCCATTAATTGCCTATAGCTCTTTATCCAGGTGGGTCATTGTGATATTTTTACCATCCATTTACCTTAGCATGCCCACTAGTGCTGGCACTGTGCAGGTTTTGTTTAGAAAACTATATTGTGAAGATTTTTTTTTTGAAAAGGGCAGAGCAACATTTCTTTATTACTCCAAATACTGAGTTCACAGTATAACTTATTTGGCTCTCAGGGTAAGAGTCAAGGTGTGTGTGTGTGTGTGTGTGTGTGTGTGTGTGTGTGTGTGTGTGTGTGATTAAATCTGGTTCCAAGAAATAAATAGACTGACTGACCACCCAGTTGCATACAGGCAGTCAGGACCAGGATTTCATGAGTTTGTCTACCTATTATGTGTAGAAGATATTGTATCAAAGAAGATACCCTTGTCCTTTGGCATTGGCAGTCTTTCTGTTCCTTCTTCTGTGTTCCCTCAGCACTGGGTATAGAGGTCAAGCAGTAGATGGAGCCATTGGAACTAGGCAGCCTGTGGTCAATTGTTCTCTGCCTTTTAACTAGTTGTGGATTTCTTTGATGATCTCCATTTCCTGGAAAAAGAAGCTTTTTTTGATGAGTTCCTCAGCACTTCACATGGATGGAGGAAGGACTCATGAAACACCCATTTCCTGAGGAGTGGCTACCAATTAATACCTGTTGGGTGAAACAATGCTTTTGTTTCTTTTTAAAATATATATTTTATTTTTAACTCTGTATATGTGTGTGTCTTTGTGTAGATGGGCACATGTGACTACAGGTGCCCTCAGAAGCCAGAAGCATCAAGGGAGTTGGAGTTACAGACAGTCATGTAGAGCATGATAAATGTAGGTGCTAGAAATTGAACTCAGGCCTTCGTAAGAGCAGCATGTACTCTTAACCAGCTGCTGGAGTCATTTTCCTTCAGTGGTGTAGCTACTGGGAAGTTGCTTCTGCTCCATTAAACAGCACCCCACCCCCAACACACACACACATGTAAACTACCTCACTGAAACGCAGTGGAGAGAGAGAAAGACTTAAAACTAATATACTCTGCTATGCTTGCAGTCAGGAGTCTAGCATAACTGTCTTCTGAGAGGCTTCATCCAGCAGCTAATAGAAAATTATGCAAAGACCCACAGCCAAACATTAGGCAGAGCTTTGGGGATTTTGTAGAAGAATGGGAGGACTGATTGAGGGAGCCAGAAGGTCTGGGAGACTACAAGAAGACCCTCAGAATAATCTAACATGGGCCCATGGGATTTCACAGAGACTGAACTATCAAGCAAAGAGCATGCATTGGCTAGACCCTCTACACATATGTAGCAGATGTGCAGTTTGGTCAACATGTGCACCCCCTAACAAGGGGAGTAGAAGCTCTCTGTTGCCTGACTTTGCATCCCTTTCCCCAAGCTGAACTGCCTTGCCTGGCCTCAGTGGAAGAAGATGTGCTTAGTCCTGATGCAACTTGAGATGCCAGGATGGGATGTTACATCTTGGGGTCTCCCCTTCTCTGAGAAGTGGAAGAGAGCACAAGGGAAAGGAACATGAGGGTGGGACTGGGAGGAAAGGAGGGAGGGGGGTGGGATCAGATGGTAAAGTGATTAAAGAGAAAGAAAGAAAGAAAGAAAAAAAGAAATGAAAAAACAAAAGAGTAATTTGGGGACATTTGGAAAGAAGAGGTTGAGAGGGAGTGAGAAGGGAATGAGAGAATTCTGAGGGGTAAGTATAATCCCATTGCATTGCGTGTATGTTTTAATTGTACAGAATAAAAAAGAGACTCATAAATTACTAAAAGGAAGCATTGCAGCAGGGTGTGGTGGTGCACACCTATAATACCAGCACTCAGGGAGGCAGAGGCAGTTGGATCTCTGTAAGTTTGAGACTAACCTGGTCTACAAAGCAAGTGCAGGATAGCTAAGGCTACAGAGAAACCCTGCCTCAAAAAATCAAAATAGGAAGAAAGAAAGAAAGAAAGAAAAGCAAACCAAACAGCAAAGTATTGCTTTCTTAACAACCCCCACCAAAGGAGGAGATTTTTTAAAAGTCTACTAATCCATTAGAAGACACAGAGAAGAAAGGAGAATAATAACCAATTTCTTTTCATAGAATCATTATAAGGGCCAAGGAGGAACAAGAAGTGATGGAATGCTCCAGCTATGATGCAAGTTCTAGTGTGACATTTTGTCCCAGTTTATGAGACACTGAAACAGCTGTTTCCACCAGAGGAGATCTGAAAATGCTTAATGGAGAAGCCTTGGAAAAGAGAGGGACTTCTCCACACAAAAATGAAAATGCAGAAGCGGGACAGATGGATCAGTGATAAAGATCCCTGCCTGATATTCCAGAGGACCTGCATTTGAGTCTCAGCACACACTAAGTTCCTGAGGTGGGATTTTTTTCCCTTGGTGATGGTTGGGATAACTTCACTCCTTTCTAATTTAACTAACCTGTTTCTGTGTAAACCATTTCTTCTGGTATTTGCCTTCAGAAAGCTTTCCCCTCACAGGACATCTATATTGGGCTAAATTCCACTTACAAGTGAGTATATACCATGCATGTCTTTTTGGGTCTGGGTTAGCTCATTTAGGATGATCATTTCTACTTCTATCCATTTGCCTGCAAATTTCAAGATTTCATTGTTTTTAATAGCTGAGTAGTATTCCATTGTGTAGATGGAAACCACAGTTTCTTCATCCATTTTTTGGTTGAGGAGCATCTAGGTTGTTCCCAGATTCTGGCTATTATGAATAAAGCTGTTATGAACAAAGTTGAACAAATGTCCTTGTTGTATGGTGGAGCATCTTTTGGTATAGTTGGATCTTGGGGTAGAACTATTCCAAATTTTCTGAGTAAGCGCCACATTGATTTCAAAAGTGGTTGTATAAGTTTTCACTCCCACCAGCAGTGGAGGAGTGTTTCCCTTTTTCCACATCCTTGCCAGCATGTGCTGTCATTTGAGTTATTGATCTTCACCATTCGGATAGGTGTGAGATGGAGTCTCAAAGTCGTTTTGATTTGCATTTCACTGGTGATTAGGGATGTTGAGCGTTTCTGTAAGTGTTTCTCAGCCATTTGATATTCCTCTGCCGAGAATTCTGTTTAGTTCTGTAGCCCATTTTTAAAAAGGATTATTTGGTTTGGTGGTGTTTAATTTCTTTAGTTCTTTATATATTTCAGATAAATAGCCCTTTGTCAGATGTAAGGTTGGTAAAGATCTTTTCCCAATCTGTAAGCTGTTGCTTTGTTCTGTTGACATAGGTTTACCTCCAGCTCTTTGAAAATCCTACTGCAAGCTGTATAGGATAAGTAAATTAGGCAAATTAATTGTCAACTGATCAAATCACTGTCATTTCAATTACGAGTCTATTTATATCACAAGAATACAATCCTAGATGTAACAGATAGGTATGATTCTATAGACAGATATACTTAGATAAGGTCTTCAAGAACCTCAGAGTCTTAAAGAATATGGCATTTAAAGATGTTTATATTGTTTTAATGATTCTTTGACAATAAGACAGTTTGACTCCTGGCAGCACCTAGCCTCCCTCAGGGATGATGATGAGCATCAGTGCACCTCCTTATGGAGATGGCTTCAAATGTGGCAAACAAGCCACTGCGAAAAATGTCCTCATTTTGACCACTGACAGAATTATGCCTAAAAGTTGGCAAGAATGGATGCAGACAGAATTGATGGCCAAACTCTGCCAAGATAGGGAAAGTATGTCTTCAATAGGTCCTGCCTCACAAATATGATGGCCAGATATACTGGGCCAGAAAGCCAAAGATAATGCACCAACATTGTAGAGAGTTATGGGTGACTCTCCAGGCAGCAAACTGTCTCTGTCAATTTTTTTAAATATGGAAGATGCTAATCTGCACTACATGTTAACTCAGGTGATTGATTTTGCTCCTTCTCAAGTCTCTGATGGGGTTGAAGACCAAATAGTTTAGTTTCACGATTAAACGTGATTGTCTGTGGGTTAGAATGTTTTGGGTCTAGATAGATATTTTAAGTTGCTAGAGATGAGATACGTTAGATATTTAGTTACATTCAGAATTTTAGACTCACCGAGATAAGAAAAAGTTTTTTTCAAAGTTGCCAAATACAAACAGCCAAAACACTATGAACATAATTTGAATGTAATTCCTGATTGTTCTGTGGTTCTTCTTGCTGTATGTAGTTTATTTTATATATGTGTATAGTAATTTAAATGTATATATATAATAATAAATAATTAGTTAAAATAAAAAAGAAAGCTTTCCCCAATTATTCTGGTTTAAGTAAATTGGCATATGTGACAGCCTCTAGTACTTCAGCCACAGAAACTATGCCCTTGCTAGTTTGGAAGCAAAGTCATAGTATATCCTTGAATGGAAGGGTCCTAGCGAAAGTACACATTCAAGACACAAAATTTTCTTAAAAAATGGATCATAGAAGAAACCTAAGATAAAGCTTCAAGATTCTAGAAAAGAACATTTGTTATCTTACAATCTTGAGATAGATTTGGTGAACAAAGCAAAAAATAAATTAGCCACCTACACAACACAATGAATGAGCTAGACTTCATTAAAATGAACTTGTTCTTATGACAGAAGAACACCGAAACCAAGTAAATATGCTGTACACTGGGAAAATGTATATGAGGCATATAGCCGATGAAGTTATATTTGATACAAAGATACCCTCCAGAAAATGTATATGAGGCATATAGCCGATGAGGTTATATTTGATACAAAGATACCCTCCAGAAAGCAGTAAAGACAACCATTATACTAGACGTAGAGGCACTTCCAATAGACTTGCCTCATGCTAAGACAAGAAAAATGCTCCTTGGTTTTACTTATTTGAGGTGGTTTTTGACAAGTACATGGATATCTGTTGTTATAAACAATGCAGATTCAATCAGTCATGGTGGCTGTATGTAGTCATTTCAAGATTTTAAACATCCTAAATGTTAATACCCTATTTAAGCTCTAAATGTGTCATCTGTTCTTCTATGTAAAAAACAACTCATAAAATCTTTGACATTAATTTAATCATCATTATGTGGAAATATTAAATGTTTTTTCCTCAATCTCCTGACCTCTGTGGCATCTATTAGACATAATATAATTGGTAAAAACATATGAATGAAAAAACTAGGCCCTGAATACTTTTGGGTGTCCTTTACTTAAAAAACTATCTGTTTGCCTGCAAATTTCAAGACTTCCCTGTTTTTAATAGTTGAATAGTATTCCATTATATAGATGTACAAGCTTCTTTATGCATTCTTTCGTTGAGGGACAACCAGGTTCCCAGATTCTGGTTATTACAAATAAAGCTGCTGTGAACATAGTTAAGTAAATGTTCTTGTATGGTAGACCATCTTTCAGGTATATGCACAGGAATGGAATAGCTGGGTCTTGAGGTAGATCTATTCCCAATTTTCTGAGAAAGCTCCAGGTTAATTTCCAAAGTGGTTGTACAAGTTTGCACTCCCACCAGTAACATAGGAGTGTTCCCCTTTCTTCACATCCTCTCCAGCATGTGCTGTCCCTTGAGTTTTTGATCTTAGCTACTCTGGAGGGTGTAAGGTGGAATCTCTAGAAATGAGCATCCTGAGTGAAGTAATCCAGCCCAGAAAGACACGTATGGGATATACTCACTTATAAGTGGATTTTAGCTACATAATACGGGATAACCACACTTCAATACACAGATCTAAGAAAGCTAAATAACAAGGAAGACCCTAGGGGTGATGCTTAATTCTCATTCAGAAAGACAAATAGAATAGACATTGGTAGAAATTAAAGAGAAGGAACAGGACAGGAGCCTACCATAGAGGTCCTCTTAAAGACTCTGCCCTGTGGAGGATCAAAGCAGATGCTGAGGCTCACAGACAACTTCAGAGTGGAGCACAGGAAGTCTTATGGAATAGTCATGGAATAGAAGGACCTGGAGGGGACAGGACCTCTACAAGGAGACCAATGGAGTCAACAAATCTAGGTTGGGGAAGGGATGGGGATGTGGCGGAGATTGATGTACCAAGGACCATGTCTGGTGAGGACTTATATCCTCTGCTTATAAGTAGTAGATAGGCAGCACAGTTCCCTTGTGGGTCCCATAATATGGGGAGTAGGAGCTACCTCTAACATGGACTATGGTTCCCACTCATAGATCACTTCTGCCTCGTTGGGTGGCCTTCACAGCCCACAGAGGAAGAGGATGCAGGCAGTCTAGATGAGACATGAGAGTCTGGGGTCAGATGTTACTGGAGGCGGGAGGAGGGATGAGGTAGGGAGTGTATGACCTGGAGGCGATGGGGACCAGGGGAGGAGCTACAATTGAAAAAACTTAAAAAATAACTAAGATCTAGAGTTGGTGTTGAGTGATTGCTAGGATCACATGGTTTTGTGGCCAACCATTAATGGAAGCATTTGAATGTATGTGTGTGGACACAGAGAGAATTCCATCAGATCATTGTGGTTAGTAAAGAAACCAAAGACTGGGTCTGCAGTAGAAACCCAAAACAGAACCTTCCAAGGCAAAAGTGAGTTTTTAGGCCTCTGCTGAGATATTAAACCTGCTTCTGCAAGATATCAAGGAATGACGCTTGGATATATTCAGCTGCGGTGGGCATTTGTGGCATTTTTTTCTAGCAAAAGATATAATTTCTTTTAGTTCTTGCTTACTATTATTATAAGCTCAATTAACTGTGGGATCTGATTATATAATCAAAATGTTGGTGGGGCATATTTTTTTTGGAAAGGCAATCAGAAAATATGTGAGCTCAGTAAGCAAGTACACATACAGATTAGTATTCTTGTGAAGAAGTCAGGAGAACAAGAACAATGGTATGCATGGCATGATTATTATCTGTTCTGCATTTGGACCATTTCTGGATGTACAGTCAAGGACGATGTCATGAGATAAAATTCTGAATATACTGGTGGTGTCTCTGTAACACTTAGACATTCAGTGATGTTATTGTGCCAGGTGTGTGTGACATTCTTTGTACCATTTGTTAATCAGGGTATGGTCAATGCCTGTCTTTTTAGGGTAGGTGTTCTCTCTCTCTCTCTCTCTCTCTCTCTCTCTCTCTCTCTCTCTCTCTCTCTCTCTCTCTGTCTCTCTCTCTCTCTATATATGTATATGTGTGTGTGTGTGTATGACTATGTATTTGTGTGTGTATGTTTGTGTGTGTAGGTGTGTGTGCGTGTGTGTGTAAGAGAGAGAGAGAGAGGGAGGGAGAGAGAGAGAGAGAGAGAGAGAGAGAGAGAGAGAGAGAGAGAGACAGACAGAGAGAGAGAAAGAGAGAGAGAGAGAGAGAGAGAGAGAGAGAGAGAGAGAGAGAGAGAGAGAGAGAGAGAGAGAGAGAAACTAAGGCTTTGACTGGCTTATGCAATGTTCTCTATCTGGTAAATTCCAGATTTGTAATTTAGTCTAATATTGCTTTGCATGATGCCATGGAATGAGTATGAAAACTATCACATCTATCCCATGGCAGTGGCCATTTGGCTGTGGATCTGTACATTCACAAAATAGAACTGAGTTCATATCATTTCTGTGAAAGAGGTCATTGCAATGCAGTGACTGTTCAACAAAAGCTGGTAAGTTAAATGTGTCCCATCACCACAACAATAAACGTTAGTAGCCGTTGCCCTCAGTGGTGTCTTAAAATGTGTTTTCACAGATATTACATTCCTGTTTGTATTTAGCAACAGCCCAGAGCTGAAAATGGGCATTATTTATCCAATTTTTATCCATTTTCTAGGTAGAAAAATTGAGGGTCAAAGTACTGTAATAACTTCTCATATTTTTGGTTGTGAGCCTAGCCTTTCATGGCTGAGCCATCTCTCCAGGCCGTGTAGTAACTTCTCAATGTTAAAAATACCAGTGGATTGCAGTTAGAAGCACACTCTTCTTTGCAGTGTACCCCTTTAAGAATATAACTGACTCTTTCATCCTGAGGGATAGCGACCCATATTGCTGATCCTTACATGTTTATCATGTACTACCAGTGCCAGTAAACCTTAATATTCAGGAGATATCCTCACCTTATCATGTTTCTTGTTGCTAACAGTTTTTGAAAGTAGCACATTTTCTTGAATTTTGAATTGAAGTCAATAAATAGGTATTTTCAGAAGATGAGGGCAATGTGAACACAATATTAATGACTATTTGGCTGCCAGTTCTGGCACATATAAGCTACATCAAAACTTCCCAAGACCCCATTATCTCATGAGTAGTAGTCATTGTCACCATGATTTTTCATTGCAGTAGACCATTCATGTCCTTGAAATAAACTCATTGAAGCAGCTATGATCATTGAATTCATCTTATTGATAAGGAATGAGTGACAGAAGAACATGGCTACACTCAGAAGATTATAAGCGTCATCACCCTGACACTCACGGCCTTTATCAGTCCTTATATTAATGTATGACTTTACTTAACTTAGGGATGGTCAAAGATATTTTAAAAACATATTGAGGATAAGCTTTCAGACAAATATGAAAGTTCCTTAGCAAAGAGTCACTGTTAAAACTGAAACAGAACAGAATTTGTACATGTATCACACTTTTAGAAAGACAAATTTGGCTATGTTTGTTTGTCTGTTTTGATTTTCCAAGACAGGGTTTCTCTGTGTAGTCTTGTCTGTCCTGGATTCACTTTGTAGACCAGGCTGGCCTTGAACTCTCAGAGATCTGCCTGCCTCTGCCTCCTTGAGCCCTGAGATTACAGGCATGCAGCATCAAGCTGGCTGAAAGACTAATTTTTATTCCTCCACTCAGCTTCTTGATTATCTTTGAGATTTCTCAATTTTATAGTCAGTGTCCGAACATTCTTTACTTACAAAATATGTTTAATAATACATATTAACTCTCTTCATAACAGCACATACCATTAACTGTAGGCTGAACGTATTGAGAAAAACTGGCAACAAAACCACAGTTGTTCATTTGAAAAACTTTACATGTAAATTTTATTTCAATTAAAGTGGCAGTAAACAGTCTAGATTCCTATTCCACACATGCATATGACCTCAGGGCATTCTATAAGCTTATGCTACTCAGTTGTCTTTGTAAGCTGTTGTGTTTATTTAAGAATCATCTAATGTTTATCACTAAGTGTAGGCTGAGTTAAGTAAATATGCCTTTATTTTTATGCTTATACAGTTTAAAAATAGGATGAGTTAGAAAAACACTGGTTTAAGAGAGATCTTTTAACTGCTGAACCATCTTTCCAGCCCCACAAAAGTAATGCTTTAAAATGCTAATTGTCATGATTCCTGTTTATAATCCCAGCATCATGAGGTTGTCACAGAATGGTCACTGTGAACTCCAGGATGTCTGGTCTCCGTAATGAGTTCTGGGTAAGGGTGGCTGCACAGTGAAATCTTGTCTGAAAACTAAAACATGGTCATGGTGGTGGTGGTGGCGGGGGCGATGATGCTAAAATTCTGACTTAAAGAATGTCTTCATTTGCACTAGCCTTAAAAATAGTTTGTTAGAGGGAGCGAGGGAGGAATGGGAGGATACAAGTGATGGGATAACAATTTAGCTGTAATCTAAATAAATTAATAAAATTAAAAATTAAAAATGTTGGTTAATTATGTATATGTATACTTTTATATGTGTATCTATATACATACATAAACATACCCCATGAAGTGTATATCTATACGTATATGTATATATAGGCTGCTTTCCCAGAGGACACAGGTTCAATTCCCAGTACAATTGGCAGCATACAGCCATCTGTAACTCTAGTCCTGGTTAGGTGATACCCTATTCTTGCTTCCACAGGGCACCAGGCATGTACATGATGCTCAGACATACCTTCAGACAAAGCACTCATACACACAAAATGAATAAACATTAAGAACACATTTTCTTAGACTTATTATATTAGACTTATTTTCTCTGTCCACTCTGAGTGATAAAATATATAGTATGTTTAATACTTTATTTAATATAAATAGATATAATATAAAATATTGGAATTTCTTCTTCCAGTAGCAATGATACTTATTCAGAAAAAAATGACCAAATAAATAACACTCAATTTATCTGTAAAAACATATTAAATACCTAAGTAAATAAAAGCTCTTTTAAAACCTCATATGCTACTGCTTTAATGCAGTAATTTTTTTCATTTTATTGGTAGGTTGAGTCCATTATTTGCCATTTATTTCATAAAATCTTTGAACATATAATATCAACTACACTCAGAAGTTTGCAACTGGACCCATATTTGTCACCTTGTACAAAGTTTGCAAGTAACTAGTAAGTTCGGTTGAACAGTGTGGGTAGAAGGCACATTTCCAGAGGAAGAGACCCCTGTGTTGTAAATATATCCTCGCTGCTCGCAAGCTCTCTCCCCTTTCCTTACTTCTGTGTTTGGACCAGTTTCTTGCTCTGTAAAATGGAGTCTTCATATACACTGACTCTAAGGTAGGAGAACAATGAAATGATTCAACACAATAAATTGTGGGCATTAGAGGAAAACTCAATCAATTAGGACTTAAAGGTAGAATGGATTGAGCTAGAAATGATCATAATGAGTGAGTTAACCCAGAAGCAGAAAGACTCAAATGGTATATACTCACTTATATCTGCATACTAGCCCAAGGGGCATGTCCCATGAAAGTCTTCACTTACCAGGAAACTGGGACAGAGGGGAGGACATCCTATTTGAACTCTAGATGAGAGAAGCATGGGAGAATAGCAAAGTAGAAGGATCCAGAGGGTCCTAGAAACCTACAAGTAGAACATAATGATAGGCAGATTTGGGCTCAGGGGTCCTGCTCAAACTATGACACCAGCCAAGGACAATACAGGCCGTAAACTTCAAACCCCTACCCTGATCTAGCCAATGGACAGGACATTCTCCACAGTTGAGTGGAGAGTGGGGTCTGACTTTCACACTTACTCTGGTGCCACATATTTGACCATGTCCCCTGGAGGGGGAGACCTGGTGGCACTCAGAGGAAGGATAGCAGGCTACCAAGAAGAGACTTGATACCCTATGAGCATATAAAGGGGGAGGAAGTCCCCCTCAGGCACAGCCATAGGGGAGGGGAGTAAGGGGAAAATGGGAGGGAGGGAAGAATGGGAGGATACAAGGGATGGGATAACCATTGAGATGTGACAAGAATAAATTAATACTAATAAAAAAAATAAAACCAACAGATCCATTTTGAAAAAAAAAAAAGGTAGAACGGAAAAACATTGAGGTTCGCCTTGATATTTCCCACTGCTTTGCTGAGGTGATGGCTCATGGCTTAGCAGTGTGAGGTCAAGAGTCTAAATGGAAAATCTCAGCTGAGTATAAGGCTCAAGGATATCCAGTCTAAAACTACAGACTGCAGATAAACAACACTTAGTGTAGAGACTGAATGTAATGACCATTCAAAACATCTGTACAGGAACCACAAGAAACAAGCAGATATTCCTCACTCCCTGCTGTCTTTTCCCTTTGTTCTTTTTCTGATTGGTTGTGTAACCAATGCACTTAGGCTACATGACGAACCAATAGGCTTCCAATAATGAGAAAAAAATGAGTTGAGTAGTGTGATTGTACCAAAACACTAAACAAAGACTGTAGCTTAGCAATAACCAAACACACCAAATCCTCAAAGGTTTAAGTTCCCAGTCTTGCTGGACTTTGAGTCATCTGTCTGTAGAATGCACCCCCCCCCCCAAAATACTCTGATTATTTCTTGAGTCCTTGAAGAACTTTCCTTTGGGTGGGTATGTTTTTGATGAGCACCAAAAAGAGACTGATGATATGCATACAGCAAGCTCATTGGAAAGAGCCCACAGTTCGAACACCTCTGGGTAGCAAATAAAAATAATTCATCTGTGACAGGCACTGGGCTTCCAACAGCTCCCTCCAGAAGCCCCACATGGATCTCACTCTGCAGGGTGGTGTCACCTTGAACAAGTTGTTCTATTCAGCTTAAGGCTATTTGCTAGGAAGAGACTAGGGCAGTAATACTGCAGCCGGACTGTGTGCCTTCTCAAAGTGGGACTTGTGCAGAGACTATAACATCCTGGACACAGAGGTTATTTTTCACATGTTCTCTATTACCAGCTTTATTTCCCTCTAGTGAGTTTTTCATCAGTCCATTTTATGTTTGTCAAGCCCGCAGTGGTATCAGAGCCACGCCTTCAACATATTCTCTGCTTTGTATCTTCTTAACAATGCCCATTCTCAACAAAAAACACTTGCTTGCAACTCCTTGGAATTTATCAGTCATCTGCCGTGTGTTCAGTCATGTGCCAGGAAATCTAGGGGACACTGAATTTATTATTTGGATTGAGAGGAAGCAGGGGAAAGCTGGTACAACCCACATTTTTGTCTATGCAGTTGTTGGGGATGAACTCTGTCTCCTTGTCCAGGAAGTGCCTGCCCTGGAGAGCTTAAAGAAATCAGCAGCTGGGGTGGGGAAAAGGTTGATCGGCTCAGTCTTGTTGCTGTTGAGACCAGCAAAATACCACAATATTGGGTCTCACACACATCTCTCTTTTCACCTTCAGGAAACAGCCTTCATATTTTCATGTTTCAGCTTGATTTAGTTGAACTGTTCCCTTTCAATCGGGACATTTGGTGTATAAAGTTCTGTGGCATTTTCCATGTACATTAAGGGGTAAATGAAGCTATGAGAATTATTTGAGGTGCTTATGATCTTGTGAGACCCACAGCTCATGATGAATCTCAGTATGCTAATTTTCCTACCCCAATTTTTTTCTGTCCCAGCTGCAGTCCCGTCAGTTACCAGGTAAGTGAGTGAAGGTCTTTCTGTACCTTCACTGTCCAATACTGTCCACTCCCGGTACCTAGATTAACATCAAGGTTCTTCAGACGAGGCCCCATAATTGTGGAGTCTTCTGAGATCTTTACTCTCAGAACTATGAACTTTTAAAATTTAGGTTTCCTATGATATTGAATGTCTTGAAAGTTGAGGTGTGAAATGTCATGATAAAAAAAACAAAACAAAACAAAACAAAACAAAACAAAACAAAACAAAAAAAAACCTTCAGCTGCATCCACCAGGGACTGGGTAGGAAACATTAGTCAGAATATAATGTATGTTTTGGCCATACAATGCAGAATTCACATGTTCCCAGCATGCATAATTGAAATCCAACAGTGATAAGAATGAGCAGTAACGAGTAAGACCACAAACACCCTTGGGATCCTTTTTCTCCTTTACCCTTCATTTCACCCTTTCACACCACTCCACGTCATCATCACTTCTTCCTCTTGTATCTGTCCTAACTTCTTTATGTCCATTACTGCAATCTTAATCCATCACACAATTTCTAATCACCTCCCTACTATAAACCATTCTAATCTAACCAAATTTCTTTTAGGGATTTTTCCCTGAAGAATGCAGCTCCAACATCGCATGCATTTACTCCTGTTTGCTCCAGCTTGCCTGTCCTGGTTTCTGTACACACCTGTCAGTTTAGCCACAATGCTCTGCTTGTGAGGTCTGAGGAAGTGCTGTACCACTTCTTGTTAGATGGGCTACATACGATTTGCTCATTTTGTCTGGGTGACCCTTGTGCCCTCCCCTCTCCTGTCATATCCCCCCTTCTGCTTAAATTAATCCTATCTTTTGTGGCACCACTTTCTATCCTGACTTGTTTTGTGCTATTATAGATATCTTTGAAATGTATTTCATCATGCTGCACATTATTCCGTTCTACTAAAAGTGAGGAGGTGATTTCTAGATGGCTAGGCTGAGAGCTTTGGAAATTGGAATGCAGCTTTTGTTTCTATCCCTGAAACCATTTATTATTCCTCTACTAGCATAATAATATAATAACATAGGAAGTATAGGGACAAGCTTTTGTTTTATTGTGTTTTGTTAGTTTATTTTCAGTGAGTAGTGAGTCATACAGGCGGTGTACAAAGAGGACCAGATGGAGAGGTGAATGGAAGGGAGGAGGGCTTAACAGGTAGGGAGGGAAGAAAAGAGGAAGAGGAGTTAAAAAGGAGTGGGGAAAGAAAGGTAGGCTAAAACACCTAGGAGGTGTTTTATAACGATGTTAATCATCAGAGTAAAATCTGCTTCCAAAGCGTGATTCTTTTTTTCCATCTCCAGATGTTTCAGGCCCTTGTCACTTTCATACTTTGGGATGAAAATGTGAATCTGGACATTAAAAAGGCTATACAGCTACTTCGTTCATGTGGTCATGTTTTCAAAATTCTTTTTGCCGTTCTGGAAATTGAACCACGGACCTTTCATATATTAGGCTAGTGTTCTGCCACTGTGCTACATCCCCGGTCATGGTTATTTTTTTCAAAAAACATATATACAAGTAACTTCTTCTGTCTGCTGTCTCTAGTGTCAGCAGTGCTCTTTGAAATTCCCGACGCAGAGACATTAAGATGCCACAGTGACAATTTGAGGCAACAGAGATTTGGTAACTGAACTGGATGTTCTAGTTGGCAAGTTGAGCACATATTCTATCACCACAAAATGAATAGCATTATGAGCACGTCATGCCACAGCCATGCATTATCACAGAGGGACTGTTTCATGGCAAGAGACTATGTGCAACTTCAATGCTAGCCCAGTTTCTAGTGCCTAGCTTCCCTTGCTTTCAGGCTTAAAATGAATTGTGCATAGATGGGTTGATTTTTTTTTAAAGATTTCTGTTGTTATTATAATTTATTCACATTACTCCTGATTGTAATCCCCTTGCTCTTATCGTCCTGTTCCCACCATCCTTCCCTTTTCAGTTCTATTCCCTTTCCCTAGACCTCTGACACATGGGGTCCTCCTCCCACACCATCTGACCACAGTCTATCAGGTATCATCTGGATAGCCTGCATCCCCTTCCTCTGTTTCCACAGGGCCTCTCCACCAAGGCACAGTTATCAAATTGAGGGCATTAGAGCTCTTGTCAGAGGTAGTTCTCCACTCCCCTTCACCCCATTTTGAGAGAATTATTTCCAGGTTTGACACAAATAGCTTCATGTCTTCTCTATAAGAATAATCATTAATTCTCCAAGTTCATCTTACTCTTGAAAACCTACTAGTTAAAGTAATCTGTTATTGTCAGAAACACCAAAATGATATGAATTTTTTTTAGATCTATGGACATACGATTGTATTTAGAGATAACAAGAAGGAAGAATTTGGGGCATTACAATAGATTTCCTCACCCAAGTTTTCTTTCACCTTCTCAAGTCAGCTATAGACTAAACATATTGAATGCACGGAATAGTGTAGAGATGGAAGTGGCCGACAACTTGCTGCTGAACTATTGGCAACAAGATGCTCTGGGTAGGATGAGGGTATCGTGTCCAGTTGTACATCCAGTGGTGAGTCCATCAGGCTCCAATATATGGCCCAATCCCATGACCACACAGATGACCCCAGCTCAACTCCGTGAGACACAGAAGAAAGCAAAAAGTCATGAATAAGGTGAAGAGATCTATAGAAGGGTCCAGCCAAAGACAGTGGTGGGAAATAAGAAACAAGCAGGGGAAGGCACCAGAATGTATTATGTACATGCGTGAGTGGGTCAAAGAACAAAATGTATTCATCAAAAGTGTTATACAATTAAATACAATAAAACTTTTAGAAATTATTTGCATATGAACTCTTGCATCATCCTACTCCAGTGACCCTCAGGATGGGCACCCTTTTTCCAGCATATTCACATTTTGTGTGCTACATGCAAGCTAGCCTCTTACTAGGTTTTCAGATCAACTGTCATGAGCCCACAGAGTCTTAGCTCAAGTAATTTTGATTTTAGTGGAGAATAGCCTCAAGTACAAGAGTTGTTGTTCTAGAGATTGAGATATACAAAAGGACAGGATGGGAAGTGCTTTCATTAAATAGCACTCCCCATCATACTGAGAAGGGTGAATGCAGTTTGATAAACTATATCTATGAAGTTTCACTAACTTTGACTGACTGTACAAAGATGAGGTGAGCAAGGGTGACACCAATGGATGTACCAGAGTGGATGGAGAAAAGCCCATGAGGCCCCAGCTCGCACAGAGAACTAAAGGCAATAGAAAAGCTGGGAGCAGGAGGGGGAGGCTACCCCAGTACTTCCCCAGGAAGTGTTATTATTTCTTTCCGAAATCGAACACCAATTGTTTGTACAGAGACAACTGGTTTATCAAAAAAGCGTACATAGAGATAGTATTATATCTTATAAACAAGTTTTATTTAGGTATAAATGAGCACATATGTACATATACATATATACATTTATATGTATGTGTACAATATCCATTAGCAGAAAAAGAGGCCATTAATTTGAAAGAGAGCAGGTAGATATATACAGGAGAGTTTGGAGTGAGAAAAGGGAGAGAAAAATGTAATTATTTTATAATCTCAAAAAGAAAAAAAGAGGGAATTCTGAAAGAGGTCATTTTCACAAAATGTATGCAAATCCTTATTGTTTTATTTTATTATTAATTCCTACTGATCTCCCACTGTATCTAATTCATGAGTTAACATTTTTATTGACATTTATGCATAGAAGCAACTATGTTGTATTATTGTTTGCTATGCTCTATGGTTTGAGAGACCCACT
Organism: Acomys russatus; assembly: GCF_903995435.1. NCBI lineage: Eukaryota > Metazoa > Chordata > Mammalia > Rodentia > Muridae > Acomys > Acomys russatus. Next base: position 27,380,558 of record NC_067153.1, on the reverse strand, counting down.
AGATGTACTGGAAAACATCTTTCTTGAGTCAGAGGGTGCTACTGTACTGTCACTACCCATGCTAGTGGTCATAGTGGTTCATAGGTGTCATAGCTGGGTGGCACTTTTGGTTACTTCCCTTTCTTGGAAGCTTGCATAGCATCTTCTGCTACCATGACAGTTATTCCTGCAGAAATAGGCTTCTGTGTCTTCAAAATAGAAACTTCAACCCCCAGGAGGCAACCAAGAGCAACAGCAATGACCTATATTGTTTTAAAGTATCTATGGTGGAGAATGTCCTGTCCATTGGCTATAGATCTGGGTAGGGGTTCGAAGTTCACTGCCCGTATTGTCCTTGGCTGGTGCCATAGTTTAAACAGGACCCCTGGGCCCAGATCCACCAGTCATAATGTTCTTCTTGTAGGTTTCTAGGACCCTCTGGATCCTTCTATTTCCCCATTCTCTCATGCTTCTCTCACCTAAAGTCGCAATAGGATGTCCTCTCCTCTGACCCACTTTGAAATATAATATGAATAAATTAATAAAATATTTTTTAAAACTTAAAAATAAAGTATCTACGGGTTCCTCTGACCAGCAACTCAGAAAGTCATTTCTAGTATTGGTTCACTTGTTACACAGTCCGTGCACTTGGGCAGAGCACCGTCAGCTCCCTAGATATGGGTCCCAGCTAGATGGCCAGATCTGGTGACTCTGTATGGATACATGGATCAGGAGTGTCAGGAAGACTCATGGGACTAGACCTGAGAGAAAGATGAGGAATATGTGGCCAATTGGCGAGGTTAATGCTTTGAAGAAGGAACCTGTGTGTGGTAGCAGGTGGGGCAGGGTGAGGTCCTTAAGCAATGTGATAGAGTTCTGCTGTGAGACCATCTAGGCCTGGGCTTTTTTGTTTTTATTTTGTAGTTCAAAGGCTTTTGTTACGGTTTTAATGTCATTTACTATGATTCTGCATAAGTTGTTGTTCTCTTCTTAGTTAAACTTTGGTGGTTTGGATGAATTAAAAGTTTGTTCATTTCTTTTAGATTTTCCATTTTGGAGTACAGATTTTAAAAGTATCCCCTTATAATAGTCTGAGGCTTTTTGTTGTTGTTGTTGTCTATTATAATGTTTCCCTGTTCATTTCCAAAGCTGTTAACTTGGATCATCTCTTTTGCTCTCCGTTAGTTGAGCCAACGGTCTGTTGGTCTTGCTCATCTTCCCAAAGAACCAGCTCTTGGGTTCACTGATTGTTGTATTGTTTTCTTTGTTTCCATTTCATTAATTTCTGTGCAGATTTTATTATTTCTTTTTTCCTACTGAATTTGAGCTTTGTTTGGTCTTGTTTTTCCAAATTATTGAGTTGTATCATGTATTAGTCAGGGATCTCTAGAGGAACAGAGTACTGACAGAATGATGTCCTTTATATAGGCTGCCACCAAAAGATGAGGACCACATTAAAGGTGGGTCTTCCCATCACAAAAGATTTAGATTAAAGTTGGGTCTTCAAACTTCAGGGGGTCTACACAAACTGATGCACCAACTAAGGACACTGCATGCAGAGGACCTAGACTTGTTCACCTACAGCCAATGGACAGCTCATTTTCCAAGACTGTGGAGGGAGTGGGGACTGGATCTGACATGATCACTTCTTCTTGTCGGGGAGACCCTGTAGACACACAGAGGAAGGAGAAACTGGCTATTTGTGTTAGACCTGATAGGTTGTGGTCAGACAGTAGGGGGAGGAGGTCCCCCGTCAGAGGTCTTGCATGGGGAATAGGGCTGAAGATGGAGGGAGTGTGGAGATGGAAGAATACAAGCTAGGGGATAAATATCAAGATATAATATCAATAAATTATAATAAATAAATAAATACACCTAAGAAGAAAAAAGAAAACAGAAAATCCTCACTTGAATTTTAGTTTATTCTAGATGTAGTCAAGCTGATAACCAAGAATAGTAATCGTATGTCATGTTATTTATTTTGTTATTTATTTGTGCTCCTTTGTAGGTTTTTGTTTGTTTGTTTCAAGACAGGGTTTCTCTGTGCAGCCTTTGCTATCCTAGACTCACTTTGTAGACCAGGCTAGGCCTAACTCATAGAAATCCACCTCCTCTGCCTCCCCGAGTGCTTGGATTACAGAAGTGGACCACCACTCGAGGCCTCTTTCTGATTTTTTAATGGAAACAGAGATATAACTACTGCTCATGGGACTGTTTTCAATGTATTCCAGTAGTCTCATTGTGTTATTTTTATTTTGTTTATTACCACAAATACTTTTTATTTTTTCTTCATCAATTCTTTGACCCATTCATCTTTCAGTAATGACTTGTCTAATCCCAGCTGGTTTGTAGAGTTAATAGACATTTGTTTGGTGTTGATTTTAAGTTTTATTGAACCATAGACATATAGGATGCATGAAGTTATTTCACTTTTCTGAATTTGTTAAGATTTAGCTTGTGTCCCAAGATATTATCTCATTTGGAGGTGCTTCGATGGAATTCTAAGTAGAATGTACATTATTTGGTGCTTGTCTGGACTATCTTGTAGAACTTGTTATTTGTTTGATGCCAGTTAATTCCAGTGTTTCTTTGTTTGTTTTTGTCCACATTACGTGTATAATGGAGTAAGTGGGCACTATAACCAACTATTATTAGTGGATTAAAGTTACTTTTTGTTTTTTTTTTTATTTATTTTTTCATTAATTTATTCTTGTTACATCTCAATGTTTATCCCATCCCTTGTATAATCCCATTCTTCCCTCCCCCCCCCCATCTTCCCATTATTACCCTCCCCTATGACTGTTCCTGAGGGGGATTACCTTCCCCTGTATCTGCTCATAGGGTATCAAGTCTCTTCTTGGCAACCTGCTGTCCTTCCTCTGAGTGCCACCAGGTCTCCCCCTCCAGGGGACATGGTCAAATGTGAGGCACCAGAGTACGTGAGAAAGTCATATCCCATTCTCCACTCAACTGTGGAGAATGTTCTGACCGTTGGCTAGATCTGGGAAGGGGTTTAAAGTTTACCGCCTGTATTGTCCTTGGCTGGTGCCTTAGTTTGTGCGGGAGCCCTGGGCCCAAATCTGCCTATCATATTGTTCTACTAGTACAGCCACTTTGGAAATCTATCTGGTGCTATCTCAGAAAAATGGGAATAGGGCTTCCTCAAGACCCAGCTATTCCACTCCTTGGAATATACCCAGAAGATGCTCCAGCACACAACAAGAAAATTTGCTCAACCATGTTCATAGCAGTCTTATTCATAATAGCCAGAACATGGAAACAGCCTAAGTGTCCCTCAGTAGAAGAGTGGATAAAGAAACTGTGGTACATATACACTATGGAATACTACTCAGCTATTAAAAACAAGGAATTCCCGAAATTTGTGGATAAATGGATTGAGCTAGAAATGATCATAATGAGTGAGTTAACCCAGAAGCAGAAAGAATCAAATGGTATATACTCACTTATATCTGCATACTAGCCCAAGGGGCATGTCCCACAAAAGCCTTCACTTACCAGGAAACTGGGACAGAGGGGAGGACATCCTACTGGGACTCTAGATGAGAGACACATGGGAGAATAGCAAAATAAAAGGATCCAGAGGGTCCTAGAAACCTACAAGTAAAGTTACTTTTTGTAATCTGTGTATTTAATTACAGTAGTATACTTTTTTATGAAATTGGGTACAACAGTTTGATATATATATGATAGTAATGTCTTTTTGATTGACCAACCTTTGACTCAAATATCCTTCTTTATCTTCTCTAGTTAATTTAGTTTGAAGTGAATTTGGCAGGTATTAGGATAGTGATGTCAACTCGTTTCTTGGTTCCATTTGCATAGTCCTATTTCCATCCATTCACTTAAACCCTAAGGCAATTTCTAAGAGAAACAGAAGGATATATCTTGTTTCTTGAGCCATTCCAGCAGCATGTATGTTTTGATTAGAAAAATGAGGCTATTATCGCTAATATTTAAAGCTATCATTGAACTGTATGTGTTGATACGTAGTCATTTTTTAATTGTCTGTGTCTTGTATTTAACTCATTTTAGCTTTGATTATTTGTTTTTCTCCTAATTCTCTTGGTTATGTTTATTCCTCTCAGTCTAAAGTATTGCTTCCAGTATGTTCTCTAGAGCTGTGTTTTGAACATAAATTATTTTATTTTATATCATGGAAAGATTTTCTTTCTTTACCTGGGATGCTCCCCCCTCACCTTTAGCTTCATTCTCTTTAAGATCTCTGAGCCATTCTTCTTCATTTACTTATTTACTTAGTTAATTCATTAGTTAGTTAGTTAATTAATTAGTTAGTTAGTTAGTGTGTGTGTGTGTGTGTGTGTGTGTGTGTGTGTGTGTGTGTTTTCTATGAAATTTTTACATTATTAAGTTAAGTATTTACAATTTTTCTGGTAAGTTCTGAGTCCTGGTGTCTGTCTAGGTAATTGTCACTGGGGAATGTTTCTGTATTACTAGTGCAGTAATGGTGGTGGAGCATATGTTTTGTTCTTTCATACTGTTTGTAGAATCAGAGACGGTCATGTGGACTTCTTGTGTGAGTCGTATGCCTATTGTGGACAAAGTCAGCTGGGCTCTAACAGATGATAGGTCACTAGTCTAAACAAGACTCGTCCAGAGCATAGGATGTATAAGCCTGACTGTGTTTGTGGAAAGTTCTGGGACAAAAGCTGAGTTCATGTCAGGGCAGGAGGTTAGGAGAGTGGAAACCAGCTTTGAGCAGAAGATGCTGGCCCAAGCTGTGTTGGAAAGCTCAGGTAAGTTATCTGTCTTTGTGCCACATGCATTGGCTAAAGCTAAAAGTCTACTATTTAAAATCTATGACACATTATCATCTCACATACTCTGGTGCCTCACATTTGACCATGTCCCCTGGAGGGGGAGACCTGGTGGCACTCAGAGGAAGGACAGCAAGTAGCCAAGAAGAGACTTGATACCCTATGAGAATATATAGGGGGATGTAATCCCCCTCAGGAACAGTCATAGGGGAGGGGAATAATGGGAAAATGGGGGGGGGGAGAAATGGGAGGATACAAGGGATGGGATAAACATTGAAATGTAACAAGAATAAATTAATAAAAAAAAAAGAAAAAAAATTAAGATGTCAATATATGTTGACCCAAACAGTTCTGTTTTTCAAAATTTATGGCATCAGAAGTCACTTTAATAAAGAACTGACTACATAGAAGTGTTCTGTTCTTTTATTTTGGTGGCTATTTTGTTAGTTAATTTTGTTTGTAAAACATTCTCTACAGTAATGAAACAGAATAATCACATGATCTGTATTTTTCATGAAAAACAAAATGCTTCCAGATGGTGTTAAATGTGTGAACAAAGCTGTGTTCACCACCCTATCTAGAATATTCTTGCATAGCCAAGTCTGGTTATGGCAGGACAGTTTTCTCAAGATTGTTATTTGATCTGAAATTAAGAAAACAGCCTTACAGGGTACAGAGAGTGTTAGTATTGGGGACAGCTATGACTAACTGAATGCTGGTAAATAAACAGGTGAGATAAGGTTCCATGAGAAGAACCATTGTAAGAACTGATTACGGAGCCATAAATCGAGTTCTGAGAGATCCTCAAAGTTCATGTCCTGAGGGGCAGGGTTGTCATTTCCTTTGTAAAATATATCTTTCCCTCAGATACATAGAAAAAACTCTCTTCTACCATGCTGTAGGCCATCAGATACAACAAAACCAACCAGCTTAATATAAAAGAAAACCTCTATCAAGTGCTGAAAGATATAAATCAAATGCTCTCATATGCTTAGTTACATCCATGTATTGATGTCATTGGATGTGTCCACAGTCATCACATATAGTTTAACTAGTATTTGTATACATATCCTTTTTTTTTCTAGTAGCCTCTGACTTCATGATTTGTCAGATCCATGAGACTTTCTGACCTATCAACCATTATTTATTGTTTAAGTATTCACCTCAGTCCTAGTCCTCAATCTTGGACATTTCTCTGTCATCCATAGCCTTTCACTGTATCTCACATCAAGTAGTTTTATTCCAAGCCAATTTGGAAAAGTTATGTTCTCCATTCCTGTCCCTAGGTCCTATGCTCATCAATGAGGTCCCTTTGGTCACAGTCTTCTCCAGTTCACCTTTACCTCATGAATGAATCAAGATTTTTATTATCAAGATGATTTTTAGGTTGTTAAAAGCTTCACTCACAAAGGAGCCTACCTACTACACTAACACCAAACCTATGAAGCTGTGTGTGTGTGTGTGTATGTGTGTGTGTGTGTGTGTGTGTGTGTGTGTACATGCAGAGAGAGAGAAAGAGAGGGGAGCTATTTTTGTCTTTCTTCTATTTAAGAAGGTCTTTTTAGATTTTTTTATTTAGCTCTCTGTTAGTTGTTCTCTCTTCATGGGTCAACTGGATCTCTTGGCCTTCTCAGTCTATGGGCAATTTCATTGCCTTACTGATGTCCTCTATGGTCTTCTGCACTGCTCATGCTTCATGCAATATTTTATAGAAAGCACTAAGAGGCAATGGTTTAATTATTCAACACATGTCTCTGCTATCACCCACAGAGGATAGGGAAACCTTTTTTCCTCTTGAAAAACTGCCCAACCTCTCTGCCTCTTCATTTGTTTTAGGTGATCCAAACCCTCCCATGAGAAGATACTTTGATTCCCCAAATTTGGTGCTCAGTTAGTCGGACCACATTTGTTAACAGCTTGTTTCCTTCCACAAGGAAACGAATTGTTTTCAACTCAAATCTGTCCAACGGCTTGTTCACTCTAGAACACAATCGGAAGAAGGAACCAGGTAAGAAGTGTGTGACCACACAAGTTCATGGAATGAGCCTGTGAATGTAATCTAGCTCATAGTGAGTGATGATGGAGTAAGGTGATAGGGCCCAGGACTCCTGACCAGCCTCTGGTAAAGCAGCATCTCCCTGAAGTTCTAGCACATGTGCAAGTTCTTTGTGAAGAGCTGAACTTGAAAAAGATAAGTAATTAAAATCCTGTCTAACTTTTTGCAGTTTTTAAAGGAAATGGTAAGGGGTCCTTCTTAAAAGAGTTGGGTCCAAAAATATACTTTTCCCCTATAAAGAGCATAGGATAATAAATGTAGATTTAGTCTGTTGTAGTTTGATACTTACTAACTAATCCAGCCCTATAACAGCAAAGCATCCCCCCGGCAGAACATACAGTAGGCTGTATCACAGAAACACAGTATTTGTGAAGCCAGATGATGTTGTATTTTGTTAACAAATAGATCTAAGGAAACAAAACCTCTAATTTGATTCTGATTTCTTAAAGATGATCCCTAGGAAACATTGTATCATAAATAATAAAATTAGGTTTAGTTGACTAATTATTCACTCACACGTATCATGATAGAATTATGACTCCTTTAAATTAAACTATAAAATTGGCTTAAAGAAGTGAAATATTAAAACCAAGGTGATGGTCTGGGTCTGTTATTTTAAATACAGTGTCGAGTGTTTGTGGCCATGTTATAAATTTTTTCCTATTGGCAGACTCTGTATATAAAATGCAACTACTGTTGATAAGCTAGGAAAGTGCTTTATAGAGTGCTTATGAACAAATGTGTCTACAGAATAATATAACATACCTACAAAGAAATTCTAAGAAGAATGTAATCTAGAAATGTTTGTTGATTGTATTTGCAGGTATTTGTTTTGTTTTAGCAAAATTTCATAAGAATTCGATTTATTTTGGGTTCAAATTTCAACTGCAAATCTAAAGAGTTTATAAAAATTTAGTATGCCCTGTAATTCCTTCTAATACCACAGTAACATTTTCTTCAAATAAGTAATTTTACTTTGAATTGTAATCACTTGAAAATAGTTCAGACTTTAAAACACATAAAAGTAATCATGACATGGGTTTACCTTATCTACTGAAAATTTATTTATTACCTGTGATATTTTATCTTGATCTTAGTTTGACTGACTTTATACAAGCTTAGATTAGTTCAGAGTGGCAAGGCCATAGGCTTTAGTGTACTCAGAATCACCATGGAAACACACCTCCAGTGTTTTGGTGAGGATGAAGTAGGAGGGGTTTCACTAAAATGGAAAGATTCATTCTGAATGCAGGTGGGGTCATCCCGTGGGCTGCAGCTCTGGATTAACTAATAAAGAGAACAGCCCACGGACGGCCATCTTTCTTTGCTTCTGAATACAGATGCAATGTTGTGTACACAATCACACACATTGTTAATATGGTTATTACATAAGTGTTAGCATGACCACAGTCACGTATCACCACTGTTAAATTCCAAGTTCGTATGATGAAACCCTCTTATACTTACAATATATTTGAAACGTAGGTTGCAAAGCACCTGAAACTATGAATGGAATTTAGAGATTTAGAATTTAATGTGATTATATTACAGATGCTTCCCTCATCTGCGGCCAGGCCTCTCTTACCATGTCTGGCTACGTTTCTTGGAACAACAAGACAAATCAAACATTCTACTTGGAATTTGCTGTTCATCAGATATTTAATATTGGCATTCTTAATTTTCTATGTGTCTGTGCCTGGGTATGTCTAGTGTGTCTTTCATTAGATGTATCAGGATAACACGTGCTTGCATTGGAGACATCATCAATAATTACTCAAGGTGGCCAGTGTAATTGCTTGCTACAACCTGGATTAATAGTGTTGTTGCTTCTGGACCCAGGGTTTGGAAGGTGTGCAAGGGAGAAGACACCACCAAACCCTCTGGCTTCTCTACTGTGCTGTAGTAAGGATGCCCTCCCACATGGCCATTTGGGGTTCTCAGTGAGTGATCCAAGGATTGTGTCTTTCTAATACCTCATCTTGGAAGTTACATAACAACACAGCTGCCATGTGCTGTTGGCGGCTCTAGTCACAAGCCTGCTCAAACTGCAAGAAGAGAGAGCAGAGACTGAACTTACCAATGAGAAGAATACAGAAGATCGGTAATTACGCTTTGAAACTTTTATAGCTAGAGGGTTGGCAAGGGTGCTATCATAGAGATTATATAAAGCAATTTAATTATATTATTTATATTTGTATAATGCTAAATATATTTAATTATTCCTCTCTTTATTTTCTCTATATATTATACATGTTTATGCAATGCACATAGAAATGCATATATACCCTTATACTTATGTGTGTGTGTGTGTGTGTGTGTGTGTGTGTGTGTGTGTGTGTGTTTATTTGACACAATCTCATGCTTCCTACTCTAACCTTCAATTCACAGTGTGGCCAATGACAGCACTGAATTCTTCATTCACCTGCCTCCATCTCTCAGGTGCTAGGATTACAGCTATGTGCCACCACTGTTGGACTGTAACAAAGTTTTAAATCACAAGTTCATATGATAAAATACTCTTACATTTACAATATATTCCAAATATAAGTTACAAAGCAGGTGAAACCAATAATGGAATTTATATATTTATAATTTACTATGATTATTTATGTTAAAAAGTAGATGTATAATTTAAGAGATTGAGTGAGATATTGGTAGAGGCCAAAGCGCAAAATATGAGGCATATTTACTTCTCCTGTTATCTCTGGTGGGGTATTTTGCTTCCTGTGTGCCCTGCTTGTTTTGTTTATGCTTAAACACAGAGAGACCTCATACATAGGCAGAGAACACCGCCATGTATCCCGTGCAACGAGAGATGGTCTGAGATTCTTTGCTTAAGGTTAGCCAAGGTACCTTGAAAATAATGAAAACAACAGAAGGAAGCTTTCCTTTAACCACTGCTTTATAATGCTGGCCAGACTACTTCTTGGCTCACATTTGTAGATTGTCTCCTGGTTTCTATGTTCGTTACTTGTGGGAAGGAGATCTGTCAGGCCTACTTGTTGTCTGCCTTCTTCGTTGTCATCGACCTACTACTGGTTCTTACTCTCCGCTCAATGTCAGGACTGGCAAAGGCATTTGGAAAGAATCCAAGCTTTTATTTTTGAGATGATACTTAAACGACTGGCTGGCTTGCAGGAAATAAAAAAAAAAAAATGTAGCGACGGATGGATGGCTCAACGTCCTTGAAAGTGGTTAAGAATAAAGATTCGGAATCAAATACCAGACCCAAAGTATGAGCAGGGTAATCCCTTTGTAGCCCAGCTTTTTTAGAATCCTTTTGTATTAGAGCAGAGAGGTTAACAACGGGTTCATGGAAGGAACACAACTCAGCTGGAGTCTACCTCCACCACACGCTGCCTAGTGCTCAGCCGCTTCTGTTATAATATAGCTCTCCCCATGTTTCAGCTGAGGCTAGTATTTGGAGACTGTACTTCCGTGTAGGCAGGGTTATCGGGATCACAAGGGACCATGCAATAAGCCCAGGGAGCTGGAAAATTTCTTCTCTTCTTTCCACTTTTCTTTAGATTTGTAGATTGCAGGGTAGGTTATTATTTAGTTCGATCACCTACAATAGGCTATACTTTTCTTTTTTTTTATTAATTTATTCTTGTTACATCTCAATGTTTATCCCATCCCTTGTATCCTCCCATTCCTCCCCCCCGCCCCATTTTCCCATTATTCCCCTCCCCTATGACTGTTCCTGAGGGGGATTACCTCCCCCTGTATATGCTCATAGGGTATCAAGTCTCTTCTTGGCTACCTGCTGTCCCTCCTCTGAGTGCCACCAGGTCTCCCCCCCCAGGGGACATGGTCAAATGTGAGGCACCAGAGTATGTGAGAAAGTCGTATCACACTCTCCACTCAAGTGTGGAGAATATTATGCATCTTCTCGTTTCTTTCTTGAGGAAATTTTGCCTGATGTATGTATGGTATCATAGAAGAAGATTCTAGCACATTATCTATGGAATAGGTAATTTCTTATGATCTGCTATGACCGTGTTCTTTGTTAAGAAATGAAATTGTGCCATTCTTTTAAGGAGGGTGGCAGTGTCATGTTGCTTTGATTTTAATGAGAACTGTTCCAAAGGTGGAACCCTTTGAGGGTTCCTTTATTAAACACCAACCCCGGCTGTTTTATGTTCTGCAGGTGCTATGTAAATGTCAAATATTAATGTTTTACTATCTAGTAAAAGAGATGAAATAAGAATTTTTTGTTACTGCTTATTTCAAAGGCTTCAAAAAAGTATGTGTCATTGTCCTTTTGATTATTCAGCTGCAGAGTTACTTTGCCTTTAAAAATTACAGCGAAAATAAATGCCAGAAATGCTGTCATGTTAGTAATAAAAGCTAACGTGGTTAACACTTATTAAACACCACAAGTTGCCCTAAGCCTTCTTCATGTGTTGTCTCCTCCAAGCCTCAGCAAATGCTGTGAGATGGACAAGAGTCTTAGATTCCCATGGCAGACAGAAGAAATTGGCATTTCCAGTACTGAATAATTGACTAGGGATAGAAAGTAATGAACAGATGAAAGATAAATGACTCCGAGGATTTGGAGTACAGACAATCTTCACATACTGTTAGTGGGAATGTAAATGAACACATTGCAGAAAATATATGGATTTTCCTTAATTGTAACACAAGCGGCTTATAACAGTCTTGTGTTTGAGTGTATATCCAAAGTCCCCGAAATCAGAGCAACTAGGCAGCATTATTAACAACTGCCATGGTGTTCTATCAACCCACAAATGGATGAGTAAAAAAAGAGCTGCATTCTGCTAAGAGTAAAAGAATATAATTAAGTCTTAAAATTAAAAAAAAAATCCTATAATTTGTTACAATGACTATATAGAGGACCTAGAGGCTCTGCTGTTAACTCAACTATGTCAAACACAGGAAGGCAAACATTTCAGGATCCCACTTGTGTGTGAAATAATGAAAGCTAAACTCACAGTAGTTGTGACGTAGAATGGTGATTGCTAGAGAGTAGAGATAGGTGCAGAATTGGGGAGGGGTCATTCCAAAGCTCTAAAATTTTAATTAGGAATGAGATTGAAACATACACTCTACTACATGGTTACTATGTATAATAATTGTCTATTATGAACATTACAAATCTTCTTAAATGAAATTTTATGCACGTGGGTGATGCATATGTGTACTATGTATGGATGTATAGGTGCAGCTATGTATGAACGTATGATCATGGGTGAGAGTTGTGTTTGAGTATATGAGTGCACACAAACTATTGCTCTCCTATGGAGAGGACAGACAACTTCATGGATTGGCCTTTGCCCTCCATCTTGGTTCAGGCAGCCTTTTGTTGTCTTCCACTGCAAATGTCAGGTTATCTGGGCTGCAAGCCTCCAGAGAGTCTTCTTTTCTGCCTCCCATTTTCCATCTATCTAAAGGTATCTGGGATCATATGAAAAGTGAAGATCTTAGCACTGGTCCTCACTCCTGTATGGCAAACACTTATCCACATCTCCCCAGCCCCAAATTATTAATATATTAAATGTGAGGTGTTGTTATCACCAAAAAATTCACATATGAGCTAAATGTATTTAATATCCTTATTTACCCACTTTGCAATGTACGCATATCAAAACAACAATGTTCTACGTAATAAGTATGCACACTGTTTTTGTCAGTTAGAAATAATAAGATAAATGGAATAAAACTTCACATATTATATGCTCTTCCCTCACTTGTTTTTTCAAGATTGAGTGATTCATGTTTACACAGATAACCCTAGTTAAGTTCAGTAGATAACAAAACACAACAAAAAGACATGAATGTAGGAAAAGGGACTTATGGGATGGACATAATGAAGGCGGCAGGGCAATGTGAGAGGGTGATGCTGACAGTCACTGAAAGGTACTCTGTGGGCCTGTACACATCTCTGTGTGTGAGTATCTGTGTGTGTGTGTGTGTGTGTGTGTGTGTGTGTGTGTGTGTGTGTGTGTGTACATACATGTGTGTAATTGCCAAAAAACAAATTTAATAAAAACATTCAATTTAATAACAAAATAGTATTTGATCTGTTGTTAATAATACATTTCTATATTTAGGTTATTTCAATCATAGTGAAGACGGCTTTAAACCAATGAGTGACACTGTAATGATGAATTCGTCTAAATCAAAATTTACAGAGTTCCCACAGGGGGCAAATGAGTGACTGTTATTTGAAAAACACTTACCTGTCTTTTAACAGTATTACACATCCTAACTATAATACCCAAGTCTCTAGCATATATCTTCCATGCTTATTCTAGTGCTGGACTGTTTAGTCTAGCCAGATTCATTTATGGGCCCTTCCAAACAGTGTTATCTACCCTCTAGCAAAATGAATTCATGTATTGAACATTTTCTTCCAAGTATAACAGTCTATCCAATCTCATTTCATTCATACACAATGGCTAAGATTCACCATGGGTGGTCCTCGGTGTCTTGACTCTTGTGCCAAAAAAGAACTTTGGACATTGTTAAGCAAAGAGCGAGATAGATATTTAGGGACCAGGCCTTGTTTCAGTCACTGTTATACTGATAACGATCGTCTGATATGCTGAAAGTCCTGATGTTTACATAGGCAGATACGGACCCTAAAAACATGGTTTTCATGTCAGGAATAATTCTATTAATGCCACCATCTGTTAATTCATGAAATAGTATATAATGCTCAAGAGAACATAATGATATTAAATTTTTTAATAATTAATTTTAATTCATCCAATGTATACTTGAAACTCCTGAGACCCAGAGAAAGTTACTTATCCAAAATGGTACCCTGTGCATGTCCTAGATCAAGCATGTTTCATGCTATGTGGAGCAAAGAGAGAGCTAGCAGCCCTCGGAGGCCTGGGACACATGCTAACTTAACTGAATTAAGCCATCACTAGCAACCTTTATATGGATCCTGGATTCTGTGCTTCCAGAATATATAAGCACTGCAGTCAGTCTGTTCTTGACATTGTTGAAATGCTGAGTCAATATGAAGACAGGAGCTTGCAAAAAATGGTTTTCTTTTCTTCTGTTTTTGAATTATGTGTGTGCTTTGTTCTGTCTTCTCCCACTTATATGGGCCATTCACAGCAATTTTCATCTTATAAAAGCGTGACCAAAGACCATTTGGACACATGTCTTCCTCTGAGAAATTCTTTTAAGAAACCATCCTCAGTTTTGACTTGTCATTTCTGAGATGTGAATAATGAGGTCATGAAGGCTAAAGACAAAATATGTCTTGATTTTTTTTAAAATATAGAGGAAACAGGGTCTTTTGAGATTCTTCTTCTTTAGAATGAATTTTGATGATTCACTATGGAATAAATGATGGTGACACAACCAAACTCCTTTGTCAGAATGGAACTGCCAATTGGTATTTGCCATTCTTTCCTAAGTCTTTGGCCAGGGACAAAGACAGCAGTAGCTTTATTGCAGTGTTAATTAATTAATTCAATTTGGGCATCCTTTTCCTTTAGCAGGAAATGTCTGAATAATAATTGCCCTATCGTAGTGTATGTAGCCAGGAAATGCACAGTGGTAATTATAAATTATACATTTATAATAATAGATAAGAAAAGTGCCTTTGTAACAACTTGAACTAAAATTAATGAACCCGATCATTAGATGTGCTAGTAAAGGATTTTCTGTCTAAGTGATGAAATCACCCCTTTCCCCCAATAGTCAAGTTTTCCTATTGCATTTAAAGAGACTTGAGTTTCAATGTCTCTGTTGATAGCCAACCATGTGCTCTAATAAGACTGCACAGTATGGTGATTTCTGGGCTTTTCTACTTGGATGAACATATACTGAATTTTCTAGGTCTCTTTATTTTGCTGTGTCTAAATGCCAGGCAGTGTGAAAACCATGTGCCTTGTCAGGCTCACAGAAGGAGAATGTCTGCTTCCTGCTTGATACTTCCTCTTCGCTCCCTGGGCAGAAAGGGCAGATTTGTTTGGTATGACTTTGTTTATATTCCAGCAGCTGCTCAAGAGAGTAAGACATGGAGACAAGACTGACGTCTGTCAGTTTTGAAGACCAGTTATCTGAGTTGGTTTAAATTTGGGATGAGGTCCCTAGCTCTTTCAAAGATTAAAGCTGATGAACTTGCTCTTGACCATGCATAACTAGATCTAAATCATTACTTCTTCACCTTATTACATGTGTTATGTTTGAGTCTTAGTGTTTTTCAATAAACAAAACCAAATAATTGTTTTCCTTCAGTATTGTTGCAGCAATTAAATGATATGAAACAATGAATAAATGTCAACATTTGGGACATATAGAAAACAACAATTAATAGTTCATATTACATTTAGAAATAATTGGTAAATTTTAAGTTTTTCTGTCCCCATAACGATAGGAGCTATTCTCTATAGCACACCAACACAAAATTGTGGTTTAATAAGCATTTGTTACATTCAATTCAATTCCCAAGTCTGAATGAGCAATAAAGCTGACACGTGCTGTGTCTGCCAGGAAATACACTGGCAAGGCTTAGATCGTTCACATGTGTTATGGTCACAGATGTTGGGAAAGACCTAAGAGAGAGAGGGAGAGAGAAGCCAGGCCTTTAAACCGATGCTTTGGATGCCGTCCAGCTCTCAGCTGCACTTATCTCGCAGAGAGCCCAGGGTAGGAGACTCTGGGTTTTTTGAGCTTCTCAGTAGCCTTCATTAAATCAGACTTCCATGGAGCCTGGTAAGGCTAATTTATTTTTCAGCACAGGTAAGACCAGAACAGTTAACAAAGGTACTCACTTTCAGTGAGGTACTGATCAGTACAAAGCATTACTCTAAATAAAAAGAAGCAATGATCTTTGCTACTTAAAAAAGAATAATACGTAGGCAAGCAGCATTCTCAGAGTGGGTTTTTTTGAATGGGGTTGAGTGGGGCTTGGGGAAATCACAGTTAATGGTAGCATATTCCTCAGATAGTGACACCGCAGGTCGGTCGGTTCCTACCTGGAGCCAGTAGTTATAGAAGTCAGCAAGAGTCAAGTGGGGCACAGTGCCTCGCCTGGAGCTGCAACTTTCAGGTGAGGAATACAGGCTGTCCCTTTGCAAACTTTCAGGACAGTGATGCACTCATCAGGGTATGTCTGGCCTCACTTCCATTCCTCTAATCTTCTGCGTCTATTCCTTTCATAAGGAAAATGCCAGGTGAAGAGAAAATGAAATGCATCACATTTCAAAATCCTCCCACTCTAACTTTGCATGGAGTGACTTAGGACTGGGCCACCCCCCCCCCCAATGAGGTCACCCTGTGTGTCTAAGGAGCTCTAAGGTAGACTTTTTGTCTGTCCTCTTCACAGAGGTGAGATTGAAAATGATGACATACTAGTTTTCCTTGTACTTCGTTATCTTTTTCGAACAAACCCTATACTCACCCCTGCACTGTGAGGTGCACAATTCTAGCATTAATTACTCATGGTTGGATCACAAAGGCAACATTTTAGCTCTCTGTCACTGTGACAAAATAATAGAAAAAAAAATAACTGAAAGAAGAAATTATTTATTTTGGCTCACGGCTTCAGAGACATCAGTCAGTGGTCGTTGGGCGCCATCATTTGAAGGAATGGTTGAGGCATATTATTATAGGAAGGAGTGTGTGGTAGAACAAAGCAGGTTACCTCCTGGAATCCAAGATAAAAAAGGGTTAAATCTGTGGTCCTGAAGTCTTCTTTACAGTCACTTTCTTACTGACCTAACCTCTGTAAGTTCCTAAAGCTTCCATTATCTCCCAATACAACTAGCCACTGGCCACCAATATGCAAATTAAGAACTCTTTCTACAGCACAGCATTAGTGCACATGGTTTAAAGATGACTTGCTTTTTTCTCACAATTTTCAGACATCGCATGTGCATGTTTCTACTTAAATGTTACTTTGAAAGAAGACCTTGGAGGATCCTGCTAAATTACAATGGTGTCAGAAAGAGATGGCCTTATATGGATTATTATTTGTTTACTGGATTTGTTTTTCTATACACTTAAAATTTTGTAATTTATGTTTGAGAGTATGCTACATATGTGCAGGTACCTAAGGAGGCCAGAAACTGGGTCAGGAGTTGCAGACATAATATGAGTGCTAAAAAGTAAACTCTGGTCTTCTAGAGGAGGTGCTCTTGACCTTTGAGCGGTCTCTCTACCTCTCCCATGATCCTTTCCAGGAGGAACTGGGGTGTGGAGATGATAAGGTGACATGTAAGAAAATAAATAAAGGATCTGGCAAGAGATCCTGAGAAGCCAGGGGACAGCATGATATCTTGGGAAGTTTTCATGAATAAAATAAGTGTAAACAAATCTGGGCAGTTTCCTTGGGAAATTGCAGGTTTTCACAATGAAAATTCTATCCTCAGACCTTAATAGACATCAGTGGTTGTTCAGCCTTTAATTGGGGCTTGCATGGTTCATGGCTCATTATGTTCTTGGAGAACCAGCCACTTCTGATGCTATTTCCTCAACCAAAGCACTTTACGTGGACATTACTGTGCTCCACAGTGAAGCACAAACACATCCAGCTATTAGCAGAACCTTCTCCATCTTGCCAAATAGATATAATCTACTATGGCTATTCACAAGAACACTCAATGTTCCACATACAGAGGGCTTGGAGGAAGGAGAACAATGTCCTCAGGGCTTTGTCTTCCACTTGTCACAGAGACACAAAAGAGTGGTCACTAGTATCCATCAACAGTTAGACAGCATTTTCGATCAGTTTCTTTTATTAATATATATTAATTGTACAGAACAATGGATTTCATCATACCATTTAAAAACATATATATGAGGTACTTTGATAGTGCTAATCCTACTGTTACACTTCTTTGCTCATTTACCCACACTCCTGGTCCTCCTCTGGTTGGAAAAGACTATGCAGCACATCTGATTTATCCCTCTCTTTTCACACTCGCTCAGAGTTAGTACCTTTGTCTCAAATGTGAAGTATCAAATGTTCAGGCTTGTGTTTCTCTTAGATTTTCCAGATTAAAAGTAGCAGAGACAAGGTGACGGCCAAATCTTTCTATCTTATAAGCTTTCTTCCCTCTTTACTGCCTTCATGGGCTAAGATTTGGCCTATGTCCTATTGTTATGTCTTTAATTGTTATTTAATATTCTTCGCTTTTAAAGTGGGCCAGTAATGTCAATCTTATGAAA
The DNA here is from genome assembly GCF_903995435.1 of Acomys russatus. Lineage (NCBI taxonomy): Eukaryota > Metazoa > Chordata > Mammalia > Rodentia > Muridae > Acomys > Acomys russatus. The sequence goes on along the minus strand of NC_067153.1, from coordinate 27,362,567 downwards.
GAAAATACTTCACAGTATTCCAAGCAAAGCTTCATATTCTTGGCTTATTTCTCTTAATTTATCCTGGTAGTTTGACACATGAAAACATGATCGTATCACTGTGTTCATCTTCCAGTTAATGAAGAAAGAAAATAAACTATTTTTCTGGCAACACAATTGTTCTCAAACATAAAATTGATTATTGACCATTTCATACAAGTTTTCTTTGGATGTGTCCACTTTTTTGTTAAAAAAAAAATCCTCTTCAACTCATAGCATACTAAACTAAGTCTTGGGGAGTTAAGAGGACTTAGAGGTATCAGCATACATTACAGAAAACTGATAGGTATTTGATTTTACAGGTGAAAGCCAGAGGGAAAATGTCCACTTCTGCATTCTCATGTCTAGACCCTCAAGGCAAAGCAAAATGATATTATTAAACATTTGGTTTATATGTCATCTAAGCACAGTGAGAGATATTTTCAACAATAACAGCTAGTAGCCATGTCATGCTTAAACAAAATCACTCCCTGTCTGAACTTTCTGAATGCCAGAGAGAGCTTGGAAAAATAAGTGACAAAACTTGCAATAATAACACAAGTCTTCATCTGCTCGCATATCACAGCTCCTCACAAACATCTACTTGTTTCAGTTTTAGTTCGGTGTCACTGTTTCTTTTAAGAAACTTTTTATTGCAAAGAACATATATGGCTCCAAAATCACTGTACCCTAAGAATCTATTTGACTTAAAAATACTTTCTTTCATGTCTCTTGGTAGGAGAAACAGAAACAGAGAGACGGACAAGGTGAGAAGAAAGATGAAAGTAGAAAATTAAAAAGACAAGAAGGAGGAAATGAGAAAAGAAAAGAGGAAATGAAAAGGCAGACGAGAGGGAACAAGATGGGTTGGAAGGAGGGGGGGAGGAGAGAGAAGAGAAATATATTTAAATAATGGTTTTTGTCTTTCCCTATTCCTACCCCTTCCCCTTCAAAAACACTGGCTTGCCTGTTTGTCTGAGTTTTAGAGGTAAAGTCAGGGGGAAAGCAGCACTCTTGCATTCTCTGTTACACTATAAAAGCTTGGGTATTTATTCAACATATTTATTGTAGTTGTATTGAAATGCTCTCTCTCTCTCTCTCTCTCTCTCTCTCTCTCTCTCTCTCTCTCTCTCTCTCTCTCCATCCCTCCATCCTTCCCTCCCTCCCCCTCCTTTCTCTCCTTAACGTTGCCCTCAAGAATAGTGCTATCCAGTTGCTACCTTTCTCCAGTAAGTACGCTGGATAGAATATTACATTTTCAGAGGATCTCATCCATTACAAAGTATGTATACATGTGCATTCAAACTGATGTAACGAGGAAGAAGATCAGCCATGTTTTCATATCCACTCATTGCCCCAGATAACTTATAGTGCTCACCCCGAAAAACATTTAGTTCTGCTCTTGAGGAATGGAGCAAATCAAACGAAGGAGTACTAAAGGGAGCTTTACTAAAACAGATGCATCACTAAAGCCCACCCAGCTTGTGAAAGCTAGAAGCCTGGAGCTCACTGCATGGTCACAGGTGGCTTGAAAGGTGGGTGAGTCTTTATGTTAGGCACCTCAGGTAGCCTAGGACTCTTCCTTGCAGCATAGGTCATCCCCTGAGTCTCCAATTTTCTGTCTTGTTTATGGGTGGAAGTGAATTAGTTTTAAATTACTACAAATATAAAACCAACTTAAAGAGTTATAGTGGTGGGTGAGAGCATAGACAGAGCTATGGAATGTATTAGGTCTGGACTTTTCAAAATTTAAAGTCTGAAGATACAATAATTCTTATTGATGATATTGTATCATGTGATCGTTTTATTTTATACAGATGCTTTTAGCCATGTGATAGTACCTTTCCTCATTCATCAGAATGCAAGCACTGGGTTATCTCCTGGGAGCAAGTTTTCAGTAACCAGTCTTTTGATTTTGTCATCATTAAAACTGTATGTATTCGGTCATAGCTATGAGCACGACTCATTGGGACCAGCTCTCCCACACTGCCCAGGCTAGTAGCTGGGTCAGCTCAGCACAACTCTCAGACATCAACATGGCTCAAGCAATGTCTGTGGGGTCTTTGGTGGTAACCTGGGCTAAGGTCATGGATACAGACCCTGCTGCTGCGGGGCCATGGCCCTAGGCAGCAGCATAACTGGACATCAACATGGTTTCAGGTAGCCATGCAGGCTACTCACATTAGGCCTTTCCTTACCACTCTCCCATCTCCATTCTGTGTTTCTTCATACCACACAGGCTTCTGTTTCTCTCCCATCTCTCTCCTACATACTTCCTCATTGTAGTGGTGACCACCTGCCTACAAGGCTTGGCAGCTGACTGGTCTCTGGGTGTCTACCATCTACCCCATTGAGATGGGCCCCTTCTCACCAGGGCAATGCTGGAGAGGTGTCGCTGGTGGCATGAGCACAGGATAGCCAGACTCACCCCTTGCATGTTGCAGCACGTGGGAGAGAAATTAGCTATTTTTAAAAGATCAACAGAAGTATTTCAATTATATACTTTTTATTTATTTATTTATTTTTATTTTTTTAATTAATTTATTCTTGTTATATCTCAATGGTTATCCATCCCTTGTATCATCCCATTCTTCCCTCCCTCCCATTTTCCCCTTACTCCCCTCCCCTATGACTGTGACTGAGGGGGACTTCCTCCCTCTGTATATGCTCATAGGGTATCAGTCTCTTCTTGGTAGCCTGCTATCCTTCCTCTGAGTGCCACCAGGCCTCCCCATCCAGGGGACATATTTTTTTAATTGACCACCTTTGACTATTGAAATTTGGTTTTGGGGGATATGACTAATATGACCTTCAATTTGAAAAAAAAAAAAACAGTACATTCTTTCATAAGAAATAGATATGAAAAGAATCTTGTTTGATCACACAAGCTTGATACTGTAAATATTAATCCATGAGGGGTGTGTGTGTGTGTGTGTGTGTGTGTGTGTGTGTGTGTGTGTGTTGTAAATTCTATTAAAAACTTTCAACCAGCTAAGATAGGCCTGTTTAGATATAGACATATAAGGTAACAATTAGAATTGGTATCCTTAATGCCTATAATTATTTGAGAGAATTGTATTTCTCATTTCCAGTGTGATGATTAACTGTGGTAAGTGGCTAATAAGTGCCTAGAAGACAGTAATGGCTTAACAAAAGGGAGTACAAACCAACAGAGCTGGCAATGATAATATGGATCCTAGTATTAAAATTCCTAAGTAAGGCAGCAAACAGCGCTCTGTCAGCAACTCCCCTGCCTCTGAGATGTGGTAGACCGGAGATTGCTATTTAGCCAATGAATTCACTGCTGCATCACATGGAGGGGGCAGTCAGTTTATACATATTCCTTCTTACTCTTTGTAGTTAGGTATGACTACATAAACAAGTTCTACACAATAAAATGTGAACAAAGACCATGTAAACAATGTCTAGTTATGAGTCATAAAGACATATTTCACATTATTTATGCACTTCTGAGGACTTAATGAAATAAAGGTAAATCTCAATGTAACTTTTTAATTACTCACTAACCCTCAATTCCCTGTCCATCTTGTCTTGTTGAATGTACTTGAACCACAGTACATGTTGGGGTGTCTGTTACAGCATTTAACCCATTTAATCATTATAGCAATAGTAACTCTAAGGCAATGCCCTTATATTGAATCTTTGAAATCTCATGTTTATCCTTAAAACAAACATAATTAATATGATAAAATTCTTAACCTGAATACTTGATCTGTATTCAGTTATATTGTTCATAATTAAAAGTTATATTCTTATACCTATGTCATTCCAAACAGACACATTTAAATAAAATTAATTAAAATGTAATAAAACTAAAATTTCATTTTGCCTGTCTCACTAGCTGTAGCCAGTGATCAGATGCTGTATTCCATTAATCTTTGTCATATCAGAAAACACAGCAGTAAAACACAATTGCCAATCAATGAAAGAAATATCAGAATAAATAATTCCTAAATTACTTATAATCATAAGGAGTCTGTGATAAACTCAGCAAAAACATATTCTGAATTCAACATATATCAGGCTGTATTCTAAAAAGTTGGTGAGAGTCAAAGATGAGCATAAGGTCATTGGACAAATGAATGACATCATCTCAACTTTGACCAGCTGTGAAAAGCTAATTTGTATAAAATTAGATGAAAAGCCACATGCTATTTAAAACTGCACAAATAGATAGAGAAGTAGGTTTCTCCAAAGATAGGTACCCTGAATTGTTAACCAAGCCCAAGTAGTCAGTTCTACAAAATATACACATGAACAACAGTTAATACACTCAGCAGTTGCATTTGTATATCTATATACACATACACACACAACAAATACACACAAATAAACACACACTTACACATGGGATAAGAAGCCATGAATTTGAAAGAGGAGATGGAAGTGGTTGAAGGAAGGGGCTGGAGAAGGTAGTGATGTAATTATATTTTAATTAAATAAAATGTAATTAAAGATCACCTACTTTGCTCATTTTGTACACTTTCTCATGACTCCATTGATCTAGGGAGCTTCAAATGTTGTTGAGGATTGTTACAAAGCTCTCTGGTAGTCTAGTAGCTTTGTGTTCTTTGTCTACTTATTTTATCATTAACCTCAGCTAATCTGGAGCATTTAGACCACAGAAAAAAATATATTGGAAAATGTGGGTCAGGAGACTACTAAAGGGTTTCCCAAGAACAAGTTAAGCTGATTAGTCATTGAGATATTGGACAATTTAGAAATTTACTATTGGCCTTTCATCATTATTTATTATCATTATTATTTTAGGTTATGCTAATGTGTTTCAATAGGTCATTTCATGCATACATGAAATTGTTCTTTGCTTTAATTTGTATCTTCCCTTATGCCCTCCTCAGTGTCCCTTACCCCTCGCACCGGCTGATGCAAAACAAACTGGTGCATTCTCTGTGGAAATCAGTATGGAAAGTTCTCAAAAAACAAAACAGAACAGAACAACACCCAAAAATAACAACAACACCCTAAATGTAAAACTACTACATGGTTTTTCTTATTTAGACCAACTCTTTTCTAAACACGGGTGCAATGGGGCTAGTTTCTTTGTGAAAGTAAGGACTCCAAAGACAAAGAGAACCAAACCAATTCATCAAATCCATTGTCTTGTTACTAGAACTCAGAATTAGACTTCATTTCTATCTTCACAAAACCACATCCCCTCTTAAGAATCTAAAGAAATCATGCAAACAGAATTACTATATGTGAACACTTGATTTTTGGTCAGACACTGAATGTCATAGTAATGTCATCACTTCATCTTGTCCTCAAGAACTCCAAAGGCAGTTTGTCACATGTCTTTGTTCACGCTACATTCATTTTAAAAATATTTTATTTTATTTTTTTGGCATATACATTTATATTATTACACATAAATTAAAAACTATGTACAGCAAGAAGAACCATAAAAGAATAAGGAATTTTATAAATGTTACATGCAAGATGTTTTGGCTAAATGTATTTGAATTAAGCTTAGTTATTTAGGGGTTAAGATGCTTTTAGGTCTAGATAGATTGTTTTTAAGTTGATAGAGATGAGATATGATAGATTTTCCTTCAGAATTTTAGACTCACCAAGATAGGAAAGAAGTTTTCTTCAAGGTTGCCAAATACAATTAGCTACATTCATTTTTAAGAGAGACCTCAGAGAACAAAACTTTCTGTAAGCTGACTTCTTTTAGGAACTTACTGCCGAATTTGCTCTGAAAATATTAGGAGATGTTAAAACTAGTCTACTATACTTCAAAACCACAAATATTTTTCATGCAATTCAACAGTTTATTATATCCCAAAGGCAGAGAATATTGCTGGGAAACCCTTGAGAATAAATAAAATATCTATAAGCATTTTTATTGAGTATTTATTCAGTGGCTTCCATTTTTATTTTTATTTTTTTGTGGGGACATTGTTCTATATCACAGTACTTGTTCGCTAAACAGCTACATTGTATGCTCTCTTCCTTCACCAACACTAATCTGTGTCCTTCCATAGTTACAGCATTGCCATCTTAATGGACTCACACTAGAATGCAGAATGGTGGCTCTAACACAGTACCTAGCTCTGATGCATTTCATCTATGATAACTTTTCTTGTCTATTTCCAGCACTCTGTGGGGGAACACTTTTCATCTTGGCCAAGTTAGAAGGTGACCTACAAAAAGCTTTGTGTTTCTGACTTATGCCTTGGAGGTATATTTTAGACTTTGTCAACTGGACAGGCTCATTGTGATATAAGTTCTAGCAGAGTAAATTACTAAGATGTTATTCCTATTTTGAAATTCCTTACGGTTAACTTCTCTTTTGTTTGGGGGTATGTTACTTCCTTTAATTGAGATAGGAACTGGTTAAAACTAGGTCAGAGCTGCTTCCAAAGGCTATTCGTTCAGTGAATTATCTCAGCGATCATCTTTTTACCTCACCCTTTCTCTTTAAAAATGTCCTATTTCAAGGGAAAGACCCTAAAAGTTTCTTACAGAATTTCTGTAAGTTCTGTAATTTCTCATTTCCACAGAGTATTTATGACATTCGGTTGCTCTCATCTTACTGAAAATTGCTGCCTAGGAAAATTCTTAGATTTGAATTCTTTTTTTTTTTTTTTTCTTCATGCTTTTCTGATCATCTTGGAAATTGTAGACAATATATTCTATTGGATACACAGCTGTTTTACAGACAGAATGCCAAATTCAAATTTTGGCCCCACCTAAACAATGAAATGAATGAATTCGGCCATTTGTGTAACTTTCTCAGACCTTAAATCCTCTTTTATAAGTACATGAAAACATTAGTACCTATCTTAAAGAATTACAGAGATTAACACAATGAAGTCCTTAAGAATGATAACAAGCAAATAACAATAACATACATAGAATGGCACAATAAAATACAACATTTTTATGCCAACAAAAATGTTAATATAAATAAAGAAACCAACCAAGAATAAATGATGTCTTTAAAAATGCCATGTTTTGTTTTCATCTATTTGACATTAAAACAAAACAAAACAAAACCTTTAGCTCTGTAAATTCCTTTAAAGCAAATACTTTATTTGGCTTGGTAGGTTTCGTTGAACTGTCATTTATTTGAATATTCGTTCACAGGACTGATGATAACTTGGCCTAGTGTCCACTCCCTTTTCAACAGTTCTCACTATTTTCTCAGGCTTTCCTGTGGGAACCAGAAGCATAAGTCTTGTCTATTAAGTGGTGATTCTTCCAGAACACATAAAATATATACTTCAGAGAAGGGAAGGAAAATTCTGTTTAGTTTTGGATGAAGATATGCCCGTTACTTGGCTCATCCAAAGAGAAGAGAAATGTATGCTGGTAAATGTTTGCTATATAAATAAGAATTTTATTGCAAAGTTGGAGTTCGTCAATAGGTCCCAATAATATCCCATATATTGTGTAAATTTTTCATGTTAGAAAACTATACAAATAATTACTACAGTTTTAAAAATACATAAGCTAGTAACATGGCTGGTTTTTATAATCAGTTACTATGAGTTAAACATAGTAACTATGTATATGATATAATTTCATGTAACTTTTGTGTAGTAGGTGTGTTTACAGGCATTACCAGTCACAAGAATAACATATTGCACTATGATGTCACATAGCTAAGATGTTATCAGATAGTAAAAATGTTTTAGCTGTTATAATCTCTAATTTTTTTTTTTTTTTTTTTTTTTTTTTTGGTTTTATGAGATATAAAACCTGTGTAGCTTTGGCTGTCCTAGACTCACTTTGTAGACCAGGGATGGCCTCGAACTCACAGCAATCCACCTGCCTCTGCCTCCCGAGTGCTGGGATTACAGGCGTGCGCCACCACACCCAGCATAATCTCTAATTTCTAACTTATGGTTTAAGAGTTTCATAGCTGTATGCAATATAATTTTTTCATATCCACCCCATCCTTTCTCCTCCCAACTCCTTCCAGATCACTCTCATATCACTCCAACCTAATGAGTTTTTTAAAATTATTAATTCACCCAGTACAAAATTAGTACAACCCAAACATGTATGCTTCTGAAGGCATAGTATTTATCTCATTTTATCATTTCAATAAGTTTATGAAGATTACTTACATGGTTTTACTTGTTTTAGGAACAGGAAACCCGAGAAATGAATGGTTTTCTAAACTTTCAAAATAGACTGGTAGAAAATCTCAAATGAAAACTCATTCTTTAGTTTGTCCAACTTTTTTTAACTAAGGTTTTTGTACTGACATTTTGCTTGCTTGTGTATCTGTGTTCCATTTGTAGGTCAGATGCCTGGTGCATGTGGTGAGAGGAAATCATACCCACTGGGCAGGAGTTAGAGACAGTTGTAAGCTGCCATGCAAGTGTCGGGAATTGAACCTGAGTACTGTGAAATAGCAGTCAGTTATCCTAATCACTGAACCATCTTCCTGGCACCTCAGCTCCTTTGTTTTTAAAATCATATCATCTATGAATAAGTCACTGAAGGGATGCTTTTCTTTTCTTCTGTGTTTGGATGGGGTTGGAAAGCATATAGTGTGGCGCCCTGGGTTCTGAGGGCACCATGCATGTCCAAGTTTTGGCAGTGCCTTCCTGAAGGGAGATGGGGGCACAAGATATAGTTCTGGGAATTTTCTTCAAAAGGAAAACGACAGGAAATAAATTTGAAATGACTCTCAACTGCCTTCTTGCCCAGGCTAAATGAAGTCATTTGAAGGTATAATTTGCTTGTGAACCAAATTAGACTGCAGAAATGGTCAGAGAACACAAAAGGGGAGGAAAATTGCCATTTCAAAAAATTGGCTCAAAAACTAGCTATTAAACTCCCACTTACAGTTAATGCTTATAGCATGTGTAATACGACTCTTTGTAATCCCATATTTTATATTTTAAAGAAAAAAAGCACTATGCCAGGGGAGGGTAACGCCATCCACTGGCTATACTGAAGGAGTGCATTTGCTCTTTCAGTTCACCTGAGTTCTGGACTTTTTTGTGACCTTTTTTATGTAAGACTTGAAGACCCAGGTAGGAAAGTTAGAAAATAAAATACTAAGCTTAGACAATTTGGTCCCAGACATTCTTTAGCCTTGATAAGCTTTAATACAACATTGTAAAGAAGGTATGACCAAGTTTTATGGCCAATAGGTTTATGCTATTTTAAATCTCAAATCCTGAACTGTATACCTGCATGATCATTGGTTGCTAAGTTTTCTGATACCTTTTCATTTTTCTGTGAAAGAAAGACACATTTGGGAAAATTCTGACAACCTTTTATAATTGTGGTGTGTTTAAAATATCAGAGGGCTTTAAATCTCCATACAATATCCCCTAAAATGATTTCAAATGGAGGAGAGAAGCTTTTAGTTTATTAGTAAGCTAAAGACTGACTTTCAAAGAGGTTCATGAAAAGTGAGCTCCCAAGGTCTGAACTGTTGGCAGAGTGGAGTTAGAGACACAAGGTGACAGTGTCTGGTAAAATAGCTCAGCTGAAAAAAAGTGCTGGCCACACACATCTGATGACTCCAGTTTTATCCCTGGAACCCACTTTTCTGAAAGAAAAACCCAGATGCAGTGGTGTGACTCAGTAATTGTAGAATTTCTATTTGTGGACTATCAGCTTAGAATACACAGTACAGCACCTGATGCAATAAACACTCAGCTTCAACAAGGGGTTAAGGGACAATAAACTCTAGAAAGCTGTCTTCTGACCTACATGCTATGGCACCGGAGTGTCCATGCACGTGTGTGTGTGCGCGCGCGCACACACACACACACACACACACACACATACACACACCAATAACAACAACAAACAACAATAATAATAATTAGCACAGTATGATGGCCTGCCTTGTGATTCCATTCCAAATAGTCTTGATGCTGTCCCCTGGGATGAACTCCTGTAGGAAGATTCTAGTTTGGCCCTCCAAATTGCCAGAGCTGGACCTAAGCCTTCAATGCTGGATTATCAGTGTGTTGCTGCAAACCTATGTTTCCTGTTGCTACTTACTCAGCTAGTCTCTAAAGAAATGCTGACATCCGGAACTAGGCTTCTGTAGTAGAGAGGCAGAGAAGCCTTTTCTCTGAAGTTTCCTTGAAATCAGGAAATACTAATTCCCTTTGTGATTTCTAAGGATTCAACTAAGCATCCAATGGCTGCAGCTGCTTGAAAAGCATTCAAGGTCAACTGCTTAGTCAACTGCAAATGATCAGGCCTTTTAAAAAAAATTTCTTGTTCTTTCCTTCTTCTCCAAAGTAGGAAAAGCAGCACAGCAACTGAGATTTACCCTACATACGTGTACATACACCATGTGCATATATAACATACACATACCATATACACATATACACATATATGTATCACGTGTATATTATACACATATATGCAAATGTACATTACACAGATATATGTGTATGTACATTATATATATTTATCCAAAATCTATATGCACATATTCATGTGTGTGTGTGTGTCTCTGTGTGCGTTCATAGCTACTACTGACACAGAAAATAAGTTAGCCTTAATATTCCTGAATTTCAGGAAAATCATGAAGACCTAGTTTCTGGGGAATTTGCACTTTCTCTTCTGTCTTCCCAGCCCCTTTCCCACCCAGGAAGCAGCAGTTTAACAGGTAGAGGGTACCTCTAAGCATCTAAGCTAACAGAAACACACTAACACCCTTAGGCAAATGACAAACAGTCCTTCTGCAAAATAATGTGGCTCTGCACATAAGATGATTTGCCAATAAAATAATTATATACACTCACAAAGACTGTAATAAATAAGATTATATATAAAGAGGTATTGCAGAACTGGGGAGCAAACTGGTGGTACAATGCTTGCCTAGTGTGTACAATGCTCCTCCCCACCACTTATAAAATCCAGATATTTGAAGAATAGTAAGAAACATTTTAGAATTGCCATGAAATTAAGCTTAACATCTGCTTCACTGTTCTTAGATCTTTAAATTAAATATAATTCTTTATACACGCACATATACACATATATATGCATATGCATGCACATATACATATATACACATGTTTATAGGTATGCATATACATATCTCTATCCGTGGCTTGTTGAAATTTCTGATGTATGGAATTCCTCTTTTTGTGTGGTCATTTCTACATCATGCCCATCTGTGCATTATAAACTCAATTGATTTTAAATGAGGTTTGCCATGAGTTTATCAAAAGCCATGACTTTATCATAGTTATTTTATTGTTATTACTAAATAACAATAAACAGCAACAAATAATATCACAAGCATAAAATAATAACAAATCCAATAAAATGTTGAATCACTGGTCTACCATACTTTAGTTCTATGGCTCTGGAGCAAAGCATAGTGTTATGTTGGATGCTTAGCCTAAATTTTACATAAGAAAATCCATCAGAGCTTAAGCCCTTTCACAATTGGGTCCAATTGTTTCCTTGGAATGTGTGAAGTGTTACAAATGCCGCCTAATTCTTTTTGAAGCTCAAGGCAAAGGCAAAAAGTCTTGTAACATACTGGAATGATTTGAGTGATTGTACCATAAAATGGCTCGGATTTTCTCATCTGGCTTCAGGTTCAGAGGAATGACCAGCAAACCGACTTGCGTTCTCAGCAGCATCGACTCCGAAGGGCCCAGGCAGATGCTGAAGGCTTACTCTAGGCCAATGCACAAGGGCTTTTTCTTTTTCTTTTTTTTTTTTTTTTTTTTGTGGTTTCTCTTAAGTGTTTGCTAATATCTACCACATTGCATACTCAATGTCCCTTTTCAACTGGCCTGCTTGCTCGTAATACACTACAGATGATTTCATCTTTCTCGGAGCCCTTTTGCTACAGTGAACTGAAGTCTGCAGGGCCTAGACTCCTGTAATAATATCCATGTTTCTTTGAGGACAGGAAACTCCCTTTAAAAGGTTTGCTCCTTAGTCTTAACTTCCAGAATACAATATCATAAGGAATCCCACTTAAATAATGCTCTACTTCTCCTCCGAGGATTCATTTAGGCTTATGCTCCGTTATGGATTTTAGTTCACCGTACCTTCAGTAAACACAAAATGCCTTTCCAATTAGAAGACAATAGCATCACTCATGTGGGTTAGGGATGCTTCATCTTAAAGTAAACAGAACAGAAAGGCTTTCCTTATTTGGTTTCAGATACAGAGTAAACAGTTCTTTAATACAGACAAAGAAAGCTCATATGGTTTTATAACATCAAGCAGAAAAAAAAAAAAAAAAAAAGGAAAGTTGTGGACAATATGTGTCTGGTTCTGACTTTGATGTGACTTTCGTTGTCTGTTTTTCCCTGTTCCTAGTGAACAAAATCTCTTGATGGATTTATGTGTTTATTTCTCCTCCGATTTAAAGGCTAATTGCCATGAACATTGACTGTAACCTTAGGATGGGAAAGAGACAAAAAGAGTTCTGATAATACTTTTGAATACTTATTTATCAGCTTTAGAATGGGGTTATAGGAAAACCGACACCGGAATCTGTAGAAGTTCCCTCTGCGCCTCTTAATTCATTCTCTTTTCATCTCGGGTTAGTGTTACTACTACTGACTAGGGTACCTAAGATCTCCCTTCCCCCTTAATATAGTAGACAATATAGCTGCAACAAGTTCTTAAGCTTGGCTTTCATATTCTTTAGGGGTGTTTAGAGAAACACTTCTAAATACTGTCTCCATGGATGAGAAGTAGATAATGTTTTAAGTCTAAAGTAAGATGCTAGTGTTGCACACTGAGGCCACGATGTATGCATCAAAGAATTGTATCATACATCATCTTTCTTAAAGAACCCTTTTTGTCTTAATATTGGCCCTTGGTAAAGATAGCCTCTTACTGTAGAGTATCCGAGAGGCAGGCAACCAGAACTGTCTGTGTGGTGAAAGTTCATGCCAACTTGCCACATCTCAATGTTGGGCAGGGGCAGCAGTGAGTTGTCGCAGATGGAATTGGAAGGGTTGGCGTTAGACAAAGATTGGGCAGACAAGAAACCACAAAAGAGCTTTACTAGCAATACTAAGGAGGAAGCTTTCATGTCATCCTGCTCTTTCTCAGCCCTCCCTCTCAACTAGTATCTAGGCCCACGTGATGAGCTACCATGTGACCACACAACCGAGGAGAGAAGAACACATATATGAATCTATTCAGAACGGACAGGCAAATTGATCATTGACTGATACTCATTGCACCCTACTTAGGAGGATCACAGAGAGACTGGCTAAAACAAAGTCATCCTAGAGGCCATAACTTTAAATAATGACCTTAATCATCTAGATCATCTAGAAGGAAAAGAAGCCTAATATCATGACAATACAAACATTACAAAAAGTGGCTGAACTGGTCATTGAGAGACTTGAAGATGAACACAGAATGGTATGTGCGGGAGTGTGGGGTTCTTGGTTCAGACAACGAGGCATTTGCACAACCGGCTTGATGTAGCTATGAAGGGAGAAGGCTCTTTTGCTGCTGTTTCTCTCAACACGAAAAGATTCTCAAAACTGACATAAAAGAACCAGACTGAAGGACAGAGTAAACTCACGAGCACACGAACAGAGCAGGTTTGTTGATTGTGTTGCCGTTATGCATGAGGCAAACTTAAGGATTCCCACTAATGGAGCCTGAGTGAATTGCTGCCTTTGGTACATTTTCGTCTTTGAGCAACAAAGAGCAATGCTGAGTTCCAAAATACAGAATCATTCCTTGGAAAATTAACCAGCATCTCGATGTAAATGGTCTACATTTCTAGCCTTGGAATCAGTTCCTTGAGGTATAAGTTTGCCTTCTTTTCAGGTGGACCTCAGCCAGTACCATGGAGTTCTACATAGTATTACATTAGGTCAAGTGACCTGCTCATAGCAAAGGAGATAGGCCCTGGTTTTCATCACAAAATTCACTACTCCATCATATACATTTTGTATCACTGGTGGACACTTTGGAAATGTTGAGTGTGCCTTTTACATTGATGACCTCATATGGTACCCTGCCTTCAAATAATAGATACGAGAGTCCCAGACCTGTGCTGTGAAAACAGAGGGAGATTATTGGACTATCATTCCTGGTGAACAAATAAGTAGGAAATTTGTCTTTATCAGGCTGACAACCCTGAGTTACTGAGTTCAGAAACTTTGGCTAGCAAAGCAGAAAATCCTCACTAGGCAATATAATGACACTTCCGTTAAAACTCAGTCTTCAACAACACACTGGTAGAACTCTCAGCATCATGTGAGATTATCATGCGGATGAAGGAATTGGCAATTTGGTGAGTGATTCTGGTCTTCAAGATAAGGACAGATGGCTTTTACATGGACAGCAAAAATTTTTGCTGGCTAAGAGATCTATTTGAACATCTTTTGAAACTTTTCTTAAATTTGATTATTTTTAATTTATTCACTTTACATCCCAACTGTAGCCCCCTCTCTTGTCTCCTTGGTTCTACCTTCCCTCCCTTCTTCCCTTTCCCCCTCCTCTAGTCATCAAAAGGGGGATCCCTCCTCCCCTACCATCTGAATCCAGCCTATCAAGTCTCATTTGAATTGCCTGTGTCCTCTTCCTCTGAGTCGTGGCAAGGCTGCCCTGCCAGGGGGAAATGGTCAATGAGTAAACAACACAGTCCATGTTAGAGGCAGCCCTTACACCCCATATTAAGGGACTGACATGGGGACTGTGCTGCTTATCGATTACATCTGAGCAGGGAGCCTAGGTCCTCTCCATGCATTGTCCTTGGTTGGTGCATCATTCTCTTCAGGTTTCCTGGACCTAAATTTGTTGGCTGTTGTTTTCCTTGTGGAGCTCCTGTCATCTTCAGGTCTTTCCATCCCCCAACTCATCTATACATCTCCCTGCAATCTGCCCAAAATTTGACAGTAAGACTCAGCTTTTGCTTCGAACCTCTGCTGGGTGGAGTCTTTTAGAGAACCTCTATGGTAGGGTCCCATCCTGTTCCCTCTCTTCAAGCTCGTCCTGTGTCTCTTCTATTTGCCCTTCTAAATGAGAATTCAGCATTCTCTCTAGGGTCCTCCTTGTTATTTAGCTTCTTTAGGTCTGTGGATTATAATGTGGGTATCCTATATTATATGGCTAATATCCACTTATAAGTGAGTATATACCATGGTATAGGTAACCAAGAATCTAGGTTACCTCACTCAGGATGATCTTTTCTAGTTCCATCCACTTGCCTGCAAATCAAGATTTGTTTTTAATAGTTGAGTAATATTTCATTGTGTAAATGTAGCACAATTTCTCTATCCATTCTTCAGTTGAGGAATGTCTAGATTGTTTCCAGATTCTGGCTTTTATGAGTAAAGTTGTTATGATAATCGATGAGCAAGTGTCTTTGTTGAATGGTTGAGCACCTTTCAGATCTATGCTCAGGAGTGATATTTTCTGAGAACGCACCAGATTGATTTCCAAAGTGGTTATACAAGTTTGCATTCCCACCAGCAATGGAAGAGTGATCCCCTTTCTCCATCCTTGCCAGCATATGCTGTCACTTGAGCTTTTGATCTTAGTCATTCTGATGGGTGTAAGGCAGAATCTCAGAATTGTTTTGATTTGCATTTTCTGGATGACTAGGGAGGCTGAGCATATCTTTCGGTGTTTCTCTGCCACTAGATATTACTCTATTGAAAATTTTCTGTTTAGTCCTGTACCCCATTTTAAAATTTGATTATTTGTGCTGGTGCTTAATTTCTTGAGTTCTTTATATATTTTGGATGTTAGCCCTCTGTTGGATATAGGTCTGGTGAAGATCTTTTCCTAATCTGTGGGTTGTCATTGTGTTCTGGTGACAGTGTCCTTTGCCTTACAGAAGCTTTTCACTCTCATGAGGTCCCATTTATTAATTGTTGAACTTAGAGCCTGAGTTGTTGGTGTTCTGTTCAAGAAGTTTTCTCCTGTGCCAATGAGTTCAAGGATCTTTCCCATTTTTTCTTGTAGCAGATTTAGTGTGTCCAGTTTTATGTTGAGGTCTTTAATGCACGTGGACTTGAGTTTTGTGCAGGGTGGTAACTATGGATTTATTTTCATTTTATACACGTAGAGAGCCAGTTAGACAAGCACCATTTGTTGAAGATTGTGTCTTTTATCCATTCTATGGTTTTGGCTTCTTTGTTAAAGATCAATTTCACCATATTACAGTGTTATTTCATTAATCAGTAGCATTTTACATTTGTTTCTCCTTTCAACTTCCTTTCAAGAAATGGTTTCTGTTTCATTTGTGTCTCATTTTCTCCCAATATCAGGATCTTTCTAGGCTCAATTTAATGCTATTTACAGTCCTTTAGAAGGACGTCCTTATAATAATAAAAAAAAAAGTTTGCAAAACAAAGTTTGCTGAGTATCAAAGCAATAAAACCCACACAACCAACTTATTATGTTTTTTAAAAACCCACATAAAATAACAAAGAATAGACTGCCATGGTTATTTCTTAGACTCTAAAGTTTAGTATATGACAACCCATCCCCAAATGTAGCTTAAGACCACAATTTTGTTTGCTTTTAGGTAGCTCAGGAGTTGAAGAAGGGCAAAACTGATGGTTCATTCTTGGTCCACATGTAGTCCTTTGAAGACCTGGAATGGAGGACCTTCTGAGATGATTTCTTCACTCACACATCTGTTGGAGAGATGTTCCTTAACCTTGTGTTCATAGGAAGTTACATCCTCTGGGACCTCTTTATTATAAGGTTTGGACTTCCCACAGCAAGTGATGCTCGGGTTAGTTACATTTCATGCACAGCATACATCCTTTGTTGGAAACTGTAGCTATGTGACCCTTCTGAGGAACACTGAAAGGCACAATTGTTAATGGATACTCTACGTGTACTGTCAGATACAACCAGAAACAAACTGTTCGACTACTATTTAGGCAGCAGCATTCAGGATCACTGATTAAAAAGTTGGGAAAAGAAGACCATCAGAGCAGCTCAGTGTGAATAATCGTATAAACTGGCATTTGTTCTCTATTTCCTAAAGAAGAGTCTGTATAACTATTTTGGTCCTAATTTCCTTTACATAAATAATAAAATCCACTACAACAGAGTCTCTTGCTGGTAAATTGGTTGTATTTATATATCATTTTTCTGATCAATATTAAGGATAGTCAATTGTATATTTATCTTACTATCTCTCTGCATATAGACTTCTCTCCTCCCCATTTAGTTCTTACAGACATGTCTGGGCCCCTAAGTGAGTATTCTGGAAATGCACTACATCGCTAAGGCACAAGGAACTGACAAAGCTGCTGTGCTAGAAGGAAACTGAGGGAAAAGTGTTGACTCTGTCAAATTAGGAATATTCAATATATCAGAAAATCTGACCTATGAAATTACCCACAGGTAGGTAGGTATTCCTTCTTATGTCCTTGACATTACTCTTCAGTGTAGGAGTCATCAGCCTTGCCTCCACAGGAACTGGAATAGGAGTAGCGAGATGGAGCATTTTCAAACCACTGGAACCTCAAAACTTGAGATTTAAAATGTCATCCTGAGTAAGAAAGGTGTGGAACAAAGCTCTCTCCTTGTTCCTGGTCTTGTCTCAGGAGTGCATGATCCCACCCCCAGGTGGTTATAGGTGGTCAGTCAGGTAGGTTGTCATCTGTTATATCTCCCCGATGGAAATAGAGCATCACCAGTAGCATCTTAATCCCAGCCAAACAAAGGCATCCATCCTCAAAGCCCCATCCCCACTGCCCAAGGTTTATAAATGTCGCTGCTCATGAAATGAAGCACACCATGTATTTCAGCAATGACCATCTGAGCCTGTATGTTTATTCTGAAGAAAGAAGGGCTCCCCTCCTCCCAGAAGAACTCAACTCTGTACTACTGGATTTGACTGCTAGCCAGGCAGCCACAGCGGAATGCCTCAGTAGGTTGTCACTGGAGCTCACTCAGCTGCCGCAAGCTCAGTGCTTATCTGCAGGAAAGAGCCTCGGGCCGCCTTGAAGCAGCAGATAGAGTCACTGACTAGGTCTCTGGGGCCTGAGCTCTTGCTACCTGACTCAGCTCTGGAACCTGCTTTCCAGCTGTATACCGATCAGGAACAGGCATTTGTCCACATAGGCAGTTTAACCAAAGAGCATTAACACTGGAGTCTGACCTCTTGCCTGGGCTTCTGAAGTCACAAGCTTGGTAGGCGCTTGGTGTTGGTGGTCCAAGCTTAAAGACCTGTAACCTTCTGCCGTGAGAGCAGCTGTTTTAACTAAAAGAGCGTTAATATTTATTGCAGAGAAAGTCTTTCCTCCCCCATTTCTGGCTAGAGTGGATATCCTGTGATGTGCAGATCTAGTTCTGTGATTCACCCTTCCCACCTGAAGATAGATGTTCCTGCAAGAAGCAGAGCTCTGATCCTGCCCTTCACTCTTCTCCACCTGCAAGCCTGCAGAGAAGTCTGTACTTTCAGTGTTCACTGGAGCAGCAGCCTGTGTGGCGACACAGAACCACAGTTCAGCCCTCTATTGCTTCCAAATTCTCTCCTTTTCTTCTATGGTATTTTCTGTAATCTAAAGTTTTCTGTAACTTTCTTTGGAATCTTTGACTTGTTGACTTTTTAATGAGCTGATATAATTTATCTCCATTATCGAAAAAATCTTTGCTATTCCCAGATGTCGTCAACGTTATAGACACATTTATTCAATTGCATTGTGAACAATGACAATTGTCCTTCTGAAAAGTACTCGGTGAAGGACATAAAATACTAATATCTATCCTCACTTCACTTATATCTGTTATAATAACTACAAATGTATGAATTTCCAATTTTTAAAATGTTTTATAATGTTATTTATTATGTGGGCTTTTTGCTTTAATATCACCCATTTATTTTTAAGTATGAAAACTATTTTTGATTTCTAATACTTTAAATTCAACTCTCAAATATTTTTTCTCATTTCTTTCATTCCCAAGCTTAATATGATTCAAAAATTCTTTCATGTATAGGTAAAAGCTAAGTTCTACAAAGAAAATGGGCAGACTTTCAGTTTATAGATTGGGGCAAAGTTGTTTGGTTTCAACTTCTGCTGCTTTCAATCTATAGCGTAGTTAAGAATGGGGCAATTATACAAAGTAAGCCTTGCTTTCAAAGTTAAAACACAAAAGAAGCCCTTGTCAGGAATTATTAATGTTGTAAGGAAAGTTCATCAGAGCCAAAGCCATTCTACGGAATAAATTTATTTAAAATAGAAGTGTGTGTGTGTGTGTGTGTGTGTGTGTGTGTGTGTGCTGTGTATGCTCATGCATATGTGTGTATGCACTTGTACAGAGGAAGGGGAGGTGGCAAATGTGGGGGAAAATGATTAAGAACTTTTTTTTCTTATGGAGTAGAGGGAAATGTAAATTTTATTTGGATTAAAGAAAGCATAACCCTAGCACCATATTCAGGGGGAGGAGGTCCCCCTTGGTCACAGTCATAGGGAAGGGGGATTGGGGTGAAAGTGGGAGGGAGGGAGGAATGGGAGGATGTATGGGATGGGATAGAAAATGAGATGTAATATGAATTATTTTATCTTTCAATAAAAATGTGTTAAAAAAATAAAATAAAATAAAAAAGAAAGCATAACCCTAACAGTAAATAAATCCCCCCCCCTTTTTTTTTTAAGAAAATAAGCATATGTGAAACGGCAAACTAGAGGTCAAAAATGAAAACCTAAGTTTAATTCAGAGAATTTTGTTGAAAGAGTTATAGGTTTGGATCATAGCTTAGAGATTTCCAAAGGTAGCCGAAGGTAAGAACACAAGAAGGCAGCAATAAGGGATGCTATTTGTAACATTTACTACAAGCATAATTTGTATAGTATCTGCAAATGGGGTTATACAATGACAATAACTCAATGTTAATTTATACATTGTTTTAATAATGTTTTTATTTATTCTTTGAGAGTTTAATACAATATATTTTGATCATATTCATTTTTCTGTCCCAACTCTTCCCTGTTCCTCTCCCACTTCATGGGTTCTCTCATTCTGTCTCTGCTTCTCCCCATCCTTAAAACACTAACACACACATACACACACACACGGAGAGAGAGAGAGAGAGAGAGAGAGAGAGAGAGAGAGAGAGAGAGAGAGAGAGAGAGAGTCTATTTTGTATTAGCTGACTCCTCCTGGTCATGGGATCTGACCAGGAATACAGGAGTTTCCAAACAAGCAAAAGTACTTATTTTATTTGCATTTACTTAATTATTTTTCATGTGTATTTATGCATTTGTGTGTCAGATAAAGAGGAAGAGACAGGTGGGGGGATACACATGTTCCTGTGCTTGCAGAGGCCTCAGTAGCTCCAAGTGTCCTCCTCTGTCACTTTCCATCCAATTCCATTGAAACAAGATCTCTCACTAAACTGCTGCTGAGCTGGAGGCCAACAGCCCCTAGTTCTGCCTTGCCATGCCTAGGCATTAATGTAGGTGCAGGGCATTTGAACTCAGGTCCTCATGCTAGTTCAGTA
The DNA here is from genome assembly GCF_903995435.1 of Acomys russatus. Lineage (NCBI taxonomy): Eukaryota > Metazoa > Chordata > Mammalia > Rodentia > Muridae > Acomys > Acomys russatus. The sequence continues at coordinate 27,342,103 of NC_067153.1, read as the reverse complement.
AGTGCTTTTTACCCTCAGTAGCTCACATGCCATAGACCCCTGTATCAAAGTTTCCACTAGATTGAGTATGCAACATGCTTCTCTGAGGACATGTCCCCAGTAGGACTTTCAAGCAACTCCCCCCCCCCCGAGGAAATTCAACTTTAATGATATTGCTACTGCAGTGACATTGAAATCTCAAGTGTACATGCATTCTGGCATAAACGCATTCCCAATACACATGCAGTAATGTTAACAGAAATAGCGTGGTTTATTGGCCACTAAATCATTCTAAACCTTGCAGGCTCCAAAGGAAACATTTATTTTCAGGAATATTCTGTGGTGCTCTCAGGACTACTATTTATGGAATTTGACGGAGTCCTGATGCAACAGAGAAAGAAGTGGAAGTGTGATAAAGCCTCAGGAGACCCCAGGTAGATTTCCACACATGTCAAGACTTCTGCCTACATATGTTCGTATACATACATGCATATGGGGGCCAGAGGTAGACAGTGGGCGTCTTCCTGAATTATTTTCACAATTTATTTTTTGAGATAAGTTCTCTTGCTTACAGGTTTTTTCTGTGCATTACAAGAAAAGGAAGGAATTTCTATAACTTGTACAAGTAAAAGCATTCAAAAATCTGTTTTTAAAAAAGCTGTCTCCAATTGAGTTGAGAAGTGGTGGATTTTATATCCGTGTTACCATGGGAAAGGGAAGATAATATTGAGCAAGCTCATTCACTTTTGCTAGGAAGAACAATAGAAAGAGACTTGGATTAGGGGTACTTGTCTCCAACACTGAAAGACCAAAGGAATTTAATTCTTTGGTCAAGGAATGTGCCTAAGGTGAACACTACAGAATCTACTCCAGTGCACCACGCATGCCAACCATATCCACAGACCACACAATCATCTCCAAGAGCCTTGTGGCATTTCTGAAATCAGGAAGTCTGACAGAAGATGATTAATAGGGGAGAAATGAAGCCATTGTCAAGGCAATCAATAATACCCATCATGCCGCTCATTCATCAGCCATTCAGGATTCCCCTCACCCTCAGCTAATTCCTGTCAGCATCCATGCCACAGCTGGTATTGGACACAGGGCTTCCTTTCTGGGAAATTAACATGTCTTTTCTACCTTTGGCAGCTGGACTTCCTCATTTACTGTCAAAATGAAAAAAGGAAAAAAAAAAAAAAAGCTTCAAGTCTCTGAAGAAAGAAATCAAAGAAGATATCAGAAGATGGAAAGATTGCCCATGCTCATGGATCAGTAGGAGTAACACAGTAAAAATGGTCGTCTGACCAAAAGCAGTATGTAGATTCAATGAAATTCCCATCAAAATGCCAATACAATTCTTTACAGGCCTTGAAAGAACAGTTCTCAACATCATATGGAAAAACAAAAAACCCTGACTAGCTAAAACAACCCCTGATCTCAAGCTGTACTATAGAGCAACAGTAATAAAAACTGCATGGTACTGGCACAGAAACAGACTGGTGCATTAATGGAATAGAACTGAAGACCCAGAAATAAACCCATACACCCATAGGAAGACACTGGTATAAAATTTGTCGACAATTAAATAGTCAGTGTGAGGGAAGAGGTGAACTGAGCTCTCCACAAACAGTGTAATTAAACAATGTCTTTATCAAATATCTGTTCTTGCTTGTGGAGGGTGCTGACTCAAATTTAGAGAAGGGGTCTATTTTGCTAGAAGAAGCACCGGGATTTCCCCTCCTATGTTCTGCTTTCCTTTTCCATGTCTCTGGTTAGCACCTTTGTCCATGGGTGGTTTTATTAGTGATTTTAACATTAATATTTCTCTTTCATTGTCTTTTGACTCAAATATCTTTATCTTTCTACCTTTTAATAATATTTTATTAGTTCTTTGAGAGTTTCATGTATGTTTTTTAAAATTTTTTAATAATTTATTCTTTTTACATCTCAATGGTTATCCCATCCCTTGTATCCTCCCATTCTTCCCTCCCTCCCATTTTCCCCTTATTCCCCTCCCCTACTACTGTTCCTGAGGGGGATTTCCTCCCCCTGTATGTTTTGATCATACTCCCAACTCAAGCATTTCCTCCTTTCCTTTCCATTTCACATTGTATTCATAAAAAATCTCTCCAACACCAATTTGTTCTGCCTAAATATTCCTAAGTGTGGGGTCTTCTATAGCAACATGGCTTACTTACCAGGGCTCTGCTCCTAGAGAAGACTGTCTCTCTCCTGTCCCTCTCCTGGTAGCTAAAAATTGTGAATAGCTTCATGGCCAGAGATAGAACTTGCACAGGTTTTATGCATGTTGTCACACTGCTGTGAGCTTATATTTGTAGCTGCTTTACTGCATCAAAATATTGTTTTCTTATAGTAAACTGCTAACTCTGAGCCTTATATTCTGTACTCTGTTCCATCAATGATTTCTTTGCCTTGTAAGAAAATATGCCACATATAATATTTTATATATACAATATATAAAAATAAAATATATATTCACTCTAGGGCTGAGAATTCTTCAATCTCTGAATTGCTGCACCCTCGCCAGTTGTGGGGCTCTGGATTAAAAATCATTAGCTGCAAATAGAAGCTTTTCAGATGAAAGTTAAGAGGTGCATTAATCTATGGTTTTAATGAGTTTGTTTAAAATGCTTATCCATTTAGCAGCATAACTTCTTACCTGTAACCTGTGCCTTATGTAGTGTTATGTTCTTGTCCTGATGTGGGCTTTATCTTGTGAAGGAGGACTAAAATCTAATCTAATCTAAAATCTAATCAGAAAGTGGTTGGTGACTCTAATGGTGTTCCACTATTGCATCAGTGGAACTGCCTTGTCTTGCCAGTCATGGTTGTAGTCCATAGAGTTCAGATCTAGGTACAACTGATGAAAACATAGGCCGTTTCCTTTTCCTGACTACTGTGAGTATACGGCACCAATGAATATTGATCCACAGACATCTACAGAGTAGGATGTGCAATATTTTGCATATATACCCATGAGTGGTGTCTCTGGATAATACGGTAGGTCTGTTTTTGGCTTGGTGAAGAACCTCCACACTGACCTGCACACCAGCTTCACCATTTTGAATTTCTGCTACCAGAGACTGGATTTACCGTCACTCATATCCATGCCAGCATTTATCTTCATTTTTAAACTAAGAAATTCTAACAAATTAAAGTAAAATCTCAAAGAAGTTTTAATTTGCAATTACCCGATGCCTAACGATGTTACACATTTTCTTACTATTTTTCAGCCATTTGTATTTCATATTTAGGGAATTCTATCCTTAGTTCCATACCCCATTTTTAATTGGGTTGTTTGTTTTCTTGGTGCTTATTTTTTTTAATTCTTAATATAAATACTAACCCTCTATCAGATGTTTAACTGGCAAAGACTTTTCTCATTTGTAAGCTGCTTCTTTATTCAAGTAGTGATGTGCTTTGCTGTAAGTACTTATTTTAATTTCATCAGGTTGTTATTCATTAATTGTTGGCTATAATTCCTGTGGTATTGGGGTCCTGTTCAGATAGTCTGTTTCTGTACCAATGAATTCAAATGTATTTCTTCACTTTCTCATCTTTTGGATTCAAGATAAGAGGACTTATACTAATTCTGGAGATGAATTTGATGCAAGGTGAGAAATGGGAGTTAGGTTTCATTGTTATATGCCTAGTGCCATAGGACTGTGGGTTTATATGTATGCCTTATCTAGTGTTCTATTGCTGTTAAGAGACATCATGACCATTGCAACTCATAAAAGAAAGCATTTAACTGGGGCTGGTTTACAGTTTCAGAGGTTTAGTCTGTTATTCTCACGGCAGTGAGCATGCATCACACAGGCAGAGATGGTAGCTGAAATCTCTATATCTGGATCTGAAGGCCGAAGAGAGACACTGGGCCTGGCTTGAGTATTTGAAACCTCAAGGTCCACCTCAGTGTCCATTTCTCCAAGTCTACCCCTACCCCAATAAGGCCACACATCTTAGTCCTTTCAAATTTTGCCACTCTTTGTGTAGGTGTTTGTCCATACCCAAACCCATCTCATATTTAGATTTTATCTGTCATCAGCTATCAGCTGTGTGTGGGTGTACGTGTGTGCATGTGCCTGTGTGTGTGTGTGTGTGTGTGTGTGTGTGTGTGTGTGTGTGTGTGTTCTGTAAAGTCCAAAAGAGGACATCGGATTCCCTGGAGCTGGAGTGACAGGCAGTAGTCAACTGCTCGACATGAGTTCTGAGAACCAACTAAGAGTCTTTGAGAAAGCAGCAAGTGCTCTTATCTACTTAACCATCTCTCCTGACCCAAGCTATGTTAGATTATTAAATTTCATTCTGATTCTGAGTCATCTACCTAATATATTTTCAAAACATATTTTAAAAATTTTAACTATTTGAATTACTATCTGAAATAGTTGGTTCTAAGTAATAAGTAACACATTCTTAAGCCAAAAAAAAATGCTTTATGAGCATGAACACTGAGAGAGAGAGAGACTCATGGAGAAGCCTGGCACAAAGCTGTTGGGACATACGTTTCCTAAGTTACCTTCTTTGTAGTTGATGATAAAGTATCTGAAAGACTCTTTGATGCTTGCATTGATGTCATTTGACACTTTTCATACTCATCCCTGCTTAAACATCAGTCAATAATGGAATATGAATGGGTCAAAAAAGAAAAGAAGGGCCAGCAAGATGGATTAGTGGGTAAATGGACTTGCTGCCAAGTACCCACATAGTGGAAGGAGAGAACTGACTTCAGCGAGTTTTTCTCTGACTTCTTAATAGTGTGTGTGGCACATGAATGTACATGCAGGGATGCGTGCACACACACACACACACACACACACACAGAGAGAGAGAGAGAGAGAGAGAGAGAGAGAGAGAGAGAGAGAGAGAAGAAGTGAGGAGAAAGAGATATATGAACAAACAAATGAATGCAATACATTTTTTTTTAAATAAAGAAGAACAATTTACTATATAATAAGTTTCTGGCAAGGATTTTGCCACTAGCCAGAAGACCATTTGTTTTCTACTAACTCCAGTGCTGAGCCTCAAATCAAGGCATCCTATATGCTTGGTAACTGCTCTCTCACTGCACAACCTTGAAAGGAAGCCTGAGCTCCACAAGGGGAGTGCAGCTCAGCCAACATACTGGGAGACCCTGGGCAGATGTGAAGGTTGCCTTTCCCACCCTCCCACCTGACAGGAAGACAGCATTCTGAATTCCTTGCCTCTCAAGAAGCCTCTATCAGGAGGAGCAGTGCTCTGAAGGCTGCCTTGCCCCGAGACTGCCACAATCAACACTGAAGACTTTTCTTTTCTACTCATTCCTCTTTAGACTCTGCCTGATTTTTTTTTTATTTGAATTAGAGAGTAAAGAGATATCAGCATGTTTGGCTGTTTATTGATTCCTGGTGTGTTTCCAGTTGAACATCACTGTGTTTACTGCTTTTTAAAAAATTTTATAATGTATTTTATTAATTTATTCATATTACATCTCATTTGTTGTCCCATCCCTTGTATCCTCCCATTCCTCCCTCCCTCCCACTTTCCCCTTACTCCCCTCCCCTATGACTGTGACTGAGTGGGACCTCCTCCCCCTGTATATGCTCATAGGGTATCAAGTCTCTTCTTGGTAGCCTGCTATCCTTCCTCTGAATGCCACCAGGCCTCCCCTTCCAGGGGATGTGGTCAAATATGGGGCACCCGAGTTCATGTGAAAGTCAGTCCCCAGTCTCCACTCAACTGTGGAGAATGTCCTGTCCATTGGCTAGATCCAGCTATTCCACTCCTTGGAATATACCCTGAAGATGCCCTAGCACACAATAAGAACATTTGCTCAACCATGTTCATAGCAGCCTTATTCATAATAGCCAGAACATGGAAACAGCCTAAGTGCCCCTCTGTAGAAGAATGGATAAAGAAACTGTGGTAGATTTAGACTATGGAATACTACTCAGATATTAAAAACAAGGAATTCCCGAAATTTGTGGACAAATGGATTGGACTAGAAATGATCATAATGAGTGAGTTAACCCAGAAGCAGAAAGACTCAAATGTATTTACTTCTTAATGTAAAACTGTAAATTACACTGAGACCTGAGGAATGTATCTCTCTGATTTTGTAAGGCATCATTTTTGCTCCCAAGGCTTCATTTTCTGGTGAGGCAAATGAAGGCTAGGATTACCTCTTTTAGGTGTGGAAAGCACAAGACTTTGTATTGCCTCTTCCTATTGACATGGAATTAGCCTTATTTTACACTTTTCTCAGTTATACCTTAGTATTTGGTTGGTAGCCAAATTTAAAATTGCCTGCATTTATTGGAATCTAAGTGAAATTACTTATAGGTTTTGGTATAATGATACCTGGGGCTAAGTGCAGTGTTCCTTTTTTCTCCTAATTAAAGGGAATGGCTTTTATTTTTGCATGCATTAACAATTTTCCCATTAGTGGGGACTTTGCAAACCATAGAGCAATTTCCAGAAATGCTCATCAGGAATGTTGTAGAAAACACTGAAAGCCAGAATCTAAAACCCTGACATACAAGTAACGTTAAATGACAAGGGGCAGAATACATAACTGTGGATACTTCTTGATGATAGTTGATTGATATAATTGTAAACTTTAGAAACTTCTTTTTTTTTTCTGATGAGACATTGACTTTGTTAATGTGAAATTGTGGCATGGTGATTTTCATGATAGTTAGTTGCTCAGTTTGAATTACGGCTTCTCTAAGTCTTTATGACTTCATAGTGATCACATTCACGTCTTTGACTTTTGTCTGATTATTCCTGATAAGAGCATGACATGTTTTAAGGGGATTCATCCCTTAAACACATACATAAAAATATCACACACACACACACACACACACACACACACACACACACACACACACACACACACACACCCCTGTAGAAAATTTCATTATCATATATTACCAAAAGATGAGGGACTTTTCTAAAAATATCTATATCCCAGTGACTCTCACTAGCCTACTGATGAAAACATATTTTCTTGTTTTACTTTTATTTTTAAAAGAAAAAAAAAAAACCTCTCAGTGTGTCTGGTGGGTTTTAAGAACACAAACTCCCTAACACTCGCTGATGAGGGCCACCTGCTCACCCCTTGCCATGGAGGCCTCCTAGGAGAGCCCCACATTCATCTTCTGTTCTTCATTAGTCAGCCTCTGAGCCTGTGAACACCACTGGAGAGCCTCCCCAGCTGGTACTTCCTGTTTTAATTGTCTGGTTCTTTTCCTTTACTAGCTTGGAAGAGTTTTATAAGCCTCTCCCAGGGTGGTCAGATGTAGCTGTTTTTCCTTGGGAAACCTAAGATCCGCATTCAAGGAGGCACCTCCTTTCACCAGGCCCCTCTCTTACTGGTTGTCCAACTCTGCATGAGAAGTCTCCAGTACGTTGTGTGCTAGTCATCCTGCCTCACACTCCTCGGACAGAAGCACTTTATAACTTCCAGGTCCAGTGTACGCCATTGTCTCTCTTCTTTTAATTGCAAATTCTGTGTGTTATCAGCTGTTAATTTAGAAAATACACTTTTTCTCAATGTATATAGTTTATGTCCTGCCTATGAAAGACTCAGTAATATTTGTATAAATGCATGAGAAAAGCATACTATTAAGATAGAGACCATTATGTTCCCTTTGCCCAGTGAAAATAATATAATATAAAATGTGTAATATATACTAAAGATGGATTTCTTGCAGTGATTTCTAAGAAGTTCCCACGTATTTTTCTTTGCAACTCTGGTACAACCAATGATCTTTGAATTTTTTTTTAAATCAATGAGCCTGGAATATACCCCCAGAATCATGCACATGTGAATATAAATTCTATATTTAATTCAATAACTTCTGATACTTTTCTACAAAACCTGAAGTTCTTTAATAGTTCCTTGATAGTATAAATGTATTTTTCTTATGCTATAAAAAAGTGTTATTAACATTCCAAATGTAAATGAAGCAGCACTGTAAAGTATGACACATTTTGTAATATTGTCGTTCAAAATGTGAATAAGTAAAAGTTTTTAAAAATAAACAGTTTTAGAGAATGCATTCCAAAGTTAAAATTGATATACTGAACTATATAAAAAGTATTTGAAATTACTTTACACAATCAAGTTTTCATTGTCGTACTATTCAGTTTCACTTTAGATAACACCTTGGAGGCTAAAACAAAACAAAACAAAACAAAACCTACTCCCACATATATAACAAAGCATATTTTTAAAGTTTATGACACTGGCAAGATGGAACAATGGGTAAAGGTGCTGTGCACCAAGTACGGTGACACAAGTTCTATCCCTGGAATGCACATTGTAGAAGGAAAGATGTTATCCCTGCAAGTAGTCCTCTGACTTCCATATGTATACCATGGCATGTGAGTGACCATACATATCCATAAACACCTGCACAACAAATAAATAGATGCTAGAAATGTATGTGTATCTAAAAATATATACACTACTCTCCCTACAAACACACGCACACACACACACACACACACACACACACATTCATCTATAATCCCTTCTTTTTTTTCTTTTTTGAAAGGTTAATGGAAGGTACTGTACTAGTTTCCATTTTATTTATAAAATTAAACCTAAAACCATCATTGTCTTCAAGTTAAGCTCATGTATTCCAGTGTTAAAAATTTTTAATTGTACAGAAAATGTAGGCAAGCAACTACAATATAAGGTTTACTATTATTACAAATAAAAAAGAACTTCAAAGGACTTATTATGCTAAACTGAGGAGTGGAGAAATATAGGAACTTACTAGAGAGAAATGAAAAATAGGGAAAATGAAATGTTTGCCTGCAAAGCCCTGTAATTATAAAGTTAAAATTCATGATTCAATTTTCCTGTTTGTGCATTACTAATTTACGAACATGAACTTCCTTTACTTAGTATCAGGGAATTTCATCCTTCTTCTTTTTAATTTGAAACATTTTAAAATTTATTTATATTAAGAAATGTAATTTATATAAAAATTTTAATACTATGATTGTGCCTTCCCACTATCACTCTCTCCTTTGCATGGTTTTCCTTTTATTGAAAAAAATGATATTTTTCTTATATCACACATCTTGATAACAGTGTTCACATTCTCTACTCCTCCCATTTGCTCCACACGTCCCCCAAAATTCGGATCCACTCCCTTTTTGTCTCTCATTAGAAAACAAATAGGCTTTTGTTGATGACAAGAGCTGCTCAACTGGGCTCTGTCTCCCCCGTGATTTGGTGATGTCATAAAGATTGACTTCACATGCATATATGTTTTAGGAAGCTTCTACTGTGTTAGGCTCCCATATCACCCTCAAATATGCCTTAATTTTAACTGTCTCGCCTCTATTTCTCTTCGTTTTCTCCTCTCACTTTACTTCCCACTTAATCCTTCTGTTCGAGCCAATATCCATCCAAAACTATCTATTCTATTTTCCTTTCTTAGGGAAATTCATTGTCTACCCCATTCCCCCCATTTTTTTTTTTTTTTACTTTATACCTAACCGTCTATAGATTGTTGCTTGTCTATTTCTTTTTTAAATTTTTTTAATTAATTAATTCATTCAGATTACAACTAAATTGTTATCCCGTCACTTGTATCCTCCCATTCCTCTCTCCCTCCGGCTTTCACACTCTTCCCCTCCCCTAGGTCTATGACCGAGGGGGACTGCCTCCCCCACTATATGGTCATAGTCTATCAAGTCTCATCTTTGTAGCCTGCTTATTACTTCTTTGAGTGCCACCAGGCCTCCCCACCAAGGGGAGGTGTTCAAATATGGGGGACCAGAATTCATGTCAGAGTCTATTTCTTAACCTTTTCTGAAACGCAGACATGTTTAAGAATTTAAAACAAGCTATGGACTCATAAGATTATGAGTGCATAGGAATGTACATATTTTACATTCAATTCAGGAACTTCCCATACTCTTCCCCTGGAACCAGAAGTTCCACACACCCTCTTTAATAACTTTGTTTCTTAACAAAAAAAAAGTGCATGTATGTGTATGATATGTGTGGGTGCCCATGGGGTGCGGAAGATGAGAGCAGAGCCCTTGATGCTGGAGTTACAGGAAGTTGGAAGGAAGCCGACTCAGAACGAAATTTTGGTTCTCTACAAAAGCAGTAGGTACTCTTAAGCACTTGAGCCATCTCTCCTGCCTGCAGATGCTACACACTCTCTGGTGATTCTCTATAATTTCAATTTTAATATAGTATGAAATATTCTTAAAGTTTACACACTTGCTTGTTGATTTATTTGAGAGAGAAAGAGAGAGACAGAAACACACACACACACACACACACACACACACACACACACACAGAGAGAGAGAGAGAGAGAGAGAGAGAGAGAGAGAGAGAGAGAGAGAGTTAGTTCTCACTACCTTCTTTTAAGTTTCCATGTTATTGTAATATCAGCAGTCCAAACTCAATCCACTCAACCATAAACAGAAATCTCCAAAATTACAAGCAAGACTTCTTATTGTGTTCATTTATCTCAAGTATCTGTTACAGAAACGAAGCGACTGACCAGCATAATTACCCTCTTTTATGTATGTTTCTATTTAAATCCAGTTGAAAAGCATGACCAACAGAGCTTGCTGTAATTCATGACAGCATGAAGCTTATGCTGTACATATTTTCTTTATATTTGCTCAGTAGGGCAAGTCAGAGTATTTTTGTGACTAGAAATAATACAGAGTACTCTTGCACTAGACCTGAGTTCATTTTTTAATGGGAAATTTACCAATAAAAATAAGAAAATTGTGAGTGTGTAGCACCAAATAGCCTTTGCAAAGGGCAGGTGTTCAGAGTGTGAGAAACCAAACCTCCAGCATCAGAAAGCCTGCTGATTCGATCTTAGCTCAGAAGAGGCTAAGTGATTCAAACATTTCTTCCATTTCAGGACATGTTTATAAATGATGGTGGGGACAGAGAAAGTGTGGCTTCGGGTCTTACAAAAGAGTAGGTAAGTCAGCGAGTTCACCTAGGAAATAGTGAACTTCCAGATGATGTGATCTGAATCCTGAGGCTCAATTGTGTGCATAGAACACAGATCTGTTAAAAAATAAAGCATTAAAGGGGTTACAAATATGAAATCTACTTATGCTCCACACCAGGCTTAGTAAACCAAGAAACTCCCTCTGTGACCGGTTTCCAGAAGAAATCTAACTACTATAAGGGGGTAGTGAGTTTATAGTCTGTTTTCTAAAAAAATCTAGAAGGTCGTGGGTCCCCTCCATGTGCAATGTTCTAGTCGTGCCTCTCACTGAGTTCTCTGTTCTCAGCTGTGGCTTCTTCTAGATCATTCTTCTTACCATAGTGTAGGTAAACCCTCCCTCCTCTCAGTCCCAGTTGCTAAGTAGAGGCTCAGACTGACAATCCAGCAGTCTAAATGAGAAATATGTTTTTCTTTACAAAGATAATTCTTCTTGAGGAAAAAAAGGTTACTTTTATGCTTAAATTTGTGCTATTTTAAGAATGAATCTCTCTGGGTTGAGGCTTTTGGGTTCCAATGTTCAGTTCCAGGTTTCTAACAGGATTAATATTGTTATAACAACATTTATTAAATGTACACATCTCATGAATTTTATACTGGTATTATGACAGATTATCTACAGAAATATAGGAAGTGTTTGAGAACCTACAGTGTTCAAAACTGTATATTAGTTGCAGACAGGTCAATAGACAGAGACTTTGCCCTTAGGTTCTCCATCTTATGGAAGAAAAATAAATTTAGTGTTTCTTTGTTTTCCTTTGTATGTGGAGGGTTATACATGTGTGTGAGTTTTACATATGTGCAGTATAGAACATGCGTGCTACTGGTATGAGCACCTATGCCTACTTGGAGAGGCCAGAGAAAAAGTTGTGATATTTATCACTCTGTTCCTTCTTTCTTTTGAGATGGAGACACTATGGGAGAGAATATGTTTTGTTTCATTCTCTGCTTAGTTCTTTTGGAAGTAGAGTCTCTGGCTGAACATGGAGGCCATGATTTTCTGCTAGGCTAGCATCTAGCAAATCATGTAGTGCTTCTTGTTCCCATTACCCTCAGTGCCAGGTTACAGCCATGCTGTGCCATGCCCGGCTTTCACCTTACATGCTGGTGAAAATCTAGACCTCTTGTTTGTGCAAAAGTGTCCTTGACCACTGAGACATCTCTACAGACAGATTATACAGTGTGTCTAATCTGAGAAATGCTTCAAAGCAAATTATGGGCAGTGTGAGAATAGCATCATGAAAGAGCAGAAAGCATGGTGGACTCGAGTCTGAGAGGCTGCAGGTTTTGAAAGTTTCATGAAGGGAGCCATATTTCAGCTGAGCTTTTAAGGGAAATCTCAGCAGTGCTTTAAGAGGGAAACCCTTTATTTATCCATCCCTCCCCATCACTATGTATGTATTGTTGATGCTGAATTATCTCAAGATGCCCCGCATCTGAAGTAAGTGCTCTAAGGTGGGCAACTCTTCATAGCATGGCCTTGGAGTCATAGTGGTCTTCACCCACAGGTCTTCCAAAGTGTTTCCTTCATAAATGCAGTTTCCATGGGAAATGACCCCAGGGCACAGGAGTAAGGGAGCACAGTAGTGTCACAACCAAAAACAACTCTAGGAAGAAAATATTTATTTCATCTTACAGTTTATAGTCCATTATCTACAAAAGTAAGGGCAGAAATTCAAGGGGGGAATTTGAAGACAGGATCTGATGCAGAGGCCATGGACGCATGCTGCTTACCGTCTTGCTCTTCATGGCCTGCTAAGCCTGTATTCTTATAGCATCCAGGACCAGTAAACCAGGACTCACACAGCCTACGATGAGATGGACTTTCTCACAACAGTCAATCAACACAAAACAAAAAACTGGACAATAGGCTTTCCCACAGGCCAATTCGGAGAAAGCATTTTTACAACTGAAGTTACCTCTTCCAAAAAATGACTCTAGTTTGTGTCACATTGACATAAAACTGACCAACCCTGCCCCCCAGATCCTCTATTGTTTATATTTGTATCTTCTCCTCAAGTTAGTTCCATGAGGGCAAAATGATGGATCACACTGTTCCATACCCTAGGTCAAGAAAAGAAACATGGTGGTCCTTCAGGATGTGATTTGGTAATGATTTTTATTTTTTATGATACATATGAGCATATTGCTTTTTCTGTGAAGTGACCACAGAGTAAAAACAGTGAGTGTCATTTGATGTTAATGCATCCTTGGCACATGACTCACCTTCTGAGGGTGATATTAGATCTCTGCTGAAAAGTGATGAATAACAAATCTGCAGATCTGTAGGACTGAGGGCACTCGTCTTTGTAATGTTTTCAGGGGTGTTTCATTGAACTTTAACAGTGGCTGGGAACAATCATATTTAGGAAACAATGTACATGGAACTTACATATGCTCATTTTACCTCCAGTCACCCCTTAATTAAAAGACAATTAAATTACTTCTATTACCTTTGTCCAGTGCAGGGATCCCTGTAGGCTCTACTGCTGGCAGAGAAATGAACCATGAGAGGCAAGAAAGAAATTTGTTTTTGCATAACTTAGCTAGCTGGCCTGGTTCAAACTTCTGGAGTCTGATCCCAAGTAGTTTATTTTTGACATGTTTAAACACAGTGCAACTTTGGGAAATGATCTCCTTGTGACTATTATCAAAATAAATCTTAGAGCATGAATACATCAAAATTCCTATGCAAAGTACATGTCTTTTGCAAAGTACCTGTAACTTCTTCCACAAGAATGGCTTCTACTGACTGAGAAACAATGCCCAAGGTAAGAATAGCAAAAGCCCACCCTGATATTAACAACATCTGGTCCTAGGCTATGGATGGGAACCAGGTGTACATCTCTTCTGTTGAGGAGAAAATCCTGTATTTTTATCATTTCTGGTTTCTGTGGTCCCTATCTGTGAGCATGAAAGCCTCGGGCCCTTTTGCAGTCTTGAGCAGCATTGTCCAGCTTAGACATGATTTTACACTATAGAAGCAATTCACATGCATAATATAAATGTTCCCTTAGCCACAAAAAAAATGTAAAAAAGAAATAGAGAAAATTGATTTAATGATACATTTTATTCAGGTTGTTATATGAACAATAATATCATTTCATATTTTCATCATTGGAAATTATTAAAGAGATATTGGGATGGGATAAACATTGAGATGTAACAAGAACAAATTAATAAAAAAAATTTTTACATAAAAAAAGAGATATTTTACTGTAACATGTCTACACATTTAAGATCACATTTTAACTTTCTCCAGTGGTGACTAATTCTTCATTTTAAAAGAACATGTAACTGTCCAATTTACATACACAACACCGATCATTAGTTACTAGCAGACATTAGAACAGAAGACTCACACATGATAAGGTCCCATCCACTACAGAGGCAAGTGTTTGCAGATAGTATGCAGTTTGCCTGCATTGGTCTCTATTTGTTTTATAGGCACATGCTGAACAACTGCCTATATTTGTTTCACTTTTCCCATGCTTGTCATAGGAATGTTTGTCAATGCTCTATATCAAATCTTTCTTGATTATGTGATGCGACCCTGATTAATTTTGTTTTAAATAATATAATTTCATGACCATTTGCTTCCTTCAAAGCCTGATTCTAATCTTCCACATATGAAACTACAAGTGAGTCCGTGGGTGCTTGTGGCTGTTATTATATTGCTAGGCTCTTATTATTCATCTCTAAACACTCCTTCAAACAATTTCTGTACATAAAAGGGATATCGAGTTGCACCATTTATGGGCACTTTTATGTACTTATGCTGTCTTTCCAAATGAATTACATAATTTTAAAAGATATAAATTATATTTTCATTTACTTTATCATTTATTCATTTACTTGGTGTGTGTGTGTGTGTGTGTGTGTGTGTGTGTGTGTGTGTATGTCCCTTACTGTATCCTGAACTAGATGGGTGGCCTACATGCCTAAGTGATCCTCCTGTTTCTGTTTTCCACAGCATTGAGGTTGAAGATGCCTTCATTCATTCTTTTACGTGAGGGTTGGGATGTGGCCGTAAGTGTTCAGGTCCTTACGCTTGTGCATAAAGTGCTCTCATCCTTTGAGTTTTGCCCCAGCTTTTGATTTCTGTATGAGATGAGCAACGCCTTTGAGACAGGTCTACTTGATAAAAGGAGTCATTATTTAGGGAACTGTAAATTCTTCAAAGCTGATATTGTTCAACACTCATTATTTTTCCTTCCATCCCTCCTTTTTCTCCATCTAGGTTGTGTTCAATATGTGATTTAATGAAAGAAATTGCATCCATCTACATTAAGATCTGAGGAAAAGAGTCGGTAACACATGAGTAATTATGTAATTAACAAAACTGATTTATAAAACCAGAAGAGCCTATGATGGGCTAGATAACAGCTTTCCAAAGGGATCTGTGTCCTGCTTTGTGCATCCAGTTCCTAATGCACAAAAGGTACTTTATTTCTAAATCAAATACCTTGAAATGATAGATTATTTTGGTGAATCTGAGCACAGCCTACTAGAATCACATGTCTTTTATATGAAGGGAGAGAAGACATTCAGTGACAGACAGAAGCTATGATGGAGGCCAGAAAAGAGCAGTGCAGGTGCTTAGACAAGGAGACAAGGACTGTGGGTAATTTTGGAGAATGGAAGACCCTAGGAATGAGTTTTCATTTTAAGTCAGCAGAATATAGCTCAAAGACAACCTGAATGAGTTCAAAGAGCCATTTTTAACTTCTAGCTTCTAGCCAGAAGATTAATTTTGCGTTGTTTTTACATTATGAAATGTGTGCCATCTAATTCTAGAAACAATAGGAAACAAATTATGTGTAATCTTTAAACTGGATTTTTATTTGATGTGATATTTTACAAAATTTTTATCACTCCTTGAGATCATAACTATTTTTAAAATATAACCAATATCAGGCACATATTTCATAAAGTACATGTCTTCATGCATACAAATTATATCCAATCATTCAGTAGTTCACAATTCATTTTGTTTTTAATGTCAAAAAATTGTAGTTATAGGTTCCCTTTGTGCTCCATTTCCTGGCCCACAGCTATACTTGCATTTCCAGAGGCTTGATGCTATCAGGGACTGTCAGGTGAGTCCTCTTACCCACAATTTCCTGCATACCTGGTCTGATGCTTCTCCCTCACCTCAGATGTCTGCTGGCACCATAGATATACAGGTAAGACTCTCTATGCCACAATCCCCTGCATGCTGGGTAATGCCCAAGCAAGCCCAGGAGTGGTGAATGCTTCCCTGTCCCTTGTGTGCTCCATTTACTGGCTTACAGCTCTACCTGCATCCCAAGAAGTCTGCTGCCCTACCAGCTGAGACTCCTCCCCCAAATTTCCTGGCTGCTGGTTCCCCAAAAGCATTGCAAACAGTGGTAAACTGCACCTGTTCCCCCGGGGTCCATTTTCTGTCCCATAACTCTGCCTGCATTACCAGAGACCTGTCAATACAAAGGACAACCAAATGGCTAAAGGGCAACTTAAGAATGCAATAAAAAAGAGCCAGGGAAATATGGCACCACCAGAACCCAGTTATCTTATTACTGCAAGCTCTGGATATCCCAACATATTTGAAGCTCAAGGAAATGGCCTTAAATCCAATCTTATGAAGATGATGAAGGTCATTATAGAGGAAATGAACAAATCCCTTAAAAAAATAAAAGAAAATGCCATCAAATAGGTGAAGAAAATGAACAAAATGGTTCAAGACCTGAAAATGGAAATAGAAACAATACAGAAAAGACAAGCTGAGGGTATCCTGGAGATGAAAAACCTATATAAGAAAACGGAAACCGTAGAAACAAGTATTAACAGCAGAATACAAGAGAGAGAGAAAAGGGCATCTCAGGCATAGAGGATAGAAGAAATTGATACATTGGTCAAAGATACAATGTTAAGCCAAAACATTATGTATGTAACACTTACATAATTCCTGATTCTTTTGTGGTTCTTCCTGCTATATGTAGTTTGTTGTATATATGTGTAATAATATAAATGTATATGTTAAAACAATTTTAAAGATATATATACATATAAAGAAAATGTTAGGGCTAAGTAGTCTCTAGCAAAAACATTCAGGATATTTGGGACACTAGGAAAAGACCAAACCTAAAAAATAAAAGGAATAGAAGAAAAGGAAGATTCCCAGCTCAAAGTCCCATGAAATATTTTCAACAAAATCATAAAAGAAAATTTCCCTAAACTAAAGAAAGAGATGCTTATAAATGTACAAGACGCTTATAGAACACTTAATAGATTGGACCGCACCAATCCCCCTCCCCAAATCAAATTTAATAATATCTTTCCACAAATCCAGCCCTACAATGGATACCAGAAGGAGCACTCCAATAAAAAGAGGTTAACTACACCCACAAAAATGTAGGAAATAAATATTTCACTCAAGCATAACCAAAAAAGGGGCAGGGGATAAACAAATACACTCATACAAACACAGTCACACAAACAAACTCACTCAAACACACATGGGTGTGGACATACCCACACCCACCCACCCTCCCCCCATACACACAGTACCAACATCCTTATCAAAATAACAAGAACTTACAGTCACTGGTTATTAATATATATCAACATCAATGGATTCAATTTCCCAATAAAAGGACACAGGCTAACAGAATGGTTGCCAAAACAGAATCCATCATTCTGCTGCATACAAGAAACACACACCCCAGGAACAAAGATAGATATTACCTCTGAGTAAAGTACTGGAGAAGATTTTCCAAGCAAGCAGACACAAGAAGCAAACTGGAGTAACCATTCTAATAAAAATACCTTCAACAAAACTTAATCAAAAGAGATGAGGAAGGACACTTCATACTCGTCAAAGAAAAAATAAACCAAGACAACATCTCAATTTTGAACATCGATGCCCCAAAATGCACGAGCATCCACATTTGTAAAAGAAACATTACTAAAGCTTAAATCACACACTGAAACCCACATATTAATAGTGGGAGACTTCCACACCTTACTCTTACCAATGGACAGGTCATCCAGACAGAAACTAAACAGGAAAATAATGGAGTTAACAGACTTTATGAATCAAATGAACCCAACAGGTTACTATAGAACATTTCACCCAAACACAAAAATTATAGCTTCTTAGAATCTCATGGAACTTCTCCAAAACTGACCATATTCTGGGACACAAAACAAGTTTCAGTAGACAGAAGAAAATTAAAATAACTGCCTCTGTCTTATCAGACCACCATGGATTAAAGCTGAACTTCAACAACAACAGAAATAACAAAAAGGCTGCAAAATCACGGAAATCGCACATCTGTCTACTCCATGACCACTGGATCAAGAAAGAAATAAAGAAAGAAGTCGAAGACTTTCTATAATTCAATGAAAATGAACTGATAGGACACAATGAAAGCAGAAAGCACTAAGTGCCTTCATAAGTAAATTAGTGAGATCTCATACTATTGCCTTAACAGCACACCTGAAAACTCTACAGCAAAAACAATCAAACACACCCAAGAGGAGTAGACTACAGGTGATAATCAAACTCATGGCTGAAATCAATAAAATATAACAAAAAGAACAATACAAAAACATCAGTGAAACAAAGAGTAGGTTATTTGAGAAAAATCAACAAAATAGGCAAACCTGTAGGAAAACTAACTAAAAGGCAGAAAGTGAATATTCTAATTGGCAAAACCAGAAATTAAAAGGGGAACATAACAACTAATACCAAGAAAATCCCAAGAAGCACTAGGTTTTACTTCAAAAAGCTGGATGATTTTCTTCATAGACACCCTTTATTAAAGCTAAATCAAGATTAGGCAAACAATCTAAATAGACCTAAAAACCTTAAGGAAATAGAAGTGGTCATTAGAAGTCTCTCATACTACACACATCCCAAAGCCCAGGGACAGAAGGTTTTAGTGCAGAATTTTACCAGATCTTCAAAGAAGAACAAATACCAACACTCCTCAAGTTATTCCGCAAAATAAAAATAGAAGGAACACTGCAAAATTCATTTTATAAGGCCACAGTCACTCTGATATATAAACTACACAAAGATTCAACAAATAAATAGTTTCACACCAATCTCCCTTTTGAACATATATGCAAAAATAATCAATAAAATATTTGCAATCTGAATTGAAGAATACATAAAAAACCATGACCAAGTAGGTTTCATCCCAGAGATGCAGGTATGGTTCAACATACAAAAATCTATCAATGTAATCCACCTTATAAACAAATAAAGAAAAACCACATGATCATATCATTAGATGTTGTAAAAGCCTTTGACAAAATTTAACAACCCTTCATGATAAAAGTCTTGGGGATATCAGGAATACAATGTGCATACCTAAACACAATAAAATCAATTCACAGCAAGCCAATAGCCAGCATCAAGTGAAATGGAGAGAATTTTAAGGCAATTCCACTAAAACAGGGATAAACCAAGACTGTCTCCTCTCTCGATATCTATTCAATATAGTACTTGAGCTTTAGACAGAGCAACAAGACAACTAAAGGAGATCCAGGGGATATAAATTGGAAAGGAAGAAGCCAAAGTATTGCTATTTACAGATGACATGATAGTATACATAAGTGACCCCCGCCCCAAATTCTCCCAAGAAACTCCTATAGCTGATGAACATCTTCAGCAAAGTGGATGGATACAAAATTAACTCAAAAAGTCAGTAGCCCTTCTTCACAGAAATGATACACAGGCTGAAGAAGAAATTAAGGCAACAAGATCCTTCACAATAGCCACAAATAATATAAAGTATCTAGGTGTAACTCAAAGCAAGCAAATGAAAGACCAGTATGGCAAGAACTTCAAGTCTTAGAAGGAAGAAATTGAAGAAGATATCAGAAGATGGAAATATCTCCCATGATCTTTGATCAGTAGAATTATCATAGTAAAAATGGCTGTCTCACTAAAAGCCATCTACAGATTCAATGCAATTCCCATAAAAGTCCCAAAGCAATTCTTTACAGACCTAGAAAGAGCAACTCTCAACTTCATATGGAAAAGCAAAAAATCCAGAATAGTTAAAACAATCCTGTACAATAAAAGAACTTCTGGAGGCATCACCATCCCTGATTTCAAGCTGTATGGCAGATAAATGGAAATAAAAATCACATAATATTTGTATAAAATTAGAGTGGTTGAACAATGGAATCGAATTAAAGACCCAGAATTAAACCCATACAACTGCATGCACTTGATTTTTGACAAAGAAGCCAAAACTATACAATGGAACAAGGAAAGCATCATCAACAAATGGCACTGGTCTAACTGGATGTCTACATGTAGAATAATGCAAATAGAACCATTGTTAACACCTTGCAGAAAACTCAAGTCTAAGTGGATGAAAGACCTCAACATAAAACTAAATATACCAAATCTAATAGAATAGAAAGTGGGAAACAGCTTTGAACTCATTGGCACAGGAGACAACTTCATGAACAGAACACCAACAACTCAGGCATGAAGATCAACAATTAAAAAAGGGGACCTCATGAACCTGAAATGCTTTTGTAAGGTAAAAAGAACCATCAACAAATAAGCAAGCAAGCAAACAAACAAACAAACAAAAAGCCAAAACAGCAACCTACAGATTTGGAAAAGATCTTCACCAATCCTATATCTGTCAGAGGACTGAAATCCTAAATATAAAAAGAACTCAAGAAATTGAACACCAACAAACCAAGTAACCCAACTAAAAATGGTGTATAGAGCTAAACAGAGGAATCTTTAATGATCAAGATGAACTCAAAGAAATGTTCAACATTCTTAGTCAGCATCAAACTGCAAACCAAAATAACTCTGACAATAGATCTTACACTTGTCAGAATGGCTAAGGACAAAACCTCCAAGTGATAGCTCATGATGGCAAGGTTGTGGAGCAAGTGACACTCCTCTCTTGCTGGTGGGAATACAAACTTGTATAACTACATTGGAAATCGATTTAGCAGTTTTTCAGACAATTGGTAATAATTTTACCATAATTCCCATCTATAACACTACTGGGCATATATGCAAAAGATATTCTACCATAACAAAAGTATTCTTGCTCAACTCTGTTCATAGCAGCTTTATTCATAATAGCCAGAAACTGGAAACAACTGAAGAATGGTTAATGAAAGTATGGTATATTTACACAGTGGAACACTACTCAGTTATTAAAAAGAAAGACATGAAGAAATTTGGGAGCTCATGCATAGAACCAGAAAATATCATTCTGAATGAGGTAACCCAAACCAAGAAAGACATATATGGTATATACTCAGTTACAATCAGGTATTAGCCATAAAGTATAGCATAACCAGACTACAATGCACAGACCCTAAGATGACAATTAACAAGGTGGGCTCAAAAGAAGATGCTGGAATATTACTCAAGGGAGAAAATACAATAGACATCCTGAAGTAGATGGAGGGAGAGAACTGGATGGGAGAGGGATAGGGAAGGGAGCAGAGATGAGACTCAGGATTGGAAAGGGGGAAGGCTGGGAGAGAGAAAGGAAATAGGGGCCATCTCTGGGATATGGGCTTCCAGGAGTCTATGAGGGTGACCCACTGAGACTTCTACCCTTCTGCCAGCAAGGAATAAGGAGCTTGAAGAGGCCACCTCATCTAGCCAGATGGGACTTCCAGCAGAAGGAGAGGGACAACAACCTACCCATTAAACAGGTGACAAAAAATTATCTTGTCAATAAGAGGCATGGGGCAAAGTTGAAACAGAGATTGAAAGAATGGTAAAGAAGTGACTGTCCCAGATTGAGACCCCACCCCACAGGAGAGAGCAGACCACAGTCACTAGTAAAGGTACTCTACTATGCTTGCAGACAGGAGCGTGGCATAATTATCTTCTGGGAGACAGCTGATGGAAGCAGATGCAGAGACCCACAGCCAAACAATAGGCTGAGCTCAGGGAGTTTTGTGGAAGAGTGAGAAGGACTTAGGGAGCCAGAGGGGTCAAAGACAAGGGGTCAAGTAAAGTAAGTTGGGTCCGTGGGGGCTACAGAGACTGAACCACCAACCAAAGAACATGCATGGGCTGGACCTACACATAAGAAGCAGATGTGCAGCTTGTTCTTCATGTGGGTCTCCTACCAGTTAGAGTGGGTCTGCCTCTGAATCTGTTCCCTGCCTTTGGATCCCTTTTATATAGCTGGGTTGCCTTGTATGGCCTCAGTGGGAAAGGATGCTCCTAGTCCTACTGCAACTTGATATACCAGGGTGGTTTGGTACCCATGAGGGGTTCCCCTTTTCCAAGTATAATGGGATGGGGAATTGGAGGAGGGACTGTGAGGGTGAGACTGGAAGGAGATGAAGGAGGGCTGTAAAATGAATTGAAAATAAACCTAAAGAAATTAAAACAATAGCATCATAAAATTTGCAGGCAAATAGATGGAACTAGAAAAGATACTCCTGAGTGAGGTATCCCAGACCCAGAAAGACAAAAATGGTATGTACTCACTTATGAGTAGATATAGCCATATAGTACAAGATAATCATACTCTAATCCACAAACCTGAAGAAGCTAAGTACTTAGTAGGGCCCAAGGGAGGATGCTTCAATCTCACTGAAAAGGAGGAAATTAAACAGACATCTGGGGTGGATTGATAGAGAGAACTGGATGGGAGAGGGTGTGTGAAGGGGAATAGGAGGGATCAAATATGGTGAAGATGGTGGGAGAAAAAAAAACTGGAAAAAGAATTGGAACCTGTAGAGAGATGGCATTTCTGGGACAAACTAGAAATCTAGGACAATGGAAACTCCTGGAAATCTATAAGGGTGACCCACCTATAACTCCTAGCAACAGGAGAATTTGAACATGAAATGGTCACCTCTTGTAACCAGGCAAGACTTCCAATGGATGGATGGAGATATCAACCCACATCTCTTGTTTATAAGAAAGAGGTGCAGGGATACAGAGGTAACAGAAAAGGAGGCAATGGCCAACCAATGACTGTCCCAACTTGAATCCCATGTCATTATAGAGAGCCCACCCCTGGCACTGTTAATACTATTCTGCTATACTTGCAGACAGGAGACCAGCATAACTGTCATCTGAGTGGCTTCTCTCAGCAGTTGATGAAAACAGATGCATAGACCACCAGCCAAACATTAAGTGGAACTCAGTGAATCTTGTGGAAGAAGAGGAGCAAGAATTTTAGGTGCCAGAGAGGACAAGGACACCACAAGAAAACCTACAGAATGAACTAACCTAGGCCCAGGGGGGCTCACTGAGACTGAACCTCCAACCAGAGAGCATGCATGGGACAGGCCTAGGACTCCCTACACATATGTAACAGATGTACAGCTTGGTCCTCATGGGAGACCTCTAACAGCAGAAGCAAGGTCTGTCCCTGAATCCATGCCTGCCTATGGATTCCTTTCCCCTAATTGGATGGCCTTATCTAGCCTCAGTAGATGTGCCCAGTCTTCCTACAACTTGGTATGCCAAGGTGAGTTATATCCATGGGAGGTCTCCATTTGTCTGAGGAGAAAAGGAGAGGGCCATAAGGGGAGAAGAGAGGGAGGGACTGAGAAGAGAGGAAGGAGAGGAAAGCTCTGGTTAGGATGTAAAGTAAATAAATTAAATATTGGAAAAATGTAGAGGAAAAAGTGTACTTATTTTCTTCAGAGTTGCTGTTTATGGTCATATGGTGGAGCAGGAAGTCCCCTTCTGTCAGAGATCTAGGGGAGGGGAAGAGAAATGGAAGATACCAATGAGGAGATAACAATTGGGACATAATTTGAATAAAAAATATATATATATAATTTATATATATATAAGTTGCTATTTAATTTATTGAGTTCTTTATGTATTTTGGATATTAGCCCTTGATCAGATGTAGGGTTGGTGAAGATATTTTCCCAGTCTATAGGCTGTCATTTTGTTCTGGTGACAGTGTTCTTTGCCTTACAGAAACTTTTCAGTTTTGTGAGGTCCCATTTATTATTTGTTGATTTTAGAGCCTGAGCTGTTGGTGTTCTCTTCAGGAAGTTATCTCCTGTGCCAAAGAGTTCAGGTTGATTCCCACTTTCTCTTCTAATAGATTTAGTGTTTGTGGTTTTATATTGAGGTCTTTGATTTATTGGCCTTGAATTTTGTCCAGGATGATAAATGTGGATCTATTTGCATTTTTCTACATGTAGTTATCCAGTGAGACTGGCACCATTAGCCTCCCTACATATATGTACCTGATGGGTAGCTTGGTCTTCATGTGGATCCCCTAGTGAGGGGGCCAGGAGCTGTCTCTGACTTGGACACTGTGCCTGCTTTTTGATCACTTACCCCTGGCAGGACTGCCTTGCCAGGCCACCATGGAAGAGGATGTGTTCAGTCTTGATGAGACTTGATGTGCATGTGTGAGTGGTGGTGGGGGCTGTCCTTTTCTGAGGGGTAGAGGAAGGAGGAGAGAAGAAAGAAAGAGAAGGTGGGACCAGGAGGAGAGGAGGAAGGGGGCCAACAATTGGGATGTAAAGTGTAAAAATGGCTGAATTAAATGATATAACCAGGTCCTACAGGGATCTCAGTGCTGGAAGTGATGATTTGGGAAGCAATAAAGAGAATATCTTCTCATCCTTAGATGGTAGAACATTATGATAGGCAGATTTGGGCCCAGGGGTCCCGCTCAAACTAAGGCACCAGCCAAGGACAATACAGGCGGTAAACTTTAAGCCCCTACTCAGATCTAGCCACACACACACACACACATATATATATATATATATTACAATAAAGCTATACGACTTTAAAAGATGATAAACCTGTTAAGTGGAATAAAAATAACGTCACTAATACTTCACAGCTGTTTTAGAGTACAGAGGAGAGCAACCTACATCTTTGAATGCAGTGTAGCCCAAGGTACACTGGTCCTTCCATGTTGCATTATACATTGCAATCTAATGTATATTTAGCTTCCTTATCAAATGCTAATTAAATGCTTTACTATAGTGGAAGGCAATATGCTTTACATAGACCTTTCACATAGGAGCCAGACAGATGTGTGATCCACAGAATGAGTAGAGGTGCATTTTTATATTTCTGAGACTTTTCCAGGACAATTTGATAAGTGTATTTCTAT
This sequence comes from Acomys russatus, assembly GCF_903995435.1. Lineage (NCBI taxonomy): Eukaryota > Metazoa > Chordata > Mammalia > Rodentia > Muridae > Acomys > Acomys russatus. Next base: position 27,317,010 of record NC_067153.1, on the reverse strand, counting down.
TTGTTTCCATTGATGTCCAATGTCACTTTTCTCTAGGTTATTACCCTCAGTCCTTCATATCTCCTCATTCAATTTTTCTATTTGCAGTATCATTATTTAGTCATCATCGCTAATGACATTTAGTTATAATATTTAGGTCAAGAAACATATATGGTCCCCACTTTTCCCTTCTTCTTGGCTATTAAGTACATACTCATCAGCATTTTATATTGTCATTTTGTATGCTAACCCACTTTGCTGGCTGACACAGCATGATATATGTAAAAAAATCACAATATATACAAAACATGTATAGACAATACCATATATCAAAATATAGATAAATGTGAATAAAATAAATGGTTATATTCTGGATAAACTTTGCCTTTCAACATTTCAACTTTTTAAAAGTGAACTCATATTCCATATTTACTTTGCATACTGGTACATACTGAATCCTTTCAAATATGTTCTTCTTTGTAATTTTGTTTGCTGAAAACTGATGGTCAGTCCAAGCCCTTTGACATATCTGAGAAATGCCAAGATGGTGAGCTCATTAGAAACATTTACCTCTGGCAAGCCCAATTTTTCAAACAGTTCTTCCTGTTCTCATACCAGATAACTTGGCTTTTACATTTCCTCCTTGTGCTGTATCTGTATAGTCACAACGTCTGGCCGCAGACATATCTGGACTTAGTCTGTCTCTGACACTCATTGGCTGATCTTTGCTCAGCCTCAGCTTCTACCCTGATAACCTACAACATTTTAACTTTGCCTGGACTGGACACACTAACCTCTTGGCAGTTAGGAGGAGAATGGATAAAATGTCTCGATGTTTGTATAAATTGTTCTCAGACATCTCTCATGCAAAACAATTTGTTGATTCATGTCTGGAATATGGCCAGATAAAAGCTATATGATTGCTTCTCTGTTTTAAACCAACTCATGCTTATGGATGCTCATACATTCTTTCTTTCTTTCTTTCTTTCTTTCTTTCTTTTTTTTTTTTTCCACCACTACCATAATCTCATTTTAAAGGATGTACAGAGGCCAACACGGAGAATCTATGAGCTCATCTATGCCATCAATGCTTTCATTGCCAGTTGATATTAAATCTACCTCATCTGTATGTCTGACTTTCCATAATAGTCCAGCTTGTGTCATTTTAGGTACAAACATTTGAGACAAACTATGCTATGTATTCATTTTCCTCACTATACACGTGCTTTCACATCCCAGATCTTGTGCTGTCTCCAACCTCTTGGTGGGTAATATCTTCTCCTTAGTACACAATCACTTGAAAGAAAAACTGAACTTGCAATGCATGAATAAAATAAAAGAGCTCAACATTTAAGTTGTGCAAATCTATATGAATATGTCAATAATTATAAGCCTCAGTAATTTTGAATAATCTCATAGATGTGGGTAGAGGGAAAATTTGAAGGTAAAGCAGAAGCATACGGAAGACAGATGTGGAGCCCAGATTTCTGCGTCAGGATGAAACACTGTGAGTTATTAACTGCAGTGACCTATCCATGAACTTTGGGTGGAGATAATGAGAGTAACAATCAGTATTTATTGTGTGTTTAGTATGTGTCAAATAACTGTTGTAAAATCTTAAATTTGCATATTTGATCACAATAATGGCACTGGAACGTAGGCATTGGGCTGCGATGTCTTCATGTTGTAGGTGAGGTAAGGTGAGGCTTGGGCTATAAATTTCCATCCGTGGTGAAGGTGGCGTAGCGTAAGTTCAAATACGATAGCTTAAAGCAGATGGTAACATTGGACTCCAAAGTGAAATCAGATAAACTGGGAAAGTGAGGAAGTTAGAAAGTGAAGGCGAGCGGAAGTCTATATACAACAGCATTCTTGTTAGCATCCTTTCGACATGACAACCAGGTCAATCGTTCGCATAGAGAATGGGATATGCGATTGTAAGAACAAAGACCATGTGAACTAAAAAAAAAAAAATGGCTTAGTGGAGGAACTGGTTTCGAGAAACTTCCACACCTTGTGATGGGACAGAGTATTGAGAAAAAAAAAAACACGATCAAACCACAGAAAGGATGCAGCAGAACTCTGGCCTGGAACGGAAGCAAGTTGAAGAAACACTGGGCACTTTCAAGTAAGCTACAGATATGGAGTCAGAGGGGTGTCAGAGGGCTAGTGCATCTGAGTGTCAGGAAATCCTCTGTTTTTTCCAAGCTGAAAGAGTACCACAGGACAGCCTGAGTTCTTCAGAGGTCCACCCCACCTAAGCTGCGCTTTTGTTCTTTCCTCCATGTTTCCTTTTTCCTCTTTCTAGCAAAAGACATGACAAAATATAAAGGAAAAACTTAGTTACAAGATAATTGCTCTTTAGAAATTACATGGTGAGTGAAAAATAAGGATGTCAAATAGGAGTTTTAAAGGTGCACTTTTTATATGATATATATTTGTTATAGTAATAATTATTGATAATAATAATGAGTAGGCAAGGAGAATCAAAGAGGGAATCCTTACACCCAAATGTGGACATGTGCTGGAAGACAGTGTCTTCTGGCATGATACGGAAGCTCACAAGTCTCAATAATATGGTTACTTAACTAAGACCTGCATAATGAAAATACCAGTTGACTTGTGAATATGGGTAGAGGAAATTTCACAAAGTCCCCAACCATCCCTGAGATGCACAGTTATAGGCAATTAATGACTGAGGAGAGAAGGAGCATCAGGTTTCCACAGGAACCAACTCCCTGGTAGGTTAACAGATCCCAAGTGGACAGCCTTAAAGGCACGTGTGTGTGTGTGTGTGTGAAACACTAAATAGACTCCAAAGATCATGTATCCATGTATGTGTACATGTATGTGTTATTATATATACGTTGTGTGTGTGTGTCTGTGTGTGTGTGTGTGTGTGTATGTATGTGAAAAATTGACCATGCATTTGAAGGGAAAGGGGACATAGGAGAAGCTGGCTGTGGAGGAAAAAGGGCAGAAAGGGCACAAATACAGTAGTGTTGTACAAAATGCTGAAATAAAACAAATAAGTTAAAGTGAAAAAGAAAAGCATAGCATGTAACTACCTGGATGCTCCCATTTGTCTCGCTTTCTTTCTTTTGTTCTTTCTTTCTTTTCTTTTCTTTTCTTTTCTTTTCTTTTCCTGGGTGTCCTTTATCATTAGCTTTGTTTCTGAAGCGATTTAGAAGATAAACGTGGTACCCTACCATGGGCTTAAAGGCACACGGATAAACACATAATTATAACACTTATCTAACACAGCACACTGGAAGAAGTCTCAAATTGGTCACATGATCTAACTTTTCTAAGGATTCTGGTTGATCCATACAGGATGCTTGGGAGAAAAAGAAGTCATGTGATGTGTAGTACCTGTAGAAAAAGTGGACATTAGCTATCAGTGACAAAAGACAACACATGGAGTAGAATATAATAAAATACAAGTAAGTTCTGTTATTTGTTCCTCCTAACAGTTGTGCTATGATCAAAATGCCAAATTGTGATGTCAGTGGAACATCCCAGCAAGGCTCTGAAAACAGGAATAGTTAAGTTAGCATACAGATTTGAATAAGAAAAAAAAATGGCTATAAGGAAATAACTGTTGCAAACTGCCTCTGTCACCTTCTCATTTGGAAAGCTACTAAACTGGTGTACTTAGGTAATCAGTAATCAGTTTTATTCCTTCTCAAGTCTCTGATAGTGTTGAATACCAGATAGTTTAGTTTTACAATTAAGCTTAGTTGTTTAGGAGTAAAGACGTTTTTAGGTCTAGATAGATGTTTTAGGTTAATAGTGATGAGATATGATAGATATTGATTTACATTCAGAATTTAAATGCAGAAAGATAGTAAGGATGTTTCCTTTAAGGCTGCCAAATGCACACAGCCAAAACATTAAGAATGTAATGTTTATATAATTCCTGATTTTGTCATGGTTTTTCTTGCTGAAAGTAGTTTATTGTATATATGTGTAATAATATAAATGTATATGTAAAAAAGAAAAATATAATTAATAAAAATATTTCAGCATATATTTCTGTAACAACAGATAAATCTGCATGCTTTGTTCTTAAATAAAAATGTAATTATAATAAAAATACCCCTCCAAAAGAAGAAAATACCAAAATAGAATTCACAGAATGTTTTGAAGCTATGGTAGGCAAACGTCATTTAACAATAGCTTTTACACAAAATAATGAAAATACGTCTCACACATTTAACTACTTGCAAAATATGGAATGATACTTTAATGGAAACTTTTTGAATTCTTGAAAGATATTCATATGTGGAAGCAACGTTCTCTGTGACTGTTGCTGGGAAAAGTTTTATACTGTGTCAGGAGCAGCGCCACTGTACCTGCTCACAAGAAAGTGCTAGAAAAATCCCCTGGAGCATGTACTTATCTTCTTTTGGTCTTACACATGGTCTATGGAGAACACTTATATCATGATCACACAGTTAGGTGCTGGGCACACTTCTAAATCACACATGGAAATCAGCTTGGACCCTAAATCTTTTTAAAACGGTTAAAATATTTATGCATGCAATATATTTTAATCTTATTCTTTCCCCTCCTCCAACTTTTACCAGATCTTCACCTCTTCCCTACTCACCCAACTTCATAAATCAATTTTCTCCAAAAAAAAGTGTCACTGGGTATTTCAACCACACTACAGAACAGGCCTCATGCCCAGGGGTAACTGCCAACACAAAACAGACTCCGTGGGTTGGTGTGTGTGTGTGTGTGTGTGTGTGTGTGTGATTTTTGTTTGTTTTGGTCTTATTGGGCACCAATACTTAAGACTGAAAGCTTACATCAGTATTACAGACTTGTCTCTGGTCCATAGGTCAGTGAGATACAATGCAGAATCCCAGGCTGCTGCAGCATCTGCATTGTAATGAAAGTCCATGCTGGTGCCCGCGAGTTTGGGGAGCTCTGCTAGAGACCAGTGCAGAGATCAGCATGTTGCCTCGTGAAATGTTCCTACCATGAGATAAGAATTCCAACTGGAAAAGCTGTATAGATTTTTTTCCATCCTATGTCTCTGCTTCCTTGATTAGTTCTTCAAATTGATCAACCCACGATGTTCTTACATTCCTGCAAAGGGGACAGTTCTCCTTTTAGTTGCTCATGGGTTTCCTGCATGGTGGTCCTGTCCCTACACCTTAAGTTAATTTACAACAAAAGCACTATCCTGGCCAGCACTATAAAGCTCAGAAAACCAAGAAGTAGTAGATGTGAGAGCCACTTCCGCTGACTCCCATTGGTTTTCTTCTTTGCTACTTCAACAAATACGAGTGCCGAGATTTACAGTGTAGGGAAAAAAAGTCTGCACGCCAAGAAGAATATCCACATATAACATATTAACATATAAATATGTTAAACTATATGTACTTTATGTATAGTATAAATGTGTGTGTGCATGTGTGCATGTGCACTTCCTAGAAATTAGAAGTTTCAAGTTGTCACATACACTGAAGATTGTAATGTCTACTAAGCTGTCATAAAGTTGCATGTTCGCAATGGTTCATTTCCTTGCCAACACATAAAGCAACTGCGACCTTCTACGACTCTGCAAAGAACTATTTTGTAAGAAGGAAAAAGGCTAAAAATCACAAGAAAGAATGCGGTATCTGCCAACTAAGGATCTCTGATTTCATAGTCATTGGATTATTTACAGATTAGAGTATTCGATCAATATTTAGACACATGATTCAGAGTGCATTAAATGCATGGGTTTAGCTATATCAATATCAATGCATCCCAAATGGTCAATGCATGTTTGTGGGTGGATGTCTGCAGAGTGGGTTTCATACAAGAGGGCTCAAAAAGAATTGCTTGCCATCACTGAGGTGAGAGCTTACAGACATTAGTTAGGCACATCTATGGTCCAAGTTGAATGATCTAATTGAAAGTGAAGCTCACATTCTGAGTTTTGTAGGAACAGAAGTTAATCCAATGAGACAGCCTAACTTCGAGCCAAAGTCCCCATTCTTAGTCCACCCTCATGGACTAAGGGTGCTTAAAGGTTCTAGAGTTCTGCTTCTTCATATGCAAAGTGGAGAGCCTAAGAGCCCATGCCTCGTCTATTAATTGTGGACCATAGGTGCGGTTTAACACAGTACAGCCAGCATGTAGTCTCTTTAAGGCATTTAGAATGGTTTTGGGCATCTACATGGTGGCAGGTGCTAGTACTACAATAGAATTCTCATGGGGCTCACACTTTAAAATGGTCAACATGACATCTTAGGGGGAAATTACACGAGATAATGCACACTTGCCCCAAGAATTGATATCAGCTTTTGGCCTGTTACAAAAGACTTTAGTATAATTAAATTAAGTGATAGCAGAAATGTTTGCTAATCTCCACAGTGCCCAGGCTAATTGTCTATACTGCAGGTACATAGCATTGAAGAGATAGGCAAAAATAACACTAGTTCGATGTGAATTTTAGCTACTTATTTTGCAGAAGCTTGCCTTATTTGTGAGTTATGTACCTGAGCTACTATCAGTTAATAAAGGATGTTTACGTTTTTACAAAACATTTTTGCCATTTGAAGATGATCTACATCCTCTCGACTACATTCTGATGTGTGGGACGAGGGAAGTGGCTGAACAGAAATGCTTCTATGCCCAAAGGAAGTAAGTTCCTAAGAAGGTTGGTTCTTTGTTGAAGGATGCAACGCGGTAGCCACTCTTGTTTTTTTCTCCTATATTTATGCCGGTTCTCTTTGAATAGACATAAGAACAGGAAGACTGCCCTTCTGAACCTCCTCTCTGTCAAAGGATTTCTAGGGATTTCCAGCATGTGGAGGAAGATCAGAGTCTTTGTGGAACTCCTGCCAAGCGGCTGAAGCCAGAGGCTTCCCACACTCCCCGGGGTCTCCTCAATTCTTATCAGAGATGCAGGGGTCATGGCGGCAGTGCTTCGACTTCAGGAAAGAGGGGGAAGAAAGAGAGAGAAGACAGCAAGTGGGAAACACAAATCTCCTGGCAGTGTCCGGAAGTGGGTTTGTGCGCAAGCAAGTGTTAAGCCCCGCAGCTCTTGGCCCAGTGGGTTCCACATAGGATAACACTTAATCTACGCACATCTCATTCAAGGTGAGCAGTTGGAGCTCAGAAACTAAGGGGGATATGTCAGTGTTTCAAAACTCTTGATCTTCCTTCGTTGTCTTTAAAACCTAGTCCCGTTCATTCAGAATGTTAGGTGCTTGCACGGCTAACAAGGCTCAGCTCCCCTTGCTCAAGATGCTGAAGGCTTCTTGGAGGGCTTACAAAGCATTTTCAAGAGTTAAATGTAAATGAATCAGGAACACATGGATTCAATTTCCCTGGAAATTCACATGTGCTGGGAAATGAAGGGGGGCAGTGTCTGGCCAAATGTGCTTTGATTTATCTGACCCCAAAATAGACCCCCTCCTTTTTGCTTTCCTCCCCTCAAAATCATTTGAAAGTTTGGTTAATGTCAAACCATGGCTGAGTTCTTGAGACCCTTGCAATTTGAAAAGGTTTGGGTTCTTAGAAAGGGCATTCAGGGAGTCTTGCCCCACCTCCAAGCCCAGGGCTCTCTCACATGGTTTCCTCTAGTTAATGGGGTTAAATTAAGGCAAGGATGTGATGAAGTTGGTTCAGTCACAAAGCTAACTACCCCTGCAACCCATGAAAGCTTCCGCTTCGTTCAGTGAACATTTTCGTGCTGAAGATGTACTCCACACAATATTTCTGCCAAAAAAACCTCAGGTTTATTTTTCTAGGAAACCACTATTTGAATGTAGGATTAGAGTCATATGACCACCATTGTTTCCCATGCCCTACCCTTTGCTCCACAGTCTTTGAAGAACACTTTTCTGATAATGTATTTAATGCTCACAACTACAGCATGCATAGAGTGTTGGAGATGAGATCATTTACAGACTATTTGTGGCTGTCAGACAGAGAAATGCCTTCACATAAAAGGAGCCTGGGTGTAGATGACAGGAATAAATCTTGGAGGTCTCTTGTTTGACAAGGATGATTTAGACTTCATTGCTCCAGCTCCCATATTTCTTGGAAATACAGGACAGAGTATAGAAAAATGCTGTTTTTAATTTTCAAGTCTCATCATAGACAGTGATCAGCCTGTTTGTCAGGAGCAAAGTACTGTCTGTTGCAGGAGTTGGATCGAGTGCCCAGGCTTTGAGCTTCTTGTCAGCATGAACTACTCTAACCCTGTCTTCCTGCTCCACCACAGCCTTTAGAACAAGCTTCAGTGCCCAACTGCCAGGAACTTCCTTTCCAGCTATACTTCACCATTCCTTATTTGCCTTGCACTTTCATTTATTTATGTATGTATTTATTTATTTTAGTTTTTATTTTTTTTACACATGTATTTATATTATTACACACACATTTATATATCTATATAATAAACTACCTAAAGCGAGAAGAACCACAAAACAATTAAAAATTATATTAATGTTACATTCATACTCTTTTGCCTATTTGGATTTAGCAACTTTTAAGAAAACATCTTTCCTATCTTGCTGAGTCTAGAATTCTGAATGTAAGTCAATATCTATCATATATCTCATCTCCATCAACTTAAAACATCTATCTAGACCTAAAAACATCTTAACCCTTAAACAACTAAGCTTAATTGTAATAAAAAAAACTGTCTGGTCTTCAACACCATCAGGGACTTGAGAAGGAATAAAATTAATTACCTGGTTATACAGGGGGTACAGGTTAGCAGCTCCCAACATGAGAAGATGACAGAGACAGTTTGCTACCTGAATAGTCACCCAAAACTCTCTGTAATGTTGGAGCATCATCTTCTGCCTTGTGGCCCAATATATCTGACAGACATATTCGTGAGGCAGGAACTATTGAGGACTTGCTTACACTGTATTGGAAAAGTTTGGCTGTCAACACTGCCTGCATCCATGCTTGCCCATTTTTAGGCAGAATTCTGTCTGTGGCAGAAACGAGGACATTTTGCCCAGTGGCTTGCTTGCCACACTTGAAGCCATCTCCATAAGGAGCTTCATTGATGCCCACTCTCCTCTTTGAGGTAGGCTGGGTGTTGCCAGGAGTTAACCTGTCTTATCGTCAAAGAATCTTTAAAAAATAATGTGTAAATGCTATAATTCTGTAGGTCTCTGAGGCTTCTGAAGACCTTATCTAACTCTTTTACCTTATCTACTTATAGAATCATATCTGTCTGTTAAACCTAGGATGTATATTCTTGATGTAGTAAATTTCTTCCACAGCTTGTCATTTTGTTGAGAATCAGTATATGGTGTAGTGTGTGTGGTTACCACCAGAGGGCGCCGCTGGACTGAGGGTGAGAGCAGTAATTGGGCATGTGCTGAGTTGCTTATTCTCCCAGGGTATCACGAACTTTTCAATGAGCTTCAGCCAAACTTGTCCCTTTCTTTTTTTTTTCTGGCGTGTGTGTGTGTGTGTGTGTGTGTGTGTGTGTGTGTGTGTGTGTGTGTGTGTGTGTGTGTGTGTGTGTGTGTGTGTGTGTGTGTGTGTGTGTGTGTGTCTGTCTGTCTGTCTGTCTGTCTGTGCACGCACGCACGCCCGCGAGGGGGCGTGCTAATATCCCTTCAGAGGATTAAGTGTCCAGAAGCCACCATCCAATGTAAGCAGTGAACTACTGCATTCAGTTCACGTTAAAGGCAGAGTGCTGTGACCAGAAAGTGGGTTTCCATCCAGCTCTCAGAAGGCTTATGCACACAGTGACCACTGTTACACACTATCTTCAAGATACTGGGGAGAAGCCTCGAATTACCAGACAGATTCCTTTTGTGCTGTCCTTACAGAACATGTTGGCCTGCGATGTTAGAAACCATGTAAATCTAGTAAGTTTCACACCCGTGGACACACTTAAAGAGGACCATCTCCAGCGATCCTGCAGATACACTTGATCGGAGCCATTCCAGAAAATTAAGTAAATTCTAGAAAATTAATTTTTTTCATATTTTTAAGAGAAAAAGAAAGGGAGAAAGAACATGAACATTGGTGGGTAGAAATGTGGGGAACTTGGAGGAGTTGGGGAAGTGAAAAGAATATGATCAAACATATGAAAACTTTAAAAAAGCATAGGTGAAAATTGTCATATTTTCTATTTATTCTTATAAATATCCATTCTATGGATAGTTATTTTCTAAAAAGGCTTAAGTTTTTCACAGGTAAATGCAAAAACAGGACTTCTACACAAAGATTCATAAAGAAATAATGAAGAGAATTTAAATCAAGAGAAATAAATTCTAAAGACAGGTGCAAGGTGATTTCATTGCTCGTGCTATGTACCACGAGTTCTTTGATATTTTGCTCAAGGTGGGCTGTAAGTTTTGTTCTGGTTTCCCAAACAGCCAGCATAATGAGTAAAATATGATTTAGTGTGTGATTTATAGGCAGGCCTAGCCACATAATTTGCTGGCCTCAGTGCAAAATGAAAATGTGGGGTCCCTTATTCAAAACGCTGGAAAAATGCCACTCCATGTAATAAAACATGAAACTTTCCCCTTTCTTCCATGCTCTCACTCTGGACCTGTCATGGTGCTTTTTATTTGTTATTTAATAGTACACTCCCTGGGGCAGAGGATGCTGGCTGGACGAATGCAGACTCTTAGAAACTGTTAGCCTCAGTGCTGACTGGCTCTGCTGTTGCTTTGTTTTTCAGACATACAGTTTGTGCTCGTTATAGAGACAGGAAGCAGGTTGATCCGACCCTTCCCATGCATGATGCTACAACTTTCAAAGAATTGAAAACTCTGGGTTGGAACTAAGCAGGAGGCTTGCTTTGCAGACCCCACAAGTGCTACCAGCCAAGGCAGAGGCCATCACTGCTGTGTTTCACCACAGGGTTCATAACTGCCAGACCTGGATCCTCCCTGCAGCTTATGTCTATGTGCAAACCCTCTCTGGGTGTGGAAAGATCATTGGCCTGGAAAGCAGAGGACAGGCAGTGCTTGGGTACAAAAGAGCAAGAGTCGTCATCGGTGTCTGGATGGGGTGGTAAGAAAAAGATTAGCCATAGACAGAGCAACAGAAAACAAAAAGAAGGCAGGCATTTACTCCAGGGAGAACGGAGATGGCAATGCGAGCTGAGGGTTTAAATGCCACTGCTTTTCACTTAAAAATACAAATTTCAGCTGGGTATGGTAACTCGGGTCTACAATCCAACCGTTGCGAGGCAGAACAAAGAAGATTGGGGCCACCTTGCTATGCATGGAATCTACACAGCAAGTTCTAGGACAGCCAGGATGATGCAGCAAGACCAGACTTCAAAAATATGCCAATAAAGATGTAAGAATACAAGATTAATGATTCATTGTAAAAAATAATTTCAAAACTGCGAGCGATGAGCATTGAGTCACAAGCCTGAGAACTTTCTGAAGGTAGGTCCTGTAAAACTGCTCAGGGTACATTCTCAGAAAACCAGCTCTGTCTACAGGCTCTGCGAGTTCAAAACACAAGTTTGCAGACTGCTAAAGAGACATTCCTTGGGCCTTATCGATGAGAACTGAAATGTCAGACACATTTTTTCTAGGTGTCTATTTAAGGAGAATGCTATGGTTGCTACAGACTGTGCAATTGTCTTCTCCGTGTCTACTGAATTCTTAACTATACACATTACGAAGGGAGCCTGGCTCCATATACTGGTATTGTTTGGATATGGGGTCCTTAGGATGTGGGCAGGTTGCAGGGGAGCTTTCCTGAATGGGTTCATGCTTTGTAACAGCTGTTTCCAAGTCCCACTGTATCCACTCTCCTGGGTGAGGTCACAGCAACAAAGTGATCTTTTTCTACCAAGAAATAGGTCATCAGTAGGCAGTGAGTCTTGAGGTGATTTGGTTTTAGACATGGAAGGCTCTAGGACTATGAGAAATGAATGTGTGTTTCTTGTAAACTACTCTTTCCTGTTTCATTATGGCACTCTGAGTAGGCTACCGTAGTGTTATGGCCAACAACCTCCTCACAGCCTTTCACCAGTGTGATGCAACTATCCACTTTCAAGTGCCTAGTATGCAGTACCACAAAATTACTTTCTAATAACAGAGCAGAAATTAAGCAAACAAACTAATGCATAAATAAACTGTAAATTGGTGATGATGAGAGGAGGATGTTGAGGGTTTTTAAAGGTCCTTGCCACCAAGCCTGAGAACTTGGGTTCCATCCTAGGGGCCCACATGATGGAGGGAGAGAACCAAATCTCACAAATTTCCATCTGGCTTTCACATGCTTACTGTGGCACATATACACGATAAATAAATAAATACAGTTTATAATGTAGACCAGAAGTCAACATAGAGTGTTTTAGGGGCTGTGAGAAGTGTTATTCTGCTTTTCTACCCCTTGGACACACTTCATGTTGTACCAATATTAGACATTACTTACTCAGTATTCCCCCATCTTTTATATTTCAACTTGAAGTCTACCTGACTGAGGAAAACTCATCTACTCTCTAATGTCTTTCCATGCCCCTCTATTTTAATTTCCATTTATTCATAGCGTTTGCATTTTTCCAGCTGCACATACTACCACTGGATTATTTTCTGCTTACCTCCGGGTAGTTAGACCATGGGTCCTATGGTGTTTTCATGATGACCACAAGTTACCTCAGCCTTTACAAGAAGCCTCATTTTCTTTATGTTCAGAAGCTCCATCTGGTCATAGAATGTAATAAATATGCATTTATGATACTCCCCACATGCATCTAAAGCCTACATTATCTCAACAGTGCTGTTAATAAAACTCAGAACCCACTTTAATCTGTAGGCTTCTGTGCTTTTCTACTTATTATCATCAACTTTTGTCTGTGTTCTTTATGTTTCAACCAGTCAGTCTCTCCATGATAGTCCCTGTTACCCCAGTTCAATATTTTGTTCAAAATATATTATCATTCTAGATATTTATTTTCTTAAAGATTTATTTTTATGTGTTATGATAGATTTATAATACTATTTATCTACAAGAAATTATTTTCTTCTGTTTTATATAGTTTTTTAAGTTAAAGGACAATTATATGATTATGATTTCTCCCTTTTCTCTTTTCTTTTTTCAATGCACTCCCTTTCTTCATTCCCTGTCAATATATATATATATATATATATATATCCTGTGAATAAGGAAACCGATGCAGATGGAACTTAGTTTGTTATCCAGAAGACAGAGAGTGTACTCTGGATGACCAAGTATTCAATATTATATGTTACTTTATATATCTATATGTATAAATACACATAAATTTAGCCCACTACATACATTTTATTGTTGGTGTGTATATGGTTTGAAGGCTACACTCACTGTATTGAACAATGAATGAGGGAGCTCATCCATGATGTGATCTTGGTTTAAGCTTGAGATCTGGGTCTGACGACTTAGCCTCAATTGAACTGTGTCAGCTGAGCAACCCAATGCTCTCTATTGGTTATGGGCACCTTATCTGTATATGAGCTATCTTCTTTATTACTCTTCAAAGTCTTTAATAGCCTATTCCTCTATATGTGACACACTAGACTAGTGTTAGATTATTAAACGCCTTTGGGGGGAATAATAACTTGCAGTTGAAATTTAAAACAAAGAGTCAAACACTGACATTTTTTGAGTGATATAGTCTTTCCACTTCTTTTCACATAGGAAGTAGGAGTGCAGAATCTGACATGTACCTGAGGTATTTCTACAGCAAAAGAATTTGGTCCATAGGTGTGAACTTACTCTTCTGCCCATAACAGCACAGTGCACCATGATGGCAGAAGTAAGGATGGGAGAGAGGGCTTTATAAACGAGCTGGCCGGGCTTGGGGTAAGAATATAGCACAATAATAGAGCGTGTGTATGGACTTGGGTTCTATTCCCAGACCATAAACAAACTTTCAAAAACAACAAAAAGTACTAGCGACCCCTCCCTTTTTTCAGTATGCAAAGAAAGATCTGGCTATCTCAGATAGAAGGAGAGTATATGTTCTTTTTTCTGTGTTGCCCTCAATTAAAAACACTAGTTCATTGGGTGTAGCAATTTAATATCCTTTATTTCTAGATTTGAACTTATACATTTTAAAACCAACTAGGCAGAGAATAAAGGAATGCAAAAATCTTTGGTAATCTTTATTGATTTTAATATTTTATTAAACAAGTGATTGGAGTCATTGTAATTCCTCAGTGAGAACAAGTCCAAAATCCACAGTTGTTTATAGTTGAAAACTGTTATTCCTGAAGATGGTTGGGCTGGACAGTTATCGCTTATCAAAGCAATATAGAAAAAAATATAAATAATATTATCTTAAGGAAATGCACAGGTATACTTTCATTTAAGCATCATTTTCAGTAGAACTTTTCATAGGAAAATTCTCAACAAGAACTTCCATCACTGTTTGTTTCCGAAGTCTGTTTCAGTCTCCAGAATCAGTGAGTATTGCCTTGCCTTGTGCTAGTCTTTTCACTGTGCTGGTTAGGGATCTACTATTGCTTCATTATCCACCAACTCCTTTCTCTCAATTGTCTCTATTTACAGTACATCTTTTAAATGATGCATTCTTTTGAGGTCCTTTGTGGTCTACCTCCTGCTTGATCTGAGCATTCTCAGTCTGCCACTGTTCCAAATATATTGAGAATTTTGGTCTTGCTCTTTTTTTTATTATTATTAATTTATTCTTGTTACATCTCAATGTTTATCCCATCCCTTGTATCCTCCCATTCCTCCCCCCCCCCCCCATTTTCCCATTATTCCCCTCCCCTATGACTGTTCCTGAGGGGGATTACGTCCCCCTATATATTCTCATACGGTATCAAGTCTCTTCTTGGCTACTTGCTGTCCTTCCTCTGAGTGCCACCAGGTCTCCCCCTCCAGGGGACATGGTCAAATGTGAGGCACCAGAGTACGTGAGAAAGTCGTATCACACTCTCCACTCAACTGTGGAGAATATTCTGACCATTGGCTAGATCTGGGAAGGGGTTTAAAGTTTACCTCCTGTATTGTGTGGCTCTTTTTTTCTTGACAGTTTCTTCAGATCTGTTCTTCTCCACTTGGGAAGACCTAAAGCCAGCCTTCTCCTCACATGCTGCTTTTTTTCCTAATGGCGTTTTCTGGAAAATTTCATTTACTACCAAAATTTTGGTGCTACTTCTCAATACTGTTTCAGCGATATGTGTTTGATCCAAATTCTTCTAGATTTCATTGTGTCCTGATAATTTCATTTCTGTGACATTCTACCATAATAAATTAGTTTTGCAAGATGGCTGCTTTTTTCCAGGTACAGAATGATTGGGTAACTGAGTTGCTATGCCCTGCCCTTTGCTTACTAAAGCTTATGTACAAAAGATATGGAGTTCACTACATACTGAGTTTATCAGCAAGCAGGTACAATAACCTTACACAATATTTTTATATTGGTCTGGTTATTGATTTAAAATAGGTTATTGATAAATAACAATCTCAAAGAACAATGAGGATCAAGCTTTTTACACACCCAAGGGTCTCTCTTCTCTATACTTTCAAAGTGCTTTTAAGAGTAATTAGGAGAGTTTAAAAAAAAAAAACTACATCAACACCATAATCCTCTTTCAAAAAAAATGTCAAGGGTCACCTTACAATTGAATGTTGGGGCAAGGATTAAGATGCTAGAATAGGGTACTGTGCTTGAGTTAACTGGATCACTGCTTCTGTGTCCTTGTTAAATGTGTTTTCTGAACCATGACAAAAGCAGTGATGGGGTGGAAGATCTGAAGTAGTGGGCATCAAGTGAAGAAGTTAAGGGGAAACTTTTATTGATTGATAATAGTCAGATGAACTGATGTACCAGTAGCAAGTACCAGTTTCTCTTCTCATCTGCTGATTGCCTACGTTATAGTTTCATTTATAATTTGGATTTTCTAAGATTCCATTTCTTATATTTCAATAGATTCCATTATTGACAAACAAGTTGTGTTTGACTCTAAGTCCTTTAACAATTGTTTTTGTTACGAAGGCACATTTGTTGAGACTCTTTAAGCACTGCAGTTTCTACACAGATAAAAATGAGACCTCAGATTGTAATAAAGAGAACTTTACATTTTCGTGAGGAATAAAAGAAAATATGAAGTATATGGACCTCATGTAGAATTAAACATATCCCTCTGCCAAAAGAGTGTTTTAGTTACAGTCTACACATTTTCTTGACATTTATAAATATAACTCTCCCATAAGGGGCAATTAAATTATTTTGATTATTTATTAGCTAACCATGGTGGATTGGGAAGAAAGCCATGAACTTTGCATAGATGACAACCTATGCTTTTCTTCAGTTAAAGAAGAGAGTAGAACTATGAGCAGAGAGTGCTTCATAAAACACATTCTACTGATAATCAGAACTCAAACTGTAAACTATTGACACAGAGACAGAAGCTGTTTGTGCACTCACTTTTACTTTTGTTGAATTTCAGCCACACTACTTTTAGAATTACTTGAAGACTTCAGCATCATCGGATAGATTGCTCATATTTTTAAATTCCTTTGAATCCATGGGTAATCATAAATAAACAGGACAGTGAAGTAATGTGTCAAATACTTTTCTTGAATACTAGAGATAATTAATAATTCTTAAGCATTTCCTACACACAAGGCAACATGCTTGAAGCTTTATATACTATACTAAAATTGTATGTATTAATACATTAAAGTATATAATATGTTAAAATGTATATATCTATAAAACATTACTAAGAAAGTGGTGATTACTAAGTTTACTTATCACACAAAAATGCTGAAAATGGAAGATCAAACATATTTCTCAAGATCTATGTGATAATAATTAGAGAGGTTTCAAGTAATTTCTGATGTCACAAGCAATTGGTCATGTTTGCTACTACTATCCAAAAGGGGGAGTCCTTCAGAAAAAAAAAAAAAAAAAAGATCTGTGATGCTATATGCTGGGAATTGAGGGGAAAAGGTGAAGAAGAGGAAGAAGAAAGCTACAGAAACCAGAATCCCTACACTATGGAAAGTTTTCAGAATCCAAACACCAAGGGGATTACCAAAGCTGAAAATTTTTAAATGTCCTCTTTGAGATCAAAAAGTACAACAACAGCCCTTCTTCCATTTAAGATGACATAGCATGCCAAGATGATCAGCTAATATTTAGGATCTCGTTTTTCGAATTATGCTTTCTTAAAGAAAATAATATTCTCTAATCTATTGAATCCTTATGTGTATAACTTAGTGAATCCAGGCCTGTGGTGATTGCCATACCTATTTTCTTTCGTATTATTTCCTTATTTTAAAGAGGTACTCTCTAAACCATGATATTACATTGATTTATGTACTGTGTGTGTACATGAGGGCAAAGCTGCAACACTGTTATGATGGAGTAGCAGGGATCTACGGTCTAGAGGATGCTCCATAATGTATTATGATTTGTTCCTTTCATGGAGATACAGTTTCTCTCTCTCATACTCATTGCTGGTGTCTCCTGTCATTATGTCTTTCTGGACCAGTTCTCCAGAAATCTGTATCACACCATAAACGTGGGTTCCCCATTGTCTAATGGCTCTCTTTGAAAAATTTATCCCAACAGATTACTTGTAAAAAATAAATCAAACAAAATCCCATCAACTGAACAATTATAACTAAATAGAGAATTCAAAAGGTCTTTGTTCCCAAGGAACTCAAAATTGAAAACAGTTCACAAATTCACATATGAAGAATGGTAATAAACGAATGCATTTCATGGCACACAAAGAAAGAAGAAGTACAAAGAAAATGTTACAAAATCCCAGAATGTTGAAGAGTTGAGAGGCTGAGACTTGAGTGTGACTTCTAGAAAAGTTAGAGTCTTTTATAAAATCTGTGAATTCCAGAAGAATGTGAGTGTGAGGTTATGTATCCTTGTAACAGCATTTACCTCCTCCCATAAGCACTTTTGGGTAGTAGGATCTGTCCTGAAAACTCAGGAATTTGCGTATGAGCTTGGACATTGTCACAGGATAAGAGAACTGAGTAAAACAGAGAAACAATGGCACACAAAGAGATAAGTAAGATTGTAATTACACTTCAGCCCTCTTCCTGGAAAGAAACAACAGTGATAACACAATATTGTACTCTTCTGTGTTGTATTTTATTGTTATCTGGTTTCCCAGAAGGGGCACGTAGACAGGGCTGTTGAGAAGCCTTTATTTGTTCTAGCAAGTTGGATATTTCCTAGATTCATTTTAAAATACAGAAGAGATAGAGGGAAAAATCACTCAGGAAGCAAGAACCAAATGGCTCACAACAACGAAGTTTTAGAAGTCTCTTAAAAATAAGTCATGCTAATTTATTATAACAGTATTACGCTTTTTTAGTTAAGAGCCGTAACATATGGCTACGAGAACCCTGTTGCCAAAGGAAACTAGCAACAGTCTGACCATTCACTAACCCATCACTAGAGGGGGTGGTTGCATGCAGATAAGGTTCAGGTCCTGGGCCATTATCACACCCTTTTGAGTGGACACTTCCTACCTCCACTAGCAGTCACAGTTTTTTGTTGTTGCTGTTGTTGTTGCTATGGGAATCCTCAAACAAGGAGTAAATATGTCTACAATAGCCATAGACAATTTTATTTTTCATCCTCTCTTAGTGCATGGCAGCCTCAGAGCAGTCCATCTGTAGCTTGATGCTGATCGCTGGCCTGTTAAGACTGGGCAGCACAAGTCATCTATTATTGTTAAATGGTAACACAGCACACAGCTCTGTTCACACACTGTGGTGCATTGTAAGGTCTCTGTGGAGAGAGAGAAAGGGAAAAAAAACTGTTTTGCCCCTCCTCCTTTCCCCTAGCTCAGTCCCCCTTCTAACAACAACTGAATCTTTAAATGTGGATACCTCATGAATCTTTCTTTATCAGTCCAGTAGACACTCATGCTAAAGTGTTGAGAATACCAATTCAATTGAGTGTAAAAGACAGTGACAAAAAGAATCATTAGATTTATCCTTTAGGGCTCAAAGGTAACTGTGTGAGTTACCTGTCATATAATTGAAATAATTGGGCTTTCTAACATGTGTAATTTTAAATGAAAGCTATGATTAAACTTCAGTGTCAGTGGCATAAATTAGAGTGTATCCAAACTATTCACTTTGTACAAGATATAACTTTAAGCCTCAGTCAGAGTGCTAGCCAGGGATGTTAATTGAGAAAAGAATAGGAAGGTTATCACTAGTTACAAGTGACTTTATCTCCTTTCTTACTCCTGCAGTAGCGTATGTAATTTACCATAGGGTTTAACAGCTAGTGGCCTGTGGATAATTGCTCAGTGGGAGGATACTTTACGTGACTTGTGGAGCACTTTCTAGCACTCAAGCCAAGAAGCAATTAACTACAGAAAAAATGGAAGAGATAGCCTCTGTGTTTGAGATGTCTACTCAAGGGAACATTGACTCATTGAAAGCTGGTCCTTGTACAGTGGGCAACTAAAAATATAGAGACAGCAGAGATTAGATCTCTTCTTCACCATCCTCCTTTTCATTCTTAATGAAGGAAGGAGTACTTTCTCACAAAGCTAGTAGGGGGAGGGCCAGAAATTGAGACACGATTGTTTGAGGTCTGAAACAAAGTCAGTTGGTTCCATCATACATCTTCAAATAGATGCACATAACAGACGTTTTGTGTGTGTGTGTGTGTGTGTGTGTGTGTGTGTGTTTGTGTGTGTGTGTGTTTTGCTAGTGATAATATAAGTTAATGGATGTGGAATAATGTCTTGAGAGATAAAAATCTGAGATCTCTTAGTGGATATGTTGAAGGTGAAAGATGCTGAACACTCACTGTATCTTAGGACAACATATCTGGATGAAAAATAACACTCATCCTTTAACTTAATCTCCCAGGTTTTACCTTTTATTGAGCTATAGTTTGATTTATCACTCTAGACAGCGGAATATTTAAACCATAATGCAAATAAATACCCATCTGAAGGGCAGTAAGAAAATAATGCATAAGTTATTAGGAAGAAGGAAAAAATGAAATGAAATAACTGGCTGTGAAGTCTCTGTGGGAACTGAAATGACATCTTTGTGGGGAATCACTAGTCTTCCCTTGAAATCTACATTATAATTTGGGCTACTGACACCTAGGAAGTCTCCTAGTTTCTGTCTGGTAGGTCCCAGAAGACATTTCACTGGGAATTTCAAAGATGTAAAACTCTCAATGGTATAGGGATTCTTGAGTTGTGAGCCATCCTAATCCAAGCCTCAGTGATGCCGCTAAGACAATGTTGGTCAGTCTTGGCTTCTTCTCACTGGGGCCTCTGGGTGTCCACTTAACTGGAAACACATTCTGCAGTTGCAGCTAAGACAGGCGACCTTTCCCCAAATGGTTCTTGTTTTGTGATTCAGCATGTGAGTCACTGGTTAATAACAATTTCCTGTCTGTCCCAGACAACCCTTGAGAAAATTGGATCTTCTGATTTGGAGAGGAGTCATTGGCCAGTTGTTAAGGGGATTGTGAGATTGTCACTGAAGTGAAGGCTGTTGAAATGTCCTGTATTTTACTGAGCTATGGAAGAATTGTAGAATTATAATAAGACAGCCGGATGCAACAATACATTGCCTGCTAGTTATCACTATAACAGACAATTTTAAACTGTAGCTTGTCTATGTGAGAATGTCATACTATACTCAACTATTGCACGGCTTGAGTGTTACAAACAAATGTTAAAATTTAATTGCCACTGTACTACTATTAAGAACTCACTCCTTGCTGTTTTTCACCTTTTAAAACTTTTTAAATTCATTATAATTTATCCAGATTACATTCCAATTGTTCCCCCTTCCTTGTGTCTTCCCATTCCCCTTCCTGAGTGCCCACTGGGCCTCTCCACCAAGGGGCAGTGATCAAATGGGGCACCAGAGTTTATGTCAGAGGCAGTTCCCACTCCACACACAACCAGAGAGAATGAGCTGTCCAGTGGTTAGATCTGAACAAGGGTCTAGGTTACCTGCATGCATTGCCTTTTGTTGGTACAACAGTTTCTGCAGGCCCTCCTAGGTCCAGATCCACCAGGATCTGTAACTCTTGACTGTCCTCCTTCTTCCTTGGGATGATATAAGCCAGAAGATTCTTTCCAAGTACTCATTCTTAATCTTTGACATGCTAACTACTAGAACTTCAAAAATCAAGTTCTTTTTGATATAAATTACCAAGTCTCAGGTATAAAGAAGTAAAATTCATTCATTCATTCATTCTTATATATGATAGACTTTGATTGCACCTCAGCATCTACCCTTTGCCTTCCTTGTGTGGTAAACACATGATTGCAGTAGACTGGATATACTAAGAGTTTTGGGGTGAGAATTAAGAACATTAGTTAATTCTAATCTCATACATATATATTCAGGTTAGGGCTTGACACTTTAACTAAGCTAAAGTTGATTTGTGCAAAATATTTTTCTTGGTTATGTCTACCTAGGTCATTCTTGTTAGAATAAAGCCAGGAACACTATTAGTTCCGTTGGAAAATGGTATTTTTTTCCCTGTGTACAAGAGTGGATTTTTATATCTCTGAAAATTAAAATCTGTCTTATTTTAAAGCTGGCATGTTCAAGGAAACAAGGGGCTGGAAAGAAATGGTTATCAACCATTACAGAGTGAAAAAAGTCCTTCTTTTAACACACACACACACACACACACACACATCATTTAATAGTTTGAGTTGGGTTTTGTATTATCACTGACAAAAGTAATAAAAATGTAATTTATCATTTAATTATGTAATTTAAAAGTATTTCTAAGCTGTATTATATGAAGCATAAACATGAAAGATAGTAGAACATAGCAAAAAGACAACATATGTGGAATGTCCAGTTATGTCATGATAAATTATAAGTATAAATAAACATATACAAGATAGAACAGAAACATAGAAGGAGATATTCTAAATGTATCCTCATGCAACAATCAGGGCACTTCATGCATAGACATTGAAAGAAATGATCAAAGTCTTAAAGTAAAATGAGACTGGGAAAGTGGCTAGGGACAAGGTTCAAACAATCTTTCATTTAAAAGAGGAAATTTTTTTCACATTGTTGTGGTGATCTATTAAGGAATTCTTTTCAACGTCTTCATTTTGAAGCACATGTATTATATCTTGGCCTTCCTCTGAAGAAGAGTTTAGAAGCACTGCAGTCAAAAGCATGAGTTGTTCAATTCCTGTACCTTTCACCCTGTTCTGTTTCCTCCCCGTGCCTCGGTTTCTCAGTTTTCTCCCCTTGAAAAGAAGAGTACAATAAGACGACTGTGATGTCCACACAGATTTTTCAGCGTTATAGTAGGCACTGTGTAGATGTGCACTATTTAGGTTTAATTTTTCTTTACCCCAGTTCTTTCCTTGCTGATTTCAATTTCTCTATCTCTCTCCCTCCCTCCCTCCCTCCCTCCCTCCCTCCCATTCTCCCTCCCTCCCTCCTTCCCTCCCATTCTCCCTCCCTCCCTCCCTCCCATTCTCCCTCCCTCCCTCCCTCCCTCGCTCCCTCCACAGTTCTTTTTTTGAGACAAGGTTTCTTTGTGTGTACCCCTGACAGTCCTGGAACATGGCATACAACTCAGAGATCTGCCTGCCTATGCCTCCAAAGTGCTGGGATTATAGGTGTGAGCTACCACCACCTGGCTGCTAATTTCAATTTCTAATAATCCTATGAATATATTTACTCAAGCTTGATGAACACTTTATAGGTTCTTAAGAAAAATGGTCAGCCAGCTGCTTTGTTAGACATTGTGGGGTCTGGGTCATAAGACTTAGTTTCAGGCATCATCCATTATAATTCTTGTACTTTAGTGAACTCTGTCCTGGCTGTTTGATGAAGTTCAACTATTTTAGATCTTTAAAGCTATGCATAAATACCCATAAGTAGTGTAATTTTTTAAAAATGTGTTTTCAGAGAATATATTTTCCATCACTAAAATAATATTTGCATATATGATGACAGGAGCATACTTAGGATTGATAACAGCTCATGAGTAAGGCAAAGTGAATTGTTTATGCGAGATATTTTTCCTGAATGTAAAAGTAAATTTTATATATGCATGTAAAAGATATAGTAATATTCAGCTGATGTCTTCATCTGTATAGCTGTACATATTTATTCTTATTTTTTCTTCAGATTGACTACATAGAATTTTTAACTAACAAGAAGTGCACCATGGTGCATATTATTTTTAACAGTTAATGCAATTGTTTTTTGCCTTGTTTCTTCGAAACCTTTTCTACTTTTTCTTTTTCTTTTCTTTTTTTTTAATGTTAATTTATTTGTATGAGTGTTCTATCTGCGTGTACCCCTGCAGGCCAGAAGAGGGCATCAGATCCATTGTAGATGGCTATGAGCCACTATGTGGTTGCTGGGAATTGAACTCAGGACCTTTGGAAGAGCAAGACAGTGCTCTTAACCACTGAGCCATCTCTCCAGCCCCCTTTTCTACTTTTTATATCTGAAACTCACTGCTAGAAACAGATGCCACTCACAAAACAGTGGTGTTTTACGAGCAAGCACGCATGGCTAAGTCAGTACTAGCATCATGGAAGGTGAAGCATAAGAACATGGAACCCAAGTCGCAGATGGAAATGATGCCTGGACTGAGGCAGCTACAACTCAGCTCAGATGGAGAATGCACACAATAAGTATTACCATAAAAATTATTGATGAAATTAAAAGACATCAATTTCCAACACCAAATCTTGAGTAGAGTGAATGTCATGGTACCCGTCTGTTATGAGCCTTTGACCAGCAGTGCTAAAAAAAATTAATTGTATAATATAATCTACTTAAACAAAGAAATAAAGATAGTGGATATCTATAAACATTGCCTGCTGCCAAATAGCTATGGAGTTTCTAAGCAATATTTCCAGTATAGTTTATTCCACTATAAGTCAGGAGGCGGTAGATTTTGGGATTATACTTTGTCCCACAGGCAGCAAACACTAACTCTAGTGCATTTTAGTTTGCTTTGCCATTATAACTGCAGGCTTGGCATATCCTCTTACCTCCACTAAACACATGTATGGATACATAAGCTTCTATAGTTATAGGCCAATGTCTAGCCTGATCATCATCAGAGAAGTGTCATCCAGAAACTGATGGGGTCAGATGCAGAGACCCACAGCCAAACATTACATGGAGCTTGGGGAACCATGAGGGAGATGGGGAGGTAGACTTGTAGAAGCCAGAAGGGTCAAGAACACAAGAAGAACAAAGCCCAAGGAATCAACTAATAAGGACTCATAGGGGCTCACAGAGATTGAAATGGCAATCACAAGGCACGCATTGGTCTGTGATAGGTGCTCTGCATATGTTATGGTTGTGTACTGGGCATTCTTGTGGGCATGCAACAGTGGGAGGCCCTTAGCCTCCTTAGCCTCTTCTTGGGACCCTTTTGCCTTTTGTAACTTGTTATGCCGGGTTCAATTAATATTTCTGGGAGGTCAGCTCTTTTCTGAAGGAAAATGGAAGAGTGGAACTGGAAGAGAAGGGAGGTGGGAGGAGGACCGGAAGAATTGGAGAGAGAGAAAACTATGGTCAAGATGTAATGCATGACAGAAAAATAACAACAACAAAAAAAAAATTAAAACATAAGCTAATAGTTAAAGAAAAGTTATTAGTTTTCCAAGTCAAGTATTACTATGACAGATGTTTTCCTAAGAGGGAGCTGCCTTTGTTTTAACTTTATTCATAATTTCTTATTCACTTGTACTTTATGATGTGATATGAACTTCACTTAGTTATAGACTCCTTGGTATCAGACAATGAATCTAATACTCTCTTTTTAAAATACCTTTACAACCCAGCTATTCCACTCCTTGGAATATACCCAGAAGATGCACCAGCACACAACAAGGACATATGCTAATCCATGTTCATAGCAGCCTTATTCATAATAGCCAGAGCATGGAAACAGCCTGTGTCCATCAGTAGAAGAATGGATAAAGAAACTGTCCAAAATTTGTGGACAAATGGATTGAACTAGAAATGATCATAATGAATGAGTTAACCCAGAAGCTGAAAGAGTCAAATGGTATATACTCACTTATAATTGGACAGTAGCCCCAGGGGCATGTCCCATGAAAGTCTTCACCTACCAGAAAGTGGGATAGATGTGAGGACATCCTACTGGGACTCTAGGTGAGAGAAATATGGGAGAATGAGGAAATAGAAGGATCCAGAGGGTCCTAGAAACCTACAAGAAGAACATTATTAAGGGCAGATCTGGGCCCAGGGGTTCTGCTCAAACTACGGCACCAACCAAGGACAATACATGCAGTAAACTTTAAACCCCTACCCGGTTCTAGCCAATGGACAGGACATTCTCCACAGTTGAGTGAAGAGTGGGGTCTGACTTTCACATGAACTCTGGTGCCTCATATTTGACCACGTCCCCTTGATGGGGAGGCCCGGTGGCACTCAGGGGAAGGATATCAGGCTACCAAGAAGAGACTTTATACCCTATGATCATATACAGGAGGAGGAGGTCCCCCTCACTCACAGTAATAGGGGAGGGAAATAGAGTGAAAGCAGGAGGGAGAGAGGAAAAAGAGGATACAAGGCATGGGATAACAATTGAGATGTAATATGAATGAATTAATTTTAAAAAGTTTTTAAAAATACCTTCATAGATACCAGCTGGATGTGAATTTATCTGTGAAGCCTTAATTCAGTTTTATGATGATTTCCTTTACATAATACATATGTATATGTATGTATATATGTATATGTATATACATGTACGTGTGTGTGTGTGTGTGTGTGTGTGTGTGTGTGTGTGTGTGTGTGTATTACGTCCCTTTTTATTTGAGAGGATGGCACTGCTCTCACTTTCAGTCAGTGATTCTCCAGTGAGTCAGAGCTCTTCACTGCCTGGACGGGCAAGGACAAGCTCTGGGCTGCAAGTTGTACATACAACAACTCATGCTGCCCCTCAAGCAGTCACTTGTTCTGTGTTATCTTATCTTGGCTGCCTCCCCAGAGGCAGACAGTGCCAGAAGTAGGATAGTTCCCTCGGTTCCTTAGAAGGGGTTTAGCCTCACATTTGGTTGCTGCAGATGTACTGTACTGTTGGCGGCTTCCACTTGTATAGACCGAGCCTGCTTATGGAGTTCCAGCTACTATAAAATATATGGCAGAGGCAGGCTGAGATGATGGGTAGCCAAAGTTGAAAACATATCTAATTATCCAACACTCAGACATGGTTTTGCCATTCCACCTCCTTTGTGTACCCACCGAACACAGGGCATTTTCTTTAGCGATGCAATGAATGAAGAGGGTTCTGCACTGTAACCTAGCAGAATATTGTAATTCGTTGGTGTCGCCGATGACTGGCAACAGTTGCCCTGCAGTTATTCATGGTCTATCTGCACAAAAGTCCATAACCCTGGGTGAAATAATTCAGAGGCTGTTGAGAAATTTGCAGTCAGAACCATAGCTGTGACAGACACTAGCCAGTATGAGCATGCCTGTGGAATGAGAAAGGGTCACACTGTCTTTGAAGAGGAGATCTGAAGCTATGGATAAAACATTAATGCCAGAGCAGCAGCTGTCAGGTTTCCGTGTCAAGGTAAGAAGCATATACAGAGCTTGGAAACCCACTGCAAACATACTCTGAAACAATCAGGCTTAGAGCCGAATTAGATGCTCTCGGAGTGTAACAGAGGCTTCTGTGATTTAACAAGCCTTCTAGTAATTTGGGAGTATGCAGAAATTTAAGAACCACTGCACTGGAGTATCTCTTGTAAGTACCCAATAAGACCTGCTCAAACTAAGGCACCAGCCAAGGACAATACAGGTGGTAAACTTTAAATCCCTACCCAGATCTAGCCAATGGTCAGAACATTCTCCACAGTTGAGTGGAGAGTGGGATATGACTTTCTTATGTGCTCTGGTGCCTCACATTTGACCATGTCCCCTGGAGGGGGAGACCTGGTGGCACTCAGAGGAAGGACAGCAGGTTGCCAAGAAGAGACTTGATACCCTATGAGCATATACAGGGGGAGGTAATCCCCCTCAGGAACAGTCATAGGGGAGGGGAATAATGGGAAAATGGGAGGGAGGGAAGAATGGGAGGATACAAGGGATGGGATAAACATTGAGATGTAACAAGGATAAATAAATTTTAAAAAAAGACAATGCCAACAAAAATATAGCAGATGTAATTTAGACTTTCTAATACTGTGTCGATTCTATGTCTGATTACTAGTGTTATTTCACATATTAGAGAAGCAGACATAGTTCAAAACATCAGTCAATTTAGCTAACAACAGACCAATGGTCAGGGTCTCCAAAATGCTATTCTATATCATGCTAAGGCAGCCTGACAATGGAAATGGCTGAGATGAATAAGTAAGGAGAACAATTAGGCATCTTCTATATTTATTTTATTGTATCAGAACACAAAAGTTCTACATTGTGCAAAAAAAATCTGACTTACATCAGGAAGAACTTATGTAGGGACTGAGTCTCTGCTGTTTTGCATTTGAGGTGAAAACAAATACAGTCTTCCTGTTCTTAGAGAAAATTTGTACAAGCATCGATTGTTCTTGAAGATAACCCCAATAGCCGAGGGGAAAATACTGACAACTGGTGAAATGATACGGTGCATACAAAGTGTGGATTTTCTATAGACCATGGAAATCAGAACATATTTTTTAAATGAAGAAAACAGGAAACTAAGATGAACATTCATTCTTGCTCAGTGAGTCCTCTCTGAGTTCAGTTACATAGTTCATCGTATCCTTGACTCAGTATGAATCAGAACATTTAGGTTTTAGAAAACCAAGACTTTGCAATACATTAATAAAATTCTGTTATCTGTATCTAAAAGGCATTAGAAAAAGTGATACACCCTGATTACCTTATCTACCCCATCTTGGTCACTCGTTCTCACTCATTTGGACCCTTTCTTATTCTGCTCACCATCTCCAGAATGACTAACATCTCAAACTCAACAGCACAGGATTTAGTGTTTGTCTTCTTTACAAATAGCATTAGGCTTCATTCAGCTACAGTCTAGTTATTGGCTGGCTCCTTGTATCATAAAACAAAACAAAACTGTTTTTACTGTGTAACTGAGGAGGGTAAGCAACAAGGGATACATCAAATGCTCTATTTTCCCTATGAGTTCACCAATGGTACTTATTTTTAATACCATCTTAAGCTTCCATAACTCTAGCAAAATGGTCTTTAATTTACTAGCCAACATGTTTTTATCATGAAAACATATAAATATTGGAAATAAATCCACATGTTTAGTGTGGGTCTTCACACCCTTTACAGTATTTTTGAAGCATGGGTTTCCAACTGGTTGAGGAAGACAAAATCATTCTCAATGAAATGGGAGACTGCTATAAACTTCAACCTTAAAAGGTGCTCAGTTCATCTTCTAGATGTCTTTTTGAAGTCTTAGACTGAACATTGTAGCATGCAAAGGAGAATGAAATGTTATTTTCTGGTCATGACATGGCTACTGTGCCTCTTCTTTTAATACAAGCTTCCTGGCAAAATTAATTCTGGATAGTCAAGGAGAGTTTCAGAGAAAAGAAAGAAACAAAATATCACTTTGCCATCCAGTTCACTGTTGGCATCACCTGGGTGTCTATTTACAGGATAGGCCTTGCAAATTTTATGAAGACGTGATCAGCATTGCCACTAGTATTGAGAAGCCATTAAACAGAAATTGTTCTACCTCCTAGCTCAAGGTTCTGATTTAGTTGCTTGGGTTATGTTCTAAGCACTAGCATATTTAAAATCTCCTCAGGGGATGGAGTGCACTATACAACCAAGCTCAAGGACACTAGCATTGAGTTCTGATAGCACTGAATACTTCTATGAGATCCAACCAGGCTTAAGAGGTAACACTCTCAACTCAGAATTTATTTCCAGATGCATTTGTCCTGAATAGCTCCATTGAATTTATGCCTTCCACACTTTGGCAAAGACCAGGATATTTGGATTTGTGCCGATGTTTTCATAGAATTGCTTAGCTAAACCAACACACCATTGTCTCTTGCCTTTTGAGTATTATGTCTGCAATTCTGTTGGTGCCTATGGAGTAGCAGGATGCCGGGTGGAGGTGAGGAGATCATAAAGGAGGGGCTAGCCTGTGGTCTGTAAAGTAGCCTGATACAAGTTTGGAGTATGAGTTTCTTATTTCTGCTGCATGAAACCACAGATGTAGTAGCTTAAAACAGAGAATGTTTACTGTCGTGGGTTTGATTTCTTTTTTTTTTTTTCCAGATTGGGGGACCAAAATGGGTCTTTAAGAGTTAAAAATCAGTGATACAATGTAAATGGGAAAAAATGAGGACACAACTGCTTCCATGCATAAGCAGGGGAAGGTTTATTGTCAATATAAGGGAGAAAACAGGCAGAGACATTTGGAATGTTGCAGACTGAACTTGGTAAGCAGACTTAACTGGGCCATGAGAGGAGAGAGAGGTGGGAAAGAGCAAGAGAGGAAGAGAAGAGAGAGGGGCACAGGAGAGGGGCTGAGGACTAAGAGATCAAGAGACAATGTGGCCAAAATGGCTGAAGTTCTGTAGGGATTAGAGGTTGGGCAATGGGAAATGAAGGCCAGCCTCTGATAGGAAGGAAGCGGGGGTTGGGTTCTGGTGGAGGGCATGGTGAGAAGTGCTGGAGGAGTGATAGGTACTGAGCAAACTTGACCAAGTTTAAGACTAATACTGAGGAGCACACTTTTCTGTTTTCTCGCCATTTTTTCAGAACACAGACACCACTACTATGTCTTAGTTTCTTTCTGTTCTCAAGTCTACCATTTCTGAATCTTCTTTTATCACTGTCTTGTTTTATGAGTCTCAAGTTTCCTTCTGGCAAAGCTTATTGTGATGATACTTTACCTAACCAGAGTAGTGTTAGCAAATTTGACATCATCACATTTGTAATCATATTCATGACATGTAAGAGGAAATATTCACAACTCCTTAAGATACCTTAAAGAGAGACATGATGTTATCCCACCAACCATTGTTGATGAATCATCTCCAGAAATATTGTACTCAACTATTACTCTTGTAATAAAAGTTTGTCAGGACAATAATATGCATGCAAGCCAATCATTAGAGTTGTTTAACATACTTACAGACTGATTTAGAGTACTATCATCACTCCATTTCCATGCAGCCAGGGCATTCTTCTCCAATTTTGGGTTTTCTCCTATAATTTCACAATAGCTGCCCTCCACACCCCAATTCTTGAGTCCTCTGAGTGATATCTGTTACCAAGATCATTAATGTTTAACAAGTTGAGGTTGACTTCTGCATGGTTGTTCACTGACTTTCATTTTTATTCTGGGTAATCTGTATTGCCAGGGAAATAACAGACTCTGAGACGCCCATTTCTAGGCCATGTTTAGGATCCATCAGATCCATATTCTGGGGTAGGTAGAAACTCAATCATTCAAGTGTCTATGTATTTTTAAAGCCTCTCAGGCCATTGGTGTATCCATTCAGCTCTGCAAATGATGATTCCAGTTACTCTGTTTGCACTTTCAAGCTTTTTGCTGTTATCAGGGCTTCTACTTCTTACTGTTTAAAAAGGTAGTGAGAGAGAAGCAAGCCATGGGGATCCTCCCTCTTCCAGCTAGTAGCCAGAGAAGCAACATGGAGTTTGCTAGGCATCAGTTCACTAATGCCTGTAAGTTGTTAAGAAATGCCAACAGAATCTCCATGCTGGAAGCCCAGTGTCAGCAGAGACAGTGCTGACTTGGGCGGGGAAAGCAAGCTTGCCTCTGTGGCTGTTCATCTCCCTTCTCGCCCACTCTAGACATACCCAAGGATGGCTCTGGGAATGGAGCACTCATTATCTGATAAAACACAGCAGGAGTAGGAGGCTTTATGTGAAATGAACCTGTGTCACCCTTGAAAGGACTTTTCTCCAAGCCCAGGTGGAAGGCAGACACATCCTTCAGATCTGATTTCCCTACACAGTGGTTTCCTGTTTGGCTTCTTTTCCTGGAACCAATGGCATATGAAAGTGACATGTGTACTGTTTTATACCAAGGTGAAGATAAGCTATATTTTGACCTTTATTACAATATTTGCTTATTTCTTCTGCTTTGACTCTCAAAGGCACCTTGTTAATAGCTGTATAAATAGACCATGCTTCCTTCTACCTGGCTAGAGTTGTCTCCTTTTGTGTAACTGACTGACATTTAACATGGTGTGTATACTTCATTTATTGAGTCTTTCCATATTACAATGATGGAAATGGGAGTAGAAACCTGAACCAAGCTTATACTTTTGGTTCTTATTTTATCCTAAGTATTTGAAATACTGCCTAGACAATAATAAGTGATCAGCAAGTATTTACTGGATAAGTGATTTACTGGATTTCGTCTTTGTAAGAACCTCATCACAGAAAAACACCATCATAAGCCCACTTACAGAAAGTGGGACATAATTGCCTGTGATGCTTCATCTTTACTGTCCCCTTAACAGGATTTAGGCTCATGAGACACATACCTCCCATCATGCCTGAGGGGCAGCTTCAAATATGGTTATCTGAAAGGGCACAGCACACTCTCAAAATAATGACATCTGCTAAATGACAGCCTAGCTACCAAGAGTTCTGAGAATCAGCAGTATGCTGTCTGCCTCATCTTTATTTTGGATGGATATATCTGTAACTGTTGCTGGTACCATCCTCTGCTGACATCAGGCCCCAGTTTGTTCGCCCACTACTATGAATCCTCCATGGAGAATCCTGGGTTGCGGCATCAGACTGGTATCCATATTAGAGAGCCAAGAAACAAGGGTCTGTACTCAATACACCCTTTGTCTCTTCAGTGGACAGATGGCCATGGTGGTCTACAACCCCTATCATGTAAGACAATCTAGTACACCTCTGTTTTGTAACATATTACGGAACATTAATTAACTTACCTTTTAAAATATACACTGACTCACTGTGTTGCCTGTGCCTGCACCACCTGCCTCAGCTCGCTTCTCCTGTCCTTTCCAAGGCCAGGCCAGCAAGCACCATGTTCCAACACAAGCTGATGGTCCTGAACTACCACAATCCAACAAGATTCAACTGCAAAGATGGAACAGAATTTAGAAACTCTGTTCTTTGGCTTGAAGACCAGAAAATCAGACACTACAACATTAAAGACCAGAGAAGTAACTTGAGAAATATCCATAGCAGTGACTGGCCCCAAGTTCTTCAAAAAGTATCTCAGAGATCTTAACTGTCCCTTCAAGATTCAGGATTGGCAAGAAGCAATTGACTGGCTTCTTGGTTTGGCTGTTAGACTTGAAGATGTAAATAATGTTGAAAATATACAAGAGCTTAGTACCTGATACTAGGAAAAGTACAGACAATGCAGCCAAAAATGCAAAGCCATTGATCAACCTAGATGCAAATAATCCTGATTTTAAGGCTGGTGTCATGGCTCTGGTTAAGCTCCTTGAGATTCACCATTTTAATGACTAGTTGGTGATGTTTAAGGCAATTCATATTTTGGTTCAGGAGCGTCTAACACAGGATGCAGTTGCTAAAGAAAAAAAAAAAAGAGGCTTTGCCTGTTGCTTAGGACAAATATATCCTTGGCTTTGACACAGGAGATGCTTGATGAAGCTGCTCAGATCCTACCATTGCTGCATGTAGAAGAGCTCAGAGAGCAACAGACAAAAATTAGTGAAGCAATAGTAGACGTTCAGGCAGTTATTGCTGATCCAAAGACAGATCTCAGACTAGGAAAAGCTGCAAGATGAGTACATCACAGTGTCAGCTTCTCCCCTGCTCAGCGTGATGGGAGCCGCACACACTAGCATGTGTTTGGAAATCAAATGACACATTTTCGTCTTAAATTTTTAAATTTTTCATAATTTATTCATATTATGTCCCAAATTCCCCCTCTCTCATATGCTCCCATTCCTACTCTCCTTTCCTCTCCCATTTTCAGGGAAGGAATCCCAGGAGACTGACCATATTCTAGAAATGTATCAGCACTCCTATACTCCTATGTCTGTTCTCTCTCTCTCTCTCTCTCTCTCTCTCTCTCTCTCTCTCTCTCTCTCTCTCTCTCTCTCTCACACACACACACACACACACACACACACACACACACACAAAATCAGTCCTGTTCTTTTACAGAGCTTGGAATAATAGGTGTACCATTCTTAACCCATTCTTTGTCTATTATTTTATACTGATTCTCCTTCTTGGCAGCCATCTTGTTGAAAATCATTCTCTTAAGAGTTGTGGTATGGAGAGTTTTTCTTCCCAGTTTGGTGAAAGTCGAAATGTTGCATCTAATGATTCATGGATGCCTGTTTCATTTCTTAGTAGGGAATGTCCCTCACAGAGATCTTAGCTCGAATGGGAAATTAGAACATCAAGCACAAAGAGTTCAGGAGAATGATTGCATAACCAATGTTTGTTTAATGAGCTAAGGATTTTCTTCCCAGAATAATAGAAGTTCTGACTCAGTAGGTGGGTGTAGGTACTTACCCAGGCCCCCAGGTGTTCCGAGCCTTTGCTTTTTGGAAAAGAAAATGGCATGCAGGTATAAAAAAGAAGTTTCTAGAGAAATGAGTTGACTCAATCCAATGATTTGAAACATTTTTATTTAAAGATGAGAGGTATGATCTTTTGGAACTCAAAGAACCATTTTGGAATCTGATAATCCTATTCATAAGTATATTTTAAATACCTGCATGACTGAAAGAAAATATGGTTTTGGTAAAAGTGTATCAATTTATTAAAAAAAAAATCATGTTTTTACTGATGGTTGATACTTTTAATTTGTGTGTGTGTGTGTGTGTGTGTGCGCACGTGCTCACACATGCATATGTAAGTGCCTAGGGAATCTAGAAAGGGGATTAGTTCCCAGATGGTTGTGGGTGCAGGGAGATGAACTCAAGGCCTCTGGAAAAGCATTAAGGATTTTTAAGTTAATGAAAACTATTAAAATGTTAAGAAATACCTATTTTTGCATAGATTTTGAATTCCCTGACTTGCTTTGATGAAGGTAGATTTTAGAGAGTTTTTAGAAAATGAATATTGAAAGTCATCTTCTTACATAATGTGTAGTTCCATATATGATCAAGGAGTTTCAAATGTATTTTTAAAATAAAAGATTTATTGAAATGTAATTTGTTCTGTAACATCCAGCCATTTAAAATGTGGTTTTACTGTATCATATCTATGATTACTATAACTAAAATATTTTATGATTATGCATGCTACTTTAAAATAACTAATTATATTTATGACTGAAATCTTTTATTATCTCCCCAAAAAAGCCCTGGTCCATTGGCAGTGACTCCTTCCCTGTCCCTTTCCACACCTCCTGAGGAGTACTAGGCTCCTTTCTACCTGTACCAGCCTGCCTGTTGCAGATACTTCCTCGCTGTGGACTTTGGATGTCTTCAGAACGTGCCTGCTTTCACTATGCTTGTTAAGATGGAGAGTGGATGTTCATGTGCATCCATATTTTGTTGTTTTATCTTGCTGTATGGTCCTGCAGCTTATTGCCATATCACATTTTATTTGTCTATCCACCACTGATTGGCATTTACATTTTCACCATTTCTTAACCATTCTGTTGGTCACTTTTGAGTACTGTAAGAAATAATGCAACTAACCTGAATTAAAAGAGAAGATTCTATACCAGTGAATTAAAAATAATCTTGTGAGTGACAATTAAGGCATTAAGTTGAGGAGTAGATTCACTAATCTACTTTCTGTTCTATCTGCTCTATCTGTTTCTAAATTCCCCCCTTCTTTCTTTTCAACCCCTATCTCCAAACCTAAAACTGTAAGATAAGGGAAAAGAGAGACATCTCTGAGTCTAATATTGCTTTCTTTCTAAATAAGAGCAATAATAACGTATAAACAACTCCCATTGATAATAACCCTCTATAGCCCAAGAAAGCAACCAAAAACCTACTCGACACTCCCCAAAAAGGAAACTGGGCATTGTTCTCTTAAGGTTTCTTCCAGCTGATTTGGGATGAGTAATACCTAGTAGGGGCCCAAATAGAATCGGGGAAATGGTTAAACAAACCACATATTGCATTTGTGGTCCAGTATCTAAATGTTGAGAAATTCCAGGCTTAATTAGTGTCCTGGGTGGGACAGTTTGAAACGCTGGAACAATTGGAATTTGAAGCTTTCTTTGAACGTGTCCTGGGAGCTGTCTTATTCTGGTGCAGAGCAGCAGTTGAAGCACTTGGTGCTGGAACAAGGATACAGAATATCAGTGTCCAGCATGATGAGAGGAATGCATTGGTCAGGTCTGATCCAATGTCAGTGTCCAATTCTTTTGTTCTGAAAGCATATAATTTCTCACTAGCTTTATACATTCCTAAAAGTATAAATGTATAAGGTGTGTTTGATGCACAAAACAACTAAGGCTGGCTTTCTGCTCTTTGTATGAGCAGAAATAAAAAGACATATGTAAATCTTCATTCATGCTGTATGAAGAATGGTATCTAATAGTAATTCCCAGGGATTCTGTAGCCAACAAGATGCATTGTCTATGCTTAGACATTCACGTCTCAACCAAACTCAGAGCTATTCCCATATAGTGGAATTAGCCAATATAAGCTACCTGCTTGTTCTTCAGTTCAAAATTTTCGCATCCTGATTGTATCCCTGTCCCTCATTCGCTGCCGGTCCCCCTCCTTCATCCCTTCTCCCTCCATCTTCCTCTAACATCTGACCTCAGGCTATCAAGTCTCATCTGTACTACCTGTAACCTCTTCCTCTACAGCCTGGCAAGGCCATCTTTCTAGGGGGAAGTGATCTAAGTTCAGTAGCCAGAGTACATGTCTGAAATAGTCCCTACTCTCCACAAATGAGATACACCAGGAGACTGTGCTACTACATCTGAGCAGTGTGTCTAGGTCCACATCATACATGGTCCTTGGTTGAGGTTTCAGTCTCTGTGTTGTAGTATAGTTATCCTGTATTGTGTGGCTAATATCCTATAAGTGAGTATATACCATGTATGTCTTTCTGGGTCTGGGTTATCTCACTCAAGATGATCTTTTCCAGTTCCGTCTATTTGCCTGCATATTTCAAGATTTCCTTGTTTTTAATAGCTGAATAGTATTCCATTGTATAAATGTACCACACTTTATCCATTCTTTCGTTGAGGGACATCTAAGTTGTTTCCAGATTCTGGCTATTAAAAATAAAGCTGCTTTGAACACACTTGAGCAAATGTCCTTGTTGTATGATGGAGCATCTTGTATGTATATAGATGCAAAATAAGTTTAATTCTAGATACAGTGGTATAGAATTCAAATGTAAGTTTATTCTTCACACACACTATATAATCTAATATGAGGCATTGTACCCATATAACTCAATTATAACACAAGGTTTACTTCCAATACTTTGAAAGTGCTAATGTAGGCTTTTAGGATAAATAAGTTATACAAGTTAATTGGTAGATGATCTAATCATGGTCACATCAATCACTAGGCTACTTTTATCACAAGAATATACATCTTAGGTGCAGCAGATAGATATGACTCTATAGAAAGATAAGGTAGGATAGTTAGATAAGGTCTTCAAAAACCTCAGAGACATGTAGATTATGGCATTTAAAAATTTTAAAGATTCACTGACAATGAGACAGGTTAACTCTAGGCAACACCCAGCCTACATCACAGAGGATGATGAGCCTCTTTGAAGATGGCTTCAAATGTGGCAAACAAGCCACTGGGCAAAATGTCCTCATTTTTACCATAGGCAGAATGCTGCCTAAAAAAGGGCAAGCTTGGATGTAGGCAAAGTTGATGCCCAAACTTTGCTAAGACAGGGTAAGCAAGTCCTCAATAGTTCCTGCCTCACAAATATGTCTATAAGATTTATTGGTCCAGAAGGCTGATGATGATGCTCCAACATAATAGAGAGTTTTGGGTGACTATTCAGGTAGCAAACTGTCTCTGTCATCTTCTCATTTGGAAAGCTACCAACCTGCACTCCTGGCATACTCAGGTAATCAAGTTTATTCCTTCTCAAGTTTCTGATGGAGTTGAAGACCAGGTAGCTTAGTGTTACCATGAAGTTTAGTTGTTTAAGGGTTAAGATGTTTTTAGGTCTAGATAGATGAATACAGTTGACAATGACAAGATGTGATGGAGACTGATTTACACTCAGACTTTTAGGTGCACCAAGATAGGAAAGATATTTTCTTCAAGGCTGTCAAATACAAATAGCCAAAACACTAAGAATGTAACATTTATATAATTCCTGATTGTGTCATGGTTCTTCTTGCTGTACATAGTGTATTGTATGTATGGGTAATAATACAAATGTATATGTAAAAAAAAAATATTAGTTTAGTTAATGGTTTTTAGTGATTTCAGTTCACGATTGGATGTGACTGATGTGCACGGCAGAGCAAGACCATATGCCTAATGATGGGGAAATAATAGATTAAAAAAACAACCAAAAATAAAAATAAAAAATAAAAACAGGACTGTTGTTCTATGATCCCTCTGGTCCCCTCCATCACCTACAGATTCTTGAACTTTACACCCAATTCACCACAGGCTTGGGACAAACTTTTAGAACATACCCATTGAGAAGTGTTGTCTAAACCCTAGCAACAGTGACACACAATGTTTGGAGATTTGCATAAGAGTATTTCCTTGACAGCTATTTTCTACTACCTAGGTATATACCTAGTGCTAGAATGGCTATGTAACATAGTAACTATGTTTAATTGTTATTATTAATTTCAGCAAAACGGTTGTGCTGAAAAAGTTAAACTCGTTAAGGATTTTGAGTGATAAAATAATTTTTGTCATTTTGAGAAAAGCTCAAAAGTCATATAATTTATACAAATTATTTAATTCCCTTTTAACTGTTTTTGTCAGTTATAATTTTACGTTACACAGTAGAAAACTATATCTTTTTAAAATTTATTCAATTAATTTATTCAGATTATGTCTCAATTGTGAAAACTAAATCTTACTCTAATGTAATGTCTGTCTGATCACATTGTTGTAAACAGGAAGGGGAAATATAAGCTTGATCTCAGGGACTGCAGGTACTTTCTGGAACATATTCTTATAACATACCAAACCATTGCCTTGTGTTTGTTTCCTGATTTATTTCATTGGCTTTGGAAAAGGTTTGGGGTTTTGAAGTTTTGATATT
The DNA here is from genome assembly GCF_903995435.1 of Acomys russatus. Taxonomy (NCBI): domain Eukaryota; kingdom Metazoa; phylum Chordata; class Mammalia; order Rodentia; family Muridae; genus Acomys; species Acomys russatus. Next base: position 27,278,919 of record NC_067153.1, on the reverse strand, counting down.
TTAATTTTTAGGGAGTATTTCATTTACTAAGCAAAAAACTGAGGCCTCAGCATTTTCATGCTTTATGTAACTGGACATCCTTATCAAGTAGCTAGCAAGTAGTCCTTAAAATGAAAAATAATGTCAAAAGAAGTTAGAAAAATAATTTACCAGCTGCTAATAAAATCATATTCATTCATATGCTGTCTCCATAAATATCAACACTTAACAACCAAGCCTTCCAAGGGTGTCACAAACATGCTCAAGAAACACACCCTACTCCAAGTTGTATGTTAGAGGCTAAGTGTCTCACTTTAATCATCTCTGATTTTTCCACAATAAGCATTGACATTTACCAGTGGTTTCTTTTTCCCACTGTTGAAAATGCATGCTATCCAGAAAAAGTTGAGACTACTTTCCCAAAGCTATTATTAATGGTTTAGAAATAGACTCAAAACCTATTTATAGTACTAGTAGTTAGTGGGCTGCCATACAGATAACAGCCATTTTGTATGACAGTAATTCCTGCACTGCAGTTCACATGTATGCAGCAGAATGCCTCAAAAATAACATTTTACACTTTTAAATGAAAATGATAAAATTAAAGCAAGTATTAATAAACATGCCCATAAATAGTATCGCTTGAATGGCTTTCTTTTGTATACTGCTAAATAAACAATACAGCAAAAATCTTTTTCAGTGTCCAAAAATAACAATGATAATGGTTAAGATAACATTAGGAGTTATATTTGAGAAATGGAGTAATACTCTCAGGATTTGCTTTAATTATACCAGGAAGAGAAACCCTTGTAAGATGGGGGGAAAACGTAGAGAATGGCACTCTTTCCTCAGTTAGCATGCAAATGGTTAAGACAAATCCTTTCAAGAACCTTTTTTTTCCTCAAGTAACTTGTAATAAAAGAAACTATCCTAGATCTTGGGCTATGGACTTCCAGTTTCACTCATGCAACTCATTTTAATTTAGTGACTACTTTGTACAAAATGGCCTCAATGGTGCTAACTCTAAGTATATTTCCTATTTTCTTGGACTCTGTCACCTGATAGGGAATTTGTACTAAGTACAAATGATTAATGACGGGCCAAAGATTTCCTCCCACTTTTAATTCTGCTCCCATACCAGATTTATTTATTTTTTTACTTTTTTTTTTTTTTTACTTTATTTCTCCTTCAGTTCATAACTAGTGGAGGTATAATGTACCTTGGACAACACTGAAGTAGGAAGGAATCCAACCACATCTTTCCAGGTGGGTTGTGGGTGCTCACAACAGGCTTAGAGGGGGTTTTGTTTGTTTGTTTGTTGTTTGCTTTTGGTTTGGGTCATGCCTTAGAATCTCACACTATCCATCCTATGAAGAGCAACCAAAGCAATGAACTGAATGTTACTATGGGAGGTAAGATTATGAACAGTCTGTAGAAACCAAACAAGCCTAAGAACTGTATTTTCTAGGCTTTATAGCTCTGATCATCATAGCCGCCTCTATCCATGACTATACCTCATATACCTTTGACTTCTGCTTGTTCCTTATAATAAGCAACATTTGGGGGGGGCATTACATTTCTGGGCATGACATTACTTATTTAGTTTAAATAACATGGAAAAAGAGTAATCAAGAAAAGAAAAATCTCATATAAAAATTTCCTTGGACATACTTCTCAATGATGACCATAGAAGGGTATTTTTTAGATTCTTTCTCTGACAGCTATGTACATCTTCCTTTTGTGAATTTGTTTAGATGCCATGCAAGCATCCCATGTAGCAAGTCATGGATTAAGACTTAAACATAGAGGGTCTCTGCTCTATGTGCTAAACAATGAAAAATGGGGGAATTTTGCCTTGTGCCACGTTTACAGAATTAACTGTTCCTTTTGTTATGTGAGCTTTTGTTATGTTCACTAATTCTCAGCACATAAATACTCTAAACTTTAATCAAATTATTGAAACACATTAGATTCGATGTAACATTTATACTGGATACTGGGGGGAGGGGGGGATGAACCAAATAAATAACAACAAGCCAAAGAAATTTAAAGCAAGCAAGTCTTATGCTCAGAGAAGTATAGAAAACTCTGTATTTCATTAGATGCGGTGTTAAATTTACCCTGCAACAATACAGGATTCCTGGTTATATTTGGGTTAATAAAAAATGAAAAATAATTTTAATAAAAGTATATGCCATGCAATAGTGTGGATTCTTATACTAGAGTATTTTTTATATTTATCTAGAAATCAAGCTTCACTGGGTATATTAGGATCTGTCTGTCAATTTCATTTTAAAACCCCAGTCACATGTTAACGTTCTAATTGCCTATTTTTTATTACATTTATATGTGTATTTAGGGTGGCAGTGATATATATGTATGTGAAAGGGAGACTTTTGAGAATCTGTTCTTTCCTTAAATCATGTATGAGCTGGAAATCAAACTCAGTTCTTTAGTCTTGGCTACAACCATGTTTACCTGCTGAGCCATTGTTCTGGGCCTCACTTAATTTCTTCATATCAACAGAGTTCAGAGCTATTATTTCCTACTTCCAGCCTTTTTGAACTGGTAAAGTCGACTCAACTTCAGTCTCTAAAGGTGCAGAAGTGAGTGAAGCCCAGATCCCTCTGCCTGAGAGTGGGGGCTGCTCAGGCAAAGATGTCCAGCAGACTGAACTGGGCCATTAGAGGAGAGAAAGAGAGTAGGGTAAAGCAAGAGAAGAGGAAAGCAAGAGCCTAGGAGAGTAATCGGGAGCCAAGAGACCAAGGGAGCACAGAGATATAGGGAACAGAACTAGGGGAAGGGAAGTGGATGCCCAGACCTGGGTTAGAGAGGTTTAGGGTGGCATGAGGGCAGAGAAATGTTCGGAGGCGCCACAGGTACTAATGAGACTTGCCCCAGGTTTCTTTGAGACCTAATGGTGAAGAGATGCCATGACCATGCCAACTCTTTTTTGTTTGTTTGTTTCCAGACAGGGTTTCTCTGTTCAGCTTTGGCTGCCCTGGACTCACTTTGTAGACCAAGCTGACCTCAAACTCACACCGATCCACCTGCCTCTGCCTCCCGAGTTCTGGGATTAAAGGCGTTTACAAGGAAAGCATTTAATTGGGCCCTCCTTACAGTTTCAGAGGTTTAGTCCACTGTCACTATGGCAGGAAGCATGGCAGCACGCAGGCAGACACGATGCTGGAGAAGGTGCTGAAGAGTTCTACATCCATTACACAGGCAACAGGGAGAGAGAGGGAGATCCACTGGACACCTCTAGAGATACACTTCCTCCAACAAGGTCACACCTTTAACTAACTCCACTCCCTAGTGAGCAAGCATTCAAATCTATGCACCTATGGCTGCCATTCTTATTCAATGTCCCTTGCCCCATACGATCCAAAGATAGCAATGGGAAAGATTCTGATATCACTTCAGAAAAATCAGTTAATATTCTCTCTCTCTCTCTCTCTCTCTCTCTCTCTCTCTCTCTCTCTCTCTCTCTCTCTCTCTCTCCTCTCTCTCTCTCTCTCTCTCTCTCTCTCTCTCCCTCTCTCTTTCTCTCTCTCCTTTGTTAGGCCTATCCCCACGCTTTTTATTTGCACACAAATCCAATTTGAGAGTTGAACATACTAAATATGAGATTAAGGATTTTGTAATTTAAAGTCATTTTTTAGACTTTGAAGATTTCTGAAGAAATGGAATTAGAGAGTTAATAGGAAGGCAGGCATGGGCATGAGCTGATGGAGATGAGAATGTAAAAGGGGAGTTTGCCAAGAAGAGTTGCCAAGCAATAAGGAGTTGGATGCAACATGTACAGACGAGCAACAACAGGATGGAAATTATGATGTGACACTGAATGGCTGACAGCAAGTGTGAGGGAAACCCTGTATTCAATGTGTTCATTAGAATTGTAGGTCAGTGGAGCTTCTTATGAGTAGGGAATATTGATCTGGCTCCACCAGAGATATAGAAAACATTTAGGGAATCTACAGACTAGAGGAATTGAAGGGACAGAATTGGCAACTTACTGACATTCATTAGAACTTTCTGGTTTCATCATTTGATTATTTAAAGGTTACTATAATGATCTCCAGAAGCCTAGTAGCTTCCTCTTTGGACTTAGTTACTATTTATGTTGTCGAGTAAACATCCATTTTAAAAAGAATGGCCATTAATAACTTGTCCATTGGTACATCCTGCCAAACCGCGATATTTCCCCATCTAGGGTTAACATTTATGGCAGTCACTACTAAGCTCTTAATGGCTATTTATTTATTCCTGAAACATGTTCAGTTGAATGTTTTCATTGACTATCTAGACATTTATTAGTCATTTGTTTACCATTACACACATTGATGGAACTGTTGAATGCACCATTTTGCTGGGCTCTTGGAGAAGAATCATGAGGATGAGAAACATATTGTTTGGAATTTGTAGGAAGCATATCTGAACAGGATTGACTCCGTTTATGAACGATCCCAAACAGATCAAGTCATCTACAGACAGAAAAGCTGAATTGAAAGACTCTCTTAGGGACAAAAGTGCTAGGAGGGCAATTGCTTATTGTTACAACCCACTTAGAAAATGACTAGTAGCTAAGTAACTGAGGGTTTAGTAATTTAAAAGGCTGTAAATCTAATATTTTCCCTGCGAATGGTGGATTAGAATAGTTAATGGTGGTGCTTCGTGATCACTCTGCAGGAAACTTATCTTGGATAGATTCTATATGAAAAATGAGCTCTTTGCATAGGTGTAAGATTTGGATACATAATAAATAACATAATTCAATAATGATTAAATTATATAGTCTTTACCAATAACTAATGTTATGATTTTTGGAAGTAAAGATTAAAACTTAAAATGACTAACTTTTTAGTGACATGTATCCATGCTTTAACCCTCTGTCTGGTGGTTCTTCTTCTTTTTAACTGTTTATTTTGTTTTATTTTTAATTAATTTATTCAGGTTACAACTCAATTGTTAGGCCATCACTTGTATTCTCCTGTTCCTCCCTCCCTCCTGCTTTCACCCTATGACGGAAGGGCATCTCCTTCCCCATTATATGGTCAGAGGCTATCGAGTCTCATCTTGGTAGCCTGCTTATTCGTTCTCTGAGTGCCACCAGGCCTCCCCACCATGGGGAAGTGGTCAAATATGGGGCACCAGAATTCATGTCCAAGTCAGTGCCCACTCTCCACACAACTATGGAGATTGCCCTGTCCATTGGCTACATCTGTGTAGGGGTTCAATGTTTACTGCATGTATTGTCTTTGGTTGGTGCAGTAGTTTGAGCAAACTCCCCTGGGTCCACCCATCATGATGCTCTCCTTGTAGGCTTGTAGGCCTCTGGATCCTTTTATTTTCCCATTCTCCTACATTTCTCTCACCTAGAGTCCCAATAGGATGTCCTCACATCTATCCCACTTTCCTGGTAGATAAAGATTTTCATGGGACATGCCTTTTGGACTAGTGCCCAATTATAAGTGAGTATATACTATGTGACCTTCTGGGTTAACTCAGTGTGATCATTTCTAGTTCCATCCATTTGTCCACAAATTTCAGGATTTTCTTGTTTTTAATAGCTGAGTAGTATTCCACAATGTAAATGTACCACAGTTTCTTTATCCATTCTTCAACTGAGAGACATCCAGATTGTTTCCAGGTTCTGGCTATTATGAATAAGGCTGCTATGAACATGGTTGAGCACATGTCCTTGTTGTGTGGTGGAGCATCTTCTGGGTATATTCCAAGGAGTGGATTAGCTGGGTCTTGTGGAAGCCCTATTCCCAGTTTTCTGAGAAAGTGCCAGATACATTTCCAAAGTGGTTGTACAAGTTTGCATTCTTTGGTGGTTATTCTTCTTATGAGATCTTTAACTGCCTCAAGCTTTCTTCAGAATTCTACAACGCTGATATCATATTAATTTTGTATAGTGATCAGGAAAGCAGATAAGATGCAGGGAAAATGTGCAGAGCAAGGTAAAATTAGGTGGTACTGGCCTTATTTCCTCTTGATTCCAATGCCTTATCAGGCTGCTGCCTGGGAGCTGGTGATTTGTGGACCACTTTGGTATATTTAAAGCTAGGTAGCTACAAAGCATCAAAAGGCATTTCTCTAACCACAGCCTCAGAACGATGACAACTTCGCCACCATTCCGCTTTTACTCAGAATCAAAGCAGTGCTGCTGTTGTGAATTTAAGTCCCCAAATGGAGTGAGTTTCTCTGCTGAAATTTTGAGTATTTTACATACAAGAAGCCAGCCTAGCCCATTAATAGGGAAGTGCATCCCTTGCTGCCCACAAAAGACCTCTGGGTTGAATCTGGAATTCCAGTATATTTTCTTCTTGGTTGAGTTCCAGCGTTTACAGCTGAGCAGGGACCCAGAATTGCCACCTCCTGCACATTCTTCGCACCCACTGCTTCCCCATTCACTGAAAACAATCCCTCTGCTCTCTTCGCTAAGGAGGGAGAAGCCAGTGAGCCCTACCGTCAAAGAAGGCTGCCTCAGTTGGATTGTAACACAGCACCCATAGACTTTTAAGATTAGGAAGGGTGAGGGACATGAATGTGATTGGAGTTAAACAGAGCTATAAGTCAGTGTTATCATCTGGCAAACTCTGCCGAAAGTCTCAAATCAGGGTTTTGACTTTTTAAATTAACCATCTCACAGACTTCAAGACTCTTACCTAAGTAAGAAATCATATTGCACGAAGCATGCATCTGTCCTCAATGTTTCATTTAAAAATGACGAATGACAGAACTGTCATTCTAAACATATAGGTCTGAAGGTCGGGGATGGAGTCCAAAAACAGGCTTTTGTTTATGCTCACCATAGATCATTTGTATGCAGAGGTAGGCTTGGGAGACACTTAGCCACTTTCTGATTGGATTTAAGTCCTGCTCCACAAAAGGAAACTTCATGCCCCACACAATAACCATTGTCAAAAGCCCATGGCCGGGGAGGTCATAGGCCCTAATGTAGAACCTTGTATTATTATGCTAAATAGTCATGTTGTCAAATTCAACTTGCCTTCTAAATATTTATGCTTATGCTCATAGACTGGACCTCTCTCAGCCTTAGATAAAGAAACTTCTTTTTGCAATGGACAGCAGTTAATGGAAATCTGAATACTGCTCAAAGTGCTGAGAATGAGCGACTCATGTTCAGCCCTAAATGGGACATTGATGTTAGCTCCACCTTCATGAAACCTCAGGGAACATCACAGAAAAGGAGGCGAGAAGAATGTAAGAGCCAAAGATGAGCCACAGTGATACAGACTGCTGCCTTATCGACACAGCATGGCTATCATACTCAGGAACCCACAGGAGATATGGTGACCTGCATAGGACCTACACAAGATCAAGTCAGCTAAAGTACTACCATAGATGGGTCACATGATCTCCAGGCACCACCCCATATTGAAGAGCTACTGGCTATGAACAGCCACTTTGGGGAGGGGGGGTTGGCAGGGAGAATTATCCTTTTTGTTGTTGTTGTTTCTTTTTGAGGTTGAGGCCACTGATATGTTTTCCATCCTTCACTGGGTGGCATTTTATCACTAGGTAGGTTATTAAAAAATGAAAGAACAACAAAAAAAGAGAAGGTCATGACGTGAGGGAGAAAATCAGGTAAGTATATTCATTTCCCATTGTATTCAGGTGTGAAATTCTTAACAATTAAGGAGACACGCTCACAATTAACAATTCTATGATTGGTGAGATTAGTAGCTATAAAAAGTGAAAGCAAAACTCCCTCCCAGAGAGAGGACAAGGGCTCTGATGCCAGAGTTTCTTGACAGTAGCTGAAATGCAGGTGCAAGAGAGAGCAGCAAAGCCCAGAGGTGCCTGGGAAGATAACAGAGAGTTAATTTTCTTATGGGTTTCATGTGTGGATTGATTGAGGAAGTTTGCAGTTCTGAGTGTTGCAGCCAGCCTCCCATCTGCTCCACAGACGGTTGTTTGTTAGCACAGCTGGAGAAAAATGGAGCTTCCAGAGCCTTTTTTTGACTTTCAAGTTTCACCACCATGCTCTAGCCCTAGTAAAAGCTGTAAAACAATTAGAACATATTCTCTCCTGGCCTGAGATGCAGGGAAAGCTCTTTTCTTCTCTCTTCCTTTTCTCGGGCTCTGGTTGGTATTCGTGTTGTGACAAAACTGTATATACACTTGCAGTGCCCTGAAGTTGCCTGTTAGCTCCTCTTCCTCCTCTTCCTTCTCTTTCTGCCTCCCTCCCTCCCTCCCTCCCTCCCTCCCTCCCTACCCCTTTCTGTCTCCTTTCTCTGGATGAATTAGCCTTTGCTTTTAAAGACTGCATTATCAAAAATTAACTAAAGGTTTTCATCTCATGCAAAATGCCCCCTGTGGTTGAATCATACTCAGCTTCCAAATTAGATCTCTTGTATATCAATTTCCTCTAATACATTTCTATTTGTAGAGGGGAGATGATCAAGGGAATCCCAACAGACATGTGACATGGGAGGGGAAAATCTCATGAAGCGTTACCAGTAGGGAAGGAACTATAGGGAAGTAATGCCTGCTGAGAAAGGGTAAATTAATGCTGGAGAGTGAGCACACTCATGGGTCATGCAAGTCAAAGTGATCAACCCTGGAATCATATCCACACAATCCACATTAGGTAGACCGAACATGTTACACTTATGTATCCATGTATATATACATGAATTCACATATATGAATTCATATATATATATGAATATGTGTGTGTCTTTGTGTCTGTGTGTAACAATAATAAGAAAAAGAGACCATCTTATGACTTAGAGAGACGGGGCTCACATAAGAGGGTTTGGAGAGAGGAAAGGGAATGGAAGGCATGATGTATTTATTTTGTAATTAGAAAGAAAATGTAATCTACCCTTTCTTTTAAATTATAATTAAGAATTTAAAAGCCTCCCTATACTTTATCAAGAATGTTGACTAAAGGTCCTAGGTGTGTCTAGATAGGTGGTATCCTTGTCCGAGTGACCCAAGTTGTCTTAAAACAGAAGCTCTTTTGCTCATAGCCATCATCTTCTGTTTAAGCATATTGCAAGTTCTATCACTTGTGTTTAATTGTATGTCCCTGCTCACATCTTAATAGGCTAACTACTATTGTATAGATGAAGCAACAAGAGCTCAAATTTAAATGAGTCAAACAAAGCCATGAAGTAGAGCATGACTTAATCAGGTAGACAAGGTTACAAAATCAATTTTACTTACCAATTTCTTCTTATTCCCATGGACAGAAGTCACTACCTAGAAGGTTGGAGATCTTTTACATATAATGAAGGAAATCTATAAGGCTTCCTCTTCATATCTAAGTGTATGTGGAGTCAAGCCATTCTTAAACAGGCTGTCTATCAGTTTCTCCACAAAAATATTAAGTTTTGATATTTTTTGTTTTTATTCACTTGAAATAAATTATCATTCTTTGCCTTGTTTTGTACTATGCTATGCTATATCTGTCACTGGAATGACAACAGATTCAGCAAGCCTTCTACCCTCACAAAGAAAAATCTAATAAAATGCCTATTTAACTTCAATTTCAATATAAAAAACACCTGGAGCCAAACTCACAATACTATGATTCTAAATGTTTGGGATGGATTATAGGTATTAAGTTTTTAATACCTATACTATGAATAAAAGTGCTTAAATAAGGAAGGGGAGCATATAAATAAATACTCAGATTACAAATTAAATTCAATTTTAAGTGCATTGTAAGGACAGAACAGGATGAACGAACAGGAACAAAGAGAAGAACTTGGATTTCCGTGGGAGATCAGAACAGAGAGGAAACAAGCATTTGGAGGGGGAACTAGCCAAGTAGGGCGGCCACAAGGGGAGAGAATGAGTTCAGGGGAGATGGGTGTGAAGAATAACTTCAGAGATGCTACAACCATCTCAGCTGCTCCTTTAAAGGCCTGGCCATCATTTCTGATTTGTGCGAAGATGATCACTTTTGTACAAAACAGCTGTCATTGTGAACAATGTGAAGCCTTAGCTTTTCCAACTTAAGTGAAAGGTCTTGTGTGGAATTCCCTGCAGCACTACGACTCCACATTTGACCCGAGTGCTTTCTAAACAATTTTGAAAAATATTGAGATGTCATCTACCAGGTTCAAACGATTCTCAGTATTTTGATGTGTTTGAGAACTGGCCTGTTAACTGCTTGTCTGGCTGATCATGGAGTTTCTGAGATAAAGAGGTGATAAATAGAATGATCAAGCCTCCAGGTGTGGAATGAGTGCTCTGACTCTCAGACAAGTAATATTATGTAGCCTTCATGAATATGACCATTTTTTTTGTACTCAGCCAGAGCAGGGACAGGGGTTCTATGTTCTGTGGAAGACCACTATCTTCAGTATAATTAGTTCCTCTGAGCACCCAGTCTGTCTATGTGAGCTACATAATGGAGATGCTGTCAGTCGCCTCAGTCAGATCACTATGTCTGCAGACTTTGCACAACCCTAATATAGACTTCATTGTGTTATAATGGCGCTGTCCAGCTGAAAGGATTACTTGTACCATAAGTGATGGTCTCCACAGCTAACTCTCATCAGTAGGTGGCTCTGAGAGCTGTGCATAGATTCTGAGTGTTGGGCACTGGTAGTCGGATTAATTTTTAAGTCACTGAATTCTCCTCCATTCCAAGAAAATAAAAGCTACATAAAAATATGAAAATTATCCTTCCCTCATTCTTCTTACTTCCCCTGATCCCTCCTTTCACTGCCTTTTTTTTTTTTTTTTATGTGTCAAGTTAAGAAGCAGTCCAAAGCCATCTACTATGTGCTTTGTCAGTGGGAAAGTGGAAAGCAAAGAATGTTAGCCCCAGTTATTCCCATAGTCTAGGGGTGGTGAGTAAAAACAGCTAATTGAGTTAAAATGACACACCTATGATATCTTAAATACTTTTTTTAGCTGCTAGGATAAATACCCTGATAAAAGGAATGTGTGAAAGAAAGGGCTTATGTTAGCTTATACCAGACTGCAGTCCACCAATGAAGGGAAGTCCTGACAACAGGACCTTGAAACAGCTGATCATGTTGCATTCCCAGCAGGGAAGAATTGAAAAAGGAAGGCTTCTGTTGGAATATCCCCCTCTTTTTTTTTTTTTTTTTTGTGCAGGACAGAACCCAAGGCCAAGGAAAGGGTGCCAAGCACATTCAGACTGACTTCCCACGTCAATTAACCTGCTCTGGAGAATCTCTCCCAGGCCTGAGCAGAGGCTGGCCTAACCAAGATAGTTCTTCATGGGCATTCCCAAAGCCCTTTTACCTAGATAATTCCAGATGCTGTCACTTTGAAAATCAACACAAATCATCACATGTGGAAATGGAATTTTCACATCATTTATGCAATAAGTAATTACTATGTATCACCTATTATTTTAAAGGTCTTAAAATAATTGAGTCACTCAATTATTTTTACCTTTTTAAAAATTAATTTATTCAGATTACAATTCAATTGTTATACCATCACTTGTATCCTCCAGTTCCTCCCTCCCTCCCACTTCCACCCTATTCTCCTCCCCTAGGTCTATGACTGAGGAGGACCTCCTCCTCCACTTTAGGGTCATAGGCTATCAAGTCTCATCTTGGTAGCCTGTTTATTCTTTCTTTGAGTGCCACCAGGGCTCCCCACCAAGGGGAGGTCATCAAACACAGGGCACCAGAGCTCATGTCAGAGTTAGTCCCTGCTCTCCACCCAACTGTGGAGAATGTCCTGTTCATTGGCTAGATCTGAGTAGGGGTTCAATGTTTACTACTTGTAATGTCCTTGGTTAGTGCAGTAGTTTGAACAGACCCACGGGGGCCCTGATCCACCTGTTACAATGTTCTTCTTCTAGGTTTCTAAGATCCCGAATCACTCAATTTTTATCCGAATTTTCTAAAAAAGAAAGTCACTACAAATATCCTGAATTTGCAGAGCAGAAAATTAATGTATAAACAGAGGAATAATATCAAATGAATCTACATTTTAATAAGGCACATTAACCTCAAGCTAAAACTTGATCCCCTTTGGTACCATACTAAGATATGAGCAGAATGTAAAGTGAACACAGGGGAAGGTGACACATGCTGTTGAGTATTCTTTTTGAAGCCGTCATCAAATGGTGGGTCATTTGAGCCTCAACACTCAGTTTGGTGTTCTGTTAGGAGAATATACAGTTTTTCAAGGTGAACAATTTGCTTTTACTCATTTTAAGAAAGTTATAAAAGAATCAGAGAAAGCGCAGAGAGATTGCATTTTCTGTATTTGTATTTAAGGTATAGAGTTCACAAAAGAAGACACTATTGGTAAAGCACCTTTTATCCCATGATACTTTATATTTGTTATTATTATGGGGAAATCTTTTAGTGACCTTATTCTCACAAGGGAAGTTCTCTTCATTTTTATCCTCTACTCTTGGGCCCTGGCATCATTCACATTTGTCATTGATTTCACCACTTAAGAAGAAGTGATTTAGAACAGTTGTGATACAAATTCCTGGTAGTTAAGCCATTGGAAGTACAATAAGAAACATTTATGTGATCAATGTGGCTTTCTGCCAGGGAAGAAGAAAATAGGAAACAAACAAACAAAAAAGGCTCCATTTGACAAACAATGTGGCTGGTGGCCTAAAATTCTGATACATAAAGTGATTTACTACTCAATGAAAACAAATAAGATTGAGGCTAAGATTCATAAGATTTTCACATAGTAGTGAAGTCCTTCAACAGAAGAATGGATAAAGAAACTGTGGTACACTTACACAATGGAATGCAACTCAGCTATTAAAAACAAGAAAATCACGGAACTAGAAAAGATCATGATAAGTGAGGTAACCCAGACCCAGAAAGACACATATGGCAGGAGCCTATCAGAATTGTCTTCTGAGAGGCTCCACCCAGTAGCCATTTGATACAGATGCTGAGACTCACAACCAAACATTGTGTGAAGCATACAAAGTCTAATGAAAAAGTGGGAAGGATAAAAGGACCTAGAGGTGACCAGAGCTCCACAAGAAGACCAACAGTACCAGCCCACCAGGGCCAAAAATGGCCTGTGGTGTCTGAAGCACTAACCAAGGATCATGCATGGACTGAACCTGATGAGAGGCTCAGGCTTCATGTGGGTCCACTAGTAAGGAGAGCAGGGGCTCTCTCTGGCATTCGCTCTGTTGTCTGCTTTTTTGATCACTTCTCCCTGACAGGACCACCTTGCTATGTCACAGGGGATGAGGACAAACTCAGTCCTTATGTAACTTCCTGGGGTGGGGTGGGTGAATAAGGTGTTTCCCCTTTTCTGAGGAATAGGAGGTTGGAGGCTGGGATTGGAAGAAGAGGAGGGAGGAGGCTACGGCCTAGATGTAATGTAAATAAATTACTCAATAAAAATAGAACTTCATTTATTTAGGATAAAAAGGATAAATGAAAGGGATTATATAGTGCTCATCTTGTGCTATATATACATTTTTTACATTTTATACAGACTTACATATACATGCAAACATTTATGTATAAAATATATCTGTAATGTGTATATTACTTTATCACATAGCAGTGCTAGGAGTTCGATAATATTATTAGCTATTTCTTGATTGACATATTTAAAGCCAATGACATTAAAGCAAGGTCCCCCAAGGCACAGTGAACATAAAGGGTAGATATTTTAGAACAAGTTGGCTACAATACTATATTACTAAGATTGTCTTAATCTCTATTTTAAGATGATATAGTCAAAGACTCTCATAAGAACAGTTAAGTTCACCCCATTTTTAATATCAGTTTTCACCTACATACTTTATAAAGGTTGTTAAACACATTTAATGAGAAAAAAGACGTGAAGATTTTCATCTCTGAAACTTGATTCAAACGTCTCTCACATCACATTCAGGGCTAATTTTCTGTACAGTTCTGTGTAACATTATTCACGACCAAGATTCGACCCATGTAGATGAATTCCCTATTCCCATTTTGAGTGCTGCAAAGGACAGAGATGGTTTCAGAGTGTGAGAAGACATTCTTGATCTTAGACTCACAGCAATAGCCTGGTATCCTTCTGGGAACGTTTGACAAGCAAACAGCTCATCTACCAAGTTCTCTGCTGGATACATCTCCATTTGTGGATCTTTGACATGTATTTGGGTGTCATGATCTTTTATTAACCAACCCATCACCAGCCCTTTAACAATTGCCACACTGTGCACTGAAATAGGTTTCAAGAGAACAGGAACATTGAACATCTACATTCCTTCAATTATGTAAAAGTGAAACTTATATCTTCTCAGAAAGAAAAAAAGATATGAGAATGCAAAGTTTGTGATTATTCCTTTATTTCATGTAGCCTGATGATGTTATTTACTGATGACCCAGGAATTTACCCTCTCATCAATGGTGTGCAATGTTGAGACTTAAAAAATCAGGTTTGGATTTTTATAAGTAGCTGTCAGTTAGAATTCATAGGCAACTCTTCCCATGTGCTTGGTATTTTCTAGGAGCCATACTTAAATATCTTATCTTTTTTGCAAAGAAATGGCACTGACATGAAACAGCTCCCCAGCAGTTCATCTTCTACTTCCTTATCTTTACTTAAACACTGCTTCTTCCACCTAATTTTATGCAGTTGTTAGGCACTTAGACAATTTTTCTGAAAGTATATTAGAAATGCATAAAAGAAATTCTAATGGAGTATCTGTATAAATGTGTAATTATGCCTAAGAATAGTCTAAATTAAATACCAAGAAATAAATATTGACCAATTTTTGTCCACAGAAACTAGCTGATTACTTAGTGATGAGTGTGAAGTTGAGACTGTTATTCCTAAGCAAACATCTAGATATGAAAAACATTTTCACTTTTTCTCTTTAAACTGTTTCATAAATAGAGGGCTCTGTGACTTCAGGTGATGACTTATTGCTGAGGGAAACAAACAAACAAACAAGCAAGCCCAACAACACTGCCAAGTTATAAATCTCCTGTAAACACTAGGGACAATGTCGGTTGCATGCCTCAAAACACTGGTGTTAAAGAAGACCTCACCAGATTGAAGAGTTTAAACAATAAGAAGCAGATTTGATATCTACAGACCGTGAAGAACACATGCTTGATTTTATAAATAGGTTAACATACATATATATGTGTGTGTGTGTGTGTGTGTGTATATATATATATATATATATATATATATATATATATATATATATGTAGCCAACTTTTAGCCTAAATAAATTAAGTTCTCATAGTGAGAGAATCCCACCCTTGTGATTCTCAGCCTTTGTCTGTCATCTATCTATCTATCTATCTATCTATCTATCTATCTATCTATCTATCCATCTATCTATCCATTCCTGTGCCAGGTATTAACTTGAGTATGAATACATTATGCAAATTTAATATAAAATTTATGTTAGTATTATTTTAATTCTATGACTATATGAATACACACGTACATGAGTTTTACTTTGATTTAAGAGATACTCATGATATCGCCTAACCTGGCCTTGAAGTTACCATGAGCCTAGGCTGATGTCCACCTTCTGAACCTCCCATCACAGTTTCCCAAGTGTTGGAATCACATGTCTTAGTTTCCATACCTGCCTTAGGGACTTCTTTCAAGACAAAGGCCTGTGAGGATAGCACATATTTGTTAAGAAGAAGCATGTAGATAGACCTGTGTACTATTGTTAAATGTGTTCTTTGTTCTTTCTTCTCATGGCTCACCACATTCCTTCATTGTGTGCTCTTGTGTAGAGGTGAACTTATTTGCCAGCCTGCATTTGGGGGATCTCAAAAATGATCAGCTTCCAGTTTTGTTTTTTAATTAAACTATATTTGGTGTTCCTCTTCTTTCCTTAGATCTTATTCTGTGCATGGCACTGTCTTCAGGCATCCCAAAGCATGGCTTGTCTTTCGTGTTCATTCCCTGGTGGTTTCTATTTCCACTAGAATAATAAATAAACTAAGATATATCCAAAATATTATAAAATTGTCTACAAGAAATAGAAATGAGATTTAATAATATGATTTAATTAAAATTATGGCTAAATAAGGAAATGACAAGGAATGTTGATACTTGCAACAGTAGAAGTTGCTTGTGTAGGAAAACTAAATTATAGAGTGTGAGGCCAGTGAAAAGTTGAACCATTGGAAACTCTAACTACCTATAAGGAGACATTATTAGGAAAAGAGCCCCTATTTAAACAGAAAAGATGTGGGAAAATACCATAGTGTTGACCTTCTCTTATGGGCTAATACTTTGACTATGTGTATTGTCCAAATCTTGCCATAGGCATGAGTATTTATGATTCTAGAACATTCAATAGGAGCCAGACTCTTTGAGCTCAGAATAAGAATGAGTACTACTCACTAGTGCTGTATCAACACCCAACAGTGAGAATGCCAAGCATGTGAGGTGATAAAAGCATCACATGTTTGTCGTCCTGTCAATATGTGGAAAGAAATGTATTATCTGTTCTTTTACCACAAAACTGAGTTTCATATTGGCCGAATAAGTTTCAAAAGCACAATTCTCTAGACACTGACAAAGTCAGGAATGTTAAGAGTAAAACTTGGATTTTTAGACCTAGTCATCATGTGTATTATTTGTGCTTTCCAGTCTCCTACTTGAAATCATGTCTTTTGACAGTCTACCCGTGTACCATTCAAACTTCATATTCAGCTTCTTTTTCACTCCACCAATTAAGCGTACTCATTTTCATTTCTCAAAACTTCGCTTGGTTTCCTCCCTCTTATTAGAAACATAAAGTAGGAATAACAGCATTTAATGAGTCTCAAGGGACGTCATGTTTACACTTGTCAATCAGGGATATATTTACTCCTGTGTCTACCTTTGGGTAACATTTGTTGAGTGATATTTTTGAAGCTGAGAATCAAATGTTACTACATGAGATATTTGAATTGTTTTCTCTCCACCTTTTTTAGTCCTAAAATTATTTCTTCTACCTTCTGTGTGGAAGATGCAAGGATTTAACTAAGACTTCCCAAATTTTCAGACCAAATAAAAAGGTATCACAACATTGTTAGTGAGCCAACATTTCAATACTGAGGACACGAGGTTCTTTCTTCCATGTCCGGTTTGGTTTGCTTTGGACACATACAATACAAATGGGCACCGTTTTAGCATCTATTCGGTTGAGTGGAGGACAGCCAACAGTGTGATGTTTGGAAAGCTGGGATATTATTTCTGTTCTACATAAGCTCTAAGCATTAAGACAGATGCACTGTGGATACTGAGGGAAAGCAATAGAAGTTTCTTGCTTCCAAATGAGAGTAAAGGGACTGTGGGTGGATAAGAAAATATCAATTCACAGAAGACAGAGTATTTTGAAATTTTACATCTAATGACTAAAAGAATGATACATAGTTGGGAAGGAGAAAAGAAAAGGCTTTGTATTCATAACAACTCTTATCACATTTAAGAAAGCTAGTCAGCTAAAAACCATGCCAAGCTATGAGTGCTCCATTGATCTTTTTCCAGTTTATCCCTAAACTGAGCAGGAAGAACATTTTGCCAAACATGACCCTTCTATGAACTTTTTGATTTCCAAGTGCTACAGAGAAACCCAGAAGACAAATTTTCAACTGTAAAGATAATTTGGGAATCAATTTTTTATTGTGCTTTCTTCATTATACCTAGCATTATAGTGTTCCTAAAACATGCCTCATAGAGGGGGTCAAGATATAACTCCAAACTACAAGTGTACTTACCAATATCTGATATCTGGCGAAAAGCAATGACAGTGTATCTCTGCAGATGTAGATGCATGACCTAACAGCTCTCTTCAGAACTCACTGTAGCGTGGTTCCCATCTGCTCACCCAGGACCTAACTGACCTTCCCACACAGAGAAGAGTTCCCAACAGGTCATTAGGTCTAGTTCCATTTCTCCAGGCAGTCAAAATCTAAAACATCAAAGCTGGTGATTATTCTCTTTTATTAAAGTACTTTTCAAAATATCACATACATGCAAGACTACCATTTATATAGAATTAAATCTCTCTTGGTGAAATTGAAGTTAATTTCCTGCTTGTATGTTTCAGTATGAAATAGTATAACATTTAATCATATTTTAGTTAAATTCAGTTCTGTGGATTTTTTTAAAAGAAAAAAATACCCCATCCATCTGCTTTGACACTGAACACAATAAATTGCTGCATCAGGATGAATTCATTTGTAACAGAATTACATTTTAACTTTGGAAGTTTGACTTTCAAGAATTATATACATCATAAAGGTTTTATGTTTCAAATTAAGTTCTCTGAAGTTCTCCACACCGCCCTAGGTTCTCCAACAGACAATCTGGAAATAGCCCTACCAATAGAACTGGCTCCTGTATGCAACAGAAAGGATAAAATTATCTTATATCTAATGGGCTCTAAAAGACCCCAGCCAGGACATTTTTTTTTTCATTTTCACTCAGACAGGAGAGCATGAGGCTGTAACAACAGCCTGTCAGTGTTAGAAGTCTGACCATTTGCACTCTTGTTTAGTTTTGTTTCTTAATGTGGACCAGAATTGTTGGGGGTCTTCTGAGAGAAGCTGAGAAGAGCATAGCTGCAGGGTGGGGTCTCATGGGAGAAGCTGGCTGTGAAGTATTTGTGGGGGCTGAATAGGGGGTGGGATGGGTGCAAGCAGAGATCACAGAGATCAAAGAAACATCAGGGCCCTCAGTTTTCCACAGCAAAAAAGCCTTTAGCAACTCTTTGATGTCCAATTTACCCTCTGCCCCCAATCAGGAGAGTGTCAGAGAACTTGAGGGAGAAGAACTCAGGCAGGGCTGTTTTATGAGCCTAGGAGGCTTATAGCATCTTTGGAGCACCTTATAAAACAAGAGTGCAGGAGAAATCACTCTACTGTGCACCTACAGGGGGCTATCTCCAAGTGAGTACACAAGACCTAGGTAGCATGACCACTATGCTTTGCGAAGGCCCTCCAACAAAATATCAGAGCATTTAATTATATGATGGTTATAGTTTCTATCCGTAAACTAGTAGCTGACTAAATCAAGTCTTCTCAGGAGTAAAAAAAAATCCCTCAGCACAGGGTCATTGCTTTGTTTTTTTAGAATATCCGTCCTCAACCACGTTCTTGTAATGATCATCTTTCCTTCTCAGTGATCCACTGTGGGAATGTTACTTCTGCATTTCAAAGAAAGTGTGAGACTTATACAATGCTGTCATCGTGCTAAGTTTTCCTTATGGGAAAAAAAAATAAAATTCTTAATTCCCATCCAGGTTGCTGGGAGTGACAACTTGGTGGCTAACTTTCCACTAACAGGTCTCGAAAGTATGACAGGGATATGGATTCTACAGAACAACAAATGTTCAGATGAATACTCAGGCAGCCACCAATTAGAGGTAAATGACACGCTGTTTCCGTGTCATAAGTAGGAGGCTTGACTACATACAGATGTGCAAATTCGACAATGCGTCATTGTTTTCTGAAATCATGAGCTTCCTCCAAGAAACTACTTCCTATTCATGAACTCCCTTCTTCCTTGAAGCCTAATCTATAAACCAGGGTATCTTTATCTGGCTTCCTTGATTTGGCTTCACAAGTCTTTTATCTCCTAGGCACACAAAGATCTTATTTTATCTTACTGGGCAGCAGGAGGAGCAGAGAAGTTCTCCACAGGGGGAAAAATCATGTGATTCAACTAGTGGCTTTAGGAAGATGATGAAATTATTTTTCTGTGGTCAACCAAGCAGAATTGTTCACCGGGACTATGTTAACAAGTTACGTTGTGTTTATTTTAAGTTGACGCTACCATCTGTCTTCTGGACAGGAAGCAAATTAAGCTACAGTCGTAATGATTAATTCATAGCAAATATCAGGTTGATAAGGACACAATGGAGCTACATTTTTAGGTTGAAGCCAGAGTAAATACCAGGTTTCTAATCCACATTTTGCTACTTACTTACTCTTCTGAAAATACTTCTATTCTGTATTTCACTATTTTTAATTTAATTTTTTTTTAGCTGTAAGCGTGATGCACTTGACACAGAGAAAAGTCATATAAAACTCTCAACAAGTTCTCTTTTGTCTGTATTACTACACTAGAAAGCCTAATGAATTTATTTAATTCTAGAAACTTCAGTGTTGATAGGACCTTGAAGGCAATGATAAAAATACACTGCCATACAAAGAAGGGAACTTTGTGTTTCTAGTATTTTTCTCAGCTTAAAGTCTTCAGAGAAAAATTCTATGTGTGTGTGTGTGTGTGTGTGTGTGTGTGTGTGTGTGTGCTTGCACACGTGCCCGTGTGGGGGTGCCATGCATGTAATTGTATGTAATACCTAGCAGTTGGAAAGAAAATAAAGAAGCAGACCATCTGAAAGAGAAAGTATATTGGAGGTTAGAGTAAAATAATATTAGAATTCAGAATTTAACAAAACAGTCTAGGAGGTTGTGACTGGAAGTGTTACATAGATTATAATGTATTGACATCAAACTTGCTCATAAATCATAAATTTAAAAACTATCATCATATGTATATGTACATATAGATTGGGTATCTATGGAAGAGAAATGTATGCACAGCAGTGTCTTCATTTTGGTATCTGAAAGAATCATAGCACATTAAAATGCAGTATGTTGGTTGATGGCGTATAAGGGGCTGAGAGAGTAAGAAACAGAGAAAAGTAGGACTTGATTTACATTCAGTTTCATTCATACAAGCTGGGCAGAGAGGCTCTTGTGCTTATGTATAATTTGATATTATAATAAGCAGGAACTCTGGGGCTTGCCGAACTCTTTAAAAGAAGCACTGAGAAGTCTGTAAAAATAATCAAAGCTATATGGGAAAACTTGCTTGTTTTCTTAACATTTATAATCATTCATGAACATTTTATGCCAATTTCAGTTCATTGAAGAAAAATGGAATGGATTGCAGAGAAATAGGATGTTCTGGAAAAATGTAGATGGAGTCCGGGGGTTAATAGGAGAAATCATTTAAATTTTTTCTACTTAAAACATTAGTTAAAATCAAGATTTACATAATAACAAGGATTATATTATGGCGTATAGTTAGAGACACATCACTTATGATACAGAAGAGACAAAAAGGAACAAAAACTGGGAATTTAAACAGCTATGGCAAGAAGCAGCCACACAACAATTCTGTGGTTTCAAAACCAATTAAAGAGAAAGATCACAGTATTGGTTTCCAATGTCGCCCTTGGGTTTACTGTGAAAAACGGCACTCAGAGACGTGGTGCACCAGAGTCTGGATTGCACCACTGTGATCTATTAAGCCTTTCTTATCTAATCTTTCTTTGGATATTGCCAAGCGCAAGGGATATGATTGCTACTATTGTCAACATCAGAGATCATGCCAGCACCTCAGAAGAGTTCTATCTAGAAGATGTTAAAAGCCACCTAGAAAATAGTGGGTTTTAGCCTTTTGCAGAAACAGAATGTCCAGTCCTATTGCATTCATTGGCCAGTATGCAATTTGTCGGTCACCTGCAGGTACCTAAAGTTGAATTTTATAATGCTAGGCCTTCTTAAATCACAGTCACAGAGAGTGTTTAGTTTATCAAAACTGAGTTAAATTGTCAACAAATTCATTCTGATCTATAGTGTTAACGACTGGAGGCAAACAAATAAATAAGGCTGAGATGCCATGGAGTGGGCACCACTATTTGTGAATTGAAAACACATGTGACAAGTTGAGGAAATCTATTGTCAAAGAAAAGAAGGAGAGGGGGAAGGGGTGTGAGGATGGGACTGGGAGGAGAGGAAAACGGAGACTGAAACCAGGCTGTAAAGTGATTAAATAAATAAAAAAGTAAACAAATCAGTGGAAAAAAACATCATCTTGAATCTCTAAAAGCAAATATGTGGAATAAAGTGTTAGGTCACCAGGGGACAGGTGTATTTTTGTATGTATTTTTGACACTATTTAGTCTGAGCTTTGTATGTCCTCTTTTGTAAGACCTTAGCAGTTACAGGAACACGTGTTTTGTTCTGATCATCCTGATCTGATGCTAAAATGTCTTGCCATTCTCATGGGGGAAAAAAAGTCATCTATCTCTTCATCCTTCTCTATAAGACTCATGAAATACAATTCTTCAATAAGAATTTGCTCCACTTCATTCTCACTAACGACATTTAATGATTGTTTTCATTTCTTGGAGTATATTTACATGTGTCTTTTTTTCTTTAGCTCAGTTGTAGAGTGGATCTCTTCACAGAATCTAAATCACTGTGTATGTGATCAGGAAGATTTGGTTGTTATTTTTTTTTTAATTTTTTTGTTAATTTATTCTTGTTACATCTCAATGGTTATCCCATCCTTTGTATCCTCCCATTCTTCCCTCCCTCCCATTTTCCCATTATTCCCCTCCCCCATGACTGTTCCTGAGGGGGATTACCTCCCCCTGTATATGCTCATAGGGTATCAAGTCTCTTCTTGGTAACCTGCTGTCCTTCCTCTGAGGCCACCAGGTCTCCCCCTCCAGGGGACGTGGTCAAATGTGGTTGTTATTTTTGAACATATGTGAATTGGCTTTTGTTGTATGTCTCAAAACATTGCTAGGAAATTTAACTGCTTGGGTTTTGATGGTGAGTGTTGAAATCTCTGTAATGTTTATCTTGTGCACCTTCTCCTACATCTACAAAGTTTCAAAATAGCAGAGGACAGGGTTTTATACTCATTCGTTTTTGCCTTTTCTACCTTGCTTCCTCAATGATCCTGGCTGAAGAGCAAGATCATACAGCCTTCATGAGTTCCCTGCACAACTTCTCATGCCTATAGTCACTAGCACTTCCATTGTATAAAGGGGAAAGGTTCCCCAATTTATTGGTCACCCATATTTTGTTTCCCTGTTGTTTTCTTACACTTATTTGACAGCACATTAGATAGGAAGCATGCTTCTTTGTTTAAGTTCAAATTGTCCCAAAGTGACTGTGCCGGTTAGTTCTTTGTCAACATGACACAAGCTAAAGTCATCTAGGAAGAGGGAACTTCAATTTAGAAAGTGCCTCCATCAGATTGGCCTGTAAGACAAATCCATAAAAATATTTTGTTCATTAATAATTGAAGGGCATGGAGTTTAACCTACTATGGGAAATGCCACCCCTAGGAAAGTAGTACTAGGTTAAATAAGATAGCAAGATGAGCTAGCCAAGGTGGGTAAACCAGAAAGCTATATTTCTCCATAGTCTGTTTCAGTTCCTCCTGTGGTTTTATTTAATAATAGTCTATTATTGGGATGTATAAGCCAAATAAATTCATTCCATCCCACGTTGCTTTTGGTCACAGTATTTATCACAACAATATACAAGAAACTACAACAGTTACCCACATTTTTCCAGATGCTTATTTTTTTTTTATTTTCAAGAAATTGAAGACTAAATTCATGTAAAAAGAATATCACTATATACATGTGAGGTTTTTTTTTCAGAAAACAAGTTTTTCAGGAGTAGAATGTTACTCTTACATGCTATACACATTGATGTTTTATTAAACACAACCAGAATTTCATCCTCAATTTGATAGATTTTATAGAAATCCCTTAGCACTACATAAAATACTTGTTCTTCACAATCTCAGGGATATTTTCAGTTACTAAGATCCTCAAATTTTACCTATATGAAAGAAATAAAAATTCACTTTTTTATTTATTTAAATTTTAATTGACAAATATAATTATATGCATGTTTGGTACCTAACATGCTGTTTTGATTTGTTTATGCATTGCAGATTAAATAAATCCAGATGTTTCTTATATATGTAATCTTATATACTTTATGCTTAAAATACACTTGAAATTTACTCTTTAGCAACTTGCAACTGTTCAACACATTGCTATTGACTATATCATACAAATGTTTCTGAAAATTTTGTGTCTTAAGAAGCAAATTTCTATAAACCTCCTCTTATCCTATTTCCATTTTCTTTTTAAAAGAAGCATTTATTCTGTTCCATAATCATTGTACTAACGTGAATCAACAGGTCCTAGGGATTTCTTTCTTTTCACATATTTTCCATAACAACCATTCTCAAAGATGTTAGGTCATACCTCTTCACGGCTTTCATTCAAATTTCCTTCATAAATACTGAACTTTTTTCTCATATTTCTTTTGACTATTTTTTTATTTTTACATTTATATTATAGCAGGAAGAACGATGAGACAATCAGTAATTATATAAATGTTACATTCATAGTAATTTGGCTATTTGTCTTTGGCAAACATGAAGTAAACATCTTTCCTATCTTGTTGGGTCTAAATTTCTGAATGAAAATCAGTATCTATCATATCTCATCTCTATTAACTTAAAACATCTATCTTGATCTTAAAACATCTTAACCCCTAACCAATTAAACTTAATTGTAAGACTAAGCTATCTGGTCTTCAACCCATCAGAGACTTGAGAAGGAATAAAACTTAATTACCTGAGTGAACTGGAAATGCAGGTTAGCAGTGAAATGCAGGTTAGCAGCTTCCAAAATAAAGAAATGACTGAGCCAGTTTACTGTCTGAACAGTCACCCAACACTCTCTATGACACTGAAGCATCATCTTCAGCCTTCTGGCCCAATGTATCTGACAGACATATTTGTGAGGCAGGAACTATTGAGGACTTTCTTACCCCGTCTTGGCAGAGTTCAGCCATCGACTATTCCTGAATCCGAGCTTGCCCATTTTTAGGCCGACTTCTTTTGGTGGCAGAAACAAGGACATTTTGCCCAGTGGCTGGTTAGTCACATTTGAAGTGAACTCCATAAAGAGGTTCTTTGATACTTTTGGCTAGTTTTAAGCCATCTTTGGAGAAACGTCTTTTCAAGCCTTCTACCCATTTAAAAATTTTTTAATTCATTATATTTTATTCAGATTACATCCTGATTGTTCTCCCCTCATTTGTATCTTTTCATTCTCACCCTCCCTCCCTCTTCTGTTGTATTCCTCTCCCCTAGACCCCTGACATAAGGAGATCACTTCCCCCACCATATGATGAAAGTCTATCAGGTCTCATCTGGATAGCTTGCTTCCCCTTCCCCTGTGTGCCACTGGGTCTCCCCCAGGAAGGGGAAACAATCAAATCTGGGACACCAGAGTTCATGTCAGAGGCAGTCACCACTCTCCCCACAACTGTGGAGAATGAGCTGTCCATTGGCTAGACTGATCAGATAGGCTAGGTTTAGTGCATGCATTTTCCTTGGTTGGTGCAACAGTTTGTGCGGGCGCCCCTGGGTCTAGATCTGCCAGCTTTGATGACCTCCTTGTGGAGCTCCTGAACTCTCTGGATATTTCCATCCCCTCATTTTTCCATATCCCTCTCATCCAGAGTCCAGCAATGAGTCTCAGCATCTGTCCTGATTGCCATCTAGGTGGAGTCTCTCAGAGAACATCTATGTTGGGCTAATATCCACTTATAAGTGTGAGTATATACCATGTGTGTCTTTCTGGGTCTAAGTTACCTCATTCAGGATGATCATGTCTAGCTCCATCCATTTGCCTGCAAATTTCAAGATTTCCTTGTTTTTAATAGCTAATTAATATTCCATTGTGTAAATATATCACAGTTTCTTTATCCATTCTTTGGTTGAGGGACATCTAGGTTGTTTCCAGATTCTGGTTATTACAAATAAGGCTGCTATGAACATAGTTGAGCAAATGTCCTTGTTGTATGGTGGAGCATCTTTCAGGTATATGCCCAGGAGTGATATAGTTGGGTCTTGAGGTAGCACTGTTCCTAGTTTTCTGAGAAAGTGCCAGATTGATTTCAAAAGTAGTTATACATGTTTGCTGTCCCACCAGCAATGGGTCCCCCTTTCTCCACATCCCTGCCAGCATGTGCTGTTACTTGAGTGTTTGATCTTCGCCATTATGATAGGTATAAGATGGAATCTCAGAATCCTTTTGATTTGCTTTTCCCTGTTGACTAAGCACATTGAGCATCTCTTTAAGTGTTTCTCAGCCATTCAATACTCCTCTGTTGAGAATTCTCTGTTTAGTTCTGCACCCAATTTTTTAATTGTGTTATTTGGTTTGATGGTGTTGAATTTCCAGAGTTTTTTAAAATACATTTTGGATGTTAGACCTTTGTCAAATGTAGGGTTGGTGAAGATCTTTTCCCAGTCTGTACACTCTCGTTTTTTTTTTTTTTTTTTCTGGTGACAACATCCTTTGCCTTATCTCATTTAATAATTGTTGACCTTAGAGCCTAAGCTGTTGGTGTTCTGTCCAGGAAGTTGTCTCCTGTGCCAATGAGTTCAAAGCTCTTCCACACATTTTCTTCTTACTGATTTAATGTGTCTGGTTTTATGTTGAGTTCCTTAGTCCACTTGGATTTCAGTTTTGTGCTGGGTAATAAATAAGAATCTATTTGCATTTTCCTTCCTGTAGGCATCATGTGTGGTTCACAGGTGGTTCTGGCCTAGGGACATCCAGCTGACCCTCAGAGGAGTGCCTGGGTCCCCGCACGAGTGTTTCCAGTCCCCACAGTCTGGATGCATGCCTACCTGGGAGCTGCATTTATGCTCTACATCTCGGATTTTGTGTCTTGGACTGAGTGAGTACTTGGAGTGTGACTGTCACTCAGTCATCACAGCCTGGCTGTGGCAAGGAGCATAATAGATCCTTTCCTGGAATTCCCAGCTGCAGGTAGTTTTTGGTGGAGGGAAGTTCTTTGGTTATGTTTCCCTTTCTTTGTTTGCATGTTGAGAAAGTGTTGGTTCACCTTAGTACCCCCTATCTTGTGTTAAGTCAGCTGCTTGGGATCAAGTTGAATGATACCAATAATTACTACATGACTTCATTCGCTCATCTATTCACTGGTTCAGTCATTAAGAATGCCTTAAGAGCCTAAAAGACTAATAAATATACAATTCAGTCTTATACATTTTGCATGCTACACATGATTTTCTCCTATTACCTCTGGAAACACATGCTAAATGCACCAAACTGCAGAGTCAATGAATTAAATGGTGTGATGACTCTAAAATGCTTAACACAGTGAATGTAGCTAATAAATATTTGTATGAAGCGTCTGTAAAATCAAATGGTAAAGACATGGGTAGCTCACTTGAGAAGATGTGTAGTGGTATTGTATTGTCCCATATGTTTAGAAACACAAAATCATACTATTTAATCTGTTTCTGCTGCTGTGACAGATAGACCTCAGACAGGGCCATATAAATTAAACATTTTGCATAGTTCTGGCATCTTGTGGGGTGTGAAGTCACAGCACCAGATGCCTTGATGCTTCACAGTGTCTTGCTCCACCGGTGCTGTGCTTACTCATATGCTAGAAGAGGAGGTGGGAAAAGATTCCAAAAGATTCCTTCAAGCCTTTTTATATGAACACTAATTTGTTTAATGAATATAGAGATTGTACAAGCTGATCACCCCTGAAAGGATCCAATTCTCAACAGGAAAGACGGAGGGAAACAAACAAGCCCATGCATTTTTATGGACAAGCATACTTTGAGAAAGAGAGAGAGAGAGACAGAGAGACAGAGAAAGACAGAGATAGAGACAGAGAGACACAGAGGTACAGAGAGAGAGAGACAGATACAAGAGACAGAAGGGAAAGACTGTGTTTTCTTAACCTCAGTCTCTTTTGCACTTGGTAGGCTTGGGTCAAAATTTCAAGACTTTTTGGTCCTTAAATTTCAGATGTTGTCTGTTCCCAGTTTATTACTCTGTGAAGCTCACCTGATTTTTTAATGTCAGAAATCTAAATATTTAAAGTAGCTTGGAGAGCTCAGCTGTTCATCTACCCTTTCCTGCCATTAAGGAGGTTTTCTAAAATGATACACCATAATTTATTTATCCATCCAAGTTAATTATTTCATAATAAGGCCTACATATCCAAACAGAACTCAGCTGTTCGTAAGTTTCCCTAGTAAAAACAGCCTTCAAAGACTTTGATTTAATACTGACCTTAAAAATGTTGCATTTCCTTGTCTGATATAGAAAGGGAAATGACAGAGCAAAAGAGGATTTGCAAATATTTTGCACTTTACTCTAATGCTCCTTGAACTTTTGACTCCCAGTTTCATGAGAAAGAAACAGAATACTGGAAGTTAAACTTCCTCAGTGGGATCAAATAACAGAACACGACTTTTTTACCCTTCAAGCTCTGTTTTAGTGAAACCAATGATGCAAGGCATGATTTTGAACCTCTCGAGTTATCATTTTCTTGGATTTTCTTCAGAAATTCTTAGCAAAGATGGCAATGACAGATGACAGTGCTGAACAAAGAACCCAACGACACAGAGGATGGAACAAAGACATATATTTGCCATCAGAGAATATAATCATCTCCTACTGGTAGCAGCTTTCACTTATTGTCAAGGTAAGCTAGGCTAAAGCAGTGCGCAAAAGGAAATATATGAAGTCTGGCTGACAGGGATCTCCTAGTTGATTTCCATATATTAGGGTATGTATTATCTATGGAGCATAAACACAAAATGGATTTTTCCTTATACCTGTTGGCTCAGGGTTGATTGCCATTCATGGCTTTCCCCAGGATGCTCTAGTTGTTTATTTTATTGCCCTACAGAAAAAGTACATCTATTCAATAGACCTCATTCTCTCCTTGGGCAATAATTAATTAATATAAGCTTTCTCTTTTAATAGTTCCATAAAACATGGCTGAGCACATTCAGGGTTGTTGCTGTACATACCCAAGAACAGAGAGGCCCATGGAGCTATAGCTAGATGATGGCATTCTCACAGAAAAATGTGTCTGACCTATCTGAACATGACGTGTGAAGCACAGGATAGCATTCTCAATGAAAGAGTCGAGAGGATCCGCTGAGCACATATGTAGAAGTCTAAGCCATGTGGGTCATCACTACAAGAGAAATAAAAGGGCAGAAAGAAGCACACTCGTGTATACATGCAAGCAGGCAGACCTTGAAGACCATAACGTAAACATGTGTGTTTATATGTACACACACACATTTCCAATAGTTTTGTTACTAAAATTGTAACTTAATTATAATGATATTCATATTTGAATGGTGAAATTAACGGCTTGTTCTCTAAAAAATGTAAAGGGGATTTTTCCTAAATCATCTATGTGCAAAAGCAAAAATTTCCCCACCACAAAGATGAATAAGAAAGAGGAATCAAATACCTTGGTGCATCTACCTATCTATCTATCATCTATCATTTATCTATCTATTCTTTTAAAAGATTTACTTAGTTTAGTTCATGTATATTAGTGTTTACCTGTTTTTTGTATGTGCACTACAAGTGTGTCTATACCTGAGTACATCAGAAAAATGCATCAGATTCCCTTGGGACTTGGGTTTCAGAAATTTGTGAGCCACATGTGTTCAGAGAACTCAACTGAGGTTTTCTGTGAGAGCAGTAAGTGTTCTTAATTGTTGAACCATGTCTTCATTCTATATTTTATACATAGTCTTGATAAATAATTTCTTTTTTTTTTGCCATTCATGTTCCATTCTTTTTTCATATAATTATTTTTTTATTAATTTATTCTTGTTGCATCTCAATGTTTATCCCATCCCTTGTATCCTCCTATTCTTCCCTCCCCTCCCTCCATTTTCCCATTACTCCCCTCCCCTATGATTGTTTCTGAGGGGGATTACCTCCCCCTGTATATGCTCATAGGGTATCAAGTCTCTTCTTGGCTACTTGCTGTCCTTCCTCTGAGTGCCACCAGGTCTCCCTCTCCAGGGGACATGGCCAAATGTGAGGCACCAGAGTACGTGAGAAAGTCATACCCCACTCTCCACTCAACTGTGGAGACTGTTCTGACCATGGGCTAGATCTGGGTAGAGGTTTAAAGTTTACCGCCTGTATTGTCCTTGGCTGGTGCCTTAGTTTGAGTGGGACCCCTGGGCCCAAATCTGCCTATCGTAATGTTCTACTTGTAGGTTTCTAGGACCCTCTGGATCCTTCTACTTTGCTATTCTCCCATGCTTCTCTCATTTAGAGTCCCAAAAGATGTCTTCCCCTCTGTCCCAGTTTCCTGGTAAGTGAAGGCTTTCATGGGACATGCCCCTTGGGCTAGTATGCAGATATAAGTGTGGTAGTGAGGTTAGGAATAAATTTTGTTTTGAATATTCTAAAAACCCTTTTCCATGAAGAGTCAGACAGTCATAACTGAAATGCAATGTTCTAGTGAAAAAAACTTGAGAGATATTGGAAATATAAAATATAAAAGAGTAGTTAATATGAGGAGATATACATATGTCTGTAAACTTTGTTGAATTTTTCAGGATTGACTGTGAAATTAATTCAGTTTTACATTTTAGATTCACTTAGAAATTTATTGAGTACATGAGACTAATATAAGAAGAAAGTATGCACATTTTGAAAAAGGAAGCAGGCATTTCATTTTAAGGAGTGTTGTCTCAATTGGATTAGGAGACTAATATAAGAAGAAAATATGCAATATGTGGAAAAAGAAGCAAGTATTCAACTGGAATTGGAATGACTTACAGTGAGACCCTGACATACATCAATGAATGAATGAATGAATGAATAATGATCAAAATGTGTCCTTGAAATATGTTTAGTAGTCTGACCTATGGATGATTGTCACCTCCCATTTCTTCTGAGCCACTTCCCAGGTGATCCTTTTACTCTATGAAAGAACTTGTTTTTGGGTGGTAAAACAAGACATGTGAGGAAGATGGACATCACTTTATAATCAACTCTTAAATGTGTCTATTGCTTATTGCATTGGAAAGTACATATATATGTATGTGTGTGTCTCTCTGTGTGTGTGTGTTCTCCATTCACACAAAATTAGTCTTTCAATGTTTCATGTTATTCTTGCGCAGACAGCCTTCCATGCTATACTAAGGGACCCTCTCTATGTTTTAGATGCCCCAGTTAGCTCATTTTCTGTGTTTCCTTTGAACAAGATCTCAGTGCTATCTAGATTCGGGGACTTTTCTTGCTGTTGAAAAAAAATGCAGAAGTCTAGAACTGTTAATTTTTAGGAATTAACAAGTCAGTGAAGGAATGGCTTAGAACAGCAGGTTGGTGTCAGCACTATTATTGGGATATGGCTAGAAAAAAGTGGCTCTATGAACAAAAGTGCTTTGAACCACAAGCCTCTTTCCCTGAGTCCAGGTCCTAGAATCCAAGAAAGAAATTAGCTTTAGAAGTATGCTCTATAATCCTTTGCTCTCTATGTACTTCACAATAAGGGTGCTTTCCTCACACTTGGAGCAGCAAAAGTAGTTATATGTATGATCACTTAAGCTCTGCGTTAATGCGACTTGAATTGGGGGAAAGAAAAGGAATCTAAGGAAACCGGTGAAAGGAAGGGAAAAGATAAAACATTTGATGAACTCAAAGAAAATTCGGTATGAGTATATCTTCCATGGCGTGGACCATGTTAAAAAAAAAAAAAAACAACTTGGATTTCATGATGAAGTATATGGATAGAGATTTTTTAACCAAGAAAATAACATGACCATATTTAGTTCAGTGTGAACAATGAATTGGAGAATTCAATTCATTGTGAATCCAATTCAATTGTGAGTACTGCACAATTGGAATTCCTTTTTAATAGTTGTGTAAGAGATCATCATGTCCTGAACAATTGAAGTTATGAGACTGTTATGGAGATTCCAGATGGACTTAGAAGGTATCATTGCATGTACCTAGTATTGAATGTAGGCATTAACATAGATGCAAAACAAAATTGTAGATGGTGTGAGACTTATGACTTATACAGCTGAAAGCCTGATTGTGGGCAGCCACTGGAATTCAGAGACAGATGAAGAGTTGGGGGGGCGTATAAGAATGTGAGCTCATCTGTGAATATATATGGAGTACAGGAGTTTTACCAGTTGTCTAAATTCAGATACCTGATATGCACTGGATATAAATGCCTGATACTAAAAAGGGAGATGGACTAAAAACGAATATTTAGACACATAAACAACATTGAAATTAGAGTAGTAATATGAAATCACCAAGGGATAAATCTGAAAAGTGATTCCTAACAAAACATAACCAGAAAATTACCATTCTTGTAAATGTTCAGATGCTAATCTAGCAGTCATGATTTTTGAGATTTTAAGTATAGAAAACATTTGAAAAAATATATAAAAATATAAGAAAACATTTGCTGAAAGTTGACTACAGGGCAATGTTCTGTTGATGGTAGAAATGAAACTACGTTGCCCTGTTACAAAGAAATTTTTTTCTTCAGTAAGTTCTGATATTAGTTCCTTGAATAGTTTCTAGTAAAATAATTTGATAAAGGGAACAGATTAGTAAATTAAGTAAATTAGTAAATTAAGAATCTGGGATGAGTTAGGAGAAGAGTGACAAATAAATATGGTCAAAACACATTGTATTCATATTATGTTTGAAACACTCAAAGAATTAATTCGAATAGTATATTAAAATACGTAAATTCATGAGAACCTCACTGGACTTAATATGCACATTTGATGAATTCAATAGTATATAAAAATCATTAGTTTCTGACCTCTGGGTTATTTTACAGAGAAGGATAGTTTTTTTCCGTAAGATGATGAGATAGAAAATATTTAACTGAAACAAAATACTTTGTTTTTGAAGTACAATGACCAATCAGAAGTTTTCTTTAACTGAATAGGTATGTTCAATATCGGGGATTAATAAACCTATTTAGTAATTAGTAAATCACAGATTAGTAAACAAAACAAAATATGTAGGTAGATTCCTACCTATAAATCTTTAGAAACACAGAGATTCTCAAAGGGGAAAGACTAGTTAATGCTTATGTTTAAAATACATATATTTTTATATATTATAATTTATTCACGTTACATCCCAATTGTTACTCCCCCAGTCTTATCTTCACGTTCCCTCCTTCCCTCCTTTCCTCCTTCCCTCCCTCCATCCCTCTTTCCCTCCTTCCCTCCCTCCCTCTCTCCCTCTCTCCTCTATATTTTTGCCCTTCCCTAAACAGGGGTGGCTGGCTCCTACCCCACTGTCTGCCCACAGCATATCAGGTCTCATCAGGATAGCCCGCATGTCCTTCCTCTGTGTCATCCTGCCAAGGGTCAGTAATCAAATCATGGGTGCTCTCATCAAGGTAGCCTGCATCCCCTTCCTCTGTGTCATCCTGCCAAGGGTCAGTAATCAAATCATGGGCACCAGAGTACATGTAGGAGGTTGTGCTGCAGTGCCTCCCACCCTGCCCCCCAAGTGGAGAATTAGCTGTCCATTGGCTACATCTGAACAGAGGGCCTATGTTTCCTGCACGCGTTGTCCTTGGTTGCTGCATCAATTTGTGCCGTCCCCCTGGGTCCAGATCCACTAGCCTTGATGGTCTTCCTGTTGAGTTCCTGGTCCATCTGGATATAAATACTAATACAATAAGGCTGAAGCAAATCACAGAAGTTAGTCTTCCAAAGATGGCCTGGGAATGTGTAGCTAACTATAGAGTATTGACAACTTTTCCTTGGATAGCGATATCCTAGTCATTGAAAAGCACTGTTTCTGCTTGGGAAGACACTTGGAAGCAAGCTCAGTGTATGGCCACTGTTGAAATATCATGAATCTTGAAATCATTCTATGATTGTATGAGGTCAAGGGAGATTATTTGCCTCTTCAAGTGATTGTGCAGCCTCTGTTCATCAAGATATTGCTTGATCCAAAGAAACAGGGACAGAACTTTTGTTTTGTTTAATCATGGATCTATTCCAGAATTTTAAAGTGCTTTTCAAGCATGAGCTTTTCATTCAGTACCTTTACATTTTTGGAGGAGGCTTAAGGAAAAGTAATGATGTTTCTGGAAACCTTGGATAGACTGAATAAAACCTGACAAGGCTGCCAATATGTTTGAGGATGAGCCAAGAATAGCAAACAGGATTTCTACATCTGTGTTTTAACAACCAGACACACAGACACATATTGGTCAATATTAAATAATTAGAACAAGAGACTAGAATGTCGTTTAAAAAGTTATTGACCAAAGTCTGTCTGTGTGGGCACTAAAGCCGACTTAGTTATACTGGAATCTTAGCGGTTTCCTTACTCGACTTGATGTGAGTTGAATTATAATATTCCTTTGAGATCTAATATCCTCAGGCTCTATGAACCTAACTCTGCACCAAGGATCCTAACTGAAAAAAGGATGGTCCAAAAGGTTTGTGAAAATGGAATGGCCCAGTTATATTTCATGTCTCATTGTTTTTCTCCTTAGAGATGTTAACTTAGCTCAGACTTTTCTGAAGCTACCAGTATTCCTTTGCTAGCTCCCTATGGACAAATAGTATGGGTAAAATCATTTGTCCTACATTATTGTACAATTATCCATAATCTTCCCTTACTTCAAGGATAATGAACCTAGAGAAATAAAAGCAGAGCCCTGGAACCATGCATGTGTCCTTGGAATAAAGCATAGACATGTCATTCATTTAGGGTGACTTAGGACAAATTAGTTAATCCATCCAAACCGTGGCTTCTTACTTGGTGAAATGAAGGTGATACTATACAACCAACATACACTTCTATGGAGAGTAAATTAACATGAAGAATTTACCACAACATCACATACAATGTGAACCATCTTGCCTCTTCCTTCCTTTCCCCTCAGTAGATAACCTTTGCAGACTCCACTTTATGCTATCCTGTGGCCTATGGGATGAGCCCAGGAATGACAGCTTCCATAATACTTTGGAAAGTGCCCCTGCCTTATATTTCTTTTGTGGGAAAAAGTTGCCTGAGAGTTTGTAGCTGAAGAGGAAAGTTAGTATAAATGCTCTCCCTGGGGCAGCCAGGTGCATTTCCTTAAAGGTTACAGAAACAGTCAATCTCAGCTCTAGCCTCCCAGAGCTCCCCTGTGAACTGCCATTTTAGTGTAGTGAATAGCTGAGGACACTAGCTGTTTTCCAACAACTTTTGTTATATACTAATTTCTTTAAAGAAAATATTTTTATTAACTAGAAGTAATTTATTGAGTCTAAAATACACCTTCAAAAAATTACACCTCAATTGTTTTCCCCTCACTTGTATCCCCCCCGTTCCTCCCTCCCACCAACTTTCACCTTATTCCCCTTCCCTAGGTCTATGACCGAGGGGGACCTCTTCCCCCACTATATGATCATTATTTTTTTAATTCAGTTAAAACCTAAGAAGGAAAGTGGTCTTATAAATGCTGCCTTTGAGAAAAACTGGAGAAAAATAGTTAACCCTACATAGTCTCTTATTAGAACAGGAACAGTTCAGTATAAGGGAAGACAACTTGTCAGATATTAGCATAATCTGGGTTACAGCATATTATTTTCACTAAGCAATTGCTACTTCCAGAATGTGGGCATAATTTTGCTTATAATTGGACACAGTGTAAATACCATGGTTCTACTTCAAGAGCTCAGAAAAGAAATACAGCTTCCACTCTGAGGCATTTTAATAGGGTGAAGGAATAGCTCATCTTGTCGCACAGAAGGCCAATTTTAGGAAGCCACACTTGAAAACTGATGCTGGGCTATGAACATCTCATTCTCCTCTCCCTTGCTAGGCAAAGACCTGTAAGACACTGGCAACAGAAACAATTATCGTGTCTCTGGGTACATATGTCATTTTGAAAGAGATCCTACACTGCATTCACTCATCATGTAAACATAAGATGGAGAACATAGGCAAAAAGAGGGACAGGATGCTCAAACCAGCCACAGCAGTTTCTATCAGCACAGCGACACAGCGGTCTCATTGTAAAAGGCGGGGACTACAGATGGCTGTTCCTCATTAACTGCAGTCACCATTTGCATGCAAGAGAAGGATGAGGTTTGACAATGACCTGCCTCTTCTCATCAGTGTTCCAACCCTTCCCAGTTCCACAGGATTTTCACACTCCAGGCAGAGAAAGTCCAAAATCAGGATTGTAGCTGAAAAAAAAAATGTATTTCTCCTTAAATATGCAAATATCTGATTTCTAACTTTCCATAGCCTGCTTCTAATACAGTGGAAATTAAGAGCATTTTAAAGATATTTATTTCTGCTATTACTATCATTTTTAACTTGACAATTGTATCATTTGTTGGAATAAGGAACTGCTAGAAGACAAGGAAGCCTCTTTG
Organism: Acomys russatus; assembly: GCF_903995435.1. Taxonomy (NCBI): domain Eukaryota; kingdom Metazoa; phylum Chordata; class Mammalia; order Rodentia; family Muridae; genus Acomys; species Acomys russatus. The sequence goes on along the minus strand of NC_067153.1, from coordinate 27,242,934 downwards.
CCTCTGTGTGATAACACTGTGCTTCCAGGAGCCATGCCTTTGAGAAGTTTTACGTAATGAATATTCCTCCTTTTATTAAAAATAGCTTCCTTTCGCAGACTACAGATCCTGATTACCGTTTCTCCTCCCTCTACTTCTTCCAGTTCCTTCCTATCTTTTCCTCCCCCCATCCAGCTCCACTCTTTTTTTCTATCTCATCAGAAAATAACAGGCTTCTAAGATACAATGACAAAACATGACAGGATAAAATACAGTACGATTTTTAAAAATCTCATTGAAGTTGGAGAAGGCAATCCAACAGACAGAAAGAGGCCCCAAGAGACAGTGCAAGAATCAGAGCCCCACTGGCACACACACACCCAAGAAACCATCAAAATGCTGAACTGAAAGCTATAATATATACTTAGAGACCAAGTGCGAACACATGTGGGCCCTGTGCTTGCTGATTCCGTTTCTGAATTCATTTTAGCTCTTTGTGGTTGCTGTAGAGAGCCCTGTTCTCCTGACGTCCTGTTTTCTCTGGCCTCCCCTGTTGCTGGTTTGCCTGAGCTCTGGGGTAAGGGATTTGACAGAAGCATCCTGTTTACACCTTTGTGTTCAAAGGTGTCTCTCTGTGTGTAATGTCTGGCTTTGAGTCTCTGTATTTGCTTCCACCTGGTGAAGGAGAAACCTTCTCTCATGGTGGCTGAATAAGGGACCCATCTCTGAGTATAGGAAGATATCACTAAGAGTTGTTTTATTATTACTTTTAAAAAAAGACAGTAGTACAAAAACACTAGAATATAAGGGTGAAGGTTCTGAGTCGGGCCAGCTCACGCAACCTCCCCATGTTCAATGAACTGTGTGCGTATTGTCTTCATCAATGGTACATTGATGTTAGTTTGAGGACAGCAACCTATTGCCTTCAAAAAGCAAACACCACTTGGGTTATTTAGGGATTTTCATAGGATCCCTTTGCCCAACAACTCCATTGAACGTAATCCAGCCTCAGCACTGAAAACTTCATTTGGTGGCAAGAGTTTGGACTCTGTCTTCCTCATTATTGGAGACTTCAGTAGGATAACCTTCATATAGTTTAGGGAGTTTCTACTGCACTAGGTTTCCATGCTACCCCAAATGCCCCTTAATTCTAGCTGTCTCTCCTGCATCCTCTCCTTCAAACCCATCTCTCCTTCTCCTCCCAACCTGGTGATTTCATTTCTTTACCCCAGTCTCCAGTTCACCCATAAAATCTATTTGATTTCCTCCCTCCAAGAGAGATCTGTGTGTCCCACTACTCCCTTCTATACCTACCCTCTCTGAAACTATAGATTGTAGCTTGGTTATAATTTATTTAATGGCTAACGTCCACATATAAGTGAATTCATATCATATGTATCTTCCTGGGTCTGAGTTACCTCACCCAGGATGATTTATTTTTATGGTTCCACCATTTGCTTACATTTTTCATGATGTCACTTAAAAAAAAAAGATGAGTAATACTCCATTGTGTAAATGTATCACAATTCCTTAATTCATTCTTTTCTTGAGGAACAGCTAGGTTGTTTCCATTTCTGTTTATTGTGAATAGAGCAGCAATGAACATGTTTGGGAAAGTCTCCTTATGGTAAGATGAAGTGGCTTTTGGGTACATGCCCAAGAGTGATAATGCTGGATCTTGAGATAGCTCATTTCCATCTTTTTGAGGAACTGACATACTGATTTCCATAGTGGTTGCACAAGTTTGCACTCCCACCAGCAGTAGATGAGTGTTGTTTTCCTTCCACCTCCTTGCTGTCATGAGCTGTCACTTGTGTTATTCATCTTAGCTATTCTTACGCATGTAGGATAGAATCCCAAAGTCATTTTGATTTGCATCTCCCTGATGGCTAAAGCTGTTGAACTTTTCCTTAAGCATTTCTTAGACATTTGAGTTTCCTCAGGAAGTTTTATGTAATGAATATTAAGATGACTAAGATGCAGCATATCTTAGTACCTGGATGTGTGGAAAGCCTCTATGACTGAGAATCACAGGATCACAGCATTTATCTTGATTGTGTCACCAATTAAGAGAATAGTACCCATCAGATATTTAGCTAGTTTCTTGTATTTGGGATTTTCTCTATAAAAATGATGTGAATTTTCACCAACATGACTACCTCCAGAAGACGGGAATGACAGTACCAGTGGCCTCTGACACAGAAGAGGGGAAGCTTAGTTGTCCTCAATCATAGAAAAGTCTTATAAATGTATGGAATAATGAGAACAGGAGAAATATTTTCCTAAAGGAAAAGCCTCTTAATTAGCCCTGAGATTTTACGCGCGCGCACACACACACGCACACACACACACACACACACACACACACACACGAACATTACATGGACTGAGTGGGCTGTACTTATGTATTATGGAACATGTGTATATGTGTTTGTATATATATCTGTCTGTATGTATGTATCTATGTGTATATGTGTAAAAACAATGAAAAAATACCATGAATTTGACAGAGAATAAGGAGGTACATGGAAAGAGTAGAAAAAAGGAAAAGGAAGAAGGAAAAAGATACAATTATATTGAAATTTCAAGAAAATTATTATAAAAAGATGGGAATGCTCATATTCTAAAAATATTTATCTTATCATTAAAGAAAAATCAGAAATCAGCATCATAAAAATTCCCAATTAAATTAAAAGGTTTATTTAACAAGTCAGATTTTCATATGTTAACAAAACAACTTCTTTTTCATTTTTATGACCAAAGAAAGACAAGAACCACATAGTTTACTTAACTTTAATGATGATAATAATATCTGAGCTTAGTTATGAGGGCAGTTCAGTAAAATGCTTTATATTTTATAGATTACATTATTCTCATCTTATTCATGAATTCATGAATATATGGCCCATATATTAAAATGTAGTAGTTGAAAGCTAGAGCCTTTTTTTTTTTTTTGGACTTACAATGGATACTAGCCATTATAATAGGATTCAGTTTAACAAACCAGAACCATGTGGCCTGTGCTATGTTCCCTGTTGAAATAGAGGGTTAGTGATGGCAAGAGTGGCCAAGACCTTATATTGAATTACTTTTAGGGAGGCCCAAGTGTGGTGGTGCATGTCATGGAATGCATTCCAAGTTGGCATGTCCATCCAAATCAGTTGTAAATAGTGACTGGTTTGGTAAACTACATCTGCTGGCTGTAAAGAGCGGAGTATACCTACCTGCCTTGAAGTGGAAAGCAGCAATTGTCCATTTTTTCACTGCGGAAAGAGGAATAGAAGGCCATGAAAGCAAGCACATTATGAACCTTTAATTAATGGGCCTCATGGAGCTTGTGAAATCATTCGGGAGGAAGGGAAAGGCTTGTGATGCTAAAATGCCTCCTCATGTTTTGGCATTGAGTCTCTTCCATAGTCCTTGGTTGGTGGTAATCACAGGGTGTGTTTGCTCAATTTAAGCTACACTAGAGCATTTTCTTTTGGAGGGAATCTTGGGAAGTTCCCAGGTTTGAGTTCTTGTTCTTTTAAGTACTAAAATGTGTTTTGAGTTGACAGACATTGGCTTGTACTATTTCACTACAATTAGATATGTACTACGTGACAATTATTTTCTTTCCTTTGAGAAACATTTGCTCTGTTTATTTTTTTTTCCCCCTCTGGAAATCAGAGAAACTCAATCTGCATTAAAACTGGGATTGTTAAAACATGGATATAATTTGGTCATGGGTTGCATTCCAAATTGTTCTGTGACCTTTCCCACTACCACCTCCTCCCTTGCTCAACCATATCATCATAGAAGTGGAAATGTTGGACAATGACAGTACAGTCAGTACATGTTAGTAGTCTCAATAAAACCTAAATTTGATAATTTGAAAATCTAAATTGGCAATATGAAGATTTTCTGATGTTAAAGTTCCTTATATTTACCTAAGTTGCACACATACTTAAAAATATTAAAATACATGCTATGATCAATTGCAACAAGTTCCTTAAAAATCATGTTTTGAGTAAGGGGAAATCTGTGATAACTGGAAATGAAATCTATGAGTAAATAGATTTGGGTGACTCAAATATCTCAGCATTTGATGTATTTTATATTTTCAAAGTAGACCTATACCAAATAAGACATGCCTTGGGGATAACTGAAGGAAATAATGAAGTTGTAAGAGGGTGTGACCTTAGTCTTTCTCCTCTATATGCTGCTTTTAAGGAGAAAATAACCTAATATTTTTCACAGTCTTTGCCAACGTTTCTTTTTCCTTTTTAAAACTAAATACTACTTTTGTTTAGTTTTAAAGGTGACAGACCTTCTGAATTCTTGATGTCCATATAAACTCAAGTCCTTTTCTTCAGATAATGGAGCTACCTGCAGGAGAGAAAAACTTTATGACTGAATTTGGTGAGATTGTAACCTCTTTAAATAGTTTGTAAAATTTAAAATTTGCAAGGAATGCTTTTAGGAAAGAGCAGAAGATTTCAGGAGCCATTAACAAATATAAGGCATATGACATCTGTGTGTGGTTTCCTTGCTCCTCATCTCATGGGTCACCTAGAGTACATCTGACAGAAGTACCCACTGAATGAGAATTATTCGTGGACAGGCAATGAAAGTCAGTTACACAGAGTGAGTGAATGTGCCAATGATTTGTGTCTACAGTTTTTCCGTGTTTCAAAATGTAGTAATCACTCTATGACAAAAAAGAGACAAAGACAGAGAGAATGTGTGGGGCGGGGGAGGGGGGACAGGGAGAGATCATTAGTAGAACTCTCTTTTATAAATGTCCACCAAATCACAGAGCTTCTGGGTTATTAATTACCTGACGAAATGTTTCTGTTGATTTTACTGATTTAAAAAAAATGTGGTGGCACACGCCTTTAATCCTCACATTTGGTAGGCAGAGGCAGGCAGATCACTGTGAGTTGGAGGACAGCCTGGTCTACAAAGTGAATCTAGGACAACCAAGGCTACACAGAGAAACCCTGGCTCAAAAAACCAAACCATACAAAACAAAACAAAAACAAAAAATGTCATATTGTACCATATGAAGTACATTATTATTCTTATTATTTCTTCATGTTACTTAGTTTCTTTTTATAACTTTATTGCACATATGTATTTAGTGTGTGTGCTGTGGTCATGTGCACAGTCATGCATTTGCAATGGCATATGTATTGTGGTCAGAAGACAAATTTCATGTGGGAATTCTTTCTATCATGTACATGGCAGGGATTGAACTCAGCTCATCAGGCTTCATGTCAAGTATCTTCACTCACAAAGCCATCTCTCTGGGCCTCAAAACTTACTCTTAAGAATTACCCTTAGGCTTGCTTTCTCAGAAGACAGTCTTTTATAGGAATCAATAATTCTTAGACCATTGATTACTGTAAATATATTATATGCCATGTATTATCAGCCACATTAACCTCTACTTTGTAGCCAGACTTTAAGCTGACTTATGCTTTTATTTCATATAAATATATTTATCTACCACAAAAACTTTATCCATTATTTGTTTTTAATTTTAAGTGCTCTTTGGAGCCTACTTCTGCCAGTTTATGATTGTCGTTAATTTTTATTTCTATCTCTTTTGGAGGCAATTTTAATACTGAAAATTGTCATCACAGAAATAGAATAATCAATTAATTTAGGTTTCTTCAGTAACTTTATATTTTGAATAAAACTTTAGATGCATAAACAATGAAGAGTTAAGTTTTGTATTGTTTTGTTTTTTATTTTTTAAAAAAAGCCTTTAAGAAGCTTTGTTTTGAACTGAGTGTGGGGGTGTACAACTTCAAGCACAGAATTGGGGGCGGGACAGAAGCAGGAAGATATCTTGGTTCAAGGCTAGCTTAATCTACAGACCTAGTTCTAGGACAGCCAGGGCTACAGAGAGCAACCCTGTCTCAAAAACAACATAAAGAGGGAAAGCATCTTTTTAAAGGATTCAGTGACTCCCACACTCATGGAACTGGGAAGCTGAAAGGAAGACCCAAAGAACTAAAAATTAAAGAAAACTTTCTGGAAGAGATACTTTTCAAAATTTTGGCAATAAGATTTATAGATCCTTTTAATATAGAACTACTATATTATATTATATTATATTATATTATATTATATTATATTATATTATATTATATTATATGGTTTAGCTCAGCAAGTAATCCTTATCTTTCTGGCATACAACAAGGAATGCACTTTCCATACCCTTCAATAGATGTGCTAGTTTGAAGGGCAAGGACCAGAGCTGAGTCCCAAGTCACTACAGTAAGCACTTTAACTTTTTTAAGTCAGTAGTTAATTATTAATTAATTAATACACTGGACATCAAAACTAGGATACTTACTGCTTTATATGGGACATTTTGTGTGTTATCACGAACAGTAAGAATGTAAACTGTGTGCCACCTATAGTCTTCAGCAGATATCCTAACCTAAACCCCTGTCCTAAATTTCCCACGTTCTTGTTTAGAGTTTGGAGGATTTTGGCAGATTCAGCTGTATTAGTGACCAAAAAACACGTCTGGAGTGGTATGCTTTCTTGCTTTAAAATATGACTGTCTTCCTTACCTAAACTTCTTTTGTATTTGTACTAGCAATATCCAAGAGACAGCGAGCTAAAATATTATGACAACAGAACAACTTCTAGTATAGTTTGTGCTTCTGATTTCTGGGGATTGTTTGTATGCGGGACAACATTTAGACTGGAGTTTGGCTTTGTTAGGGCCATGAGTTAGATTCCAATGCATTGTCTACTCATTTAACCCAACTTGAAGTCATTGTTACTCTCTGTTAGATACCAAACAATAGCTTATAAATAAAGTTCATTTTCCATGTCCTCATATGTTTTAGATAGAGCACAGAGGACACAATGTATATATACCACACAATTTTATCTTTCACCCTTATTTAATCATGCCTATCTTTTAATAATTACTTTATATTTACAGTAAATATTTTGACATCCGAAAACTTCCAGGGGGAAACTGGCAGTTACTTTTCAAACATTAATATGCACTGTTTCTCTTGAAAAGCAATGTAACTGTATACATGTATAAAATTGGTGAAATTCTTATTGAGAAAAGCTATGTAATGAATGTAAAAAGTAATGAGAAAACACGAGTCAGTGAAAAACAACAAGACTGATATTTACAATCCAGAAAGACATAAATACTGAAGCAGGTTTGTCATATACTTGACATATAAACATGGAATAATATTTGCAGGAAGCCACTGCAGCTAGCCTTCAAGGACAGAGATGGTTAAGATAAGTTTAGGAATGCCTGGAGTATAGGAATTCCTGTAAGCATAAGAACTCTTTTATAATTCCAATAAGAGTTCAAACTCTAGTTTTTTTGCTTGTTTTTGTTTTTGTTTTGTTTTTATATATCTATCTCTAACATAGCTCTCTGTTTTGGTGCCTCACAACCTAATGCTTTTGGAAAGCGGAGCAACCAACCTTCCACTAAAGCCTTAACTGTAAGGCACAATGCATCAGCGAGGTTTAATAGAGCGGAAGATGAACTGTTACAAATAAAACCTGGCAAAAACATTCAGCTTCTCCCTGTTTTTAATACCTGTGAAGAAGTAACACTTGATTACTTTCCCAGATCAAAGTACATGGTGTGAATTTCAAACTATCCTGGCTGGTGTTTTCCCAAGACAGGAAATCAACATTGAAGCCAATGAACAGTTAAATGTGGCACTGTAGAATATCCTGCCCCTGAAAAGACAACAGGTGTCCAGTGTGTGTGAAGCCTGTCTCTCCTCCCTGTAATCTATCTTCTTCCATCTCTCCCTAATTACTGTTTTATTATCTCATTAATGTTGAAGGACTCTACTTAAGTAGATGGAATGAGGATGCAACCTCTCCAGTGCTGCAGTCAAACACCAAGTGAAGATGGGTATTTGAAGATTCTCCCTAACTAGGCTGATCTTCTTCAGGAGGTCTGATCTTGCTGAGTCAGTGGTTTTGAGGAGATTAATTTACTGCATATACATTTATCATTTAGTACAGCTAAACTTTCTCAGTTGTTATAAGCTGCTTTTCTTTTTTCACTTCACTTATTTAATTTATGCTTCTCTCATATGATACATCCTGACCACAGCTCACCTCTTAATCCTCCTTACCTATCTTTTAGATCCACTTCTCCTCTGTTTCCCCTCAAAAGAGCAGGCTTCCCAGAGATAGCAACTAAATGTGTGTAACAAGTTACAACAAGACTAGACACAAACCTTCATATCAAGTCTGCATGAGGCAATCCTGTAGGAGAAAAAGAATCTCAAGAACAGGCAGAAGAGTCAGAGACACCTCTTTTCCCATTGTTAGGAGCCACACAAATACCCCAAGTACGCAGAGGATGTAGCACAGACCCATGGAGGTTCTGTGGTTGTCATTTAAGTCTCTGTGAGTCACTATGAGCCCTTCATTGTGGATTCTAAGGGTAGTGTTTTCCTTTTGCCCTCAACTCCTTTGGCTTCTACTGTCCTTCCACACCCTCTTCCAGTGTTCCCTGAGCTCTGCTTTCTGGTGTCAACTGGGTCAGGTACTGATCTCTGAGTATAGCAGAATATAATTAGGAACCATTTCATTGACTTCTTTTCTTCTCTTTTCTTTTCTTTTCTTTTCTTTTTTGTCTGTCATGTTTGGTTTTACCTTAGGTCTCTGAGCCAAGCCATGCAGTTTTGGTTCCTGGCCATCCATGCAGTGTCAGGTGAACTGTCATGGAAGTCATGGAAGTCAGGTGAGGACTGTCATGGAAGGGATTGGTTGAGGAGGGAGGTATGTAGGGAGAGAGTACAGGGAGAGACTACTGGAATAGGTGCGTATTTAGGTGTGATATGGAAACGTAGTTCAGTGGAAACTTCCTGGAACCTGTGAGAGAGAACCAAGTAGGGACTCCTGGGAATGGAGGATAAAGAGCCTGAACTAGCCATCTTTAAGAACCTGTCAAAGGCTTCCTGTGGCTGGATCAGGACACCAACGAAGCCACAAACCCTTCTACCTACACCTGTTCTGCCTGCAAGAAGCACTGGGAGCAATGTTGGCGCAGAGCTTATGAGAATGGCCAACCAATGAGTGGGCTAACTTGAGGCCCAAGCCATGAGTGGTAGCCTATGCTGGACACTGCCTGAATAAGCTCGTTTTCTAGCGAAGCTGCTTAGGTAGTATGGAATATGTCAGATTTCTCTCTTCATTTCCAGAAGATTTAATGTTTTGGGAAGAGGAAAGTTTAGATGTTGTGGTGATGCTTCCTGGTATGTTTAACTCAGAAAACATATCATGAATGAGGGCAGCAGTACCCCCATGGGATTAGGTCCTGGGGTGAATTTCAAAATGGAAGTCATCTGACAACCTGCTTTCACATGTCAGCTTCCTGGTTGCAGATACAGTTTGTTGAGCTCCTTCATCTGCCTCCAAGAACTGGAGATGCTCTCACTGCAGTGCCTGCTCCATCACAGTAGACTGATCTCCCAACCTGAGTCAACGTCACCCCTCCCTTCCTGAAGTTGCTGTTGCCAGTTGTTCTTTGGTGGCAATGAGAAAAGTAACTAATACAGGTGTCACTACAGCAATAAGCACAATTGCTCAGTGGAAATCTTTGGAAGCTGATGCTAAAAAAAAAAAAAAAAAAAGTAGGAGTTCCAGGGTATCCTCACTAGGCAAGTGAAGGGGAAAATAAAAGAAACAACTTGGGCAGAGAAAACCTTCAGATTCCTAATGTGACACCTTCAAATGACAAGGTGGAAGAATGACCCTCAGTAAAACTACAGTTCTGTTGTGACAAAGGCCCTGCTGAGCTGAGAGCAAGTTTCCACGGAACTGTCATGAGAGAGATCTCACTTGGGCAGAAATGATCACGGTTCCCAGAACCCTTTCTACATGGACTTGCTATAAAAGATGACCAGTGAAAGCAAGCACTACCAAGGGCACTGAGTGCACTATCAGTTAACTGCATGGCTGGTGACTGAACAGAGAGCTCCTTCTTGAAAAGTTGATCAGAGTCGAGCTCCTCCATGACTCCCACAATTTTGTGGCTTCTTGGGTTTGTATTAGTCTCTGCCTTCAGTTATAATATTGAAATAAGATTTGAGAAACTCCAAACACTGAACACTCCAGTTTTTGAAAGCATGAGTATTTGAGTCTACTGGAGGTCTTACTAAGCATGTGCTACTGGGTCTATATCCAGGTTTCCAGCTCAAGAACTCTGGGATGGAGCCCAAGAATGTAGCTTTATAACATTAGACCTAAGGAGGTGCTAATGTGGCAGGTCTCAGGATTCCTCCTTAAGAACTATTTGAGTAAAGGATAGAAAGGAACCAGGCACAGCCAAAGGAGAGGTTATATCGAAGTGTAATTTCTTTTTTGTCCTGGAAATTTTTACTCAGACTCTCAATAATTTTCTGAAAAGAAAAATCAGTCATTGGTCATTATTGTCAAAGTTCTATATAACCCAATGAGAATCAGTTCAGCTGCTTAGATATCAAAAAAGAAAGAGGAAGAGTAAAAATAAAAATGTGTGTGCATAGGGTATGTGTGTGGTATGTGTTTAGTATGTGTTTGTATGTGATATCTACATTGTATGGTGTCATATGTGTGTTGTGATGTGATGTATGTACTATGGCATGAATTTGTATGTTTAGTATTTATGTATGTGTACATGTGTGCTATGGTGTAGTGTGTGCATGTGGTATGTGTTTATATATCTGTGTGTGGCATATGGGTTGTGTGACGTGGCTGTATATATGGTACATATTTGTGTATGTATGTGTGGTATATGGGTAGGATGCATTCTTGTGTGCGTTAAATATGTATGTAAGTATGTATGAACGCATGGTGTAAGCTGTGTGTTTATATATGTGTAGGATCATTGTGTTATATGTGCGTTATGTGTTTATATATGTGTTTGTGGTATATGTGTGTTTGTATGTGTGTTTTTATATGTCTGTATGTTATCTGTTTACATATGTTTGTGGTGTAAGTAGTGGTGGCTACAGTGGTCGCGGTGTGTGTGTGTGTATGTGGTATATTTATATGTATTTGTATGTGCACCATGTGTTTATATGTGTGATATATTTATGTGTTATGTGTATGTATAGTGTGTGTGTGTGTGCTTGGTATGGTATGTGTGTATATGTTTGTGGGAGGTTCTTTTGCTGTTTTTTTAATCTTTTCTGTTTTTTGTCTTTTCAGGACTGGGCACTCTATGAGGAAGAAAAAGACGTATCTTAAAGATTTTTACTTTCCACAGAGCCAGTGAAATTACTGAATGTTTCCCCCACTTCTTAAGTACCCAGAGAATGACTATGCTTAAGTTTGAAGTCAGGGAATGAGGTCACCACAGCTCCACATAGGAGCCCTGCACACACTATTGCTCTGCTCTCATCTCTCTGCTAAACAGGACTCTTTGTTCTTCTGGGTGGGTGGGCTCTGGGGAGGTCATTAAGACTTAATGACCTTTGCATCCGGGGGAGAGAGTGTTCTCTGCCTGCCTGTCAGGCCGGGACCCTTGCTGCCTCACTTCTCATCCATAAAGACAGCCCTGGCTCTGTGAGCATCAAACGCAGGGCTGTGCGCTCCCTTACTAGAAAGGGAAAGAATGAGGAAAACCAGCTGTGCATGATTCACAGCCCTCTTCTCACCAAGGAGGTGCCACACTAACACTTACTAGACTTTCAAAGTCCCTGCTCATATCAGAATGCTTGAGCAATAGCAGTGATGTTTTGCTTCCTTCTGAACATTGTTAGTTGAGTCGTTTTTATTTTATTTTATTTTTTAAATATATTTTATTAATTTATGTATATTACATCTCAGTTGTTATCCCATTCCTTGTATCCTCCCATTCCTCCCTCCCTCCCATTTCCCTCTTACTCCCTCCCCTAGGTCTGTGACTGAGGGGGACTTCCTCCCCCTGTATATGCTCATAGAGTCATTTTTAATTCAGATACCATCATGGAGTTGTTATAGGTTTAAGCACCAGTTGGGATCTGGTTTAAAAAAAAAAAAAAAACTACAAAGCAAAAACTAGCCACTTATCCATCCGGCAACTGTGATGGAAGAACAAGCCCTGAAAATGCTCCCTTTTAAGAGCATGTTGAGAAATTCATACAAGATTGCCATATTTGCACCATAGAAATACATTCTTTAGAAGCTGTTCGTGAGGCTGAAATCTACCAGTCACTGAACAGAGTAGCTTAAGCATGTTCGTGAACCACTTCGTTTCCATCCAATGTTAGAAGGACTAAGTGAAAGTTCCATCACAGGGCACTTTCAAAGCGAATATGTAAATGAACGCATTTTAGGCAATATCTCACATGTAGCGTGTGATCTGTATCATGCATGTAGCGTGTGATCTGTATCATGCATGTAGCGTGTGATCTGTATCATGCATGTAGCGTGTGATCTGTATCATGCATGTAGCGTGTGATCTGTATCATGCATGTAGCGTGTGATCTGTATCATGCATGTAGCGTGTGATCTGTATCATGCATGTAGCGTGTGATCTGTATCATGCATGTAGCGTGTGATCTGTATCATGCATAATGCATCCCAGTAACATCACTTTTTTCCACTCTATTTTTCCACTCAGTTCTGATTCTACTGCTCATGTCATTCACTCCATTAGATGATACAGGGATTCCCTCACTGGGCAGATTTAATGCAAGAGTGAATATGAAGACTGGGGAGATGGCTTAGGGGGTAAAGTGCTGAACACAGAAGCATGAGGCCCTGAGCTCAGAGCCCAGTACCCACTAATGTAAAAGTGGGATGTGCATTTGTAACTCCAGCTCCTGGGCTTTGAAGATAGGCAGATCCCTGGAGCTGAAGCACTGGCCACTCAGGATAGCCAAATTGGTAAATTACCCGTTCAAGTGAGATACCTTTTCTTAAGAAGCACATAGAAAAGGCTGAAGTGATGGTTCAGCAGTTAAGAGGTGTTGAAGGGGACATAGGTTCAGTTCCCAGCAGCCACATGATGCCTCACAACCAACCATAACTCCACCTCCGCAGGATCCAAGGCCATTTACCTCCACTGGCAGCAGACACATGTGATGTACATATATACTCATGTGGGCAAACACGTGTGAAATAAGTGTCTTACAAGTTTTAAAATAAAGTGGAAATCAGAGGAATATTCCTGATATAAACTTCTGATCTCTACAGATATGCACATGTACGCACACACACGCACACACACACACCCCACATGCATACCACAAACATCCACACCACACTTGCAACACACACATACACACACACACACACACACAGAGAGAGAGAGAGAGAGAGAGAGAGAGAGAGAGAGAGAGAGAGAGAGAGACCAGTGAACCTCCTTGGTAATCCACAAGGAGAAGATCTGGATGGTGCCCTTCCATGACTTCAATGATTTCTTTGGTTTTATTGGTGTTTTGGTTCCATTTGTCTTTTCTTTTGCCCATAATAATGATATACACATATATTTAAGAAAAATTAGCTGACAATTTGACACTCCAATGGCTCCCAAACAAGTATATGTCTGAGTCAACTAGAAGTCTTGTTAGAGTGTGTATTTCTGAGGCGCGTATGTGGAGTGCTCTCTTGTCATCCACTATGCTCTCAGACCAGTAAGCTTTGTACGCGAGCTCTGTGTATAACAACCACACCCTCCCAGAATGCTTGGAATGCTCTTCAATCCTCAGACATCTTCTTTCTATTCTAGGATAGGATCCATACTTGAATCCAAATGGCAAACCTCTGAATTGTCTGCCTGTCTGTCCTGACTGATTAGTGCTGTCTCTACCGGGAACGCGAAGCTACCTACATCATGTGTACTTTGCTCCACTCTGTACTCTTTCCCAGTAGTTCGTTGATGCAACTGTCCCTTCCTTTTGGCCATTTTGTCTTTTCCTTCTCCTTCTGTTTCACATATCCCTCACATCAGCCCACTTTACCTCTGTCTGGTATCAAGTGACCCTTCATATTCCTCTCATGTGTTACTTGGAAAATTAACTCCTCCCTCTTTTTTGTTGTTGTTTTTGGTTTTGATTTTTTGTTTGGTTGGTTGGTTGGCTTTTTGAGACAGGGTTTTTCTGCGTAGTCCTGGTTACCCTGGACTCACTTTGTAGATCAGGCTGGCCTCCAACTCTCAGAGATCTGTCTCCCTCTTCCTCCCTAGTCCTCGTATTAAAGGCATGAGCCACTACTCCTGGCTTTTCAACCCAGATTTATTTATGTATTTGAGTATTCTATTTGTATGTGTGGCTGTGTGACACAAGAGTATGAGATAGAAGAGGACATCAAATCCCATAATAAGTGGTTGTGAGCCACCATATCCTTGCTGGGAATTGAAATCAGGGCCTGTGGAAGAGCATCTAGTGCTTTTAACTGATGAGCCATGTCTTACCTAACATCTCCCTTTCAATGAGCTCAGATAACCAACTTTATGCTAATCAGCCTTCCTATCCATTTCTTTCTGCTGCCTCTTAAAATGTTCCGGCAGTTAGACCACTTCTGCCTCTCAGGAATGTCCAGCACAAACCAGAGGGACTGACTGGGGTCCTCTTTGGCATGCTGTATGGTCATTGACTACAGTTTATATATTTATAATATGCTCTTAAAAATAAGGTGTGAAAAGGAAAGTATCTTCTCTAGTTGACTGTTTTGGTTTGTTGTCTTTATTATTGTGACTCAGACCTATTTTATGTTTCCTTCAAATTTAACAAGTAAAATAGGCACCTCTTATAATTAATGTTAAGTTTTGTAACTTCCATATATTTTTATATAATCATCTAACTGAAGATTCAGTTTCCTAACTAGTTGGAGTCGTTAAAATTATTTTAAAATACCTTTTAAATAATACTGGTATGTATTTTAGTCCTATCAAGCCACAAGACATTGAGGACAACATTCAAATGTTCTCCATCTATAAACATGATCCTTTCAAAGTCACAATGCTGTGATAGGAACCGAAAGAAATGTGAGTGTGAAACAGTTAAACTAGTATTTGCCATGTATTAAATGGCAATGGGTTTCCAACTCCTTCCACAATCAAGAAGTTTCCCTAGCAGCAGAGTGAAACCCACACCCTTCCCTTTGTTCATTTAGGAGGTAGAGCTTCCAACTTCGCTTAGTAGAGCAGAGCGCTTCTGTTAATAGCCCCCACCAGACTGAAACACTTCTAGTTTGCAAAAGAGTCCCTAGGACACATCGATGAGAAATTGTCAAGTAGTTTCGTTCATTTTAACTAGCAAACACTCAAATTTCATCTATAGAAGTGGAACGGGGCTGAAGACCATGTGCCAGTCACAGAGAGCAGACTGCTCGATGTTTCAGGTGAAAACCCTGTGCTTTTGTTTCCTTGAGACATCAAGGGAAGGGGCTGTGGCAGTATTTATTTGCTTTCTGGCAACCTCTCAGATGTATTGCATCTGCTGTGCAGTCAAGGATGTGGGGCTCCCTTCTGATGACTCGCCGCCTGCCTCAGACAACAGACATGTTTGTACTTCTTGGCTTTGATCTTTTTGGCCTGCTATCTAAATGAAGCCTTTCTTGTGCCTTTCGAAGCTAAGGATTTTGTTAGCTTCCAGTCATAAGATGGCCCTGCTCCTGCCATCATGAAGGGTGGGGGTGGGGCATCCTTGACTCTGCTCGAATACCTTTCATTACAGAGTGGCTGAGAGCCAAGATGAGGCATTTTAAAAAATTGCAAAAAGCAAATGTGGTGTGCAGGAGAGGCCCTTCTGGGGTATATGTAACAAGATTCAACTTGTCAATTCGTCTGACACTAGAACTTGGTAGTTGACATTTGGGGGAGATGGAGGGAGTTGAGGTCATGGGAACAATCAGCATACTTTCAAGAGCACACAGCAGTTTGACTAAAGGTACAAATACTGGGTTTAGAATGTCAGGGCTGTGAACAATGAATCATCACCTCCGACCAATTTAGTGAGCTGTGAGGATTTAATCACTATGTCAACGGCCAATGGAAACAGGTAAAAAATCTATGGTGTTTCACAGTTTCAGAGGTGACAAAACATAGTCAGCCTTGGGGTCTGGGACTGAAGTGTGTAACTTAGAGCTGCTCACCAGGGAGGAAGCAGCTGGGAGCCAGAGAGAACAACAGGAAGGGAGAGAGACCTAGCAAGAACTCTTCCCTCTACCAAGCAGGTCCCATCTCCAGAACTCTCCATCACCTCCCAATAGTACCATATAAATGTCCACAAAGAAAATAATGAAGTGTAGAATACACAGACACTAGCAGATTATTCGACTGTTCAGAATTAAATTGTATAATTTGCAGGGAAACGGATGATTTGCAAAGTGTGATATTACTCAAGGTGTTCAAAATTCAGAAAAACAATAGCAATGCCCCTCCCCCCGAAAACATATTTAACTTCACATGTGGATCTGAGAGTATATCTTAAATTTACACGTGTAACAGGTAAAAGCATGGTTAGAGCCTCAAAATTTAATCAGGACACAAAGAGAGGATTAAACAAATGAGGAAGAGGTATGGAATATAGCCAAGAGGATACGTGTGTCATGAAAGAGGATTTAAAGCTATTTTTCCTAGTGTCAACTCTACAGTCCTTTTTGTTTTCCAGGATGGTCCTATGTACACAGCTTTCTGTGTCTCATGCAGCATAAACCATTTTTGTATTCCAAAGGAATGGAATGTTGTGGCCCCTCTGAGGCAGCTCTTGTGAAAGCTGAGGTTTCTTTTTAATTCCATTGAGCACTAGCACACTAGTAGTTACACACAAATAACCACTGAATAATATCATCACATTGACTCATTTAGAAAATGTAATTTTAAAAAATTGTTCTAAGAGCAGAAATTTTATAACTTCCCCCTTCTGTTTAAAACTATACTAAGTTGGGGGGATTCCAAGATGGCGTCGACCAGTATGCACCATAGCTGATCTACTCCGAGGAGACCAGGGACGAGAATGGAGCCACAGACTGCTGGATTTTGAGAACTGTAGGTGAGTGGGGCCCCAAACTTCGCAGACCGCCAGTGGGTCTAACCCTGGGACAAGCAACAGCCCGGAGGTGCTAAACGCACTCCCCAAACTCTGAAACGGAATCCACAACCAAGCTGCAGCTGGCACATAAAACCCAAACTCGCCATTTGGGGAGGGGATTTTCTGGAGCCCCCAACCTGAGGAGTCTCAGTGAATAGGGTGAAACTACCATTGAACCTCTCCATCCACACCACGCCAAACTATGGAGGTCACCTGCCTAGCCGGAGTGAAAACACAGGTGGTGGGACTCACCAAAAACAGCTAGAACTGGCGTGTAGCTCGTGGTCCATGTCCTGGGCCCAATCTGAACCCAGACACAAAGGATTGACCCTGCAAACAGGGGCAGTTAGAAACCAGCGTGGACTGCTTCCACAGGCCAGTGGGACCGCCCATGTTATCAGGAGATGTGGGTTTTGCTTGCAGGGCCTAACTGCTGACCTAAAGCGAGCTGAGAGTATCCTGGCTTTCACTGGCGGAAAGAGAAGACACAGGGGATTCCCGCCAGCGATCTGAATCACCATTGTTGCCAGCTGCCCGCCTGGGCTGCCAGCACTGACCTGGCACTCCCCAAACAACAGAACCTAGCTGGGTCCATTCTTGCGGTCGCGACAGGACCTCCCATGATATAGGGAGCTGTGGGTCGTGCTTGCAGGGTCTAACTGCTGACCTAAAGCGATCTGGGACTATCCTGGCTTTCACTGGTGGAAAGAGAAGATACAGGGGATTCCCGCCAGCGGTCTGAATCGCCATTGTCGCCAGCCGCCCGCCCGGGCTGCCAGCACTGACCCGGCACTCCCCAAACAACAGAACCTAGCTTGGTTCATTCTTGCGGGCCTGATAGGACCTCCCATGATATAGGGAGCCATGGGTCTTGCTTGCAGGGCCTAACTGCTGACCTAAAGTGAGCTGAGAGTATCCTGGCTTTCACTGGCGGAAAGAGAAGACACAGGGGATTCCCGCCAGTGATCTGAATCACCATTGTTGCCAGCTGCCCGCCTGGGCTGCCAGCACTGACCTGGCACTCCCCAAACAACAGAACCTAGCTGGGTCCATTCTTGCGGTCACAACAGGACCTCCCATGATACAGGGAGCTGTGGGTCGTGCTTGCAGGGTCTAACTGCTGATCTAAAGCGATCTGGGAGCGTCCTGGCTTATGGGGGCATGGAAATTGCTGCCTCCTTGGATAGTGCCAGTGGCCTGAAACCATATTGTCTCAGGCCCACCAGGCACTGATCCTGTAATCTCCAACAGGCAGATCCTAGCTAGGTCAGCTCCTGCAGACCCAGCAAGAACTCCCAAATTCATGGGAGAGGCTGGACACTCCTACAGAGTATAGAAGCAGAGCTAAAAGACAGCTGCAGCCCAGAAGATCTGACCCACCTGGGGTCTTGGCTACAAAGCAACAGGAAGGACAGGCAGCTGGGATCAACCTACACAACCAGAGAGCTTGTGTGCTGACCTTACTCTAGAGCCCAAAACTGCTGATCTGAATTACAGCAGTAAGGTGAAAAGGCCTAAACAGAAACCTACTTTGCATGACTCAGCCTGGAGCCTAAGGTATTGAGAAAAAGCTCCAGGAGTAGAATATGAATCACCTGCCTGGTCCAGAAAAATACTCCCTGATCCCCACAGGCAAGGGCACCCTACCTATAATCAGGCATCAACTATCCACTCTCAAACAGGGAAGGTCACTACAAACCACCTCCCAATACCAGAGTCACCAAAATGACAAGAGGACAGCGAAAGAACGCTAACAAAAACCAAAACAGGTTGGCATCTCTAGATCCCAGCAATCCCAATGAAAACAACCTGGAGAACCCAACAACAATTGATATACAAGAAAATGACCTCGAGTCCTTAGTAAGTAAGATGATAAGGGAAGAAACAAATAAAATCTGTAAACAAATGCAGGAGGAGGCAAACAAGAGGGCTGAAGATTAAAAGGAGTCATATAAAGAGGCATTTGAAGAATTTCAGAAAAATACAAATAACCAGATGAAGGAAATTGTTAAAACAGTTCAAGACCTGAAGATAAAGATGGAAGCTGTCATAAAGGAACACATGGAAGAAAACGTGATCGAGAATCATCAGAAAAGAAAGCAAGCGTCTCAGAGGTGGCCTTATCTACCAGATTGCAATAAATGGAAGAACGAATATTGGGACTTGAAGATACAATCGCAGAACTGGAAACATCCATCAAGGGAAATCATAAATCTGAAAAGTACCTGACACAGAGCATTCAAGAAATCAAGGACACCATGAAAAGACAAAACTTGAGAATAATAGGGATAGAGAAAAGAGAAGGCAAGCGACTCCACAGTCCAGAAAATATCTTTAATAGAGTAATGGAAGAAAATTTCCCCAATTTGAAGAAGGAGATGCATATAAGCATACAAGAGGCATACAGAACACCAAACAGAATAGACCTGAAAAGAAAATCTTCCCACCACATAATAATAACAACACAAAATATACAGAACAAGGAAAAATATTAAAAGCGGCAAGAGAAAAAGGCCGAGTAACATATGAAGGCAAACCTATCAGAATTACTCCGGACTTCTCAACAGAGACCATGAAAGCCAGAAGGGCCTGGACAGAGGTTCTGCAACCCTAAGAGAACACAGATACCAGGCAAGATTACTATACCCAGCGAAATTATCAATAACCATTGACGGAGAAAACAAGATATTCCATGACAAAAACAAATTCAAACAGTACCTAGCCACAAATCCGGCGTTACAGAAGTTACTAGAAGGAAAACTCCACTCCAATGGGTCAAACTACAACCAAATCTACATAGGAAATAGGTAACTATACCATCACAAAATCACAACCTCACAAAATCTTGACTATTACAAATGCCCAAAATGAAGGGATTTAGCAATCACTGGTCATTAATATCTCTCAATGTCAATGGTCTCAATTCTCCAATAAAGAGACACAGACTAACTGAGTGGATGAATAAACATGACCCAACATTCTTCTGCATTCAAGAAACACATCTCAACCACAAGGACAGACATTGCCTCAGAGTAAAAGGTTGGGGAAAAATATTCCAAGCAAATGGTCACAAGAAACAAGCTGGGGTAGCCATTCTAATATCTAATAAAATAGACTTTCAACCATTAATCAAAAGGGATGAGGATGGACACTTCGTACTCGTCAAAGGTAAAGCCAATCAAGAAAACATCATGATTTTGAACATCTATGCTCCTAATACAAGGGCTCCCACATTTGTAAAAGAGTTATTAACAAAGCTTGAACCACTCATCGATACCCACACATTAATAGTGGGAGACTTCAACACCCCACTTTCACTCAAGGATAGGTCTTTGAATCAAAAACGAAGCCGGGAAATAACCTCATTAACCAATGTCATGAATCAAATGGATCTAACAGATATCTACAGAACTTTCCACCCCAACACAAAGGATTATACCTTTTTCTCAGCACCCCATGGAACGTTCTCTAAAATTGATCACATAGTTGGTCACGAAGCATACCTCAACAGATACAAGAAGATTGAAATAATACCTTGTATCTTATCAGATCACCATGGTCTAAGGCTGGACTTCAACAGCAACAGAAATAACAAAAAGCATACTAACACGTGGAAACTAAACAACTTTCTACTTAATGATACATGGGTCACGGAAGAAATAAGGGAAGAAATAAAAGACTTCCTGAAATTCAATGATAATGATGGAACAACATACCCAAATTTGTGGGACACATTGAAAGCAGTGCTAAGAGGAAAATTCACAGCACTAAGTGCCTTTAAAAAGTAAATGGAAACATCCCACATAAACAACTTAACAACACATCTGGAATCTTTAGAAAAAAAAAGAAGCAGAAACACCCAAGAGGAGTAGATGCCTAGAAATAATCAAACTCAGGGCTGAAATCAATAAATTAGAAACAAAGAAAACAATCCAAATAATCAACAAAACCAAGAGCTGGTTCTTTGAGAAAATTAACAAGATAGACAAACCATTAGCCAATGTAACTAAAAGACAGAGAAACACTATCCAAATAAACCAAATCAGAAATGAAAAGGGAGACATAACAACAGACACCGAAGAAATACAAAGAATTGTAAGAACCTACTTTAAAGGCATTTATGGCACAAAATTTGAAAATCTAAGTGAAATGGACAATTTCCTCAACCGATTCCATTTGCCAAAATTGAATCAAGACCAGATAAACAAATTAAACAGCCCTATTTCGCCTATAGAAATAGAAGCAACCATTGATAGTCTCCCAACCAAAAAGGGCCCAGGGCCAGATGGTTTCAGCACAGAATTCTACCAGTCGTTCAAAGAGGAGCTAATACCGATACTATTCAAGCTATTCTGAAAGATAGAAATGGATGGAATATTACCAAATTCATTCTATGAGGCCACAGTCACATTGATACCTAAACCCCACAAAGACCCAACAAAAAAAGAGAATTTCAGACCAATTTCTCTTATGAACATTGATGCAAAAATACTCAACAAAATACTCGCAAAGTGAATACAACAGCATATCAAAGACATCATTCACCATGACCAGGTAGGCTTAATTCCAGGTATGCAGGGATGGTTTAACATACGGAAATCCATCAATGTAATGCACCATATAAACAAACTGAAAGAGAAAAACGACATGATCATCTCTTTAGATGCAGAAAAAGCATTTGACAAAATCCAACACCCATTTATGTTTAAAGTTCTGGAGAGATCGGGAATACAAGGCACTTATCTAAACATAATAAAGGCTATATACAGCAACCAATAGCCAACATTAAATTAAATGAAGAGATACTCAAGGAAATCCCTCTAAAATCGGGGACCAGACAAGGCTGCCCACTTTCCCCATATCTCTTCAATATAGTTCTTGAAGTTCTAGCCAGAGCAATAAGACATCAAAAGGAGATCAAGGGGATCCAAATGGGAAAGGAAGAAGTCAAATTATCCCTATTTGCAGATGATATGATAGTGTATATAAATGACCCCCAAAATTCCACCAGAGAAGTCCTACAGCTGATAAACGCCTTCAGCAAATTGGCAGGATACAAAATAAACTCAAAAAAGTCAGTAGCTTTCCTATATACAAATGACAAACAGGCAGAGGAAGAAATTAGGAAAATTACTCCCTTCACAATAGCCACAAGCAATATAAAATATCTAGGAATAACCCTAACCAAGCGTGTGAAGGACCTATTTGAAAAAAACTTTAAATCTCTGAGGAAAGAGATTGAAAATGACATCAGAAGATGGTGGGATCTTCCTTGTTCATGGATCGGGAGAATTAACATATTAAAAATGGTCATCTTACCAAAAGCAATTTACAGATTCAATGCAATTCCTATCAGAATACCTACAAAATATTTTGAAGATATTGAAAGAACAATTATCAACTTCATATGGAGAAACAAAAAGCCCAGAATAGCAAAAACAATCCTATACAATAAAAGATCCTCTGGAGGAATCTCCATACCTGATCTCACGGTGTACTATAGAGCAACAGTAATTAAAACAGCATGGTACTGGCACAGCAATAGGCTAGAGGATCAATGGAATCGAACTGAAGACCCAGAGATGAATCCACACACATTTGGTCACTTGATTTTTGACAAAGAAGCCAAATCCATTCAATGGAAAAACAACAGCATCGTCAACAAATGGTGCTGGTCTAACTGGATGTCTAAATGTAGAAAAATGCAATTAGACCCCTGTTTGTCACCATGCACAAAACTCAAGTCCAAGTGGATTAAAGACCTCAACATAAAACCAGAGACATTAATCCAGTTAGAGGAAAAAGTGGGGAAGAGTCTGGAACACATTGGCACAGGAGACAACTTCCTGAACAGAACACCAACAGTCCAGGCCTTAAAGTCAACAATTAATAAATGGGACCTCATGAGGCTGAGAAGCTTCTGTAAGGCAGGTGACACTGTCAAGAGAACAAAGCGACAGCCTACAGACTGGGAAAAGATGTTCACCAACCCTTCATCTGACAAAGGTTTAATATCCAAAATATATAAAGAACTCAAGAAATTAAACACCACCAAACCAAATAACCCAATAGAGAAATGGAGCTCAGATTTAAACAGAGAATTCTCAACAGTGGAATATCAAATGGCTGAGAAACACTTAAAGAAGTGCTCAACCTCCTTAGTCATCAGAGAAATGCAAATTAAAACGACATTGAGATTCCATCTTACACCCATCAGAATGGCTAAGATCGATAACTCAACTGACACCACATGATGGCGAGGATGTGGAGAAAGAGGAACACTCCTTCATTGCTGGTGGGAATGCAAACTAGTACAACCACTTTGGAAATCTATCTGGCACTTTCTCAGAAAAATGGGAATAGGGCTTCCTCAAGACCCAGCTATTCCACTCCTTGGAATATACCGAGAAGATGCACTACCACACAACAGGGACATATGTTCAACCATGTTCATAGCTGCCTTATTCATAATAGCCAGAACATGGAAACAGCCTACGTGTCCCTCAGTATAAGAATGGATAAAGAAACTGTGGTACATTTACACTATGGAATACTACTCAGCTATTAAAAACAAGGAATTCCCGAAATTTGTAGACAAATGGATTGAACTAGAAATTATCATAATGAGTGAGTTCACCCAGAAGCAAAAAGAGTTAAATGGTATATACTCACTTATATCGAGACACTAGTCCAAGGGGTACATCCCCATGAAAATCTTTACCTACCAGGAAAGTGGGTCAGAGGGGAGGACATCCTATTGAGACTTTAGGTGTGAGAAGCCTGGGAGAATGAGGAAATAGAAGGATCCAGAGGGTCCTGGAAAACTACAGGCAGGTCTGGGCCCTGGAGTCCTCCTCAAACTATGGCACCAGCCAAGGAAAATATAGGCAGTAAACTTCAAACCCCTACCCAGACTAGCCGAGGGACAGGACATTCTCCACTTTTAAGTGGAGAAGATTTGACTTTCACACAAACTCTGGTGCCCCATATTTGACCATGTCCCTTGGATGGGGACGCCTGGTGGCACACAGAGGAAGGATAATAGGTCACCAAGAAGAGACTCAATACCCTATGAGCATATATAGGGGGAGGAGGTCCCCCTCAGTCACAGACATAGGGGAGGGGAATAGGGGCAGAAGCATGAGGGAGGGAGGAATGGGAGGATACAAGGGATGGACTAACAACTGAGATGTAATATGAATAAATTAATAATAAAAAAAGAAAAAAACTATACTAAATCATTCTCTTACTGTATCTTTAATATGTAAATTGTATTGTTATATATAAAATATGCTTTTAAATATTAATCAAGGGAAATTACGACAGATACTCATGTACTACATTGGTAATATTTTCAACTATATTTTATTAATTCTTTGATAATTACATTCAGTATATTTTTGTCACAGTCATCTTTTTCTTTAATTTCTTCCAGGCCTACCCTTACTTTCCTACTCACTCAGATGCCAATGCTTCTTTGTGAATATTTAAAGAAAATGCAAAGGGCTGTTTACTACACCACTGACAAACAGAAAACACTCAGTGAACATGGCTTTTTTGTCATCAAATCACA
This sequence comes from Acomys russatus, assembly GCF_903995435.1. Lineage (NCBI taxonomy): Eukaryota > Metazoa > Chordata > Mammalia > Rodentia > Muridae > Acomys > Acomys russatus. The sequence continues at coordinate 27,218,379 of NC_067153.1, read as the reverse complement.
GCGTAGTCTCAATAGTACTTAATATTCAAATGGAGCAGTGTTTTTTCCTCCCTACCAGAGAAGATATAATTCATTTATGAATAATATATTCAGATGTCTATGTCTGTGAATATTTCTCAATAGCATTTATATCTACTTGAGATTATTTAGTCTCTTTTATACATTTCTCAATTCAACTATAGGGAAAATCACATTCTGAATATATTATTTGGCTAGCTGGTTAGCACATAATGCTCTATTCTCCTTGACGGCAGGGACCTGGCACACTCCACTATTGCACGCCAGCTCCTCCGGAGAATACTTGAACTCAAAGAATGCTGTAATGTCTAAGCCTCTATTCTACCACTTACCAAACCAAAAGAGGAAACAATGCTGCAAGAGCTCTTTGTTTCCTTTGTTTCTTCAATATAGAATAATTAAACTTGCTGTTTAAGTCAGCTATAAGAATGGAATAGGCTTCCCAGGAACATTGCTCAGTCTGTATGGCTCTCCGTTTTGCAATGGCAGAGATGATGGACTGTAGTTGTAGGCCCTTGATAATCTTGTGTCTTTAAATCACCACTTCTTGTTTCTCTTCTGCTTTATTTTATATTTGTATTGTACTCAGCTCAATTTCTCTATGCAATTGAGAGAGAGAGAGAGAGACAGACAGACAGAGAGAGAGAGAGAGACAGAGAGACAGAGAAAATGTAAACTGTATAAAATACTTTAAATAATGAAGGCGGAAGTTGTTGGATATGTTCATGTGTGAAACTAGAACATGTTGGTGATCTGGATGTCCATGGGTTCATCATTACATTTCATTTACTTCATGTGGCACCTCAGAAGGTTTTATCAACTGTCTTTCTAGTTCCTCACCAAACCTCTATTATGATTTTAGAACTTCTAAAATTCCTTTCCTTCATCTAAGCCCTAGTTTTTTTTTTCTGAACTCCATGTTAACAAATCCTTTCAGAATTGCTTAATATCTCTCCCATTCCCTACCCAGAGAATTGGTGATCATTGTTAAAAAAAAAAAACAAAAAAACAAAAAAACAAAAAACAAATTCAAAACTATTTAAATGTATTCTTGTGGGAGCTTTGTCTCTAATCAATATCTTTGCCCTAGTCTGTTAACTTAGAATAAATATGTCCTTATCATATTCTTCTATTTTATCCTTCTAATAAGCCAGCTATACACAAATTTCCTATACAGAAGAATGAGCATGTTCTTACTGCTCTGATTGGTTTGAAATTTTATCTCATTAATATCTTGGTAATAAAATTTATAATAATTAGATTTGTTAACATACATTTTTAAATTATCCCTAATTACATCTTAAGAAAAATGTGTGGCCTATTCTTATCATTAAATCTGGATGAGTTTTACAAATACTGCTTATATGGGCCTTTGCGTTCTCTGTCAGAATTACTGCACCTTGGACTGTAGGATAAAATAAAATCTTCCTTCTCTCCATCGGTATTTGAATGGCTTTCAGTCACCACAGTGACAAGAAAAGAGCTGAAGAAAAGTACACAGTGTGATTTTTCTCACCTAAGGAAGCAAAGTTCTTCAGAGGTGATTTAGCTTTGTAGCTATTGCACATGAAATTCTGGAAAAATCCAATGATCTGATATGATTTTTACAATTTGATCAATAAGATGGCTTTCCAGTTCAATAGTGAAGAATTCCCAAGGAGAAGTTTAAGAACAGGCAAGCCTGAGTTAAAAATCTGGAAGAAGAGTCTAGGAGCCAAATATGGTAAAGACTGTGATGAAATTTTTTCTCCTTTCTGTGTCATTTTTGTTGTTGTTGTTGTTGTTGTTTTTTTTTTTAAGTAGTAGAGTTTTCTGTTGTTGTTTTTGTTTTGGTTTGGTTTTTTAACTCATGCAGTGGTATAATTACAGCTGTAAACAACCATGGTGGAATTGTGCTAGGAGTTGACTCCAGGGTATGGTGCATGCCAGGAAAACACTCTACCACTGAGCTGCTGCATTGCTAGCCTCACCACATAAGCCCCCCAAACAGAAATATAAGATGCAAACTTTTCCCCCAAGAAATTGTAGGCTAATTTTACTAAATTGATATGAGTGCTTCAGTTCTTCCACAATTGGCTAATACATCTCACTAGAAACTTTTGTGACTCATAACCTGTATTTTATTTGTTCAGTTGCAAATCTATAGACAAGATGAAACAGTTCATTAGGCAATTTTCAGTAGGTTCCTACTTTGCACGTAATTTTACCACATTACATAGCTATGAAGTTATACTTGGAATGAAGTTACAAGCTCAAAATAACATTCAATCGTCAATCCGATTAACCAAATTAGATTGGTTCAAAATTCAACTTTACAGAACCAACTGTAAATATAATTTTTCTTATGGAAATTTAAAACCATTTTAACTCAAAGATTCCCTTATGTTCGGATAGGAAGAAAGCTGAGTTTGAGATTTCTAAGACTAGAAGATCTTTATAATACAAATATTTGATGATATATAGGAAATGAATTCTGTCATGAATGTTTTATTATTAAATGTATTGTGATTTGTACAGTGATGAGCTCTGGAGACATTTTAAAAAGACTGTTTAAAAGTATCTCAAGTACACAGTGTGGTTGTATTTAATGGTAGAGAAGAATGAATGATGTCATTGGCCAGAAAATGAATGTGCCTGGAGTTCATCAGATTAAGCCAAATAAATAAGATGAGGCATGTCACATATGTCATGTTTTCTCTTATTCCTGACTCTTATAATGTAGTATAGATAGAGAGCACAATTTATACACACATGTACACACATATAAATGGGTGTATATATAATGTATATATGTAATAAATACATATGTATAGAGAGGTGGAGGATGTAAGTATGACTGAGGCAGCAGAGAAAAAGGGATAAGTATAGTTAATGTACATGATACTCTTGATGAAAATTGCCTGTCTAAAGCCCAACACTATGCGCATTAAATGATACAAGAATAAAATTACTAAAAAAACAAGTTTTGCAGGTAATATGTAATTGTGCTGATCACCACTTTAAGTCTGCAAGCTTCCAATCCATGGAGACTGCTCAGTGGTGCTTTATTCTCTTTACATATGGCCTGCAAACAGCCTGAGGGATGGTAGTGGCACCAACCTTGTTGAATAATTTTAATGAATAGATGTATAAATGGTTAGTGTCTTATTTCTGATTTTTAAATAATTTAGAAACTAGTGAAGGTATTTTGACATATCTTTACCCTGAATTTTATTGCCTTTATACTACTTATCCATTGCTTTGACTAGATAGAGTTATATGCAGGAGAGATCTATGAGACTGAGACAAAGATATTGGAAGCAATAAATAAAATGTAAGATAAGACCAAAATGATCACATGAAAGCAGAAGCAGGAAGCTTCTGTGATGATGGTTGAACAAGGCCCTGATCTATAAGTAAAGTAGAATGTCATTAAGAGTCATTTTATCACTATACTTTTTTTATTTTTTACACCAGTAATATTTGGTTTTCCTTTAGGTACTGGGGTTATCTAGTACCAGCCTCATGTCTCAAATAATAGATCTCTCTACCTCCAGTGCCTATTGGTTGCATAGCTAACTTCTGGATACCATCTCAGTTCTGCATCTTCTTCTGGCTGCTTTCCTCCCATCTCAGCAATCTTCAGAGAGAGAGAGAATCTTGCTCTCTCTGTCTTTGTCTCTGTAACAGGTAACCTGGCCTGACTTTATTAATGATAGGCTTGTCTTATCTTATATTTTATTTAATTATATTTCTTAGTACATGGACTGAACTTAATATATGGAATGAACTAATGAATGAATGAATGAATTCTAGTCATTAGAATAAAGGTTAACAACTGAAGAAACATTTATATCTGCTAGCAGAGGGGAAATCAATTTTCAGTAATGGACTGTCACTGGGTAGATCAACCTCTTCAGGGAAGTCCTCATGTGCAGTTGCAGTTGACCAACTTGTAATAAACGTAAGTGTGGGTGTGCAGGAAAGGAGAAAGGATTTGGAAGTTGTTTGGGGATGGGCAATATGATTGGGGGTAGAGATGAATATTTTAGAACAGCAGTATGCACAATATTTATTTTTTAAAATAGGATAGGCATAATGAAAGACAACAGATTATAACCCTTGCCTCTGTTTCTTATTTGGGAAGGTAATGAATCTGTGTTCAGTGACAGAGAAGTCAAATATCTATGCAAAGATGTTCAGTTAAGAACGAGGAACACTTTGCACCAAGATGACAATGAAGAGCTATATCTTTCTTCTCACACTTTATTTTCATTGGCTTTCTAATTTATTTTGATGTATTCAGCTTTTACCATGACCACATACTCTACCAATATGTCACATGGGCATGCCACCTCAGGCACAGACGTCCTATTCAATTATGGCTTCATTTCACACAAAACACTCCAATTTCCTTCTTTCCAGTAGGTTTTAGGCACATGTGTACAGGAGCATTAGTAGATAAGATGTCTACAGGATACTTGACTGCCTCTCACAGACCGCATTAAAGAACTAGACCGCTGCCTGCCATGCTGTGCCCAAAAATCCACCATGACTCTCTGGAGTGTGACATCAGCTGTTGAATCAGGCAGGATTCTCACAGTGAAGACACCCACTGGCTTGTGTTTTTCAAGGACAGAAGCCAGAGAGCATTTTCTGTCGAGACAGTACCAAAAAACAAAACAAAACAAAAAACACACAAAGCAACAACAACAAAACATTGTTGCAAATGTGCACATCCACACAACACACACAGTCACATACAAGAGCACACTATTGTAGGCTTTAGATTAAGAATTAAAGAAAACGTATCTGTCCAATTCCTGTGTCTTCTCCAAACTTCACCTTCTCGAATCATGCTTTTTTTTTTTTGTTTTGTTTTGTTTTTTGTTTTTTAAATGCATTTCAAATCACTGAAGTCACTTTCTTTACAGTAAGGCAATTTTTAGGAGTAAATGCTTATTTGGATACATACTTGCAGCCCTGAACAGTGATTCAAGGCGATGGCACTCCAAGAGCCCTGACATTATTTTCTGAATGTCGTGACCTATATGTCAATGAGAGTGGATGCTCGTGGACAGTTCTCGCCTTTGAACAGTAAGTCTCCAGAGACAAAGAGGCTCTTTTACTGGGCTGTAATGACAACCACGAGGTGGGAGCCGTAAACCAGACAAGCCTGGGCAGTTGCATGCTGACATTTTTCATTCCTAATATCCCACAAGTATTTCAGCTTCAACAGAGCCTCTGTGCAAACGAAAAGGAACGTTTTTGTTTCTAAATTTTGTTATATTATGTTTGAAAATTCCTACCAGTCTTCCAATTACCCACTTGAAGATAGCCTGGCAGACTTTTTTTTTTTTTACCACCTTTATGTCTCCCCTCTTTACATGCAGAATGGAACATGAAACATGAATAGTGGTTCTGTAGATAAATGAAATTGATGCCCCTTCCTTCTCCAGACCTGGCAGTCTTTCTGAGCTTGGAAATCTCATCAGTGATTGTTCAGTCTGGCCCACCCACATCCAGCTGTTGCTGCTCAGCACAGCCTAGACACACACACACACACACACACACACACACACACACACACACACACACACACACACACACACACACACACACACACACACACACCTATTAGGGAAGAAAAGAACAAACACTTTTCACAAAGAGAAATTGGGATGTGGGGGTGGGGAAGGCCAAAGGTCAGTAGGGGATGGAGTTAAAAGTCCTGTAAAAGACAAGGAAAGCAACCTTGAGGCATGGTTAGTGAGAGAGGGAAGCAGTGTTGTATCAAGCCTATAGCAATCTCATGGCTTCCAATCCTTTGTGGGGGGGGGGGAGGGTGGGGCGGGGGGACGGTATTATTGTATTTTCTGTGGTGGTTGATTTTTACTTATAGATGCTGTTTTAAAACCATTGAGATGTAACAAAAATAAATTAATTATATATATATTATATATGATATATATATCTCCATCCTCTCTGCTTGTCTGTTGCTCCCACTTGCACTGCCACAGCAAAGCAAGCAGTCTATATTCATTGGTGCAGTTTCATTCAGAGCCCTACTAGAATCCACCCCTCCCTGTTCCTCTCTTTCTCTCTTGTTCAGTCCTTTCCTACCTCCTTTGTTCGCATCCTTCCCTCCCTCCCTTCCTTCTTCCTGTCTATATTTTGTAGAGTGATTAAGAAGAGATTAAAAGCATAACTGTACTCACAAGTACACAAATAGCCACTGCTATGAAACCAGAGACTAGGGAGTCAACTTCTCAACTTCTTGTCACCGGTATGGTTATTCTTTTCGGTTGTTGTTGCTATTGCTGTTGTTTACTTTTGAGATTATATTTTAGGTAAAAAATTTCCTCCTTCCCTTTCCTCCCAGAAAACCTTCCCATATACACCTCACTGCTCGTCTTCAATTTCACGGACTCCTTTTTCATCAATTGTAGTTTTAAGGGTGTGAAATTTTCCTCTTTATGTCAAACAATTTTAAGGCCTTGTTTAAGAAATCCTTACACAGTTCAAGGTTTTATTCGGTTCTCCTTCTCTACCTTTCCCGAACAGCTCCATGTTCTTCCTGGATATATTTATTTGGAAGCTCTCTAGGTGTGAGGCAAAGGCCTGTTCATTCACTCTTGACTGGAAAGGAAGATGGTTTACTTACTGTATCATACAGACACCTGCCCTAGGTCAGGTGATTTTCATACTGGGCCCTTTATTGGTCCTCTAGTTCATCCCATGCTCCGTTGTCTGTCTGTGTTATGACGTTACTTTGCACTTTGTTACTGTGGCATTGTGGTGATGTTGGCAAGTGGACATTGTACACTTCTGTTCTTTGCTTCAAAATGTTGTCAGATAATTCTCCATTTCCTTAAACGTTTTGAATAATCCTTTGAAACTTCATAAAAAATAAAGCTCTTTGTCTTTTAGTTAGGTTGCAATTAATTAGGAGATGGTTCTGAGAACTGACTTCATGATCATGAGGTTTCAGCCACATGCACATGACTCATCACATGATTGTCAAGCATTTCAAGCTTCTTCTAGATATGATTTACATTTTTAAATAATGAGATTATATGCAAATTGTTTGCTAACAGCCTAATTATTTAAGTTTTTCAGATATAACAAAATCTATTGTCTTAGAGTACATATTTCCTTAGTGTTTGCTCTCACCATGTAGAAATAAAACTCATCATAGTCACTGATTCTTAGCCAACTTGTTGAGTTCGAAGTGTCTGTATATTCATAGTAGCTTGTAAGGGATTTAATCTCAATTTTATTTTGCATCTCTATTATTTCAAAATGTGGGGTAAGAACTATAATTGTGAAGTATAAAATACATCATTTATTACTTTTATCCAGAATAACATTTTATACTAGAACAAATGAATTATTATTGTCTAAATGAAACTGTATGTACTTTGACAAAAATGTCCGCAATCCTTCCAGCTAGTCCTACCTTCTGTCCTTGTAAGTCATCATTCTGTCCTATTTCTAGGAGTCAGACCCTTTCAGACTCCACATCTCAGTGAAATAATTTCTTTTTATATGCCTGGCTTAGTTTACTTTACACACTGTCCTTTAGGTTGTCACAAATAATAAGAACTTATCTTTTTGTGACCATATAGTATGGCTCTGTCTGTATACAACACAGACAAATGGACAGGAAGGTATATTGTAGATAAATAAATACATAGATAGATAAGATAGATAGATAGATAGATAGATGAGAGATAATAAATTAATAGATAAATATCACATTTTCCTTATTCAGTCATTCACTGATGGACACAGGGTTGTTGTTGTTGTTGTTGTTGTTGTTGTTCTTCTTCTTCTTCTTCTTCTTCTTCTTATTATTATTATTATTATTATTATTATTATTATTATTATTATTATCTGAATAGTGATGCAATGACCATGGAAAAGTAATTATTTCTTTAATATGTACATTTAATTTCTCTTTTATATTTATCCAGTGCTGGAACTACTAGATTATACAGTAGTTATATTTTTTAAAGCTTTAAGCCTTTCAATACTAGTTGTAGTAATTTATAAAGTATTTCCTTTTCTTCCCATTTGTAACAGCATTAGTTATCTCTTATCCTTTAGTAACAGCCTTCCTATCAGCTCTTGTTAGTGATGAACACTGAAGTTAGTTCAGTGTCACATTAAAGAAAAGTGATTTTTCCTTTCCCAGAAACCATCAAGTACCAAATTTATTTTCAAATACCAGCTAATATTTCACCCATGTGACAGTGTTAATTGTTGTACTCACAGACTCTATTATCACGCACGAGACAGGACTCCAGCCATGCCTGTCAGGGACTGTGCATTAACTTAACGGATATTGGAAGAGCCATAATAATTGTAGGTGGGGCTGTACCCTGGGCAGGGGTGCCTGGGCTGTATGCAATGAACAAGCAAGCTTAGCAGAGGTTTGCACTCTTTGTTCTCTTCTTTCTGACTGTGGACAAATGTGACCGGCTGCTTCACACTCCTGCCACAGGGCCCTCCCTGAAGTGATGGACTGTGCCTATAACTGAGTGTCAAGAAGAGCCTGCACAGTGTCATCTTCTTTAAGGTTCTCTGCCAGGGCATCTCATCACACCAGGAAAGGTAGCCGAGTCCACCTGTCAGTGAAGTTCTGCAAAAGACTTGATTCAGGAACTGGAGCTTTACAGACTTCCCTTGGCCTGTGTATCTGCTTTAAAATTACCAAAATGATGTTTGCCCCCATTTTAAAATAGAAAGAAACTACCATGAATCGGCTTCATGGATATTTTAAGAACTAACTATGAAAACTCATTATGAAGAGTGAGCCCTTGGAAAATACACACTCCATTTTTGCTGCTTCTGGGTGATTTATAAGTAATGCTTGGCTGGCTCAAGAAAGGCAGTATGTCTAAGGTTGAGTTTCTGTTGAGAGATGTTTTTTGGTCACAGATTCCAATAACCCATCCAATACTGAATCACAGAAAGATGGTTTTGTTTGATTTTAGCCTAACCTCCCTGATTCATCATAATATTTTCTAGGAAACAGTAAACATTAAGTAAGTTTTAGCCCATTGAAGAGACTAATAAATTATATTTTAACTCTTGTGTTGTAACTATATTTTATGATTTTCAATTCTCTTTCTATAATTTAGCTATGGTATCTTATGAAAATAATTTCATCAAAATTTGCTAAGGTGTTTTAAATTAAAAGTTCTTTCTAGACAATTTAAATTTTTCTTTCTGAGAAATAATTACAATGTCTATATTCGTTTTGTAACCTTACCTTTACCAATATATTATCTGTTATACTAATTAATGTATGCAATGGTTCAAGAGGTACTGAATGTCCTACATATTTTAAGTATTGAAATAAATGTTGGAAATCAATAGGTACAGTTGTCATGTTCCCCAAACAGCCTTCTAATTCAGAGATAATATAAATGCAATATTATGAATACTTAATGAAATTGGGTATAGAGTTGTAAACATCTAGTTGGCAAATTTGATTTATTAAGGTTGACCTACAAAATTTTGAACAATAGGTAATAACTGAATTCAAACATTCAAAATGAAAATATTACTAGATAAATATGAGATGGGGATCAGACACTGTGGTGAATACAGCATATTGAATGGCAACAGGGAAAGTCATGGGTCATGGGAGCTCTACAGTTCCACAGCACAGAGGAAAAAAAGAGATTACAGTGACTCAGGGGTTGTGGATAAAATTAACTGAAAACATCTTTCTGTGATTCAACATTGGATGAGGAGACAAGAATGGAGGAAGTTATGTAAGGCTATGATGGCCCTTTTAAGATTTGAATTATCCCCAAACACCAGTAACTTTACATGTCATCATATTTCATGTTGAAAAGATCATTAGAGTGAGAAGTGGACAACAAACCAGCACTCATACAAGTGTATGTCGGTGGAGCACTGGAGAAAGAAATGGATGATATCTTGCAATAACATGCCTATGTCAGAAAGAGAAACTGAGAAAATCAAGATAACTTTAGGACATGAAGTAAAAGCTTCTACTTGATAAAATAAGCTGATAAAAGGATCAGGCAAGGGGAACATGCCAAAGTTACTTAAAGGATTGATTCTTCAGTAGTCTATCTTGGAAAAGTGCAAACGTAAGAAGTCTAAATTAGACAGCGATCTAGGCCTTCCAGGTCAATTAAGACAACTAGATCTATGGCATTCCAATAGCTGAGGTGCTTTAAAAAGAAAGCATGCATACTGGGTACAAAAAAAAGACTTGAACTCACATTGTTTTCCTCCCTCTTTTATTGGCTGTATTCTGTTTGGTTTATTTTAAATTCAAGACAGTGTAGATGGTCTCATGAGATTTTTATAACTTTTTGATGAAACCTGGCGCTCATTGCCCCTGGCTCAATGGCTTGACAATGTGTGTTCTGAGAAGTTCCAATTCACAATAATCTAGAGAACTAATTCCAAATGAATACTCCTGGACTTTCCTCTAGAACTGCTACATGACACTCAGTGGTGTTGGGGCCAGGAATCTTCTTCTTCAACTATCCAGATGGTTCTTTTCTGGAGTCAAGTGTGAGATCCACCAAAGGCAGCCAGAGAGATTGCAACGATCTTATGAATTGGTAGCCTGTATTGGCCACAATCATCTCCTTGATGGGTATGTACCCTTCACGCTGATGCCAGCTTGGCTTGCCCTATATGATGGAGCATTAGGTCATCCCTCAGTATTTGGTAAGATGTTCACAAAAGCAAAAAGGAACCTCGTGGTGCTAATGTGAGTGATTTCTTAAGCTGACTCTCATATTAGAAACAGATGTGTATAAAAACCACTGCCTGTGGATATTTTCAATACTGGAAGAGCCTTTTATTTTTTGTTTTGCTGAATTGTATTGATTAATGGTATTGATTTATTGAGCTTCTCATCTTTGTTTTATGTTGTGCCTATTTTGCTCTAAATGCAAATGAGTATGAGAAAATTTCATTTGCTTCAGGGCTTCTCTGAACAGGGTGTAACATATAAGACTGGGAAAGATCCAGGGTTTGTTTTATGCTTAGTACATGCCAGTGAATGCAGCCAGGACCTCCACTGCTGCCTAAGGTAAACATTCACTACCTATTTGTTATCTGGAGCAAAGCCTGTGTTACATTTTACTTTCAAGTATCCAGTAGTGGGAGACCCAGGAGAAATGTAAGTCATCAATCTAAAAACACCACTGAAATTCAATTGAAGATTGTCAGAAATAATGAATATTAGGCAAAGTTTCAGCAAATTGATTAATGAGAGAGCCATGACTGACATATTAAGAGAAATTTTACAAACTAAGGCAGTGGATTCTACAAACATTGATAAGAATAGAAACAATTAAAAAGCACTTTAAAATAATACATTATCTTAAAATGGTATCAAAATTGGTGAGGAAATGGAATGGAGGATTAAAATGACAAAAATTACTGCACATGTTACAGTTGTATAGCCTGGTCTTCTTGGGGGACCCCCTAACAGAGGGAGCAGGAGGTGTTTCTGACTCTGTGGCCTGCTTTTGGGACTCTTTCCTCCTTCTGGGTTGCACCATTCAGCCTTAATAGGGGAAGCCTGTGCCTAGTCTTACTGTAGCTTGATTTCCCATGGCTAGTTGATATTCATGGGAGGCATTTTCTGCAGAAAAACAGAGGAGTGGATGGGGGATGGGAAGAGAGAAGGTTGTGGGGAGGGACTGGGAGGAGAGAGGGTAAACTACTGTGGGGATATAACGAAGAGAGGGGGAAAGGGAGGGAAAGAGAGCTTGGGGGAGGGGAGATAATAATAAGCTAGACATGGCGGTTCACACCTGTGATCTGTGCATTTGGGAGACTGGTTGAAGAATCCCATGCACTTGAGGGCAGCCTGTGCTACATCAGAAATCCTAGAGCACCTAGAGATACAGAGCAGGAACCAACACTCTGGCCCTCACCACAGACAAAACAAATTACACACTTCTAACAGTTTTCTAAGTTTTTAAAAATTATTTTCTTTATTTACTCTTTATTAAATATCTGTCATCCAAATATAATTAGCAGATCTACAATTTATAATATATAGCTCCACAAATCTAATTTTGCTGTCTTTACTTTAGCAACACTCTTATTACATTTAAAAAAGCTTTTTTTAAAATGTTTGGCATTTCCCTTTTATTATATATAGATTTTTTCAGCCATTATATTCTGAATACGGTTTCCCCTCCCTTTTCTCTTTACAGTTCCTTCTGAACTTCTCTACCATCTGGATCCATGAACTTTTCATCTCTCATTAGAAAACAGATATCTAAGAGATTAATATAATATAATATAACATAATAATATGCTATACTATAATAAATATAATATATAACCATAAAAATAGCACATTAGAGTTTGGCAAAAGAAACAAAAAGAAGGAAAAGAGCCCAAGAAAATGAACAAGAATCAGAGACCCACTTGTTTGCGTACTCGGAAATCCCACAAAAACACTAAACTAGAAGCCGTAATTCAGGCCCTCTGAAGTCTGCCTTTGTCTCTTTGCTATTATTTGAGCTTTAATCATATTGATTTTGTGGGCCTTGTTTTCTTAGTGCCCTTCATACCTCTGACCCTTTGACCCTTTCTACCTCTTCTTCCTTGGGATTCCCAGACCCTGAGGGGAGGAATTTAAAGCAGCATCCTATTTAGGGTTGGATCCTCCAAGGTCTTTCACTCTTTCCACAATGTCTGGTTGTAGCTTATATGGCTTAGATTTTATTCACAACAATAACGAAATAAATAAAAATAAAAATCCACCTAACTTGATGTAAATGTAACTTTTATTTGCCTGATGCAATTGTTGTCTTGGAGGCTAATGGCTGAACAGGCTCACACCTTCTAGCACTTTCTGAAAACTGGCTGGTGATTTCAACTCAGCTGGTCTGGTTCACACACCCCTCCATGCTGACTGACTGAGTCAAACTGGCCTCTCTCAGCTTCTCCTGAATTGTTCTCCTTCTGAACTCTGTGAACTGAATGACACTGAACTGCACAAACTAAACTGCACTCCACTGTACACACTGACTGTGCTGTACTGTACTCAACTCTACTGTTTGGTCTTCTCTACTGAATTCTCTATTCTACACTACCCTGCTCTATTGTTTTCTGTATTCTATCTCTCTATTGTACCCTACTCTCCTTTACTCCCCTATACTGCCCTGCTCTTAAGTAGCTGTTCTCCAATTCATCATTTTGCCTGTCTCTCAATTAGATGTCACTTTCAAACATGGGTTCTTAGTCCTACAAACTAACTTTAATTTCATTGTTTGGAATTAAAGGTATGTATTCCAGTCAGAAGGATTAAAGATGTGTGGGATTAAAATCCCTCTATAGCTTGGAGTATACAGTATTTGAGGTTTCACTAAGCCTATAACAATTAAATATAAAAATCAACAACATTCATTATATTTTCATAGTTATTTTAACCATAAAGTTACCTATTAAAATTAAAGATGGAAATAAAATAACTGCCATTTCACAAGAAAATTGTATAAGCAATAATATATTTTCAATATTTATGTATTTAAAATAAATATTGAAAAGAATAAAAACAATTATTTTTGTCAATGCCACAATTTAGTGGCCTTCTATTTTCCAATGTAATGCCTTTATGTAAGACTCCAAGTATATGATCTCTGAGCTTATAATATAGATCAACTCATGTATATTTATTTCAATATCTTATTCTATTTTGAAAGTGTCAGAAAACCAGAAGACAAATACAGTAAGGAGGTTAACCGATTACATCATTGGAAATTGTGAATCAACCCATTTGTTTTAAAGAAAATTTTCTTTTTCTTACTGAGGCAGGTGAGCTGCTTAAATATATCAGCTATAGATAGTTGTCTACATTTGCACAGGGTATGAATTCCCTCCTGTTGAGTGGAGTTTAAGTCCATTTGAATGGTGTTGGTTACTCCCAAGATATAAATGCCACTCTTCCACTATTGGGAATATCTTGCTGTTCTGATCATTGTGGTTGGTAGGCTTTGAAGCTAGGTATTGCTATTGGTTGCTTTTCCTCCGGAAGCTTGTAAACCTTGTATTGTTAAACTTTCATCATATATATATATATCTGGCTTAGAATCTCCAAGCTTATATAATCTGACTTTTTTCCAGTGAAATGCAATTTTCCTGTGAGAAAATTTTCTGTGGTGTTCAGCTGAGAAACTTGGATGCTAAAACACAGCTCGCCATGCGGTAAGCTCTCCATAAATATTGATTGAAGATGTGAACCCTATTTGAATGATTTACAGTGTATAAGACAATGCTGTGTCTCTAACATGAATCATTCTTTTCTCATGAATATTTGCTTCCTTTTTCTTCCCCCGGTTTTGAAATGTCATTTCCCACGAGTATGGCCTTTCATTCTGAAATGGGCATTAGAATGGAATATGAAACAAACTATTGTTCCTAGAAGTAAGGGTATCTGGCATGACAAGATATGCGACAGAGGTCAGTGGGGAAAAAATTTATCCTAATACATTTCATTGCACACCCCACTCATGAAAGAGAAATTGAAATGTTACTTATAAATGAAAATTAGTAAAAATTTAGTTATTAATCTCTTGCTTTATTATTCAAAAATATTTGAGTAAAAATACTTTTATGTTCACAAAGCATCAAAAATCTTCCAAAAACAATTCACTAAATTACAATCAGCAGGACTCCTGGGCCCAGATCCACTCATCATCATGTTCTTCTTGTAGGTTTCTATGAACTTCTGGATCCTTCTATTTCTCCATTCTCCCATACTTCTCTCACCTAGAGACCCCATAGGATGTCCTCCCCTCTGTCCTACTTTCCTGGTAAGTGAAGAATTTCATGTGACATGCCCCTTGGGCTAGTGTCCAGATATAAGTGAATATATCACATTTGGCTCTTTCTGCTTCTGGGTTAACTCACTCATTATGATCATTTCTAGTTCAATCCATTTGTCCACAAATTTCAGGAATTTCTTGTTTTTAATAGCTGAGTAGTATTCCATAGTGTAAATGTACCACAGCTTCTTTATCCATTCTTCTACTGAGGGACACTTAGGCTGTTTCCATGTTCTGGCTATTATGAATAAGGCTGCTATGAACATGGTTGAACAAATGTTCTACGGCACCAGCCAAGGACAATACGTGCATTAAACTTCGAACCCCTACCTAGATCTAGCCAATGGACAGGACATTCTTCACCGTTGAGTGGAGAGTGAGGACTGATTTTCACACGAACTCTGGTGCCCCATATTTGACCATGTCCCCTGGATGGGGAGGCCTGGTGGCACTCAGAGGAAGGATAGCAGGCTACCAAGAAGAGACTTGATACCCTATGAGCATATACAGGGGGAAGAGGTCCCCCTCAGTCACAGTCATAGGGGAGGGGAGTAAGGGGAAAATGGGAGGGAGGGAGGAATGGGAGGATACAAGGGATGGGATAACAATTGAGATGTAATATGAATAAATTAATAAAATATAGTTTAAAAAATTATAATGAGACCATGGATCCTAATGGTAGTTTGAATAAGAACAGGTAAAAAGTTGTCTCTGGTAAAAGGTGATTTTAAAAGTATAATATGATCAAAATTGTTTTTGAACAAGATTTTTATAGAGGGAACATTAAAAATATAATGATTTCTTATTACACAATGATTAGAACAGAAAGATACTATGCAGTTTTCATCCTCCTTGCACATTTCCAATGTTTATTAGACCAGAACTCATCTAAAAAAAACAGGAGGTTACTTGACTATTTTCCTAATAATAATAATAAGTTTGTTTATATAAGTCTCATACAATCGGAATCATAAGTGACTCTTTGTTATTCACACAAATACACAAGACATGATTGCCTCTATTCCCTCAAACACTCCCACAGATACAAAGACACAGAGAAATACAAAAACGCACAAACACATACAGACAGACAGGAAATAAGACATACAGAAACAGGCACACGCACTTGTGCAGTAAAAAGAAACCTTGAGACACCACTATTTCTGGATTAGTCGAGTTCCCTCTGAGAAACTTTTAGCTCAACTTTCCAAATTAATTAAATCAAGTAGAAAAGACATGAATTTAGAAACAAGTTTAATGTTTCAAGACTAGGCACAACAACACAGTACTATGTAAAGGTAAACAGTATAGCTAATAATAATCTTCTTGAAATTTATTAGTATGAGTCTATTTCTCAAAAGTAGACCTATATCTAAACAAAATATTAAAATCAGGAACTACAGTAATTTATCAAATTTGTCATATAAACGGATGCATGTGTATGCAAAAACTGGATCATTTTGCAAGCTGCGTGGATAAGTTGAAGTCTAGGAAATTGTAATGTTTCATTTAATGTTGAAGAAATGATAACATACAACCCATTTTCATGTCTTTTAGGTTTGTACCCACTACTTCTAGGCACACTACGGTCAATAAGAAGTCTTTCTTTCAACGGTTGTACTTGCTCTCATTTCTCTGTACTTTCTTTTGGAGCTGTTCAGAGATCCACATCAAAGATATCATGAGAACCATGTGTAACAAAATAACAGTGCTAACAAAATAAAACTGAGAACTTTTGCTTTAAAAAAAATTCTCATCAGGAGTATCACCATATGGATAATATAGTTGTTAATACTAAAAATTGTGTTGTTCTAAATTAATAGTAAAATGGAAAAAAATTTAAAAGTTTATATACTATTCAAATAAGAGAATACACCAACTAACTATTGAATACCACAAGTGACTTGCTAAAGTGACATGATCAGATGTGACTGACGTTATCTGAATTAGTTCATATAATTTTGACATTGGACTATTATTTTTTGCCCTGCGTTGCTATCTGAACTATTGTTTCTTTAGTATTTTCCATAAGGTGACGTATCATTTCTTCATGCATGTTTCTAGGAAATGTTATAGTCTTTTAATCAACAGCAACTGTAACTTTCCTTCCTTTCATTCTTCCTGACCCTCTCTATAACATAATGACATAAAATCAGGAGGTGTGCCTCTACTCAGGCCTGACTTCCCTGTGGCCTTGGGGGCTGAGGCAATACTGAAGCAACCCAATGGTTCTGTCTAACGGGCTCCGCTGGGGACACCATGGTGGCATACTGGCAACAGGCTAGACTCAGTTACGTCCAGTCCTCCCAGATCTTTGCAAGAGCAGTGAGGGATGTCCTGAAGACTGAGCTCAAAGTGAATGGTGAGAAGACTTCTGGCAGCAGCATAAAAACTATCAAAGTGAAGGACTAGTGGGACCTGATGGAACCATGAACAGGTCTTCAAGGTGATGGCATGTGGGTACCTGTTATGGCGGAACATATTGAAATCAACCTCACCTCCCTGGGACAAAACTACTCATCTTGTTGGTAGACTGACTATGCCAATAAATTAGCATGATCCACTCTCCAAAAAAGAATTAGAATGTGCTGCATTCCTTTTATGACCATGAATGAGCGAGCTGTATCCTCACCTGTTGGAAAAGGCGGAGCAAAGAGCTGTAAACAATCTGGGACTTTGATGCTGTTGAATTATTCCACTTCATTACTGACCTGCTTGTGACAAGAGAACAATATTCGAATCTCTTTTAGTTGTGTCTTACTTCATAATTTATAAGGCATCTATAAAATAATTGTGACACAATTCATTAAGCATCTGTGACTACTATCATAAGGCTTTTGAAAGAACACAAGGAAAATATTTCTTTCTCAGTCTAACTTCAAATAATAAAAGAAAGAAAATCTAACATAACACTGTCTCTCATCTCTACAGCGGTGATAATTCTTTGACCTCAAAGCTCAAGAATTTCATGACAATAAGTGGTGCACAGTAAAGAAAAGCCCACTTTATGGGAAGTGTAAATACAGAGAAGAAATCCTATCACTCAGGGCAGATAATTAGAAAGTTTTTAATTAACAGATTAGCAAGTGGTCACATCACTGTGTGAAGAAAGGGATGGGTAGTTTCATGTGATCCCCAAAGCCTGACACTCTGGCAACACTAACTGCTCGTTCTCCTCCCCCGGACATTAACTTTAAACTCCAGAAGGTTGATACTCCCAGTGGGTGAGTCCTGACGTACAGCATGAGTGGTGTGTGAAGTAAGTAATGTGTTTTTAATCATTTTGGAGCTTACTTTTAAAGCTAAAGCCTCAATTGTGGGGATTAAAGGTAATGGAAGCGTGGCTTTATTCATCTTTCCCAACACTCTTCTAATGTAAGCAGTGGCATTTCCATGCCAAGCTCTTTCAAAAAGCCACCCAGTGAAGTACTGACCAGCTTAGATGTTGATTGACCACTTATTTGGCAGAATACTGGATCATTTAAACAAAACTGAATCAAGGAGGTGGTCACAAATAGTCCAGGGAGGAATGTGAACACTGGAGGAAAATCATATGAAAAGAGATGCCAATAGTTTGAAGATGGGACAAGCAAGGAGAGAAGTCACAAGTGTAAGACAGGGTATACCTCGGAGAGGTTTATACAGAAAGTGAGCTTGAGATGAATTATATATAAAATACTAGAATTTTGCTGAAGAAGTTACCAGCATGGGGAATTTTGGCATTCTAATAATATTAAAAACAGAGGATTTGTGTTTGAACCTCATAGGTTCACATACTGCCTTTTCTCTTCAGGAAATGAGCTAACCACTTTTAAATATTTTGTCAGCTTAAACTTTTAGTATAATAATTCTCACCTTAAAAGTTAAATTAGAAAAATTCAGTTCTGTACAAAGGTGTTAGTGTCCGATCTAATTTTTATCTAATGCATATGACTATTGTTTGCTTCAAATTTTCCTGCAAAGGTGGCATTTCAGATCTTTCAGAGTTTTTTTTTTCCAGCACATAATGGCAAAGCAAAACAAAATGAAGTAATAAAAGGAAAAAATACACTTGTTTATAGTGAAAATCAGCTGAGATATCCAGCCTCATAGACTAAACAACTACTGGATTTTTTGGAATTTCCATTAGCAAACAGACATTGTTAAGCTAGCAGGATCACAGCCTGTAAGGTACGTGTGTGTTGAGAGGGGGGGTGTTTTTGTTCCTCTAGAGAACCCTAATACATCAACTGTTCCTACACATGTGACTTTCCCTGGAGTGTGCTCAGTCTACTGGTGTCACTCCACTAAAACCCAAGCCAAAAACAGCTATCTATTGCAAATAGCTTCTTGGTGAGGGATGAGACTTTGTACTTACTTCCTTTTCTCTGTGCTGGGATATTGTCTGGTTAGAAATTTGTTCAAGTCCCATATATGGTGTCACAATCTCACTGAGTTTACATGTGCATTGGCCCTGATGTGTCTGGAAAAAATATATAAAATCCCTATGCACCTTCCTCCACATAGATCCATGATCCTTGAGAATGAAGGTAGGGCACAGAGCCCCAACGTAGGGCTGAGTGTAGCAAGTTTCTCACTCTCTGGATGATGTACAGTTTGGGGTCTCTGTTTTAATTACTGTGTCTTGCAATAAGAAGCTTCCTTGATACTGGTTCGGTGATGTCCTTATCTATGGCAATAACAATATCAGGAGGTTATTTGTTTTGTTTTGTTTTTGCTGTTCACTTTTACAGAATTTAGTCTCAAGTTCTTGGCCTCATTAACAGTGTCATGTATGGGTTTTTTAAAATCATGGAACAGGCCTCAAATACGAGCAAATGATGGTTGGTTGCTACCATAACATTTGTGTCACTATTGCAAAGGTAGGTATATCCTGCACTTGGGTCACTATTGTAGCTCATAGAGTTCATAGCTGCATGAGACTGATGCTTACCTTTACCCTCCAGTAGTCTGTATAGCACCTTGCAGCACTATTAGTGCTAGAAAATAGGGGTGAAGCTTTTAATTGAGCATCAACTCAGTTTCACCCCAGGCTCAATGATGTAAGTCTCTGATGTCTTCGGCACTCTGATAGCAATAACTATGGTTTATGGAGGACAACCCTAAGCACTAGCACTAGCCTAAATATTTGCAGGTTCTATGGGACCTCTATGGCCAATAACTAAAAAATATGTAACCCAATCCTGGAACTATAGGTTTCACTTGGTTGCATTTGATGTCTAGTTAGGATATTATCTTTCTCATTGTATGGTGTCTCTACTTAAATTCCTTTCATATATATATATATATATATATATATATATATATATATATATATATATATATTAGTATATATGTTATATATTAGTATATATGTTATATATTAGTAAGATTCTTTAGTAGTAATTTTCCAAATGGTTTTTCAGAAGGCCTTTAGAGTTAGCTATCCACCTCCACATTCCTTTACCTACCCAGCAGCACTTCCTTCCTTTTTAATTTTCCTATTATAATTTCTCCATGCCACCTTTTATGACTATGTGTTATTTCTCCATTCTTGGAAGATCCCTTTCATACACGAAATGAGAAGGATTCCTAGGCAACACTCAAGAAGGAAAAATAAACCTATGCTCTACAGCTCCTCAAAACAGTATCATATAGCAGCCTGATGACCCTGGAAGTGTTCACAGAACCACCATAACGTAACATGACCCTGCTGATGCCTTGGTGTCAGCCCTGTGGCTCCAAGAAAACCAAGTCACTTTTGCTGAATCCAACTTTTGACTCACAGACCCTGAAGTAGCATTTCTATATAGACTTACACATCTAAACACATGATTACTCATAGTAACAGTAACAATCAACTAATAACAACAGAAATACAATTCTAAGAAATCTGTCTTGACTTATAAGCACCCTGGGGGAAAATCTGCTGACCCCAGGTATCTTCTCTCGACAGCCAGCAAGAGAACATTGACAAAATACCAGATAATCTGGATATTGTACTTATTTCCAGGAAAATGCAAAAACAACGAGTTTGTGGCGATCACAATGCTGTGGCAGCCCCTCTGTAACTGAGCGTGGTGGTCTGTGAGTACAGCTGCTGCTCCCTGAGATTTTATTCCAGCATCACCTCTTCAGGACTGGGAATCAGGAAGCTAAGGAAGTCGAAAACCAAATTAGTCAGATGAATGGGGATAAACTCTCCCAGTGAGTTTTCTGCCTGTTCTGCATAGCTGTGGGTGATAAGGACACAAAACATGAACACAGATAAATCCCCACATTCATAGAAGTTGTGTGACAGGTGTTTCCTGGCCTGGGAACACCGGAGCTCTGAAGAAGGCTGGGGTAAATGAGAAGAGCTTAGCTGATTAGTTGCGTGGCTCATTTCCACTGCCTAGGTGGCTAGATTACAAAACTCCGGCTGGTTCCCTCTTCTCAGCACTCACCAATACTTGTAGCATTTTGCACTCTGGCCAGATCACCAAGGTCCTAAGACTGAGACTTTATTTTTTCATGTTGGTGTCCAGTGAGTGATATCATGTACACAGTGTCCTGTGCAATGCTATTCCTTTTCTTCTGCCTCTTTCTCTAACTTCCTCTCCCTCCTCCATCTACCTCCTCGTGTTCTTTTTCTTCCCATA
Organism: Acomys russatus; assembly: GCF_903995435.1. Lineage (NCBI taxonomy): Eukaryota > Metazoa > Chordata > Mammalia > Rodentia > Muridae > Acomys > Acomys russatus. The sequence continues at coordinate 27,196,916 of NC_067153.1, read as the reverse complement.
CTCACAGTCATTGGGCATCTCACCGATGCTCACTGTAGCTTTTTTAATATGGTAACATTATTGCCCTCACATGTCATAGGCACAAATTGAGGTCAGATGATGTCTATAGCTAACCCAAGACCTTAATCTGGGAAGAGAAGATTGAACCACTAAAATCTGATTTCAGAGCATATTCCTTGTCCTGTGGTGAGGTCCCCAGTTTTTGGAGCTTTCCTCAACCATGTACAGAGTGGTCATCTCAAGACCTTTCAGCTTCTGGGGATGAAATCAGATATCAAGCTGAGGAAGGTAAAACAACTTTGAATTTTGTGAGGAAGAAATGGCTGTAAGTGCAAATATTAAATCACAGCTTTAAAAATATATATATTATTAATTTATTCATATTATATCTCAATTATTATCCCATCCCTTGTATCCTCCCATTCCTCCCTCCCTCCCATTTTCCCCTTACTGCCCTCTCCTATGACTGTGACTGAGGGGGACCTCCTCCCCCTGTATATGCTCATAGGGTATCAAGTCTTCTTAATGTAAACACTTCTCTGTGTTAGTGTTGGGCCTAGATACTTCCGCTTTCCAAACTCCCATAGTCCATGGGTTCCGTCTCTCTGAACTTGAGCTCTGCCTTACAAGCCCTTATGCCCTTTACCTGGCTTCTAGTGCTGATTTTTCACATGGCCTGCTTTGAGATATTGCTAATAGCAGGACTCTCAACATCTTAATACGAAGACTGTACTCCTCTTACATCTAACCCAGTCTAACCCAACACACTATTTCAGAAAATGTACCCAGCTCTTACTTTCCAGGCTCCCAGCATGGTGAGAATACAAGGTGAGCAGTCCTGGAGTCTGTCGAATAGTCTCATCCCATCCCCCTGTATCATGGGTAATTTTAATCCAATTTAACATGTTTTCCAAGGCTAATGGCCTGTGTTGAAGTTACTTCATCTAACCATTTAAACATTAATATATCCCTGAAATTGTGGTCACTGTGTGTCCCCTGAAGCAACTTCTCATGTTCAGAAGCTTCCTACCCAGAAGCAGCAGTTGATGCTCTGCAGCCATCTGACATGTTCTAGCTGGAGTTTCACAGCACTTGGTCCAGTTATAGCACTTCCTTCTTTCTAACAAAACCTGAGACTTTAAAAAACACCATTTGTTAAAAAGTAGCAAGTTCACTTAGTAAAAATTTAGAAGGTGGCAAAGGGCCTTGTTGTGACCAGGCAGTTTCACTCTCCATTTGGTTAAAGTGGCCATTGTTAACTCCCTTAATCTAGCTACCTAAACAGATCCCAGGGAGAGAAGAGACATGCAGAATCCCCTCTCAGTCTCTCTGTCTCTGTCTCTGTCTCAGTCTCTCTCTGTCTCTGTCTCTGTCTCTGTCTCTCTGTCTCTCTGTCTCTGTCTCTGTCTCTCTGTCTCTGTCTCTGTCTCTGTCTCTGTCTGTCTCTGTCTCTGTCTCTGTCTCTCTGTCTCTGTCTCTCTCTGTCTCTGTCTCTCTCTGTCTCTGTCTCTGTCTCTCTCTGTCTCTGTCTCTGTCTCTGTCTCTCTCTGTCTCTGTCTCTCTGTCTCTGTCTCTGTCTCTGTCTCTGTCTCTGTCTCTGTCTCTCTGTCTCTGTCTCTCTGTCTCTGTCTCTGTCTCTGTCTCTGTCTCTGTCTCTCTCTGTCTCTGTCTCTGTCTCTGTCTCTGTCTCTCTCTGTCTCTGTCTCTGTCTCTGTCTCTGTCTCTGTCTCTGTCTCTCTCTCTGTCTCTGTCTCTGTCTCTGTCTCTGTCTCTCTCTGTCTCTGTCTCTCTCTGTCTCTGTCTCTGTCTCTGTCTCTGTCTCTCTCTGTCTCTGTCTCTGTCTCTGTCTCTCTCTGTCTCTGTCTCTGTCTCTGTCTCTCTCTGTCTCTGTCTCTCTCTGTCTCTGTCTCTGTCTCTGTCTCTCTCTGTCTCTGTCTCTGTCTCTGTCTCTGTCTCTCTCTGTCTCTGTCTCTGTCTCTGTCTCTGTCTCTCTCTGTCTCTGTCTCTGTCTCTGTCTCTCTCTGTCTCTGTCTCTGTCTCTGTCTCTGTCTCTCTCTGTCTCTGTCTCTGTCTCTCTCTGTCTCTGTCTCTGTCTCTGTCTCTCTGTCTCTGTCTCTGTCTCTGTCTCTGTCTCTGTCTCTGTCTCTGTCTCTCTCTGTCTCTGTCTCTGTCTCAGTCTCTCTCTGTCTCTGTCTCTGTCTCTGTCTCTGTCTCTGTCTCTGTCTCTGTCTCTCTCTGTCTCTGTCTCTGTCTCTGTCTCTGTCTCTCTCTGTCTCTGTCTCTCTCTCTCTGTTTGTATATTTGTATATACCTTTTTGTTTGCTTAAGCAAATCAAACACTGTCCATATTACAGTATTCCCTGTTTTCCCTTTGTGTTGACTATTTTTCCGTCAACTCACCACGCACACACTAGGCTCATCTGCGAAGAAATAACCTCAGCAGAGTAAATACTACATCAGATTGGACTCTAGGCATGTCTTTGGGGGAAATTTCCTTGATTAAGTGTTGATGTGGGAAGGCCTGGCTCACTGTGGGCTGTGCCACCCCTGGCTGGGAGGTCCTGCATTGTAGAAAACAGCAGGTGAACCATCCGTGGAGAACAAGGCAATAAGCAATATTCTTCCATGGATTCTGCTGAAGTAGTTCCTGCCTCCAGGCTCCTGCCTGAGTTCCCACCCTGACTTCCCTCATTGATCTACTATGGTTAAGATGTATACAATAAAATAAAAAGCTTTCTTCCCCAAGTTGGTTTTTGTTACTACATCTATCACAGTAACCGAAAGCAAAGCCTGGCATCCTCTATACTGTCTCTCTCAGCCTGTAAACCATACTTTGTCTTCTTTCTGCCAGCCGTGTTTGTCTAATATACCCTATCTTTTAATTTGCTGCATGGTAATGGATAACTTAAATGTTAGCTTTTATTCTGCTACACATAGTAGACCACACATAGTAAGCCTTTGTGTGTGTAAGCATACATATGATATCTCATAAGTCTTCAGTTTATCTCTCCTCTCTTCCCTTAATATTGCAAGCATATGTACGTCACAACAATTATTTGCTAACTTACTTACGTCTTTCTTCACCATATTATAATCTTTGTAAGGACAAGAAATCCATTTTTTCCATTGCAGCACTCTTTAAGGATAAAATATACCTGAAATTCATAAGGCACTCAATTAGATTTGAATAACTGAATCAATGAAGAAAGCTATATTGGAGATGGAGAGATGTCTGAGTGGTCAAGGGCATTCTTGCTTTTGCAGAGGACCTGGCTTGGATTCCACTGTGGCTCACAGCCTCTGACTTTCCGGGTTTAGGTAATCTGAAGCCATCTTCGGGCCTCCAGTTGTGTCTCCAGTGGTACATACATGGTTCACAGACACACGTGCAAGCAAAACAACCGTACACATAAAATAAAATAATAAAACAAGGAAAGGTGTTTTTATGGTGTACATTACAGTGTACTACAGTATGCATGCTTGAAGTATAGACATGAATTTAAAAGATTTTTCATAAACCATTTGAGGAATACTGTCTTAGGCATGGATGCCTTCCATATGAAGAGTAGCAAATTTGTAATTGTCCCCTATAAATGAAAGAAAAAAAATGGAGATGCTTCAACCCTTGCCTGTTTTGACGTTTGTGGGTATGCCTTAGGGAAGGTGAGATCTACACAGATGCATAGTCCTCCAGACATTCCTGAGAAAGCTTGTCTTCAGCCACTTCCTCCACCCCTCTCATATGAAATGGTATGATCCCTATTTAGTCTGTCAGTGCCCTTTAAGGCTAGTTCTGTGCAGAATACTGTTGAGTCTGGGCTCTGTGCCCCACCCTACAGATGAGTGCTTGACCTAAGGATCTTCTTGGAATGTAAAAACCCTTGACTTCCATTCAACCTTCTGTTATAAGCAACCTTATAGGTAGATATTGCCTGAGCTCCAAGTGAGGCTATGATGCTCATTGTACCAACATAGTCATGCTCACACATAAGACTCAAAGGCAATGCCCACTTAAACCTAGACACAACTTCTGGTCTTGGAGTAAGCATGTGTCTTTCATTAATGTGTATGTCTTTGTGTGTCTGTCTGTCTGTCTGTCTGTCTGTCACCTTGGGACATATATCTTTCTAGAGGCACACCATAGCAGCTGTCCTACCTGAATAAGTTTGATTTCAGTTCTGTTAATATTGTATTTCCTAAAGTTTCCCACTGACTCCCCAACCTCACATGATATACACATGCCTAAGTGCATGTGTGCGTGCGTGCATGCGCGTGCACATACGCACACACAAACACACAAACACAATCACTCAAGCAAACAAAAAATAAATGTAATAGAAATTTGAGACCTATTTATGTAGAGATAGTGAATGGCATATTGTACATCTTCAGAGATAATGTACAATATAAAATTTATATCCACTATTACCCTTGGTAAGAAACATTCCTGTATATTTTGGTTAACATTTTACTGAACAATTACATTTTTTCTCCTTTAGTAGGAAGGCCATTCATTACTAAGGCAATGTTTCTCAAACTATATGTGGAAAAAGATCAATACATATTAGGCCAACAATTTTGTAAAGTAAGATTATCAGTTATTAGAATTATAAGTGGTTTTCAAAAGCATCCAAAAGGCCAAAACCAAAACAACAAAGCACATGGACAAAGGCATGTAAATGATGCCCACAATTTTAACAGTTATGAGAAACAAAGATTAAACTTACTTTTAAACTACTACATACATTTCTCAGAGCTTGTTTGAAAATGTTTATTTTTCTCCAAAAAACAGATAGCAAGTCTTCAGATATCTGTCCTGGTCCACAAGCCACATAGAAAATCAACTTCAGATTTTCTTCCTAGAACTTGGAAACATTTGCTTTCATGCTTTTTGCAAACATTTTGGGTTCTTACTTAAATTGTTTCTTTATTGATCCTAAAAATCCAAAGCAAACTGTAGCAGAAAAGCTTTTGATGAGACCCATTTATTCCACGACACTAGAGCTGTAAATTTCTCTTTCCACTTTGGGCTTTCCACCAAAGGGTGACGACTTCATCATCTCTGCCATACATACCCCAAACCCAGTACTACCAGTTCACCTATGCAGATTCACAAAGGATGTCTGAGCTCAGGATTAACTTTATTTGACTTCCTTTCTTTTGCCCAAAGCTGCCTAATTCCTCCATCCTTCACTGTCTGCCTCATTATCTCTATTTCTCAAGTATGGCATAGAAATTCAGAATCAAAGCCGATGCAAACCTATGAAATGTTCTTTATCTGACCTAGCAACAGATAGCTTTACATTAATTTTATGCAGGAAAATATTGTCATACATTTTAGAAGGTGGATATATAATGGACTGCAACACATTTCACAAGTCTAAAGAATTTTTCAAAAGCTTTGGGTGTCAGTGTTAAATACAGCTAAGCATATCTATAGTGGCACCACCTGGGAACGCCAACTTTTAATAAATGCCACCACTAAGTGATAGTTTTAAGCTCTCTACAACCACACAGTCCTCAGTGTGCTCTCCTCGGGAAATTTTGGGTAGGAAGTGCTACTCAACACTATGGCAGCCTTTTCTGTGTGAAGTTTAGCATGTCACTAGTTTGAGACCTTTGCCTTGCCATTTGTTAAATAAAGACAATAAACCTATTCAAGGAGTGAAGAATAAACAAAAGGCATTTCTGGGATGTAAAAGCTGTCACCTCTCTGTAAGGAAACAGTCGGAAGTGACAAATGACTTAATGAGAATTCAATCTGAGTTTCATCACTGAGCATATGCTGTCTGGCAGGTGTTGCTCTGTGTTCTTTCCATGAAACAACTCCTGTGCTTAGGTACCACATGAAGGTACCACATTCATTGCCTTGGTCACATTAGAGCATTGTGAAGTACTGTACATGTAAAGCCTGAACATAGTGTAAGTCTCCACTGCAGATGCTGACCAGCAAGTTGGGGTGCTCTGACTTGAGCTTAGAGTAGCCAGGTTTTACACTTGACACATTTTGTTTGTAGGCTTAGTCCTAGAGCTTCGCTGCCTTATTAATTTGGGCACCCAGATGTCATTGTCCATTTGTTGGCAAGTTTTAATAGCGCTCTTATTTCTTGATTATTCTAAATGTCTATTCTTGGTTATGAACTAATCCTCATGGCTTTCATTCAATAGTAGATCAATAAATAATTATCCATTAATTAGTTATTAGTATTCACTTACTTTCAGGTGTCCTTACTTTATAAATAAGCTACATTCAATGATGATTATTTCACAGAAAAAAAAAACATTGAACATGTACTCAAGTGGGAAGTGTGTGACTGACACTATGAAGGCAAGTTGCACATGCGTTTCCATAATATGCTTCACATTGGTCCGTATGCCTCTAGTATTCTTCCTCCTGAACATTTCATTCTGAGCCATTTACCACAACATAGGCTGATGTATCCAAACACAAATTTGGCCATTTAGTTATCTTTCTTAAAAGTCTTCCTTGGGTTAAT